>NC_135265.1:106002282-106619782 GCF_051311805.1 Agelaius phoeniceus
GCAGATGATGAACAAGGCAATGCAGTATTCAAGATAAGCATAAGAAACTCACAGAGTAGTGGTGAGACTCCTACTGTGTCCTTTTGTCTCTGCTTTCAGATGAGTGATAGAATTCTGAAATTTTTTTTTTCCAAATTTGTCCTGCAGCTCCAGGATTAGAGTTATCTGGATTAACTGAGAGTCATGTCTGTTTAATACAGAAAAATTATTATTTACTTTCAGCAAGAAGGATGTGCATCATGCTTTCAGGATATGGAAAATTCTGTGCAAGAGCAATGCTGAAAAGGACCTAAGAATCATAATGCTGCTGTCAAAATAAATAGTAAAGATCTCAAATGGGCCCAGGGAGCATCATGATTTTCCACAAAGTCAAGTGCAAAGTCCTGCTCCTGGATCAGGAAAATCCCCAGCAGCAATACAGACTGGAGGAGGAAAAAATTGAAAGCAGCCTTGCAAAGAAAAAGATAGATGTTGGTGGATAAAAAATTGGGCATGAGGTGACCATGTCCTGGGCAGCATCAGAAGTGTGGCCAGTAGGTCAAGGGAGGTGATTCTGCCCCTCTGCTCTGCTCTGCTCTGCTCTGGTGAGACCCCACTTGGGGTGCTGTGTCCTGCTCTGGGGCCCTGACCATAAGAACAATGTAGAAGTGTTAGAGCAGGTCCAGAGGAAACCACAAAGATGAGCAGAGGGCTGGGGCATGAGGACAGGCTGACAGAGTTTGGATTGTTCAGTCTGGAGAGGAAGTGGCTCCAGGAAGAGTTGTTGTGGACTTTGAGTATATAAATGGAGCGTGTTAGAAGCACAGAGAGAGACTTTTACCAGGGCCTGTAGTGACAGATCAGTTTTAAACTGAAAGACCATAGCTTGGTATCACATAATAGTGGGAAATATTTCAGGATGAGGGTGATGAGACACTGAAGCAAATCACTCAGAGTTGTTGTGGATGCCCCATCCCCAGCCGGGTTGCATGGAGTCCTGCCCAATGTGAAAGATATCCCTGCTCAGGCTCATGTGGGGCTGGAACTAGATGATCTTAGAAGATCCTTCCCAATCCAAAACATTCTGTGATTATATGAAAGAAGGATTAAGGAATATCCCCTACTTTGAATGCCATGTGTGTTCCTAATGATCACTGTTAATGAGAGTTTCTGAAAAAACTGAGGGATCTTGGAGATGATTTGATGAGGTGATTGAGTGACTGAAGAGGCACTTGATGGACTGGACCCTAGTGGGACTGCATGAGTCTTGTCAAAGGGAAGGTTTAAGCAAGCTGTGATCTTTATTACACTGGAAACAGCAACAAGGTAGTTGTAGGGCTCCAAGGCAAAGGTATTTTCTGGATGTTGCCATTAAATTCAGATGGGATGTGAGGCATGTACTTGCTGTGGTTACTGTGCTCAAAATGTAGGACTTGCCCAGACAGTGGGTAACAGTCATTTCAAATGAGTTCGGGCATGTGTGTGCATTCAGGACCATAAAAGGAAAAATTAATTTAGGGCAGCCCTATGGCCTCTATTGTGCAAGATGCCTGACTAGCTAATTAAGATAATTTCTCCTGGTCTTCTTGCCTATGAACACTATTACAGCTGTCAGTAGAGAAACAATAGAACAGCACTAATGATAGCTATTAGGGTTATAATTCTTGTTTAAAAATCACCCAGCTCTTTTCATAAGGGTGTTATTTAGCAGATGTCATCTTTTTTGTTTGTTTCATTTTGAATTTCTTTACAATTTAATTGTACTTTTCCCTTTTTTTTAATGTACAAAGGAAAAACACTATTGATTAAAGCTATTGATTAGTGAAGAACAATGTACATATGTATTTGTAATTGTTTATACATACTTTAACTTTTTGTTTTAGTTCAAAGGTTGATATTTTCCAGCTGTCTTCTTGGAATCATTGCTGTTGTTCAGCAGAGAGCTAATTGAAGGAGGTCTGGGTGTATGGTCCTTGAATAAACGATACTGCAACATTTTGTCAGTAATTTGACTTAATAATTGGACTTAAACACTTTATTTACTGATTTTTCTTAACATAGTAATCATGTCAAGCGTATTAGGATAAAACAGCATTGAGAATAAAGGAGAATCTGCATTCAGCTTAGGGTGATGTTTGGCAAAGAGTAGATGGGAAATTCATGTCTGCAAAGCAGGAATGTGCAAGTGTAAAGTACAGTGTATCAAACACACAGCAAATAAATCATGTCTTAAGTTCCATGAGGTTTCTTATCAGTGACCATGTGCTATAATTTAGATGAATATAACATTATAGGGTCTTTCATTGATTTATTGCTTTAAGTTGCTGCAACTGTTCCTTTCTGTTATATTTCTAAGTTGACTAATGAGGTTGCAAGAGGATTCTTGCTGATATTGAATTCTTCTGTCATCTTCAAGTATGCCCATCTGACAAGATGAAAATTATTCATAAGAATTTAAGTGTCTCTGAGTTTCTGGGAGCTTGCAAATGTTGTCATCCCTTTTTCATATGTAGTTCATAGTTGAACTTTGAAAGAAATTGCTTCTTAAATTATCTTTTCAGAACAAAAGTGCAATTTGTTCTTCTACCATGTAAGTTTTATGTTGGTTTTTCTGTAAGGCAGATGTCCCTTGGGAACATGTTTTGCATGCTTCATGCTGTGAGACCCAGAAAGCCAATGCTAGTTTAATTTAGTAAACAAAATTTAAAAGTGGCTTTTTTTAATAACTTTTGGATACTTTCTTTTTAATATCCTTAAATAGAATGTCTGAAAACTGCTTGAAAATGGTCTATGATACGAGGCATAGGTATCATAGGTTTGTTGTTTTCCAAATAAAATTTAATGAAAGCAAAATATTTCTATTTATAAATTGATTCCAGCATCCTGTCTAAAATATCCTGGATATCTTTGACAAGGTATGATGTGCCTTAAAATCTGAAACGATCTTTTGACCAGGCTTTTTAAACATATCCAACTTTTAGCTTTTAAGATACTTGTAATTATTTGAATGTTAATAAAAATAGCCATTGCACTATTAAAAAAAAAAAAACAGCAGAATTGTTCTTTTCTGCATGTATTTATTGACTATCTACTTAAATGTTCATGACAATACAGCAGCAGTAATATTGTCTAGACAATATATTGGTTGTTTTGTCTCTAGTATCATCTGTTGTCAGAGAAAATGTCTTTGTGTGGTAAGGGCTTGAAATTGTATGGCTAGACATTGTAACTCTAAATTTTAAAAACGGTCTTATGTATATGTATTATGTATTTCATCACATAAAACTGCTTTTGCAATTCTGATACTTTAGTTAGTCTCTCCCTTGTGATCTTGATTGTTGGAATAAAGAAAATTAATCCACCAGTGTTACGTATTTTGCATCGTCTGCCTTTTCACCCTTTCTGAAAGTGAAGAATATGTTGACTTCACTCAAAATTCAGTATACATCCCGAAAACAAACTTTCTTTATGTAGAAGCTCTATTTGGCAATTGATAGGGGTTTAAAAAATTAACTATTTAACTTTGCTGTATTTTCTCTGCTCTGCTTTGGAAGTTAGGAACAGCTCCCTTGTGATGTCAGTCAGGTACCCCAGCTAGGCTCTGTGCCTGCTGCAGCTGGGTTTGGGGTGTTTGGTACTTTTCCATTTGCTTGGGGTTCTTTACCATCCAGTAACTTCTTTCTTTTTGCTTTCCATTGTCTTGCACACAAGGTGGGCAGCTTCCAGCTGAAGTGGGGATTGTTCCTGTGGGCAGATGGAATACCAGGAGGTTGATGGTGGGAATGTGCTTTTTCAGATGTTGAGCAGTTTGGATGAGGCAACCTTGCACTGGTGTATCAGACTGAAAGTCAGGCTGCTACAGTTGCTCTTGCAAGATCTTAGTCCTGGCCCTGGCTGTGACATTCACCCCCCTGTGGGCTTTCCTAAGCCTTGTCTAGATCAGAATGTTTCTGATGTTTAAGTCAGTGTCAGTATAGTAATAACTACTTCTGTTTTCTTGGATAAGGTTATTTTGACTTAAACCACTAAGCATAAAACAATTCAAGTGAAGACATACTAGAATGCAAATCCTGTGCAAATGTTGCATCAACAAATTCATAAGCTGGGACATACCTGTTGGAGTATTCTTCAGGTAGCTGAGTCCTTAGTCTTGGGGTAGAATTTCTGAGCTACAGGTTGGTGGAAGTCAGAGCAGTCTGCCCTCATCCTGCTTGTCTCGTGTTCCAAGGCATCCCCTGCTGATGCCTCTTTATAAAAAGAGACAAGCCTTATTTTATGTCAGAGTCCAGACCCACAGTGAGGGGTAGAACTCCTGCTTAGAGGCAAAGGCCACTATTGGAGGCAGAATAATATATATATAATATATAAGCTATATATAATATATAAGCTAGGTCTTCTTTGATGAGAAGTGTGTTAAGAATTACAGTAGGCTTGCTTTCTTCTACCTGTAGTCTGTCATTCTTGGCCACTTCCTAGTCTAATTGGAAGCACCACCTTTTCTTACATAAAAAACCTGATCAAAGAAAACCTACTACCCTAGATAGTGTAGGTGAAACTTTGACTATAAATAAGCACAAATTTATGAGTATGTCTGTTTTGCAGAGCCAGCTGGGTATCATCCATGACATGGTCATTGTCTCCAGTATGCTCTTGAAGCCTTTGCCTGTCTCTAAATTGAAAGACACTTTAGAGGTACACAAATCTGTACCTCTACAGATTCAGCTGTCCAGGTACACAGTGAGTGGGTGAAGATCCTACATGTGTTTGACCCAGATAAAAGGAAGAATGTAACAGATAAAAAATAAGAGAGTGTTCGCATCTCTCCTAACTTTGCCTCACTGATAACCCTTAATTCCACTTTTGTTTTTAGAACTTTTCTTTGCCATAGTCAATTTTTCCTTCAACTTTGCAACCTAGCATCCAGTGGGACCTTAGAGTTGGATTGCTAGGGCCTGTTGTGGACTGGTGTGAGGATTGTATTGCCTGCTGGGGCAGTTCCATCTCCTACCTCTTAGTTCCAACAAGGACAGTAAGTGTTTCCTCAGTAGAGAAGCCTTTGTTTGGGATGATCCAAATTGGAGAACTGTAAATCCTTAGACTCCTGCATAGGTACAATGTTCAAAATCTGATACATCTGGGCAAATGTCCCATATCTAAGGCATTCAAACCTCAGAGGAAACAAACTTCCATTGAACTTATTCCATTGAGGGAAGAAAAAAGTCAGGAAATCATGGAAAGACACGAAGTATTGAAGGACCTTCTTCTTTTAGCAATTTCTGCTTATCCTTGTTTTTTAGGTAGCATTTTGGAATCTCATATTCCTTCAGTGAATTACTTCAGTATTCGTTTGTGATCTTGTAAGCCAGCTAACTGGTTCCTCCACTAGAAGGATCAGTATCAATCATTAATTTAAAGCAAATTCAAAATTCTGAATCCTGTAAAAAACACAAACCAGAATAGCAATATGTAATATTTCCAATATCTCTTGACTCTAAAATGAAAAATGTCCACCTAAAAAGCATTTTATTCTCAGTTTTTTTCTCTGTACAGAATCCTCTGTTTGTTACACTGGGTTTGCTAGCTGTAGCTTTATTAGAAAACAATCCAGAGTCTGTTTTGTTGCTGTGAAATCAAAATCATTATCACGGTAGCCCCTCTTTTTTTTTGTTCAATATGTTTGTATAGTCATGATCAGAGAAGCACTAGGTCTGTACAGTCATTAGGATTCAAAAGTTCAGCTTGCCTTAGTAATAAAGAGGATGGTTTTAAATGTCTATTTTAGTGTATGGGCAAGATGAGATCTAATAGTACTGAGTTGTAGTTATTTTTTGGTGTAGAACTCCACAAAGATGTGTGGTAAACATTGAAATTCAAGTAATATAAATGCTTGCTTCAGTGGGGGTTTTATGAATGCTTCTTCCTTTATCTTCACTTTTTGTTCCTTATTAGATCATTAATTGCAAGGTCATGTCAGTTGCACTTTAAATGCATAATGATGCAGACTCTCTAAGGCCTCATTGCACTAATGTTGCTGCTAATTATAAAACTGAATACAGTAGAACATCATTCTTTGAAATGTCATGGATTGTTCATGGTAAAATAAGCAAACCCTGCAATTTATGACAGCTCATAAAAGATAAATTATATCCCATGATAAAAACGGCGTAATTTTTTAAAACTGTATGTACTTTGCAAAGAACACAGGGCAATTCTTTAGTACACTGTCCTTTATAAACAAGGCAGGTTGTTTTGTAGACAAGAGAGCCCACTCTTGTTTTCATACCAAAGCAGTGACCTGTTAAAGATGGACTGAATTAGCTGGATATTATCATAGGGGCTAAGACTTGTTACCTCTTTACTAGTGGTTTTCAGTTTTTTCGGTCTGTGTCATGTCTAATAAATGATTTTTCAATACCACCAGCTGAAGCCAGCTGTTTGGCAGATGCTCTATGCTGTTTGTCCAGTGTACAAAAAGCCAGTATGGGTTCTGTGTCTCTGTTGACATGTGGAATCAGCTCTACACTTGTTTGAGCAAATAGACAGCTGCCAGCTAATGGATCCATTAGCAAACTTCCCACAGAATATCCTGTCTTTATCACTGCATGAAATTTTAATAACTTTTAATCATTACTTTAGTTGAAAGTTAAGAAGACCTTTTTGTAACGCATTTGTTTCACAGAAGTGAAGGCATGTTTTTTCTTGACAGAAACAATTTCTTTTTTATGCTAGCACTGAGAAGTGAAGCTGCAGTAGCAGTGGAAATCTTCAATGTTTTTTTCATCTTTTTATTAGCCATTTGTGAACCTCACATTATTTTTCTGTATTAGGTAGCATGGAGAGTTACTTTTTAGTTAGAGGATTTTTTGTATGTTTTAGGTGGGAAAATATTTGCAGTCTTGCCTTATCCTTCTGGGAAGAGACTTGATTTGCTTGTTTTAACTTGACTTACTCTTTGTAGTGAAAAATCACTTTTTAGCTGTATGGACAATTTCAGTAATCAAATGTAATGAAATCAAAATGTTGAAACTGCCCTTCCTTTAGTGATTGTCTTTTTCTGTACCTCTTTGTTATGGTACAGTACCTGGTTTATATGAGAGGTTGAAAAGAGAGGAAGTCCCTAGAGCATCTTGCCCTTTGTAGTGCCTTGAAACTGCTACATGTGACCGTCACTCCTGGCCTTCCTCAAGATGTAATCTCCAGAAGGCAACTGGGACATGCTGCATTGTAACACAAGAGCATAATCAGAGAGGTAATTCAGTTGGCCCCAAAAGGAAACACCAGTTTTCTTGGATGTCTTTTGTTTGGTTGTTTTGGTTCTTTGCATTTTTTTTTAATAGTGATAGGTTTTGTTATCAAATGCATTACAGCAAGTGAAACAAACATAAGCCTCTTCCAGCCTTTGGTTCAGGGTTTCAGATGGTAACACCCAGCCCTCAAAACCTCTGTGCTGATGGGTAGGGTATGGGGGAAAGGCAGCGCAGTGTTTAGAGGCATTTGCAGGCTGCTTTGCTCTAAGGCATGTGGCTGGAACACAGTCAGTTTATCCACCCAAATTGAAATCCCCTCTTTCAATGAAAACTTTTTCTAATCTTCCTTGATGCCAGTAGTAGACCTTCATTGAAGCACTCCTGACAATCCTGCATCCCAATGAACCAAGGAGTAACTTATGTAACTATCAACTGGAAGGAGCAAAGACACGTTAGATAAACAAGTAGGTTCTTTGTGACACCCACCTCTCTGGGCTGGATGGACAAGGCTGCAGACACCCTGAGGGAATTTGTCAGTATGCTAAGATACAATTGCTTTAGAAGAAAAACTTGTTTTTCTTGGTCTGGTAGCTCATCCTTAAAGGAAAGCAGCAAAATGCCAACACGAAGACTTTACTGGCCACACTTTTCAATTGTTGTTGAACAAAGCTTTCCTCTCGTCTGGGACTCTGCTATAAAAAGGAGTTGGGATGATAAGAGAGCAGCATTGACTTTCCTGGAGTTCTCATCTTGTCAGAGTGTTTATTAAGGGTCTTCTTCATTGTGTGAGGTATTTGTAGGGTATTGAATGACAATTATCTGTTGCTCTTTATATGGCTTCCCCAAAAAGCACAAATCCAGTGAGATGCTACTAAAATTTCATTTGATTCCGACTTCCTGGGGTACTCTCATTCTTCTTTTGATTTCTGTGGGCACCCTGTTAACCTTCAAGTGTCCTTAACAGTAATCACTTTAGTTTCTGTTTCTACTTGAGAACATTCTAACATAGGTTTGTTTTCATCTAGAAGGCAGAACAAGACAGCTGGATTTATAATCCATGCCTTTGTGAACATGGTTTCCTGATAGACCTCCAGCAAGCTGACTGCCACCCTCTCCCACCCAAAATGTGTGGCACAGTGATCAGAATCAATAGGTGAATGTTTGTTTCAAAAAAAGAACAAGGTGCTGAAGTTACTCAAATAAATTGCCTCAGACACCAGTCTGGCATGAAACAATGATCTAATTAGTGGGAAGTTAGAGGCTTGTGAATAAGATACCTTGGGCCAGCATTGCTTTAAATAGATTGACTTCTGCAGTGAAAATAGGAATTTCCCATTTGAGTCTATTTTAAAGAGTTCAGTGCAACAGAAAGAGAGCTGTTAGCTTTTTATGACAAAAATGTATTCCTTAATATGTTTTTGCTGGCCAGGCAAAGGATGGTAAAAATAGGTGTAAAGTTATTTCAGTTACATACATTTTTGATAACAAATGTAATACCAGAATAATCAAATCCAGCATTGCACACCAGCTGCTTAGGGATTTTTTGTTCTTTATCCAGCAATTTATTATAAGACTAAACAGTACTAAGTCGTTGGGGGTTTTCCCCCACAGGATGGGCAGTCAGGGATTTTTTACTGCTTGCTCTTGGTTTATATCATCTTCCCTCCCCTCATGCTTCTAACTTGTCTTCACAAATGTATATACAGAATTTTACTGCAGTTCGCACCTATATTTATTTGCTTTTGAAAGCTAGGGAGTTTGCTCAATTTTCTTTTGTGGCTATGCAGTTATAAAAGTGTTTACATTTTTGTCTGCTTATTTCTGAATGTCTTTCTCTCTGAAGTGCTGATTGAATCTCTGCTGTTAATCTCTTTAACCCCTGAAAGAAGATTACCTTAACAGTGAAGTGGCTGGGGAGGGGAGAAGCAAGGGAGAGGTTGATTCTGTTTTTCTCAAATGAATTCAGGTCTTCAGTAAGGGCTTTTCTTTGTGACACTCAAGCATCCCAATAGTGAGTTCTTGCTGTTAACACAGCCTTAGCGGGTGAGCACATACGGGTGGTAGTAGTTACCAGCCATTTGATCAAATCAGCAATTCCTTGGGCAGGATCCAGCAGTTTTACTGGACTTGGTAAATGGTTTGCTATCTATTTTTTTATTACTTTTTTTTTTTTTTTAATCTTGAGGTCTTATCAGCCTGCTAGAAGTTAGGCAAATGGCACAAGGATGGAAATACATTTGTGATGGACATTTGGACAGATGTCTGTGTGCTTCCCTTTTAATCTACTTGATTAACATTAGTAGTGTGCTGGACTTTTGAATTTGTGCTCAACTTCCAGCCAAAGGCAAGTAATCAGTGCTATTAGAAAAGACATTTTTGTAAAGGTAATTGGATTTTTATTCAATGCTAGCAGAAAACAGAATTGAAGTTTTTTAAAAATAGTCAAGTAGGCCTCAGAGGAAGACAAGAATTCACAATAGGCAGCCACATGGCCAAAAGAAAGTATTTGGGATTATAGTGTCTGTTTGCAGCAGTAGAGAAATTAAAAGGATGTGATTCTGGATGTTTGACTTCTATTGTGAATTAATAACTGGCTTTTCTACTGTATATAGTAATGTGGTTTTTGTAAAGTATTTAGGCACATTGCATTCTTATTCACATATTTGAGCCTTGCTCTGTTAACATTTGTTCATAGTTAATAAGTTGGCAATAATAGTATAAGAAGTAAGAATAATTGAAAAGGTGTGCTTTGTGATGATTCATTATTCTGTGGAAAACCTTAAATGTGATTTGTAAAAGGGCAGTTATTTGACTTTGTTGCTGCTTGTTTCTGCATCAGTAATTGTATTACATTGCAGTATTAGGGGCTGAAATGACAGGGTGAATATTATGTTTTTGAGCATTAAATTTTATAGGGTGTTTCGCTGTCTGTGGACCTTGTTCCTTCCAGGAACTCTGATTCATGGTTCTTGAGGAAATTACAGTATCTTTATTATTGTAACGGTTAGTTATACGGAGGGTGTTATTTTCTCTCAGTGTGACTCTATTACAGCAGTATTTGTTTAGTAAAATTTACTTTGTTCCATATTTCTGTGTCTAATAGTTAACAAGGTAAGAAGGAATTGAGAAGGAAAAAAAGATTTAGACACACATTGGGAATTACTGTATTTTCCTAATTGTTAGTTAGAGTACATGAAATTGTTGTTGTACTTATAAAAATACGTGGTTTTCATGCTTTCAGGCTCCTGCTGTTTATTTTTTTAATTGATTCATTAGAGAATGTTGAGCAGTTGATTTCCTGTGTCTGTAGAGGTTTTACTTTTGTAGTTAAAGTAGATTTTTAAACCCCCTCCTGCAAATAACACAGGGATTTTAAGGCCAGACTTGTGCTGCATCTAATAGGCACTGCTGTTTTCTTCCTGATTTGTTTCCTAACTGGGGTAAGCCAGAAAATGCCTGCTACCAGTTGTCACACCACCTGATAAAAGACAGGTGGTGACTTCTTAAGGCTCAGTCGGTGTTAATTGCTGGTGACAGGTCTCCTCTGATTCCCTTCAGCAGCAGGTAATAGGTGCCCCCACGGTAAAGAACTCTGGCACTGTCTGCCTGTAGTGGGAGATGCTGGCACTCCTGGGCCATCAATTGTCACCTGGCCAGGCACGGTTCTGTTTCTAAATCCCTTAGGAATTGTAATTACTTTTGGTTTTTTGCAATTTTAGTTACTCTAGAGCTTAACCCTATCCTCTGACTGTTGAAGGATCTGAGGTTTGTTTGTGAGATGTATTTGGGGGACTGGCAATGGATGAAAACTTTGTCTTTAAAGATGTCAGCAGTTGGTCAAGACTTCATTGGCAGATGCTTAAAAAAGAAAGCAGGAATGCCCCATTCATTTTCTTTGTAGAATTGCTTTGGATTTGCTTCCTATAATTGAGTCTGGATTTGTCACATCTGTTTCCCCCTCCACCCTGGTATAGAAGATTCCAGTGTCTTTTCCTCATCTGTTGCCTGATTCCTCCTTATTTTCTTTGTTACCATTTACAGTCTGTCAAGTTACCAGGATGAAGAATAATTCAAATGTGCTGTTATTATGTGAAGTTGTAAAGGAAAATAATTAAGGCTTCCTTAGTCTGGTAATAGTTTAGGTTTTATTCCAGAACATTTTTTCATCAGAGTTCACACTCTGCATGGGGTTTAACAGTAATAAATTCTCATTTGGATTAACTTTTTGGGAATATCCTGTGTTAGCTATCTTAAGACCACATGAAGGTGAACTCTTTTTCTTTTTTTCCCTTTCATCCTCACAGAAACAACGATGGGGTGCATTAAAAGCAAAGAAGGTAAAGGCCCAGCCATGAAATACAGAACTGAAAATGCTCCAGAACCTGTTATTTCCCATGTCAGTCATTATGGATCAGATTCCAGCCAAGCAATACAGTCACCTTCAATAAAGGGATCAGCAGTTAATTTTAATAGTCATTCCATGACTCCTTTTGGAGGGCCTTCAGGAATGACACCCTTTGGAGGAGCATCATCTTCATTTTCAGCTGTGCCAAGTACATATCCTAGTACTTTAACAGGTGAGTGTTACATAAAATGATGCTATTATTATTTAGTATTATACCCACAAAAAATACTGTGACACCTTGCCACACAGAAATAAATTGCAAATTCCTGATTTTCAGTATCTTTACTGCTCATGTAATAATTCAACCTGTATTCACCAGTGACTGGGGCATGAAGGTTGGGTGTTCTGGCTTTTATTTTTGTGGAGACAGTTAAGATCACAGAACAGAGAAATTTAAGATTTACTAAAGACAGTAATGGGAATAGTTGATAAACTTACATTAGAAGTTGTAAGCTGTTGAAAGGATGTGTATGGGATAATGGCTTTAAACTTGGAGGGATGTACAAAATGAAAAACACTTCATATTCAGGAAATTGGTTTTTTAAACTGGTTTTAAGTCTGACTGCTTTTAAGTTACATTAATACAACATTGAATGAATTTATAAAACTAAACTGGATTTGCATTATATTCTATGTACTTTGCTGTGGGAACAATATGTGTGAAATGAAAGAGTGGAATTCCCATTTTTGGTGGTCATATGAAAACCAGAATGGAAAATGTAAAGATAGAATTTGCAGCACACAGAGACCTTTTTGGCTGAGGTGTAGAAGATACAGCATTTTAAAGCAACATGCATATTTGATGTTATAAACCCACCTTAATATTAAAATCTTAAAACTTACAAAAATACTGATTTTGTCCATGTTACTGATTTAATTGTTTTGATGGATATTTTTGAGAGGAAGCTGTGATTTTTTTTTTTTTTGAGAGACACTAAGAAGATAGACTAATTTATTCTAGAAGCTCTTTACAGAACTTTCAGAAAACAGAGTAAATAATTCCTTAATAGTCTATTTCTAGTTTCCCCCAAACCTCTAATGTTAGCACAATTACAGTGCTGAAGTGTTTGCATTGTTCCAGTGGCATTTAAAGTCTTTTAAAAACACAAGAAATCTGAGATCCATGAAAATACATTCTGACCTTGGCATTAAGCAATTCCGGAAACCAAGTATTAATTGTCAGGTAGTGATCACCCCATGGTCCTTTTCTTGGGAGTACATTAAAAACCAAATAATTAAAATGAACATCTAGCCTGTATCATTTATGAGTCAACTGTGAATCCCTCTTTTGGATGAACATATGCAGAAATTAAATAAGGGCAGCATTTGTTTATTTTCATTAGCTCTGCTGAGGAAAGTTTATTGTATTTCATTTCCCCCAAGAACCTTGGAATATTTCTTCTTACTAGATCTGGTTCTTTGGTCATGTAGGAATGTCCAACAGTGCATGCAAGCACTCCTGGGCATAACCAGACATCAGGGATGTAGCCCCCCAATGGATACCACAAATCCTTTGCTGCAGAGACCAGAAGGGATGTTCTCTTGCCTGCTCCTGTTCCTGCTGGTTGTTAAGCATGTTATATCTTGAACCAGAGTCAACAAGAGAGATTTCTCATGAAAAGAGAGTCTGATATCTCATCAGTGTGAAATCAGTTATCAGCAGGCAGGCTGATTTGTGTGAACGCTTCCATTGTTTTGCAATTAGGCAAAATGATACTGCATATGAAATTATTCCTCCTTGTTCTGTAAAACCAGCCCATCCACAGAAAACATACATACATAAATACATACATACATAAACAGAATTGCAGTAACAATTATTTGGTACATTCAGTACTGCCTTTCAGATCAATCAAAATTGGGTGGTTTTGTGAGCAAATGAGATAGCCTTCATCTGCTGTAAGCTTTTTGTATTTGTGACCAATAAAACACTGGATCACATTCTGTCACCCTTTGTTTCACAAGAGAGGAGAATAGATGGGCTTGTCAAACAGGATGTAAATGTCAGTAGTACTTATCCAGTTGATCAGTGATGAGTGACAAGAGGATGATATGGTTGTCATCATGGCCTGTAGTGAGGCTGAAAAGTTGAGCCATCTTTTATTCCTCTAGAGCAGAAAAGAAGAAGAAATCTGAGTTAGTCACACTGCTCCTGTATTACACACTGTCTGTCTTCAGATACTCTGAATTCATAGGATATTGCTGAAAATCAAAACAGAAAAATGGATTACTGTTCCTGTCTTCCATGAAGCTGTGCTAGTACTCTGTAATCCCCTTGCTAAACAAGAAGGTAAAATCTTCTCTCCAAAACCAGTCATAGATTGAGGATGGCATACTGACCTAATAAAAGGAAAATCTTTAAGGGAAGTCTTGTGGCTGCAGATAGTTTGAGCAACTAAACTAGATCACCTCACAGTGGTTCACAAAGAAAACAGCTGCAAAAGATTTGAAATATCATTTGTCAGTATCTTTGTTTAAATCAGTCCGTGCTGATGCTGTTCTCTTCAAGTATTTTTTTATTCTTTGCTATGAAAAAATAGCACTTGTGACTGAGAATAAAAAGAGGTTTTATGGTAGCTGAAGTTTTTCAAGTTTCTTTATATGCAGTTAAAAATTTTTGTGATATTGTGACTTGAGAGTATTGATTGTTTTCATCTGCTGAAGAACTTTCTGGGGATGGTTTATTTCCATAACTCTTGCTTTCTGTTTGTGTGAATACTGTTTGTATCCTCACTATTTTCTTGCTCCACCTATCAGTTTGTGTCATCAAAATAATGTAGTAATATTGAGAAAAATTGGTAGAACTGTTTTGATTTTTAACTTAAATTAGGAACTGCTAACTTCTAAGGAATATTTTCATTCATTTTGAGTTCATAAATCACACTTAAAAAAAACCCCTCAATTACTCTAACCTCCTGTGGGGATTTTGTTCTGTTTTTCCTAGCGGAACTGTAAATTCATTTCCAGCTGAGGCCTGCTGAGAGACTGTAACCACAGGAAGACTCCTAATCAAACTATTTTAGGTGATTAGGAGCTCTTATGTCAGAAAGTACACATTGCAAAAGAATATTGCATATAGACTGTCCCCATTGCATTATGTATTCTTCCTTTCTGATCATGATCATGCTGATTTTAAGACCTAAATTAGATGCAACATGTTTCTCTTGGTAGGCTTTCATGCATATCCTGATCTGTACATGTGCACATTAGAGATGTAGTATTATATGTTTAAAAATATGTTATTGGTTGGACAATCATTAGGCTTCCTAAATGTTAATTAGACTAAGAAATAGCATTTCTAGGGCTTAAAAAGTCTTTCTGAATTGTCTATTTGCAATTTTCTATTTTAACTTTCTCATGGTTATGGTACATGGTTCTTTATTTTTGCTAGTAGCTTGTACATCTCATACAGCCTTTCCTCCTTTCCCTCTTCCTCTTCTCTGTCTTCCCAGTTATATAGATTAAGTCTTTGAAGTATAGAAAAATGTTTTCTGCTGCTAAGTGTAGAAGCCTTCCTACCATCCACCTCTCTTACATCTGTCTCATTTAGGGAACATGTTCAACAGCATGCACTATACCAGCAGTGGGATGAGACAGCAGATTCCTTAGGGTTGGTGGAGTGCAGCTGTTCCTCATGTGACCTGTCTTGGTCCTTGTTCTCTGGAGTCATGCACTGATGGATCATCCTCAGCAAGGGTCTGCTTCACGGGTGGGGAGACTTGGTGGCATCAAAAAAATCATCAGTGCTAAAGCAGAGGAATGTCTTTGTCCCCAAGAGAATACTTTAATTTCTGGTTCAGTTCCTTGGGTAGGTCTTGATGTGTAACCTCCAAAAGTTGGGAATGCATCAGTTATTTATAGCTAAGTGCAGCAGGAACTTTCACTTCTGTGAAAATTAGTGGCTGATGGTTCGCTATTGTGGTGGTGTAGGTTCTTCCAGAATTGCATTTCTTAACAAGAAGCAAGCTTAATAAAGAAGCGAAGGGTTTGGGGTTTTTTACTGATGATGCATCATTGCAGGTTTCTGTATAAAAGTGCTGTAATTATTAATGTGCTTCCAGTGATGTGTCTAGTGGCCTTTCGTGGTGCAGAGGCATATTTTCAGAATGTCTGTTTATGGGCATAGCTCTCTCCTAAGAAGTTAGCAGGTTATTGATCTGTCTTCCAAAATGAGATGCAACCCAGAGTGTTTAGTTGCTTCCAAATCAAAACTGATTTATTGTTTCATGGACAAGTCCTTAAATCAAGTGTTGCAACATTACTGCTATATAATACAGGATTTTTTTTCTTTTTCCTAAGGTGGTGTTACTGTATTTGTGGCCTTATATGATTATGAAGCTAGAACTACAGATGACCTTTCATTTAAGAAAGGTGAACGGTTCCAGATAATAAATAATACGTAAGTGTTCTCATTCACAGACCTCACTAGGTTGTTTGAAATAATTAGATCCTTAGTTCCTTTGGAAATCTGTGTATCCTATTTCAGTGAAGGGTAATTGATTTCTTTTTTGTTTAAATACATTCAATATTCAACAAGCATGGGGTTAAAATACATAGTACTGCTAATACAATAACTTTTCTGGTTGAGATCAGTGTTTGGGTGCAGATGTAGAACTGTAGCAACTGTGGTAGCCCCAAGCCTTTTCTCAGCTGGGTGACCTCCTTCCCCTCCCTGCCCCAGCAAGGCACAGCTACACCCTTTGGGGCAGCAAAAGTGGGGACAGGTGCTGCTCCATCCCAGGCTCTGCACCTGGAGTTGCTCTCTGATCTGGAGAGGCAAATGAAGACTAGATAACTCAGAAATTTACTTACACATCTCTGCCATAAAGCATTCTGGGTTTACATTAAAAAAAAAGCCCCAAATCTTTAAAATATTAAATTCCACTAAGAGGCATTTGTCTTGCTCACAACACAAGATATATGTAGGTGCAGCACAAACTATTTGAGATGCCCACATAATTAAAATAACGTGTTACCTAAATTTACCTGCCTTTCATATGCAAGTACATTACAGGTGGTATGGGATTATGTGTTGTGTTTATATGTGGAAGAGGTAATGATGTTTCATTGCAGGGAAGGAGACTGGTGGGAAGCAAGATCCATTGCTACGGGAAAGACAGGCTACATCCCAAGCAATTATGTAGCTCCTGCAGACTCCATTCAAGCAGAAGAGTAAGATACTGTATTCTGTCAATTTTATACACTTCCTACCCTGTGGTGATACTGGTTTTTAAATTCATTATATGTAACATTTAAGGGTAAAATAGGAGAATACTATTAATGAAAGGATAGCAGTGCTACTTGGATTATGTCAAAGGTACAATTATTAGTAAGCATGGGGTGGACACTCACGCAGATGTTTTCTGCCTGCTTGCTACATGCAGGGCATGGAGAAAGGAGAAAGGTTGGGAGAATTCAGTAATGATAAAAATTGGAGGGCAAGCCTTGTGTATCATATAAAGCAAAAATGTATGGGTTTTAACTAAAGAGTTCACACACCATCAACTCTAGGTTTTTATCCCTATTTTTACTTGCCAGACCCTGAGTCAAGGTCAGCTATATACTTACATTCTAAAAAAGCATTTGAGTGCACAATTATTGTTAATTTATTAATCTGTAAGAACTTTTTGGTGACAAAATTGTTTGATATGCTAAGGACTGCTATGAATTTTGAAAATTATACTGCTTTGTGTACCAGTGCTTCATACATTCATTCACTAAAATCCTGGAGTGGTTAGACAATCACATAAAATGACTGTGGATCCCATAGGTTGGAGTAGAGTTTTAGGTTATCCTTGTTCCAAGGGATTGTATTTGTTGTACTAGAAATATAAAGTTGCACAGCCCTTGTTTCAGTGATACTGCCAATCAGCAGTTCACTGATATGTGCGCTTCTCTGTTTGCTACTGCATGTCTGGGAAAAGTGCCTTATTTTCAAGATGTTTGCTGAATCTCAAGCTGAGACTTCAACGTGTTGCTGCTGCTGCTCTCACTTGGCTCTGTGCTATTAAGAAATGATTGCATCAAAGATACTCTGTTATTTTACACCCTTGAGTTTCATCTGGTTTTAAAATTATTAACCTTTTTTTATTTTGGGGGGGAAAAAAGTCAAAGATTTCTTTTTTTTTAAACTATGCAATAAAAGCTTAGGCTATTACAACTGCAATGGTGGTAAAATGGAAATGATAGCCCTTTACAAAGAAAGCATAGCTCTTGAAACACTGGCCAGAACAAAGTGGTGGGATTTGTCTTAAGTTTATGTGATAACTGGAGGTGAGAGTAAAGAGGGATGAATGAGGAACCTTCTAAAAAGGTTTATTTAAAAAAAAAAACAGTGCTAATTTTATGAAATATCCCCACAGCATTTGGAATACAGTTCATTTGCTTTAGAGTTTGTTAGCCCTGTGCTTTGATAGAGTTCGTAGATTTTGTGTAGTGATTGCAATTAGAAATAAAAGTGCAAATGTCATACAGAGCCCCAAGTTGCTAAGAGTTTGTCTGTGGCCTTTTCTAAGCCTGAAACTGCTTTTGACAGGATCCATATTATTTGTGTGCTTCTCTTAATGGCACCATAATATAAATGTTTAATTGTCTCTAAAAAAGAAGCAATTAAACTCAACTATTATTTTATAGGTAGTGAAATAAAACAGCACTTTACAATATAGTTTGTAAATTGTTGTAGTCTGAGGAAGAGGCATTTTTATGTGAAGTTATGAACTAGGTTCAAGTTTGCTTCTGTAAGATTTTAGGTTACATTCAAATTGTCTCCAGTGTGTATAGGCTCATATCCATTTCTAACTTTGCACGTCTCCTTCAACACTCAAACTGCAAATACAACAAAATGTAAGAAAAAGTTTCAAATTCCCATGTGATTGCACAGGCCATTCTGTTCATGCCAACAAAGTGATCCCTCTTTATCTTCATTTTTTCCCCAGAAAATATTTCACCCACAAAGCCATTGTTTTGCAGCAGTTTGCAGTACTATTTTTCCCATCACTCATGAAGCCAAATTAGCTTGACGATAAGATAGTGACAGACAAAAATGTTTGAAATTTACACTTTACATCACTTGTAACTTCTGAGGCATTTAATAAAAACAGATGTAGTTAGAAATACATCTAAATACATCCAAAGTCTGGAGATTCATAGGAAGATGGACCTTAAAATTATCACTGGCTCAGAACAGCACTGTGTGGAGGATGTTCATCAGGATGGGCATGCTGTGGGAGTATAGAAGAAAAAACTCCTTATGTGAAAGAGCTGAAGGCAAGAAAAAATGCAAGTCTTCTAAAACATCTGTGTTCTTTTTGGTATCAGAATAATTCAGCAATTTGTAAATTGTAAACTTCACGAAGAAGTAAATGACATCTATCATAGGGTTGTTCCTAAATGATCAATATAAAAAAGAGCTCTCTCTGCTGAGATAGAGAAAGATGTGAGGCAACAGAAATTGAAACAGGAGAGTTTCCAGCTGAGTATTAGAAACATTTTTGTCGTGAGGACAGCCAGGAAGGGGTACAGGTTGCCCAGGTTGGTGATCTGTCCTTCAGGGTTTTCAAGCCTGAAGCAGACTACATCCTGAGCAACTAGGTGTGATGTCACTGCCTACCCTGCCTGCAGCAGGAGGCTGGACCAGAGAACTCCAAGGGTCCTTCCAACCTGAATGAACCTGTCCTCCAGTGATATTTATGCACACTCACTTTGCATTAAATATTGTTTTCTAACATAAAGCCAAAACTTTTTAAAGAAGGTATTTCAGCTGCAATTTTGATTGTGCTACCAAAGTGTGTCATCTGATTCATCTTGCCCTGAAAACTTAGCCTGAGGAGGGTGTTTCTTTCAACATTAAGAACAGCTGATGTCTGTTGTTAAACCAGCAGGAAACCATAGTGTTTGCAGATACAGGCCTCTTTGCATGTATTTTGTAAATAACAGAAATGAGAGTCATACAGAAATAGGTCATTTTAATCTTTTGTCTATATGGATGTCGTTGCTTTTGTTGATCAGTATCTGCTTTGGGATTTTTGTAGCCCAGCAACTGTTTTGGAATACTAGTAGTCCAGTCAGTGCTTGAGATTTCTAAATCCTTTGCTTATATGTGTACCAAAGCATAGGAAGCTTTTATTTACACATTTCCTTTTACATTTTCTAGGTGGTATTTTGGTAAGATGGGCAGGAAGGATGCAGAAAGGCTACTTTTAAATCCTGGGAACCAGCGTGGTATTTTCTTAGTAAGAGAGAGTGAAACCACTAAAGGTATGTATGTGTCTGTGTATCTCTTCTCTCTCCCCAACACCAAGGTGAACATTCTTCTGCCTGTCCCATGATACACATGAATGTGCACACCATGTGTGTGTGCCATGACACTTGGGGAGATAGGTTAAATACCTTTTTCTATTTTGGTGAAGAACCAGATGTGATTTTTTTTTTCCTAGGTGCTTATTCCCTTTCTATACGTGACTGGGATGAGGTCAGAGGTGATAATGTAAAACACTACAAAATCAGGAAACTTGACAATGGTGGATACTATATCACAACCAGAGCACAATTTGAATCTTTACAGAAGTTGGTGAAACACTACAGAGGTAAGTCCAAGTTCCAGTGTCCCAATGTTACCCTGTGCCTACTGTGAGGAGGAAGGACTGCATCCATAGCTTATTCTTAAAATTCACAACTATAAAATTTCTTTCTGATTTCAACAAAAAGTAAATGGATTAATTGTTTTTTATCAACATTAAGATGCTACTTTTCTTACAGTTTTACCCTTGCTTAACTGTGAAGCTGTTGACATTTTTTTCTGTTTTCCAGAACATGCTGATGGGCTGTGTCATAAGCTAACAACTGTGTGTCCCACTGTGAAACCACAGACACAGGGACTAGCAAAAGATGCTTGGGAAATTCCTAGAGAATCATTGAGGCTGGAAGTTAAGTTGGGCCAAGGATGTTTTGGTGAAGTGTGGATGGGTAAGAGCTTAATGTGACACATTTCAGTTGTTCCTGTGAATGTTTCAATAGTATTTTAAGTAAATCGGTATCGGGATCTGAAAATATAATATCGTAGAGAAATGAAGGGAAAAAATACCAGTTATGATCATGTAATCATGCATGTAGTGGTAAAATTAATATTCAGTATAGTTCTAGTTTATGATTATATCTAGTTTATTATTATTTCTTAGCTAAGAAAACAGAAGCAAAAAAAAAGTTTCAGCAGAAAATCTCTTCAGTATTACAGTGGGGAATAAAACCTGATCTGTTTCTCTAGGAACATGGAATGGAACCACAAAAGTAGCAATCAAGACACTAAAACCTGGCACAATGATGCCAGAAGCTTTCCTGCAGGAGGCTCAGATCATGAAGAAGCTACGACACGACAAGCTTGTTCCGCTGTACGCGGTCGTTTCTGAGGAACCAATCTACATCGTCACCGAATTCATGACAAAAGGTGTGGGACAGAATAGTTAGAAATGCTACATTTGAAAGGTTATTTAAGACCTCAGCAACAAATCAAATGTTTAATTAATGTTAGGTATAAGCTAACTGGAGTATAAGTGTTAATTTTGATTAAATTAAAATGAGCAACGCTTGACCTACTTGGAGCAGTCCTGATTTAGATTATGGGCAGAGACATGATTCTTTTGCACATCTGTGTCACCCTTTCTAATCTTCCAAGTACAAGACTGGGGGGTTTTCTCCTCATTTTTAGTGTGTACTGTCCATCACATTTAAATGGAACAGCATAGCTGGGAGTATTATTGTGAGATTATGCCCGCCTGTAGACAGGTCATGCTAACAACAAAACATGTTGTGCTTTGGGTTTTTTAGTGTTTCTTTCCCAGCAGTGTAATAGTAAATTTTAAAAAGGTTGAATGTTTTTTTTTTCCCAGACTCCCTCCTTTATCCCCTTGTTTTCAGTCTTTGATCCTTCTTCCTTTGCTCTGTGTCATTTCCCCCTCCCCCTGCTGCTGAAACAGAGATTTAGAGATTTAGGCAGAATGTAGAAATAAACATCATAAGCATATGACTGTTAAGAAGAGGCAGATTTCCAAGTCAATTATTCCATTTTTTATAAAATGAAGACTTCTGTTCAACTCAGAGAAAAATTTTGCTATCCTCATAAGCTACAGAAGCAAGGGAATGGCTAGTTGTGTTCAGTACTGCACTACAAATGTATGGGTTTGTACATCCACTTTTTTCCTGTTTGGATGGGGTTTTTAAAGGGTTGTGTAAGATCAAAAAGGTAAAAATGAATTGAAAATGTAAAAACTTCCTTCTGCATTTTTGTTCCTAAATAACACTAGGCAGCCATGCAAAGTCAGTTTTTATTGTTCAGAAATCAAGTTTCAGCAAGGCAGTAAGGAAAAAAATATTTATAACTGCCTAAAGAAAACCAAAGTTCACTACCAGAACTGGTTACCTTGCAAAAGCAAAAGAATTTTAATTTGTCAAAGTTATGGATTTAAAATGCTGTTGGAAGCTTCTCTTTATAGCTTTCCTTTGACAAAATTCTCATATTTTACAAAACCCACAGAATTTCCTTGTTCTAAGCTACTAGAACAATTTATTTTTATTTCCCCTTTCACAAGGAAGAGAAGCAGGTACAAACTGCAAAGTATCCAGCTGTTTTTTGCAGTGTGGACAGGTTACTAGAGATCAGTGTGAAATCTTTGCTCCTCTTCAGTCCTTTGATCTCATGAACCAAGGTCAGAAAAAGTCTGTGCAAACACACACAGCAAACAGCAGCAGCAGTGTGGGTCTGACCTGACACATTTTTACTTTCACTGTGCAAAAATACAGCAAGTCACTAAATTTATGTTGGAGAAATCTAATTCAGAATTACTGCTATGAACTGCTGTGAATCCACTTCAGGATATGCAGTCAAGTAGTTTCTTTCCCCACCTTGGCCACACTTGTAATTTTGTTACTGTAATTTGGACAGTGACAAGAGTGATTAGTTACCAATTTTCACCAGTTTCTTAGGAAAGAGATCCTATTCTTACCATGTGTGACATAATGCCACCTGTAAAAACTGTTATGTAGAGACAAAGCTTTATTGCTCAAGTAGAGGTTGGAGTCTTAACAGAAGCACAGGTCCTTGGAACTGGTTTCAGATACTGCTCATGTAATGTTCTGGGTACAATTGCATTATATAAATGGGAGAAAATAAGGTATTGTAAAGAATGGAAGATAGTTTTCACTGTAAGAAATAAAAAGCCACAAAATAAAAGCAACAATTTCAGAATAATTTCTCTAATATATCATTGGGGCTGGCAGAAAAATGTAAGTAAGGGATAGAGGTTTTTTTGTTCTGCAATTATAAATCTCACAGAAGAAAGCCCAGCTAGGAGGAGCACTGATACCAACAACACTGGAAAAATTCCAGTGGATTGCCAGAAACAGCAATCTGTTTTATTGTTTAGTTATTTGCACTATTGAAGTGGATTCCAAACCACTTGGATAGAATTGCACTAACTAGTTACCACTGCAGAGGTAACTATGGGCATGATCATTGGGTCACATATTCTAGTAAATGATGGATTTTCAAATACAGATTTCATGAGATAAATGTGTCAATCATAATGTCTAAGAAGAAAATCTCATTTGTGTTTTCAGGTCAGGTTAATGTTTTTGTTTTTTCCTCTTTTTTTTTTTTTTCTGAAAATGTGTTAATGTTTTGCAGGCAGCTTGCTAGACTTCCTTAAAGAAGGGGAAGGGAAATACTTAAAACTCCCACAGCTGGTCGACATGGCTGCTCAGGTACGAAAAAAACTTACAAAATGCATATTTTGTGCCTAGAGAAGAGGTTTCACATAGCAACTAAATGTAAATATCAAATGCTCTGGCTGATGTGTGCTGCTCTCTTACACCTTCTATTGTGGGTTTGTAATTTGTCAGAAAGGAAACAGTCTGGTTTGCAATTAGTAGATACTGCACAGGCAGACACACTAATCAGTGCCAAGCTCTTGGTTGCTATAATGTCATTCCTATACTTATACAATGGGAATTGAGCTAAAATAAGGGGGTGCTTCTTAATGCTTGGGAGAAATGTATCTAGCCATGAAAAATAACCTTTTATAACACTTTTCTTTTTAAGATTGCAGATGGCATGGCTTACATTGAAAGAATGAACTACATCCACAGGGACCTCCGGGCAGCTAACATTCTTGTAGGAGACAATCTTGTGTGTAAAATAGCAGATTTTGGTTTAGCAAGGTTAATAGAGGACAATGAGTACACTGCAAGACAAGGTAAGGCCAGTTAATTTATTTAATAAGACTGGTTGCCTTTCAATTGCTTAGAACTATTATATTTAGTAGAACATGCCTTTGTGTTCTGTGTTCATGGATAAAGATAGAAGTGTGCTTTCACAGCTCTGTTTAGGTGAGCCCCTTGCCTAAGTGTCATCCTAGTAAACTTCCTTTGTTCAAAGTTATGTGCAGTTTGTTTGTGATTTCAAAAAGCACTTTTAATTATTTTTGGGGGAGCAAACATGCTACAGTTTGAAGAGAGATGAGATTCCAGAGAAGTTGTTCATCAGTTTCACTTTTTGAAACATATTTAAGTAAGACTCTCAAATGTCTTTAGTGCTTCCAGATATGTAGCAAATAATTGCTGTCCTAGTTTGAGAAATATTAAAATACTATTCCACCTTGAATTTTGTCATAAAGTATAAAAATATTTTTAGTGCATTATTCTTTTCAAAATATTTTGAAGTGTAAGCAAATTGTGGATTAGCAAGGGAAAACTGAGCATCTGTCTTTCCAATGTTTGTAGGAGCTAAATTTCCAATTAAATGGACTGCTCCAGAAGCAGCGTTGTATGGTCGGTTTACAATCAAGTCGGATGTGTGGTCATTTGGAATTTTACTGACAGAGCTGGTAACTAAGGGGAGAGTGCCATATCCAGGTAACAGGAAGATTTAATCAATTTTTCTTTTCTTTGTTGTATTCTCTGCCTCTGAAGTTACATTTGTACTTTCTCCATTCAGAGCCCACAGTTGACAAGCAGAGACAAAAACTTAGTCACACCTTACTGGTTCCTTTGTTCACAAAGATACTTTGGTTTATGTTCAGATTAAATCTTGCATATTTTCAAATGTTTTAAGATAATAGCACTTCTAAATGTGCCTGACAGTTTATTTCAGATTAGTGGATATCCTTATGTTTTCTCTCTGTCTGTTCCTGATATTTCTACTTTTGACATTTTCCCAGACTACAGAGAGCATCACTACACTGAACCTGCTAAACCAGTTTTTGAAACTAATCATTTTTCAGCAGATATTTTGCTGGATCTGGAATGTGTAAGGCAGTTCTGTTAGGGATATTTAAAGCCTTTTTCTTGGCCTGATTTCAAATTAAGTTGTCCTTGAGTGGAACCTAAGGCAGGGAAAAGCTATTTGGACTTGAGTCTCCTCTATGAAAGAACAGGTCCAAGGCAATGGGAAAGGGAGAAAGGGAAAAGGACTATGTTTTGAGGAATTACCAGTGTACTGAAGTAATTTTCAGAAAATGTATTTAATGCAAAATGTAAAAATTTCATTCCCTATAAAGTGTGTTCATTAAAGGTTCTGTTCTGGTAGAACCACATGCATTGCAGCTGCAGAGGTTCTTGAAAAACTTTGGGAAACTGTTCTTTGCATAATGTCATTGAGAGCTAATATGCTTTCCTTTTAGGAATGGTGAATCGAGAAGTTCTGGAACAAGTGGAACGTGGGTATAGGATGCCTTGTCCGCAAGGCTGCCCAGAGTCTCTCCATGAGTTAATGAAACAGTGTTGGAAGAAGGACCCTGATGAGAGACCAACATTTGAGTATATACAGTCTTTCTTGGAGGACTACTTTACTGCTACAGAACCACAGTACCAGCCTGGAGACAATTTATAAGCCAACAGTCTATATAACATGCACAAATCTGCCAAATGTAAAAGACTTGCAAAGAATTCCTGAAGTCTCTAAGGAATCACAGGAAAGAAAATCTTCGCTACTTTGCATGCTCTTAATGGCAAACTGGAATTTCATAATGCAGTTGCACAAAACCACTTTTAAAGTGTTATACTCTGATTTACCAATGACATATTTTTTATTTTTTCCTCTTTCCCAACTTATTTTCAGGGTCCAAAGGAAGCTTACTGAAAATATGGGGCAGAAAAAATGAGTGTTGGTGTGAACAATAGCTGAAAAACCAATGTTTCAAATCCTTTATTCTCCGAATATTTGCTAATCATTGTACTATTGAGGGAACTGTGTGGAATTTGTGATCTTGGGGTAAGGCCTTTTTAAAGCAGAAGAACTTTGTGGGACCAAGCAATTCTATTCCAGTTCAGTAAAACTCCCTGTGTTTAAAACTACAGATGTGTGCCCCCACCCCCGCAAAACAAAAGATGGTACAACTGTATTTGATTTATAGTCTCAATCTTTAAGCTTCCACTTTCATGGACTTAATTAGAGTAGGCAGGTAAAAAGAGAAATTGGAACAGTGAATGAGAAACTTGATCTAAATGGTAGACCTCAATAGTGAGATTAGAGAGCATAATGCACTGTGTTAATACTTGTGTTAATATAACTGGAAAGTAGCATGAGAGATTTTTCCTTTTTTCTTTCTGCATAGCTAATTAAGAATAATGAAGGTAACTAGAAAATGAGGTAATATTTTATAAAATTGTGTTGATAAAGTATGATGATATTTGAACTTGAAGCTATGTAACACAATCACGGGGGGAAAGCCTTTAATCTTTTAAGCTCCAGTGGAACAGCGAGCTTTTGTATGGGAAGACTACCTGAACAAAGTTACAAAGTTCACCAGGAAAACAAGACTGAAGCTGGTAAATGGCCACCTTTTAGTCCTTTTTCAAAGACAGGTTTGGTACTGTTGTATGTGGCTTGTAAGTGTTAACGAGGATGGGTGCCACAAGTGCTATCTGTCACTAGTTCAGGGATTTGATTGCACTTTTGCTTTTCTTGGCTATTAAGACACACACACCATTGCTCTTCCCACTTCTGCCCTTCCTACAGAATTATTTAACTAAAAATAAGCGAAAGAAAATGTGAAAGTTTAAAAAATAAAGGGATAAAATATATTTAATATTGTCCAAGTAATGAAATTTGCTGGTATTCAGCCCAGCTGACACTACATCTAGATTTATTTTCTTTGGCTACTGACATATCAAGCAATAACGTCATGTCTTTTACTCAACAATTTGCATGAGGTTCTTGAATTTCTGATCAAGCTTATATACTTTAATTTTGAAACACTCTTGCTTAGTTACTGGCTTGGAATTCATATTATCATTGTAAAACTATCCAACAAATGAATTCAGAAGAGCTGGTAATATAGTTCTGGTACTAAACTTAACATTCATGGGTTTACACTACATTGAATCCAACTACCAAACAGATCTGTGTCGGAACAGTGCCATCATTTTTCATTTTCCCTCATCATTGCTCATCAACTGTACATCTGTGGCTATCAAATTTTAAAAGGGCTTTCTGTAAGAAAAACAAAAACAAAACAAAAAAACACATACACAAAATACTTTAAAAACCCAAAAAAGATGATGAAATTTTAATTTTTCTAAATATTTTAAAATAATAACACAATCATATGAGTTTATGTATTAATACAGTCATAACAAAAAATGCCAACAATGACACTGGCATTGTATGGATTTTTAATTACTGAATGGAACAGTTCATTGTAATAACACTTGTATAGTAAAGGAATAAAACACTAACTTAATGAACGTGTTCATTGTAAATGGTTGTGTATTATAAAACTTCTCCAAAAGAGTTTGTATGTTTATGAAAATTTATTTGTTTCACCTGAAGACCTTGATGTGGTTCTTACCCTAACAGAGTTTAAAATTCACATTCACACTTTTTATATAAATAGTAATAAGTTTAATTATGTAACTAAGTATTTTTATAAAGTATGGCATTGTTGAACTGTTTTGCAGAATTGGTTCAAAATAAATTTCACCTTGATTGCATCTGCTTATTTGAGGTGGGGGGGGGAGAAGGTGGGAGGGGGACAAAAGCAGAGTAGCCTTCAAATTGAGGGGAGAAGGACGGGAATAAAACATTCATGAGGTTCTTTTTATCCTCTGTAAATTGTACTTCCATGCAGGATTGTGAGTTCATTGTGCATTATTGCTGTTAAAACAGACATTTTCTAGACCAGTTCACAGGTCCTTGGCAGGAATGGGTTAGAACAATTCTGCCTGGGCATAAAACAAACCCCTCTGGTGGACAGACAGACAGACTTGGGATTCTTGTGAGAGCAACTCCAACTTAAACTCTCAGCTGGCAGTCACTGTCATGCTGTAAGGCAAGCACATATCCTCCCTCTTGCTTTCTCTGGGATTAACAGCCACTGTTCACTTCTGTCTAATTTTTCAGGGAATTTTATACGTTTGTTCTTGTGACAGCCAATGTTTTATCTCAACCTCATTGAATGTTACCTGTCTCAGCGACCAGTATGACTCAAAGTGCAGATCCTGGCATGTATCTACAGTGCCACTGTAGGTCAAGGAGCTAGTACTGTTTGAGTTTCAATAATAACTAACACAGCACTAAAACCATTCTTCTTACAGAACCTACAAACTGCAAAGTTTGCTGTATTTTTAGTATTTCCTGTAATGTAATTAATGTTTTACTATTTTTAATGAGAACAATCATGTAATTTATGGTAATCTGTGCTCCTCCCTGTTGTCCATCCAAACCTTGTGATTCCCATTCTGCATGCTAGGCCTGCAGACTGTTTCTGTCATGCATTGTTTCAGGCTGTAGTATTTTAAGAATATTTTCGTAGTATTTTTGAGTAAACTTCCAAACATAAACATGTATGCAAGCCTACTATTTAGATAAAGTACATTCCTACTTCAGCATAAAGCACTATGAAAAGAACCTTATGTGTTCTTATCCTTGCAACCACTGAATTGTCATTTCACTAGGCTTGTGAGTAGCCCTTACAACTGAAAAGTAGCCTTGGAAAGGATTAGAGGGGTTTTGGTTGGGTTTGGTGGGTTATTTTGGTTGGTTGGGTTGTTTTTTTGTTTTGTTTAAAGAAAGACTTCTAGAGTTTGCTGATGGGCAGAAACAAGGCTGAACACTGTCTTACCCACACTCATCTACAATACTAATGTTTGTTCTAAAACACATTTTCTGCAGCTGGAGTGAGTATAAATGAGTATAAAGAAGTAAACTTAATGAGCCCCACTTTTGTTATTTATTTTCAACTGTTCAATAAACTTCTCAGTTTTTAAGTTTTCCGTGGAGATGCTGTAGATGTTTGTATTTGTGGCAACATTCCCCCGACACGCCTTCGCTTAGAGCTACACAATCAAGTTGGGTTTAAACCACAGGAGCACTCAACATAAGCTAAGCAGTACATTGCAAGCAGGAGACTCAAATTCTCACACCTGGCTTTAGGAATTTAGGGCTAGATTGGAACAGCTGATCTGGGCACCAGAAGCAGGTCTGGGTGGATAAGTGTCTCAGTCCAGAACTGTGATTCACCCAATAACTATTGCCTTGTGCAAATGTCTGAAAGTGCAGGTTCCTTCATAGACACACATCTTGTTTCCACTTCAGCCTCATTGTAGTACAGGAACAAAACTGCCTTTGACCTTCCAGGCACTGCAGGAGAGTGACTGTCAGTGTGGGGCTGGGAGCATCCTCCCAAATACGCATCTCTGACAGACACCTTTCCAAGATAGGGTGGGAAGAGTCAGGAGAGGGAAGTGAGGTGGTTGTATCTATTTTTGATGTAACAGCCTGGAGTGTAAAACCTGGGTTCTGATCAAGAATCCTGGCTAGCTGGGTGTCAGCTGTGAGAGACTTATGAGGGTGTTGAGAGTTGGAAGCAGAACCCACAGAGGAACTTCGCCCTCAGCTGCAGACTTTAGCATTTCCTCAAGGACCAGATTATTTTCTCAGCACCTTTTTCTAGTGACACAGAGCGAGTGTTAGTTACAGAAACAGCAACAGCTTCCCTGCTTCTTTCTCCCTTAGCATAGGGGAGGAAAAGGGGGTGAGTGGGATAGAAGGATGGAGGCAAGCAGCTGAAGTACCACACTTCATCACTGGGCAGCGGGAAGCAGGCTGAGGGGTGTGGCATGGCAGATGTCATATGTTCTTGTCTCTGTCATATTTTGAAAAGGAGGTAGAAATGCAGGGGAACTGAAGAGCATCTGTTCCCTTGTGCACAGTGGAAATGGAGCAAGGCTAATGCCAAGTGCTGCTTCTGTTCTCTCTGGTAACTCTGGGCACCTCACCCTGGCTGGTTTCTAGCAGATCGACTTCATTCATATTAGTTGAGGAGTCCCAAGCATTGTTTTGCTCTCAGAAATTTCTAAGAATGAACCTTGATCAGCTCTTAGCAAATTTAAAAAAAAAAAATCCACAAAAAAACCAGCAAAAAGATACTGAGAGCCTGACAAGAGAGTTACTGGTCCCTGGATCCCAAATAGACAGCATATCAGACTCTGAGAGGTAGTTTAGCATTCCTTTCCTGGCGAATGTATGTGGATGTAGGATTTTCTGTCAGGCTTCCCTCCTCTCCATGTCTCCTCTCCATATGGTGTGCCTAAGAACTTTACAGAGTTCAGACATTACCCATGGGACCCATGTTCTTCTCTGGTCCTGCTCTTTGAGCTTATTTTCTTTGTTAGTTCTGCATGCAAACATGCTTTCTGTAGGTAGTACATTGATAATATTTTTTTAACATTCTCTTTAAAGGCATAGGTTTTGTCAAATTGTGACAACCACTGTTGTTGGGGTATAAAGTATTTCTTTTTTGTGTATTTTTACAGAACACTGTCCATCTTCTCTTAGAATTTAATTTACTGTAGGCAAGGAGAAACGTGTTGGCCATTGTGTTGTTTTTGTTCTTTTCTTAAAGACAGGACAGATACCCAGTTAAAACTCAGCAGGGTCTAGAAACAGACTGGAAATCTAAAAGGGAAACCTGAATACAAGCAGTCTTGATGAATTAGTCATGTACCAACTGGAAAGCTGACTGCTGTGAAAGCATTCCTTTCTTTAATCAAAAAGTTACTGCCAGTAGGAGCACTTCCTTTGTGCCCTGCTGCTAGGTTATTGAGTCTCTAGCTGAGGCTGCTGGTAAGTACATACTGGGAAATGGATAAATCTGGGCATTTTACCTTTGCTCCTGAAAATCCATCCCAGGCATGTAACGATGCACCTTTTTTCCTGCACCTCCACAGGTGCCAGCTGCTGGATTCACCATTCATTCAATACCTCTTCCCACACATTTATTAAACACATTTATTCACATTTGGGGCAGTCTTCCAGGGGCTAAAGGATTGTTGATCCTTCTCTTGGCTTCAGTGTTTGGCAGTGCCAGGGGTGTATTTGCTGAAGTAAGGAAGGGTAAGGAAGCATTTCTGCTCTTTCAAAAACAATATATGATAAATCTCAGTTCAGTATGACTGCTATGATAAAAGTACCACATGTGAAGAAAACATCTAATCATTTGACTGCTTCTTCATGAGAACAGTGAGGACTTTTCCCTGCTCTCCAGCAAGGGTAGAAAATGCCACTCAGGGGCAGCTCATGGTGTGCTGTGGAAAAGGGAGTGACCATGCTAAATTGCAGCCCCTGTTTAGTCCTGCCAAGGGGCCAAGTCAGGGATTCTGTCCTTCCAGAGAGTTCCCAGGAAAAGGCAAGAGTGTTGGTTCACATTCCTAAGAGTGAAAGCTGGTGACTCGATGACTTGGGTTCCTTGGGTGGCCCCTATCCACCTTCCTCTCCTCTCAGTTCTAGCCAGGGTGTTTACAACCAATCAGCTTTTATTTCTCCATTGTGGCTGTGCAGTAAAAGCATGGACATATGAGAATTCACAGGCTGGTGTTTTCTCTTTTTACGTAAAGGGTGCCTGGCAAATTAAGCAGCTTTATAAGAGCAAGGTTAGATCTGTACCCCTTCACTGGAGTTTTGATTTTGTTTTGTATTATCCTCTTCATTTCTGGAACGACTCTGTCTTTCAAAATGGCTTCTGACTACCACATATGTATATTATTTCCATTGTGCTAAAAGATTAGAAGTGCAATAGAAACAATTTCCAAATTTACATTTTAGTCTAGTGTCACTTGTTAAAGTGACTGCATCAAAATCTGTCCATTGAATTTTCTTGACATCTTTATCAAAGAACTGCCATTTGCAGGGAGAGGATTTTTTTTTCCACATGGAAGTGAAGTTCAATCAATTGCCTCAATGAGTTAAGGGTTATAATGAGCAGATTACAAGTAGGCTAAATATGAGCTCTGGCGCCACTGTCATTAGAATGGCCCCAGCCTGTTCAGACTGCTACTAAGTGTTCTGGAGAGCAAGTGTGTATATACTTAGCAATAGATATGTCCCTGATTTCAATTGATCAGTAAAGTAGGAAGGAGTGACCCCTTTTTCAACCTGGAGACGACAAAGAGCAGTCAGGAGGATAGTGGGATGGATATCCACTATGAAAGGTCAGCCTATCTTGTGGAAATGCTCTTGATCTATTGACGAAATAGCTTGGGTTTCATTTGTTCTTTGTTCCAAGACAGACACTGTTATTATGCCAGGCAATAAACAGAAATCTACTGAGGGGCAGCACCTCTCCCAGGGGTTTCCAAGGCAGTTACCATCTTGACCAACAACCCTTATTGCCTAATACATAGCATTTCTCACACGCTCTCAAACAAATGAGATCAGTGTCATTATCTCTGTCATTATACTTTATCAAGAGGAAAAGGGGTGTTTTGACTCCTCCAGGGTCAAATTGAAGACCATGATCAAGCAGCAGCCAGAATCTAGCATCTGGTCAATTGAACATTTCCTTTCAGATGGGCAACTTTTAGCATCATCTACCGACTTTGGCCCCTGGTCCTGAGCTTGGAGAAGAAAAGCTGTAGTAATTTCCCATTATTGTTCACAATGGACACCTGAGCTACTAAAAAAAAAAAAAAAAAAAGCCAACAAGAGAGAGAGAAACTCGTATAAAACCTGTGGGCCCAGTCCTGCACAGCAGTTTGGCTGCCACAAAGCCAGTGTACCAATTACATTATGAAGACAGCATGGAGTGTGGATCTCTAGCTTGAGGTTTGCCCAGTGGTCCTGGATGCAGCTAGCCACATTTCAGACAGCCCACATGTGGGTCAGTGCTGGACCTTGGCCTCTGAGAAAGGCAGTGACAATGTGTCAATGAGATCTGCCTTCCCAGGTCACTGAGCTGCCACATCTCAGACACACGACCAGGGGGCAGGAGGTTTTTGTTAGGCAGTTTGGACAGGACACAGCTTCTGTGACTGTTCCACAAGCACTGTCCAGTGAGCACATTCATGAGTTTCCCTACAGTTCTTATGGCTCCCTTCTTGTATCTCAGTGTGGGTTCCGGACATCACTGGTTTGCAGCCATCCCCTTTCAGCCCTAGACCATAGAATGAGCACTTCCTTCTTTGCTATTCCAGTCTGTTTCACTGACACTTCAAATATGTCAAAACCCTCTAAGCACTCAGCTGAACACCCACAAAACCTCTGGCTTGATGATATCATGCCTTTTCCTCCTTCAATCTACCTCTGCAATTATTTCTCACAGAAATAATTTCTCACAGGAATGTCTCATTTGTTGTTTGGTTTTTTAATTTGCTTAGGATCTAGCAAGTACGTACTCAGTTATTTTAAGCTTCTTTAGGAACAAACCATTATCTTTAGTCATCCTAAGACTTGAGCCTGTGTATCACCTGGTTTGTTATAAGATGCTGAAATCCCTCCCCGTTGTCATGGGTGAAATGTGCATAGTACAACCTGCCTAGATACATAAATGACCTCAGGCACTGGAGTACATGATTCATCACATCCAAGAGAAGTGGGATGAGATGTTGTTCCCAAAATGCAGGTGGGAACAGCAGAGGAACTGAGACACAGGCAAGGAAAATGTCTTAGCCAGAATCACGCAAAGCTCTCACAAAACTATTTCAGGCATCAGTTACTCGTACCTCAAGCAAATCTCTTAAGCAGGGGAGAACTCACAGAGCTGGAATCACTGTCTCTTAGCTCTCAAGACTGAATATTCCATGCTGCTGAAGAAAATGATGGCTGGCACAAGGCTTATGCTCTGTCTGTTCTTTCTCTGACACTCTGCAGTTTGCTGAAGAAGATTGGCATGCGGTTTACCCTGGCAAACCCTTTGCTCAGAATAAATGTTGACATTGAGTAGTGGTATGTGGGACTGGAAAGAAACAATTCTGGTATAGCCCTGAGTCTTGGGGACTTGAAACAGCTGGAGCACAATTGCCATTACCTCACTGCCAGAAACAGAAGGCCTTATGAGGAAATGAGAACTTGAACATGACTGCAAGTACCAAAACAACTCAGGGACATGCAGCAGTGGCTGGAAAGAGATGGTATGTAAAGGCTGCATAATTTGAAGAAAAGCTGTTTTCCTCACAGCCTCTGTCCCCTTAACAGTGTTTTGGACTGCCAGTCCACGGTGGCTGTTTTCTTCCTCTGTGGAGTGGGAGGTGATACAAAATAACTTTCATCTTGAAAGCCCTTTTTGACTATTATTATTTTTTGAGGAAAGGGTAAGCATCTGGAAACAGGAAGTATAAGATGAAACATGGCCACTCAACTAAACTGACAGTGGCCACCCAGGTCTGGGCACAAAATGAATGGCTCCATGCTGATACTTCAACTTCAGAGACTGTCTGAAAAGGCTAATTCTCAAAGTACCAGCTGAGGAAAGGGCCCACAGTCCTTCTGTTATAGGCATTTGGATGTAATGAGGCAGTAAATTCGGCTATGTTTGGCAGTCATATGTGCTGTCAAGGCTTTCTTTATTCATGTGGTCAATAGAGACATGGGAGAAATTGTCAACAACTTTGAAAGCTTCTCCAGAGAGCTTACCAGCAACAGGCAACTCTGCTGTAAGACACATTTTAGGGTGCTGTTGTGAAAAGGATTGTAACAAACATGTAAGTTGTGAATTTTCACAAAATAATTCCATTTGCATTCTTAGAAATTGGGAACACGTGGTTCTCAGACAAGCCAGTGTGAAAGTGACCGGGCAGAATTCTAGGGAGGTATTTTATACAAGTTGCACATTTCTGCACCTTCTCTTTTTTTTGTAATTTTTAACCAATATGAGTTGGTTTGGGTTTTTTTTTCCAGTATCAGTGACTTTTCCCCTTGCTGTGTTATCAACAGTGCAGTCTTTTAAACCATGGGGAACAAAATATCATTTAACGGAAGCTGTGAGTATCAAACCACTGAGGATGACTCAACATCTTTTTGTTCAGTAGATTGGACCAGAGAAGGGCGCTGTCCACCTGGCTATAGCTTCTGTTCTGAAAGCTCTCTGGGCCAAACAAGAGGGAAAGGTGATGCCCATGGGACCTCAATGTAAGAATGCTCATTAACTGAGAGAAATCCTGGTTGCCCTCATTTGCATGTGGTCTTGATCTTGAAATAATCTATACACATGATTGGCTATAAAATATCAAATAAAATACAGTCATTGCTGAGTTCTTGGAGACTCTGCCCATGCTTAATTTTTGCAGGATGGAAAATTGAGGCCACGGCACAGTGCTTAGTGGTGGAATCGGTCGGAACCTTACAGAGTAATTTTGTAGAGCTCTGGCATTTCTGAAAGAAAATATTTTTGCTGAGTCCTGTTTCTTTGTACATCCTTCTCTTGATTTCATCTTTTTTACTCACATATTTTAATCTGAGATTTTCACCTTTTAGCCAGTTCCCTACTGAATATGCTGTTGATCTGGGAGCCAAATCTTGCATACTTAACATGTTAATATTTATTAAAAACAGCCTTTTAGGGGAGTGATGTGCCATAAAGACAGCATTGTTCGAAAGAAAAATTAGTGAATGAAAGATATGTCTGCTCAAAAAAAGACTGACATAGAAAGAGCTCCCTGGAATTGCGAGCCTGGGGTCCAGCCCTGTGAACTAGTGAAAAACATCCTTGAAAAGTGCAGCTGGTCTCTTTGAAGTGCAGCTGAGGTACCTAGAAACCAGAAACATCCACAGATACCACTGATAAGCACCAAACAAGGAGACTGTAACAACAATTTGTCACGTGAAGGTGGAAAACAGTCTGAAAAAAATAATAGCTCTGAAGGAACAGATAACAGGATCCACAATTGTCTGTGAAAAATAGAAATTAAACAGGATCTATTGGCTGCTCAATGTCCCACTCCCTTTTTTGACTATGTGCTATTAAAACACCTTACATTTATCCAAAATTGCGCCTGAGATCTTCTTGGTTGAATCCCACACAACCTTTCTATAAGCATTTGGGCTCTCCCCAGGGATAGCTGGCTAAAAAAAAGAGTCTGTGATATGGATCATTTTGGAAATGGGACTCTATCAGTTCTCTAACTCTCTGTCTCCTCCTGTCTTTCAGGAAGGCTTGGTCCCCTAGGTTGTTCCCACATTTTTCCCTCCTGTTCCCACCAGAGATGGTTTTGCTGCTTTTGAAATCTGGCTCATTCACTTCATATCAATAGCATAAATATTAATATAAGTAATCATAAAAATTTCTGCTGTTGTGTCATTGATAAATTTGCTTCATTCATGATAAACAGTAATCTAAAATAGTATATAACTGCTTGGCTGCTGCTGTCATTGGTTGTGCCACAGTACTGATTCATGTCATTGTTAATTGATATCATGCTCTTGTTTGATAATATATATTATTGATGGTAGATATTAATTTGTAATAACTTGATATATGATATTAATTTGTAATAACTTGATATATATTCATTCATATTCATTTTATTAACCATAGATATGTTTTCCAGTGGCAACTTTTGTCATATTTGTGGTAATCTGTAATAAAGGAAAGAAATTTAGTGGGCAAAGCTTTCATGTCCTCATGAATTACAGACTCCCACAAATCCACAGTCAATATCTCTCCACACCTTTTTTAATAATCACTCTTCCAATACTGCTTCCATAATGAAATCAGGTTAAGAAGGATACTGAATCCTTAATGATTTTCAGGAGAAAGTGTCAAATGTTCTTGTTCGGTATTGAAAACCATTTTGCTTTGGTGTCAGGAATTAACTTTGTAAATGTAAATGTTACTTGCATTTTGTGACATTTCATCATGAAGAAAAAAGGTGTTATGGCACCACTGTGGCTCCAGTTATTTAATTTGTTTTGTTTTCTAGTTTATGTGAAAGTTACAGGTCAACATGGTCAGAAAGTCTAAAGGGACTGGGCCCTATTAGAAGGGTACATGTTTTACCTGGCGTCCAAACTGAAATGGTCTTACAGCTCATTTCAGAAGCTGTGTCACTGGCAGGGAGTGCTGCTTTCTGCCCAGAGAAGTCCTTCCCCCCCAGCATGCCCTCTTCCAGTGTCTGCTCTCATGCAGAGATGCAAACCAGCCCCTCTCCTGGGCAGGCTCTACAGCTTGTCTTTGCCCTCCCTTGTATCACAGCCAGTGAGGACTGATGTCTGCAGCTACAGGAAGCTGAATACTTAAAGAATGTGCTTTAATCTGTAGGTCCTTGTTTAGGGTTTGGACAAGAAGCTGCTTTTCTCTAAGTCTGGATAATTGGGAGTTTGTTTTCATTTTTTTAATGGCTGGGGGCTTTTTCACAAAAGCAACTCCTTACTGAAAACTACAAACTTGGTAATTTAACTGCCTGTGCTACCATGGTCTGCTAGTAAATGCTTGGCCTTCATGTATTGATCTGTTTGCTGAAGTGATCAGTCATTCTGGGGAAGAATTCACTTCAGTATTAAGATCTAAAAGATCCTTTTCTAAAATAACTAGGTATTTCCTTTTCTGAGAGCAGGAGGTATGAGAATAGGGGTGCTTCTCTGTTTAAATTTGACAGCTAAAATAGTGTGACTTGGCTTTCCTGTTTAATCTTTCACTCCTGCTTGGATAGAGTTTAAAAAGAAGCTGAAAAGGGCTTTTTATCAACTACTCACAGCCATGAAATTAGGCAAACTCACATTTGGCAGCACAACACAAGCTGATGAGGGAGGGGGGTGTGAAGGTTTAGAATATCTGCTGTTTCAACTCCCTGCTTGCTTCAGAAAAATGGGGAAAAGATTGACAGCCAATCCTCAGCTGACTAGCATTACTTAATCTTTTTTTCATCATACTGTTTTATCATGCTATGGGGATTTTTTTATTTTATATGTCATGCTTGAAGGAGGCTGCCAGCATTTGCTATTCTGCATGGAATACAGATAGATTACTGGTGTGCTACCAGAGGAGGAAGCTTGTGGTAAGTCATCTTTCCTTCAAAGCTGGAGTTTTGGTACCCTCCATTTTCCCAATCCTGGACTTGTCTCATCAGTTTTGATGGGAGTAACTCTGTCAGGAACACACCATCAGCCTGTGAGACTGACAGGCTGGAGGAACAATGGTAATGATGAAACCTGGAGTGTGAGGAGAATTTGATCCAATGTGTAATTTGATTCAGTGTAATTTGATATTCATTCTTGTTCCCCTACAGAAATACTCCAAAATAGCCTGCTTGGGAAAAAAAGAAAGGTGTGAGCTTAAATACATCTGCACCTGATGGAAACAGTTTCTTTGCATCTCTTAGAAAGTGGGAAGGGGACTGTGTGAGATGAAGCCTGTTGTTTGCTGGCATCTTCTTGTGTTTCCCAGGAATGCAATGTCAAACACCAGGTTTGTACCACAGTGGTGATGTTTTGCCATGTAACTCTTTGCATTGGGTTAGCAAGGAGCTTGTGCTGATCTCAGCTTCTTCCAAGGATTTATCTGCTTTGCAGTTCTTTTGCAATAAAATAGCTAAGGAGAAGAGGGAAGGGCTTATTTGGCAAAATTGAGCTCTTTGATTAAAATGTCAGGTTTTGGGAAAATATAAAGAAGTAAAAACATCTCCAATCCTTCAGTTTTCCCAAATAACGTTCTTTGATGCATTATTTAACAAAATAATATGCTGTTGACTAAAATACAGCCTGATTTATAATTATTCTTATCTGCTTCAGAACAGAAAATGTTGAAGTATGGATATCTGGCTTATTCAGGATCCTATTTCTGGCTAGAACCAGACCAGCAGTTAAAACAGGCTTGAATGTTCAATTTTACAGCCATAAGATTTTAAATAGTATGTGAAGTGGGAAATGCTAACAGATGACGATCAATTCTCACTGCTTGCTCCTAAACACTTACAAGTTTTGCTGGACTGACTGAAAATCTATCATTGCCATTTGGAGAGGTAGAAAAGTGGGCTTAATAGCATTTCAGTGATTTTCCCAGTTAGGCAGAGTGTTCATGAATGAAGATGTATCCATGGAAGTAACACAGAAATGGAAATTTCTTTGTTGGTATATTGTGTGCAACAGTGAGTTTGCATGGCTACAGCTGTTGTTGGTTTATGCAAGGGGCTTATGCACAAAGGGATTCTCAGGGGAGTGCTACAAATTAACCAATAGTATGATCATTAGGAGTGTTAATGAAAGTACATGAAATCCGTGCTTGGATGGATTGAGAAGCACAGTACCCTTATCCTGTGGTAACTTCATGGATGAGAAATGAGGATATCTTCTTCAGAGTCAACATGAACCCCAAAATTTGATAAGTGCTGGTTTAATCTAGAAATTCTGGTTGCCATCACTTTGAGGGATACTCTGGAACTGTCAGTAGCAGAGGGCCCTTGGCTTCCTTCATAAACAGCATCCCTATTGCCAGAGAGAGCTGCACGTGCCTGACTCCCTGTCTCAGTTCATTGGTGTCAGATCAAGTTATTATAGCTGGTATTTTTCCTTCATAAAATATACACCTTGGTATACCTAGAAATACTGTTGCCAAGTTATGGGGTGTTCATACCTGGATTAGAAATATGCATTATTTGTTACAGTTAGCTGGGATGAGGAGTTTGGTTCAGCTGTATGTTACTGATATATCTGATCTCATTTTCTGATGGTTTCTTCTAGCTACTTGTGAGGAAGAAATAAAAAGCCTATTCTAATCACATGTAAATTAATATTATTCTAGATGCAATGTGGTGGAGTTATTTGGAGATGTATAATCAATTGATCTAACTTTGCTTGCAGTTGCACACACAGGCCTTGAGAGAAGGCTGGATAATGTACAGTAAATGCTTGAATTGGGTGTTCTACTTCTGTGTTTTATGCTTTGAAAGGACAAACTGGGCTTAGTCTAACTCTTGCAGGTCTGTGACACAGGCAGTGATGACTTTGCTTCTGTATCTCACCCAGACACTCCCCCCATCCACTACTGCATAATGCTGCATTGCAGGAAAACAGGAGTGGTGCTTTTGGGAAAGCTGAGGGCTGATCACCAGTGGAGATTAACGCGCTTCCACTGACTTACAAAACGCCATCGCCGTTTGTGTCCAGAGTAGGATGAAGCTCACTCACAAGGGAGGAGAAGTAACCAGGAAGTTCTTTCTGTAAGACAGTCATGCTATGATTGTAAAATCAACTTTATGGATTCCACTTTATGGCCCCATTAATCATTCAGAAGTGATCTATTTCATGTTCCCAGTATGCATATAGGTTCAAAGTAAAAGTGGGTGATTATTACAGGTAGATATTTACAGACTGAGATCTATGCAAGAAATGACTGGCCAGACAAAATAATTGTGAATATCACTTTTTGCTACTATACTGTTATTTTCTATTTAAAACCTTTAGATTAAATATCTCTTATATGCATTTATTGACAAATATTGGGTTTTTCCTTCTTCAAATCCTGAATAATGATATCAACAAATGTTGACATATTTCAACAGACAGCAATATTGGATATGACTGAAGTAGATGTATTACTATTTCAACCTGTATTTCTGTGCCAGAAATTTGAGTCTGCGAGGGAGCCCCACTACCAGGATTGTCTTCTAAAAGATTTAAAGTGGCTTTTATATCCAGAGAGGCTTCCAGAGTAAAGCCTGTTAATAATTTTTAACGGATATTTGGCCAAAAATAAACTGGAAAAGAAGTTATTCAAACTAAAATATTTGAGTGAAAATGAAAAAGTAGATGGAAGTCACTCATTTTTATTTTGAAAGGTTACTTTGCTGACTGCTGTGGGTCACATTCTTTGCCCCATATGTTCACTGACACACTACAGCTGCTGACCTACTCTGGGTGCTGCAGTGCAGCACAAAGCTTTCATGGGATGCCATAAATCATGGAATTTGAACCAGGAACTCTGTCAATATAGAATGGCAAGGACCTGAAGAGCCTGCAGAGAAATTATGATGTAATTTTCAGATGATTCATTTTTTATAGAAAAAAATTTTCCCTTGTGTGGGAGAGAAATGCTGCTTCAAAAACTCATCTTACTTAAACTTATGCTTTTTTTTTTTTTTTGTCAGGAAGCTTTTCTGCTGAAAATTTCAGGCAGCCATGTCCATGTTTTAGGGTGCTTTACTTAAATATATGCTGCCAAAGATATACTCATTCCCACAGAAGACTGCTCTACTTCCTACAGGTCCTGATCTGCTTAGTTTGAACCTAGTCTGGATATTGACATAGTCATTGCAACACTGCATAAGTATAGCCAAAAGTACAATATAGACAGAACAGCAATTCCAACTTTTCATTTGCTTTCTATTTCCTGAATTTCTACCACTTCATAAAGATTTTGCAGTTTGTCAGGAAAAAATAGCTCTCTAGAAACCCTCACTGTATTTGATTCTTATTTTTCTTATCCCAGATGCTGAATGCAAAGCAAAATGGGAAATAAAGGAAGCAATACAGTGGGTCACTGAACCAGCTGGGTTTAAACCCTCATGTATTAAGAAGCCAACTTTTCCAAATGAGGATATACATATCCAGATGGGACATGCAACTGTTTCAAAGCTTGGAGGTTTAATATTTTATTTCAATAATACTACAGTGACTCCAGTACTGATGTAATGTTGATACTGTTCCTTCACATATTCAGAGTTCAGTTTGAACTAGTGATTCAGAATACTATTAAATGTGTTTGCTACAGGATCTTAATACATACTCTGCACCTGTATTCCCTTAAGTTTAAATAAATAGCTCCACTCTAAAAAAAATGTAAAAGGACTGCATTGCTTGCATAAGGAAGGCAGCCAACATTAAGTATTAAATGGGAATGGACTTTTTGTTTTTTAAATGTGTGGTTTCCAGTGAATTTGGAAGTTTGGTTCAGAATTTGTGTTCCCAACATGCTATACTTAGCAGCACTGTTAAAACCCCAGATCTACTGTATGTGTATTTCTTTACTGTGTGTGCTGCACACACCCTGTTATATAATTCTTTGCATTGCTTGTGGAAAAGAGAAAGCAGAAAAAAAATCAATAAAAAGTTTTATAACATGTATTACATTTTCTATGAAACACATAGAAAACAGTGTCCTGTTATTCCATCCTTTGCGCTACTGAGCAACTCCACTGGGAATTTGGAAAACCAGAAGCAAGTCTGGAATGTTTATTTCCTTGCAGGTCTTAACAGTGCTAGGAACTGGTGCAGTAACCAGAGAACATGTGAGTATATGTGTAAGTGCTTTGAGCTTTTTCCTAATTACTGTTTGCTTAATGAATCTACTGCATAACCGTTGGAGCATGTGCCAAAACTCCTTTGTGTGAAGTTAGACACTAAAGCTGAAAATTACTTGGTCTCTATTTCAGCTGTTCCCTACCAAGGTTGCCTTCACCTTATCTCCCTGGTTCATTCTTCCCTCATGCAATTTCTGTGAACAACCTGGAAACATCTGGGGTTTTTTTCACTATTATTATGAAAGTAATTGCTAAAATTTCATATTCCTACATCAGTGAGAAACATGAAAGAATGCATCCTGTGATTGCACATATGAAGGGTAGAGAAGCAAGGTACAAAGATGAAGTCCATGCTGCTCTGTGGAGCAAACTGCAGGTCCATGAGACAGCCTGGATAACACCTGTGCAGAGCAGTGCAGGATGGACACTGTGGTCTGTAGAGCACTGAAGGGCTGATGAAGCTGATATCCCCTGTAGCCCAAGGATGATTACCCAGCTCCCATTTTCATTTTGCTCTGTAGGTTTGGTGCTCCAGCCAGTGTTAGGCTGAAGCAAAACACTGCACAGCAGTGCATGTGTAGACATGACTCTTCAGTGTCTATATGAAAGAGCAGGGTTTAGAGGGGAGAGGTTCCAGGCTCCTCTAATTGCACCAACTCTATTTGTGCTGCCCTAACTCAGCTGTAAATATCAGCATTCTAGCAAATCATGCTGTCATCCTCTCAGTGGTACCAGTGGCACTGCCAGGGGGGCAGGAGGGTTGGTGAGCCAGGAGCATGGCTGGCAGGGCAGGTCTGAGGGAACAGCCAGAACTGGGAAGGTTACCAGACAAGGTTATGCTGCCAAGACAGCTCTGAGGGCAAGCTCTGTCCCAGGGACAGGGACCAGGATCAGACAGAGCCCAGGGACTGCCAGCCTGTCCATGGTGATGAAGTCAGGCCCAGCTCAGGCAGGGCTCAGCCTGTGGTTCAGGGCCCAGAGCAGTGAGGTCCATGGCTCTGCACAGCTGCCATCACAGCTGGGGTAGCTCAGGCAGGGACTGGGGCCATGTCCTGGGCTGAGGTGGGTCTGAGGGCAGGGTTGACAGGGGAGGGCTTTCAGTGAGGCTGGGCAGGGCCAGCAGGGCTGCTCCTGCCTGGAACTCCCTCCCAGACAGATGTATCCACTCATCCAAAAGAGAAGTGGGCTCTGATGAGATTCCTCTCAAGGGGAATTCAGTTGCTGTGGGGTGTAGGGGCCATTTCAGGGGACACAGAACCAGGGCAGGAACACGGAAATGGAAAAGGGATGAGGATTGTTGGAGCCAGGCGGGAGGCTCAGGCAGACCCTGTATAGCCCCCAGAGCCCTAGCAGGCTTATGGGTGGGGGTCAAGTGGGGATTCTCAGGTGGCCCCTGAAGATCATCAAGTCCCCATTGTGAGGGGGTCAGTCAGACTCAGTGTTTGGGCAAGGCCTGTGCTGTGGGAGGGTGTGCTGGTTTTGGCTGGGCTGGAGTTCATTTTTTCACAGTGGCTAGGGAAGGGATGTGTTTTGGATTTGTGCTGAACACAGGGTTGATAATATAGAAATGTTTTTGTTATTGCTGAGCAGGGCTTGTGCAAAGCCAAGGCCTTTTCTGCTTTTCATACTGCTATGCTGGCAAGGGAGTTGGGCCTGCCTGGGAGTTTGGGAGGAGACATGGCTGGGACAGCTGACCCAAACTGACCAAAGGGATATTCCAGACCATGTGGTGTCATGCCCAGTGTATGAAGGAGGGGAAGAAGGAGGAAGGGGAATATTTGGAATGGTGACAATTGTCTTTCCAAGAAATCATTATGTGTAATGGGGCCCTGTTCTCCTGGAGATGGCTGAACACCTGCCTACCCATGGGAAGCACTGAATTCATTCATTCCTTGGTTTGCTTTGTTTGTGTACACAGCTTTTGCTTTCCCCATTAAACTGCCTATATCTCAAACCATGAATTTTCCAGCTTTTTCCCTTCCAATCCCACCCCCGGCACTGATGGTGGGGTTGCTTGGGGCTTGGTTGCTGGCTGGGGTTAAACCCTAACAGAGGGTCAGAGCCCAGAGTCAGGCCAGGTTTGTAGGGCCAGCTCTTGTGCAGCTGCAGGCCTGGCTCTGCTGGCTTAGGGCTTGGGGCAGCCTGAGAGCCTGGCAGGCAGGATGCCACAGGGGCCAGCTGCTTCCAAGGACTGGGAGTTATCGGGGAGCCCCATGGGGGCAGAGTCCTCCCAGCCAAGCTTGTCCCACCTCCAGGGGTAGCAGGGGACAATGAGGTGGCCCCAGCCTCCTCTCCCTGGGGATGGGGATGAGTAGAGGACAGGAGTGAGGAGAACCATGGTCAGGCATGGCCCGGGGTGTGTCCAGCCAGGATGGGGTGTAGTTCCATGGCCAGACACATCCACAGCTGTACCACAGCTGGAGGCAGGTACACCTGCCATGCAACCCAGGTAGAAACTAAGGCACATGGGCAGAAGGTGTGAGCCCCAGGTGAGACTGGTCATGGTGAAGCCTGTCAGTGCACTCAGTGCCCTGTCTGGCCTTAGGAGGAATTTGTCTGGTAGATGTGCAGCTATTTTAAAGGTGAAACCTGTCCTTTCCCCTCAGGAAACTCATTGCTAGCATTAGTAGTAAGTCACTGCCATCGGCTATATTTAAATACTTTTTGCATGAAATATTTTTAATGAGTCCAAATACCAGAACTAACTCCCAGATATATCATAACTAGCAAGGTGCCAGCAGGCAGGCTGAAAGGTATCAACCTTTCAGAATACCAGTCTCCAGATTAAAGTAAATTGATTTTTATTGCACCCATCTCTTTGCCAAGTATTGACACCAAACCTACAGAGCCAAACAATGTGAATTAACAAATTCTTGGTTCTCTGCAGCAACTGGAAGCAACAGTGATGACATTAGCATAATTTCTCTGCTGCCAGTTTCTCATGCCAAGCCCTGCTATAAAAATATTTAATCTTACTTCTCCCTCTCAGCTGTTGTCTACCAGTAAATAGGACACTTTATTTGCAGAGGGGGGTGTTTTATAATGAATATCTAGTAGCATGGGTTTGAATTACCATTTAGTATAGCCTTGCTTTACAAATTAAAGGCCAGTCCTGAATTTTGGCTTTACTGGATGTTTTCTATGGCCTTTCTCTTCTTTTCACCATAGCATCTGAGAACCACATAAACATTTAATGTATTTATCCAGAGAATTCCCATGTGAATAAGGCGAATACAATTATCTGTACTAGAAACACGGGAAATTAATATGAGGCCTGAAATGACAGAAAAACTTAGTCCAGCTCCAGACAGGAAATCTGTAGCACAGCTAGAAATTGAATCCCGACTCTTATCCAAGTATATCCCAGCTACAAGGCCATCTCTCATCTGGCTGGACTGGTCTCCAGGAGGAAGAATGATTTCCTACAGCAGAGTAACTGCTATTTTCCCTTTAGCTGCCTCAAAATGGGAATAGCTGCTCATTCGCATAGGCAAGCACATCCCAAAGCTGCAGTCCCAGGCATGCTGAATCCTGTCCCCAGAGTGCCCCTAGTTCCTGCCTGTGCACACAGTTAGGTGGCCAGGGGAGTGTGAGTTGGCTCCCAAAGGAGTCTGCATGCTAGAAAGATTTTAAGGGAGTGTGTGAAGCAATTATCTGGGAGAGCTGCCCAATCAGTTTGTGTGGGCATTATGTAATAATTGAGTATTTGTCTCACTACAAGCTCGGTGTGCCCTTGTGCACGTTAAGCCCGTGTCCGTGGCCTGGAATGGAGCAGCCATTTTCACTTGGCATTTTCACTTACAGGATCCAACATCCAGTTAAGTGGCAGTAATTTCCAAACTCAGTCCAGTACAACAATGCCCTTTGGCACACACTGATTTTTATTCAGTGTACCTCAGTTCATTGTGTCAAGTGTAGTGTTCTTGACATTACAAGTATAAGCTGATTTTTAATACTGACAACATCCTTGAGGTTCATTCAAATTGTCATGTGATCTCTCATTTAAATTTAAATTATTTGGATTTATAGAGACACACAGGAGGGACACTGTACAAATGCTTTTGTATGAGTTGCCAGCAGCTCTTATAATATGTTAATTTGGGAGTCTCCAGGTCTTAACTTTCCATTTTCTCCCTTCCACCGCCACAACACAGTGATATTTAAATATCTTCTACAAGCCAGGGCCTTGAGTTGTCTCCAAATTGACAGCTGCAGGCTGGGAAGTGTGAATGAAAGCTTGTCTGTGCTGCTGATGGCCAAAAAGTTCCAGAGAAAGGCTCTGCAAAATGCAGCAGCAATGAGAAAATCTTTCTCTCCCCATCCTTTAAAGCAGTCTGATTAGTTTCTTCAGCTGTCATGACTGTGATTTCTGAGCATAAGCTTGTGTGCACTGCTGTAATTTTTGTTGTTTCATGTTGTGCACCGAAAGGCCTTGCATGTCCCAGTGTGGCAGTCATCTCTAGTTTGGATTTGAGGGCTCTGTCAATTAGTCCACCACTTGATCACATTTGATCATATCCAAGTATCTGAAAGGCTTGAAAAGAGGTTAGTTATATAAAAAAAATTCTGGTAACAACTGACTGTGGTGATCACTCTTTTTTTTTTTTTTTTCTTAAAAAACATCTTGCTACATGGTGGTCACAGCATGTATTGGTGTTGTTACCCCACAAGCTCACCTTCCTGTGGGTTGCAAAGGGAAGTTAGAAGGGTGGGTGAAACTTCTAGCAGGTGGATGTGAACTGTTTGTGGTTTTAATAAAAGCACTTGAAACCTGGGCTGCATTCCACATTCAGACACTTCACAGGTGCCAGTCACTATGGTGACAAACTCACCAAGTCAGGCTCATTAGAAGACTTGATTTTGATGGCTGATCAGATGGATGTTTGTCTCATAAATTCAGCAGCTCTTTCTTTTCTGACCCTTCATCTACCATAATCAGATAACTAATAATCTTTGTGGAACTGCAGTAAGGCAAATTTTGCAACGTACCATAACATGTCAGAAATAGAGTGAGTTACAAAACTCGTCTAAGAAGGTGGAATGTAGCAGACATTTGATCAAAGTGGTAAGACATTTCATTGCTATCTCTGAGTTGTTGAATGGCCCTTGGAAAGTGGAGAAATGATACAAGGATACATCTCTTGAAAGTATCAAGCAATGTCCCATGTTTTGTCTAAAATACTGCTCTGAATATGGCCTGTGGTCATAGTAGTCATCTTTGCAGCATGAGCAGTGTCCATATTCTGCAAATCAAAATTCCTTGAGTACCTCCTGTTTAGCTCCATATATTAAAATTATTTGAATATTCATATTTTTTCATGAAAGCCCCTAGAATTCTGATACCTACAAATTTTAAAATGTATTTTTATTTTTACTCACATTAAAGTGTGCTGTTGAAATGTTTTTTACATCTTTCTGATCTTTTGAGCACCGTAAACTTTCTTGGTCTTCAAGGTACAAGCTTCACTCCAACTGCTATTGGTAGTAAATTGTGCTGATAAAGGGAAAGAGTGAAGTTGTAATTAATTCCTATACTAAAAACTAGGAACTCTTCCAGAGCTATAGAGACTGCTCTGCTTATGTATGCTATGTATGTCCATACACCTAACTCCTCTGCAATTTATGAAGAGAAGTAAATGATTCCCATTCTGAATTCTTCTCTTGGCTAGGTATTCCTGTCCTGGATAACCAGTGAGACTGCTAATTCCCACTAGTAAAGCCCTGAGGCCAGCTTTATTTCACATCCTGTCTGGCTACACTTGCTAAAATGTCCTGCAGAATCCACCTTATCTGCAGTGTTACATAAAGTGGATTCCAGCAAAAGGAACTTTCCTAGCTAAGTGTAGGCAGAACTGTTAAGTGAATGTGCAGCTTAATCTGTTTCCTTGTACTTTAGAGGGCTGTAGGAACACTCAAGAATCTTTAATTTATAAAAGTGTGCGCATGGTAAGAAGTGGCTGACAACCTACAGCTGGGACGTACCATGAATGGAAAGATAACACCTGGACCATCTGAAGTAGAATAGACCAGTCTGACTTTAGAATATCAGACTAGTAGAGCTGAGATGAAGGTTATTAGGAGGAGCATGTGGCAAAGCTCTCAAGTGTGGTAACTGCTGCTACTACCTGTGAGTTCAGGAATTTGAGAGAAGACCCAAGTGTGTGTTCTACTGCAGGTTGGCTACTGAGCATCCATTTAATTCAGCCTCAGAAAAGGATGAGTTGAGGTTTGACCATTCCAAGCTTCTCAGAGGATCTAAGCTGAAAGAGCTGTCTGATCATCTCTCTTCACAAATAATGCACTACAGTGTATATTAAGAACCTTTCTAATAAGCAGTGGTCGCTTTACATTTGGTGTGCTTACAACAGGAAGAGATTTTTTTTGTGCAATCTTCTTGTGTTGGGCAAAATGTCAGGAAAGGAGAATCACATTTTTGTGCTACAAAAAAATTAGTCTCAATATCAGTGATCAGTAGAAGTAAAATGATTATAATGGCATCTGCAAATAATTTGTATGAAGTATGATTTTCAAAGTTTTAATGAGTTTGGTTTAAGAAAGATTCAGCCGTCCTCTTATGTGGGCCCCTGAATAAAAGCACACTGATTATTAATAAATTCTTAGAATTACCTGAAATTGTACACTTTTCCAATATTTACCAGTTTATTGACTTTAAAATTTAATTCAAAAAATTACTATGCATTTTTCTACATGTTCAAATATGTACTGCCTATCCTATGAACATCAACCACGTATCTACTCATTATTAAATTGCTGAAGAGGAATTAAATGTGTTACTGCAGAAGGTACAAGGATAAGGAGACTTGAAAGCTGAATTCTGCTAGAATTTAATTCATGAACTCTATTGCTAAAAATACTATGATCTCTAGGTTTTACTGCTCCAGGCTGCAAAATTAGTCCATATGTTTGTGGGATCTGGTTTTAAATGATGACAGACAGCTGATTACTAATATTATCTGGTAACCTCTGTTTAACTGCAACTATCTTTGATTTATATCAAATTATTAATTTATGTAGGGTTGAGGAATAAAAAATAAAAAAATTGCTGCTGCAGAGACATTATGTAGAGATTGCAGTTCCAGCAAGCTTCCATTAAAATCTTATGCCTTCCTGATAGTTCATCTGTGAAGACTATGGGAAGTTTGTTTTTCCTGGCCAGATGTTACCCTCCAAGACATTTTGCTTTCCAACCCTTTTTTACTACTAACTATAAAAAACCACACCAGAATTAAATATGCATCATGCCTTCCAGAAGATTTTTTAAAAAAAGCTTTATTAAACATACACTCTTTAGAATATATTTAACAATTTCTTCCACCCTGAAGGAATCCTCAATCACACACAGAATTTCTTATTTTCAGCACCAAATCAAGCATGTAAGCCCGTGCTACTCACACACAGTAGCTGAATGGTAACAGAAATGGCCACTGGCACCTGAAACAACATGTAGAAAAGCAGCTCTCTAACAACTTAAAACTGGGTTAGCATCTGCATGGCATATCAGGAATAATCACCTGTCCTGTACAACAATTTGCTTTATTTAACAATAAAGCAAATACCTTTTGAAGTATACAAAAGCCCCACCACTTTAGAGAAACTAAGTACCTTAGGTACATTTCCACATTAATATTTAATGCTGGTTTATAGCATCAGACAGCCATCTCCATTTTAATAGGTGGATGAGGATTATAATCTTCAATCTGGAAGTCTTCTGCCTTGAAGTCGCTGATGTCTTTAATCTCACAAAGAATTCTGAGTTTGGGGAAAGGTCTTGGCTCCCTCTGAAGCTGAAATAAAAGCAAGCTTACCGTATAAAGCTAATACTTGAAAGCAGAGACTCTGTGTTCTCAATCTCAAATCAGATTACACTATGTAGGTTTTCCCTTCCCACCAAGAAGATTTACACTCAGAAAAAAAAAATTGAAGAAAATCCCAAGACACTTAGATAGAATCTACCTTAGTATTTTCACAGGGAGCAGTAGCATCAATTTCAGGTGAATTCCCTGATCATCCAAATGCACTGCAAGTACTTTCAGATGGCAAATAAATTCTGGTGGTTATAGATTATATTCCTTCCATGGAAATTGGAAAATCTGACCCAAACATGCAGCAAATATTCTACAGCTTCTCACTTCTCATTGTTAAGTCTGAATCAATAACTACTTCTCTGGATGGTTTTGAACCATACCAATAATGAGGACATTCAGCTCAAGCTTAGTCTAATCAAATCAAACACTGATTTTATCCTACTGCAACAAATTACTTCCTGAAGAAAATATAGCCTTTCTCAGCCAAATAGTATTACTGATTAACTCTGTGAATTTTAAGTGATCCTTTTCTGATATATTACAAAGACATTTTATTTTGTATTATTGGGACTAGGTGGAATTATGGAATTATTTTTGAAGTTAAAAGTGCAGATTCTGGCTCTCCAACTTGTTTTAGAACAGTACACAGATGTACATTTCAATCATGCTTGTATTGTATTTCTGTTTGCAAACAGAAATGCAGTTGAACAGATGTTAAGGTACTACAGTTATTAGAATAGAAATGGAAAAAAAGCCACAAAAATTAATATCTGCAAAAAGGATATTTAAAATATCAAGGTAATTGATATTTTAAATCAAGGCACTGTGGAAGATAATAGGATAGAGTACAAAGTACTTACTTGGACTTTTAGAGGTTCCACATGGTTCAGATATATGTGAGCATCTCCTAAGGTGTGTATGAACTCTCCAGGCTGAGAAGAATGAAGAATACATGTGGTTTTCAAACAGTCAGGTTCTAAGAAAGCAAAACATTACAATGCTTACAGTATTGATTCTCAGCACCTGGCTAGTGTGGAATTGCTGCTGCTTGAGAGATGTGAAGGGCACAAGCTTCTCTGACTAATGCATAATTAATGGAAAAGATAATGAAATTTCCACTAGCTTATCAAAACATTTATCTTTCAAATCCTGCTATGACAGTAGCTTTAGTAAATGAATGGAGCCATACTGATCTGCCCACTGACACAGAAACAGGTGCAGCAGTGACATCCAGCTTTTCCAGTCCACTTCTAGTAAGTACAACTCGCCAAAGCTGGCTTCAGAGCAGCTGCTTCAGCCACCACTAAATAGCAGTGGAGGTGTCAGGCACAGGCAAGCACCCAGAGCTTGCAGGTTCTGTGACTTAGCAACCCCTGAGCAATGGAATTTCACATGGGGAAGTTTCATCAGCTCTTTTACTGGCCTCTGACCAATGTTGATCAGCCCCCAGATGTGTTACACTGAAAACCACCAAAGCCATGAGAGGAAGTGGCTGAGAGGTGACAGCTGGACGTAACGTTAAACTTCACATTTTTTAGTAGCTTGGACTAATTTCTGTCGTTGCTGTGAAGTCTGATTCTTCCCCATTGCCCTGTTTTAAGAAGTTCCACTTCATGTTGCTGGTGGCAGGAGGATTAGGCACTGAAGGCCTTTCTAGTATAATTTTTTACATGCCCTAAAGGAAAGGGGTTTTCTTATACAAGACCATCGTGCATTTAAGTTTCTCTGCCAAATTACAAAATACAGCTCTGAAGTCAGGGCAGGAGCTACTTGAGCACATATTACCACTCATCTACATGTAAGCATCTACAGTAAGAAATCAAAGAAATGCACAGCTGAAGTTAGATTAGTTATAGCTGGAAGTTAGATGGACAGATTATCCAAATTAGAACCTTGACAGCAACTGCTGAGCTACTGCTCACTTCCAATAAAGACACACTACAAAATCTCATCACTTGTAGATTACTACCCCATGAGGACAAGTACTCAGTTGAGATTTCTAAGACTAGTGAACAGGTCAGTCTTGACAGATTCAAGGAATGAAAGAATCTTCTGCTTAACCTGAATTTTACAATTCTTACCTTGCTGATTCTAACTGCCCATACAAACCAGAGGCAATTCACATAATTTCACAGGGCTCTCTTTACATGCATTTCAGCAAGATTTCAAACAGTATGCTCATTCCAGTTTTTCTTGGACATGACATGAAGAGACTTATCTTTTAGTCCCTCATTTCTCAGACAAGAATAAATGAAATTATTAAATAGCCTACCTTCAGCCCTGTGACATGGGCAATCATGTATGTAAGCAGTGAATAGCTGGCAATATTAAAAGGCACTCCTAGTCCCATGTCTCCAGACCTCTGATAGAGTTGGCAAGACAATTCACCATTTAGAACATAGAACTGGCAAAGGGCATGGCATGGAGGCAAAGCCATCAGGGAAATATCTAGGAATTGAAGTACAGAAGGTGAGGTGGGGGAGAAAACAGTAACAGCATTAGTGTGTTATGAATGTAGAAGATGCAAAACTTAAACAACCATGTAATGACATACAGTAGAGTGCCAACTGCACTGCCATTCTGTTGCTTTTTCTCCTGTTTATAAGCACATGCTGCTCAAGCAATTAAGTCCGTGGCATGACAAGCTGTCTCCTGGGTTGTATGACCAGAAAGTCATAAACAGATATTCCACAGAAGACTTATGCCATAATGTTGCACAGCAGTTTGTTTCTACTCACCTTGGTTAGGCAGCTGAATTCCCTAAAGGAAGACATTAAGACTAAAATTAAGCATATACCCTAAAGCAAATTCCAACTCCTGCATCTTACTCTCTTCCCATTGCAATGTGTTTGTTGAGATATAAACGTAATGATCATTTAAAAAAAAGTAGAAACCAGAAGATCTGGTTGTTTTTCTATGCCTAAAAAGTGCAGAGAGTAAAATTACAGCTTGGCAAGGAAAACTTTCACCAGATATTTTCTGAGAATGTTTAGCCTTGAAAATAACAGCAATAGCATGTGGCATACCCTTTCACACAGCAGTGGAAAATGCTGTGTGATTTTTTTGGAGCACAGGTCTATCACTGGTGAAAGTTAAACATTCTCTTACAGTAGCTCTTGTTTAGAAGTCCCTACAGAGCGAATGGATATCTATGTATAAATAGACCCTATCATTTGTATGATACAGGTTCACCATATGATCCCATGTTCAAGGAAAAGATTACAACACAAATAATATTTTTGTTCTCTAGTTTTAAGGGTTATGTTTACAAGAGATTACATGACTAAAAGCCAGACACATTGCTTTAATATAGTTTTTATGGTTTGGGTTTTTTACCTTTTTAAAATAAGAGTTACTGTCTTGAATAGACTGTATGTCAAGGACACTGGTGTATCCCTCATTTTAACCAAGAGAGAAAAACTTTGAAGAAATGGTTCATTATTTTTGAGGTCTGAACATGAGGATAAAGTAGAAAGAGAATTAAGATTATAACTCCTGACCATTTTTACTGCACTCCTGGTAGTTTTATAAAGAATGAACAAGGACACCGAATGGAACTGACTGTTGACAAGGGAACAGAACATAATTTAGCACACAGCAATATAATGTGCAACCCCATTCACTTTATGCCAGCTGTTGAATACCTTTGGGATTCCAAGCACACATAATGATTCTTCTGTCATCTGGATTGGTTTTGATCGTTTCAATCACTTTTTGCAACTGATCAACTCCTTGGTTGGAGTAATCTGAAGAAATAGAACAAATAAGATCTAAACCAGACAGATTCAAGCCATGATACTTTTTATCACCCAGCCCATGTCCCACTGAAAAGTGATACCCAAACGACAACCTCTGAAGATTTTATTGCAACTTTGAAACTGATCAATAAGTTGGCACCATCCAAACATAGGCTGTTCTTGGTCCTTCTTAGGATGCTCCTAATTGTAAAATTGTAAAATTCTCATGATTATATTTCTGTGTGTCCCCCCAATTCTTTTGCGTGCTTTGAGTACCTTTAGCACCCACTGAAATAGGACCATTCCTTTTTATTCCATTTTCAACCACTTGATTTAAGACCAACTAAAATTCTGTATAATCACTAAACCCCAAGAAACAGAAGTTGCAATACAAAAAACTAGCAGGACAAATATTTTATCACTCATGATGACTTGTTATCTAAATAGGACAAAAGCTGTACTGGAATGGACAAAATATTACAACCTAGTTAAGTCACAATATTTAGACTCATTTGCTTATTGCATTTCTGGATTAAAATGTCTTTCTAAACATTCAATTTGCATGCTACAGTGCTCCTTCTTATACAGAAAAAAAAAATTATGCCCAGACCAGTGTGCCAGCATTCTTTACACACTCAAAAGTAGAGAGTTTTTGACAGATGAATAAATGGATCCATCTAGCACTCTCAAGGTCATGTATGAAAACTAAATTTACATAGCATTTAGCTCCAGAAAGGAACTTTAAAATCATGTGTAGCACAGGATATTACATTTCACCCAATGACACAGGCTGAATTTTAGGCTCAATATCAGTTGTGGAAGACATTTTCTGAAATTAACTGATTATTAGAATGCATTTCAGAATAAAAAAGTCATTAGTTGTTAATCATTGTTCTGACTCATCCCAATCAATCAGCATGGCTGGTAACTACTTTTTTCTAATAACTCTTTTTGCAGCAACACCAAATTATGGTTACAGGGAGACCCAAGCTGGCAAACAAGGTAGTAATACACAATTAGCATCTCAGGGAACTCTTCTGCCAGCAGTACCGTGCCGGAAGCCTTGTCAAATGGTTATGTTAGTTCCTGAAGCCACTTACCTATCCATTAGTAATGAAACTTAAGGAAATCTGTTTGTGAGGAAAACTATGGGAATTTATCTTGTTCTTTTCTTCCATGCTATGTTGAGCCTTAGACTTTTTAAGATGAGAAACTGTAAGTTTTCAGATTTGCCAGTTCACAATTTGCATCATTTGTGTTACCATAAAAATGTATTCTGCTAGTGGCCAACATGCCAATACTAAGTCTAATATCAGCAATTCATGTGAGCTGCAATTTGAGGCTGTACTGAAAACAAAACAAAAAACCAAGAAACCTCACCTAGATAACTAACCATGTTGTTAATCCACGTTAAAAAAGAATCACACCAGATAGTGACAATCTGATTTTTGATACCTTTTTCTTAATGGCAGTCCTCTAAGCATTTTCTATAACCTCTCTTCCAGAAACTTGGAAAAGAGGAATTTGAGAGTCAGTTTAATAAACCACTGAAAATACCAACAGGTACTGCATCACATCACAACTTGTCACAGCTGTTCTGCCCACAGCATCATCAGCTGTGGAAACACCCTACTTTGCTCCAGATGCAGAACGGAAAAATCTTTCTCTTCACTGCCACCAGTGAATGCAGTGTACTGATGCCAGTTCTTCCCAGCACAACAATTTCATGGACCCTGCACTAGTATACAGAGATGGAAGCCTGTGTTCTGTTATCAAATGGAGCTAGCTCAGGTTTCTGGACTGCAGCACACACATCCTTCCAGCTATCAGCAACCACATCTGCTCTAGGTAACAGAGTAACAGTGTGTGCCTTGTGACTCATCTGTTCCACAAATACCAAACTATAGTATACAAAGCTACATCTTTCAGGATAATTAAGATTGAGTAAGGAAGAAAAGTTAAATTAACTCTTTCAAACACTCTTTATTCTGGCTATCAGCTTGCTCTGTATGGTTAAGAACATTCCATTCCACACAGGCTTCTGGAAGTGATGTGTCACAGCTGTCTCACTGAGCACTCAAGACTGTATTTGAATGTGATTACCTGTATGCATATCTTTGTATTCTGCTCCAAAATGCCTCCACTGGAAACCATACACTGGTCCCAAATCACCCTCCTCTCTGGTGCTGAAACCCTGCTTATCCAGGAACTCACGTGACCCATTAGCATCCCAAATCTTCACACCTTTTGCAGAGAGCTCTTTGGCATTTGTAGAACCCTACAAAACACAGTGAGAAGTCTGCATCCTAACTCCAACAGAGAGGGCATGATTTAGAACAGTTGTGTTAAGTTTGCTAGTCCACAGTATTTCTCCACTCATAAAGGATGAACAGTGTAATTGTTGTACTGCATGAGGTCCTTGCACACGGACAGAACTAAACTTGTGAGCAACACACTGGGATGGAGTTTGAAGTGCCATGCTGCTGTTGTTTAACTCAGGATTCTCACACTTTGTGAATGCACAAACAGCCTCAAGTTCAGCTGTGGAATGTCATTTCATATTTGCAGAGAACAAGATGTTACTTTACAGATTGATGAAAATAGGCTAACAAAAAATGTATGGACTAGGCACGGCCTTTTCCAAGCCACCTATAATAAGCTTAAGGTCTTAAAAATCCTTTTGTTAAAATGAAAAAAAAAGAGAAAATAACCCAGAAAAATGTCACTGAATCCTGTCCAAATCATCACACTCAAAAATCCAACACAGAAATTATGCTGGTTTGGGGAGTGTCTGGTCTTTTACATAAAAAAAACAACCAACCCCCCCTACCGCCAAAACAAGCAAAAACAAAACCAAACAAAACTAAAAGCTTTTAAAAAATCAATTTGTATTTGAGTCCTGCTATCTAGCAAATGCTTATGTAAATTCTCCCATACTTGCAAAATATCACAACAGAGAAAGCAACACTTACATTGTAATGAACTAACTATAGTTGAATTTTATTATACTAGGTACAGCTATTTGCTCTACTAGATCTCATTTTTTTGCTATTAAAAAGTCTAGCATTTACATCAGTCTTACTTCACCTGTGGTTCCACACTGCTTGTTTCTGTTCAAATCAAGCTACCTCAATATTAAAAAGCAGATCATTAAATTGCTTATTAGCTGTCTCATATTATTATTTCTGATTAAAACACAAAGAAAAGAGACTGCATTAGGCTTTACAGCTGTGGAGTATCTTCAAATTAGTCCAAGCCCTCACTACTTCAAATTTTCTCTCTTAAGAAGAAAAGAAACTGTTCTGATTGCACTGGTAGCAATAGTCTGTACTAAATAGCAGAATGCCTTGAAGATAATGGCCTTCCATGTGTGGTCACAGTATTACGGAGTTGCACTTCTGTAATAGGAACAGAAGCATCTGGAGTTACCCAAGTGCCTTAATCCACTGCCCAGCAGTTGGTTCTGTTTATGCCACTCTCAGGCCCCCCACCCACAGAGACACCCAAATACCGAACCTTGATGAACCACAGCAGCTCCTCCAGCACTCCCTTCCAGAACACCCTCTTCGTTGTCAGCAGTGGAAACTGATCTGGAAAAGAGTTCCACAGTGTCAGTGGGGACCAGCCTTTGCCAGGGTGAACAGACTTTCCCCACACAGAGCACAATGCCACCGCCTGACATTGTGAGGGTGGGATATGAAATAAGGAGTTAGGACGTGTAGCTCCCATGGTCAGAACCCTCTGGGAGGTGGGAGGGAGTGGGACAGGCCCGGCGTGTGAGACCCGCACACTCAGCGCGGCTCAGGGCAGGGACAGGAGCAGGGACAGGGAGGAGGAGCAGGGGCAGGAGCACGGGGAGGGAGCAAGCTCAGGGGCCGGGGTCCCGGCGGTGCCCACCTCTGAGGCTGTACCGCGCCTGCATGCCGAACACGGAGATGGTGCCGGTGCCGGTGCGATCCTCTCTCCGGTGGCCGTGCTGCAGGATGTGCCGCACCTGCTGCAGGTACTGCTGCTCGCCGGGCTCCGGGCAGGCGGCGGGGCCGCTCAGCAGATCCCCGTCGGCGGGCATGGCTGGCGAGCGGCTTCTGGGCTCCGGATGCGCTCCTCTCCCGAGCCCGCCAAAGCCCGGAGTTCCCGCCAAAGCAAGCTCGGAGTTCCCGCCAAACGGTGCCGAGGGGCGGGCGGGGCGGAGCGGCACCACCGCCACCTCCTCCCTCGGCCGTCCCCTTCCCTATCCCCCTCCCTTTCCACTTCCAGTCCCCGGGGGTCTTCAGCGCCGCCGTATCCGCAGCCGCCCGCCTGCTGTGGTTCTGCACGGAGCTGCTCCCCCTGAGGGAGGGCTGGCCCGAGCCAGTGCCCCGAACCACACCGGCTCCTTTCGGTTGGATATCAGGAAGAGTTCCTTCACAGAAAGGTTGATCACATATCAGAATGGGCTGCCCTGGGGGGTGGTTGAGCCCCCGTTCCTGGAGGTGTTTGAGGAAAGAGGTGGTGGCACGTAGTGCCGTGTTCTAGCAGACAGGATGGTGTTCCGTCCAAGATTGAACCCAAAGAGCTCAGAGGAGCTTAAGTCTTTTTGGACTTGATTGACTGTGTGATTCTGTGACTTTGTTTTGCTCTAGGGCACATAAGCTCTCTCCAGGCTCATCCCGTGCTGGAAAGTCTTGCTGACATTTGTCATCTTTCTCCCTTTCTCTGTAGCCTCAGGCACCCCATTTCGGAGCTGAACAAGACCAAAGCCTTCAGCTGGGCCTGGCAGGCCACACGCATCTGGCACTGGATCCCCCCAGCTGGGATATCCCAAAGCCCCTGTGCCAGCCTCCCTTGTCTCCCCTGCTGTGGTGGCCCTGCAGTGCCATGCCCCATGCACAGCTCACCTTCCACGTCCAGCAGTGTCACCCTGACCTGAGCTTCCAAAGCCATGTTCCTTTCATGCCATGCCATGTCATTAGCTGCCTGCTTCATATTTTATTGGCACATTTGCTGCTCACTAAGGGTAGTCCTTGTCACTTGAGTTTATCGTGTCTCATCATGTTCATCTCAGCTTCTCCCATGTCCCAGTGTTATTTTGCATCCCGACCAGTGTCTGATTGCAATTGTTCCTAACATGGTGTCCTCTAAAATCTTTCTATGTGTAATCTCTGCTAGTCAGAAGACACTGATTCTTCTCTGAATATTTAATCATTAGTATCTCCTGGAAGTCAAAGAGTTTCCTAAGAGTCACTTATCTCTGAGATAAAGCTCATCTTTCTGACAAGTGACATGTTTATGTTATGACTGATAATCTCTCATGATTAGGAGCCTGAAATACAGGTATATATGATGGAAGCTAAGGACTATAGAGGACTGTGGATTAGAAAATGCTACCTTTCTTTGCAGCAGGCAGAAAATAATCTTTTCCATGAATTAAAAGAGTAAAATAGGGATTTTTTCTCATATAAATTTATGTACTTGTTGTGTATGTATAGAAGTAAAGGAAAACATAAAGTGTAAGTAGGGTGCGGATATTTTTCTCTGCTCATATCTGATAAAGATGTTTTTGTACACTTTGAAATTAGCTTAATTCATTTAGCAGAGCTACAGTTGGAAACAGAGCATATACCTGTGTGCCAAAAATGGTTATAAACACTTTGCATGGCAAATGATACCAAATCACCTAGAGCTCTTACTTAACCTTTATTATAATTTACAAATACCATTGAAAGCTGATGTGTATAATTTAGGGAGAAACAAGCTTCTTTACTGATAAAGGCTTTTAATTAATTAAGAAATAAACTCCAGAGGCAGACTACTGTTTGTAAGAAATGCCAAAGGCAGAAGACTTACTCATTAGTGCATATTCAGATAAGTAATTTAATGTACACAATAAGCATCAAAAGCAACTGGAAGAAAAATTGAATATTTTCATTGCAAAATAATATGCTACATGCAGATGGAAATCTGGTTGATTCAGACTTAGCTGAATGTGCAACATCTGTAGGGATCAGTCTTGAAAAGGCTTGAGAATGTGCTTGAATGTAAGTATACAAATAGAAATTACTTACATGCTTACAGTTGATTATGTCCTTAAATCTTTGCATAACCAGAGCCATAGCTTGTTATCAAAGATTACCTTACTGACAACATAAATAACATTTTATTTATATAAACTAATATTGAAATAGATTTGGTTTTGGGTTTGAGTTTAAAGATTTCTACAGTCTTTGGTTGATAGCTTATATGTCACAGTATTTACTAAGCAATATTTTATTTATATGCAACTATTTTAACCATAGAAATTTAACACTTAGCTATGTTGAGCATAGGGGTAGTTCAACTAAGGAGCATACACTTTATTTCAGGAAGAAAGAATTCACACTTCTTTCCTAGGAGGAAAAAAAAAAGGAAAGATTATACATTTTGGTTTTCAATGGAGAAAAACATGTTAGAAAAGTAAGTACATGTGGAATGTACAGTGTCCTGCTATAGAAACATGCATAACATAAAAACCAGACAGAAAAACTTTTCTTTTTCTCTCCCTTTCTGTTCTTATAGATCTGTTCAGTTTTCTTTTATAGTTTTAACTCTTTTTTATCCATTACATTTTCATGTACTCTAAGGCTTGTGCAAACTGAATGGTGTGATTTTGAAATCAACACTGCTTACTTTTCCCAGGTATTAAATGGGTATACAAGATATGCCCACAGGAAAATCAGACTAAGATTCAGGCTAAAAATCATCATCAAACTACAGAAATAATTATTGCCATCATCAGGTCCTGAAGATTAGTATTCCATAATCTGAAAGAGTATTTATCATTTATATTTACAACCGCATATAAATTACGGAGAATTTTGAAGAAAAATTGTAGAGAAAGTGTTGGAGAATTTATTTCAGATGTTTATAAATATCAACATGTAATTTCACCAATGTTTACCTAAGCAAAGTACATAGTTTATTCTGTCTAAATTCTGCAGCCCACCTCAGCCTCTCTGGTGGGAGTGATTTCTTTCATCTGCTCAAAAAGTGTGCCTCTGACCTCAAAAGAATAAGCAGATTTAATACAAAATGCTGAAATCTTCTTCATCTACTTTGTTAACATTGAATGCTCTTTCCCTGAGACTTCTCTTTGCGTGCAGGTCGTGCTTCAGTTGCTCAGTTGAGGAAATCAGCTATGACCTAAAGAGAAACTATGTTCAAATCTGGTCCTTCTCAGAAGATCTCAGGACACTGCAGTGATTTGCCTGAAAGTCTCATGTGTTTTGTGGCTCAGTTCCCCTGGAAGAGACAACTCTGAGAGTCAGAGGCCACTAAAGCTGTGCATCCCAGAGTCCCCTTGGAAGGGAAACACAGGGAAGAGTGGTTTACAAGTTTCACAGTAGTGTGATGCCACCTAAAGCCATTCCATTTTTCCTGGAAAGTCCCTGTGGGATTAGAGAATATGAAGCATTTGTCCTCCCTGCCTCTCTGCCTGGTTCTTCCTTCCTCTTCTTGAAATGTCTTAAACAAAGAGAGAGACTTCTTGTGTGTCCTTTTTGCAAAAATGGTTGAAGCCCATGAAGCAGGATCATCTTTTCATGTGCATGATCTTGCAAGTTGAACTGCAGCCTCTGTTAATAAACACTGCTAATCTGAGCAGCGTGCTGCTAATGCAGAATGTTATGGCAAGACAGCTCTTCCAAGTCCTGGTGATGATTCTCACTTTGCCCTCCTTTATCATCAAAAATAATATGAGCATGCTCTCAAACACTACTGAAAATTAAAAAACATAATGAATAGTGGTAATTCCAGTCCATTCATGATGAATGAACACAAAGACATGGTTTTCAATGCCAAGACACTGGACTGTGGTTGTGAGGCAATTCTTTTGTGAAGAAATATTTATCATCACATTACCTCATCCCAGCTGTTACTTAAAGATTGGGGGTTTCACAGATATATAAGTCAAATCATTTAATATCATCGTGTCTGTGTCTTGCAGGCAAGAACATTGAGTGTTTGTTTGTGTTTTCCATAATGCTTGTGTTTTTCTCAATGTGTCCTTTCTGAGAAGGCAGTCTTGTATATACCATGAATGAATCTTGTTCCAACTAAAGTTTATTGCAATGTAAACACCTCTTATGAAGAAGTGTGTTCTCTGTGAAAGCAGAAAGAATGAACTTACCGCTTAAAAATTCTGCTTATACAATTGGAGTGCTTTCCCAGCTATGTATTCGATGAACTCAGGACTCTTGGGATCTAAGTTGGGAGGAACTTTGATGGTGAAAGTAGGTGAAGTCAGAACATTCACATCTACCACAGTTTCATCTTTACTGGAGGGATCCCCAGGTACCACCTAGAAGAGATCAGTGCTTTAGACACCACAAACTGCTGTGTGCTTTCAGTTTTGTTTATACCTGCTGTGCCCACTCTCTTTAACAGGGGAAAATTAAATAGGGCAATATTTTAGACTTGCCTACTTTCTTTAAATTGCTTTCTTCTGAAAAGACAGTGGGTGTCTGAATTTATGTAGGTGGTGGAAAGAGCTGACATGGCACTGCCAAGACCATATTAAAGAACTGCATGTTAATATTTATATCATGAGCTACATCTATAAAGAGCTTCTGTTCTCCTAATGAAAACTTCTGAGCTGTCCCACTAAGTTCAATACAACATTTGTGTGATTGAATTTATTCATTCCTGTGTGTTTTTCTAAATCAGACTTAGTTCTGTAGCTTTATTTTCCGAGAACAGATATCTCAGACTCAGTTGGGAAAATGTGCCTGTCTCCTGTTCCTATTTTGTGCTTTTTTTTTGGTGGATTGTACCATCATTTTGCATAAATTTCTGGTAGTAATAGTAGTAATTCACTATATATGAGTAGATTTCTGAGTTAGAAGAGAGAAAAAGATATGTCCCTTGCCCAGGAAAATGGATTGAATTTACTTTGGATGTATCTTTGTGTATGAGACACAATTAATCATTATGTATTTATTTGAAATATTGACAAATGCTGTCAAGCGTGTGCAGCTTCCACTGCAAAAATCTGTATAACACTTGCCTTCTTTGAACTTTGGAATATGTAGGTACAGACACAGACAGCTAGACATTCATCGATCTCATGTGGATGTGTCAGTGACCGGTGCAGTGCAGTTTATCTGTGAAGGTAATCTGAGGCCAGTGAAAGATGCTAGTGTCAATTTACTCTTACAGACAGTGATTCAGGTTAGCCTGTCAGCCATCCATCATACTAAAAGGATTTAGAGGAAAATAGTTTCTAATCTCAGGAGTTTCAGCTCATTGAAGGATTACCAAGCACATACAAATTCAAGATGAGTAGGAAAGTCATGTTGTAAAGCCAAACATTACACATGTATCAACATCCACAGCCCTCAGGAACATAAACATGAGCAAAATGCAGTTTAAAGGCAGCAATAGCTCCCTCCAGAAGACAACCCTTACCTTTACTACGTTGAAAATGTTTTCTGGTCCAATGGTCATGTTGGATAACTCAGACACCCACCCAAACCTTTCTTTCATTTTGTTCAGCAAGTAGGAAGTGTCCTCCGTGTGATGCCGAACCACCTGGAGAATCTGCTCGTACTGCTCCCCTGAGAGATTAACCAGCTTAAAGGCTTCATCAAACTTTATGTGCAGCTCAGGAACGTTTGGGCAATCTGTTAGAAAAGACAGTGTTATGTCTTGTTCTTCGTCTTTTCTGTCTGATGAAATGAAAACTGTAAAAAAAGCCTAGGGAGGGGGCGTGGTTTGGATGGGCCTTTAAATAATGCTGAAAAAAAAGGAGAATAATTTTTGCTTACTGATTATGGTAGATTTAGTTTAGACTCACTGACTAAATGAATGCATTATGCCATTTGTTGTATTAAAGTCATTTAGCAAGTTTATATCATATAATACATAAGGTTTATATAATATTTCATGACAATAGGTTTTTTGTTAATGCTAAATAAGATCTGGTAAATTTTACATATAGCAACTTCATAGTCGTCTTATACGTTATGGGTTCTTTTATTGGCTCACATTCCATTATGAATCTATCCCAGGTATATAGACTGCAAGTCAGGGGCTGAGGGAGCAAAGTTCCTTCGACTGTAAGAGAAGGTCAAGTCCACATGAGGAACCTTAACCTATCTAAGTCTGTGGGACCTGATGAGTCCAGAGGGAATTGGTTGATGTAGCCACTCTCCATGATATTTGAAAAGTCATGGAAGAGCAGTGAAGTCTCTGGTGACTAGGAAAATGGAAATATTTCACTGATTTTTTGAAAAAGGGTTGTAAGAAGGACCCTGAGGACTACCACTCCATCAGCCTCACTCTGTGCCTGAAAAGATTGTGGAGCAGATCCTCAAGAAGCTCTGCTAAGGCACATGGACGATAGGGAGGTGATTCGGAACAGCCAGCAGAGCTTCACCAAGGGCAAGTCCTGCCTGACAAATCAGTGGCTTCCTATGATGGAAGATGAACAGATTGAGAGCAGCCCTGCCAAGAAAGACTTCGGGGGGTGCTGGTGGATGAGAAGCTGGATATGAACTGGCCATGTGTGCTCACAGCCCAGAAAGCCAAACACATCCTGGGCTGCATCAAAAGAATCACGGTCAGCGGGTTGAGGGAGGTGATTTTGCCCCCCTTCTCTTCTCTCATAAGACCCCTGAAGTTCTTCATCCAGGTGTGGATCCCTGTATTGGTTTGGCACAGCCTGGTTTTAGGTAGCAGGGGGGCCACAAAGATGGCTCCTGTGAGAAGGTGCTGGAAGCTTCCCACCATGTCTGGCAGATCCAGAGTTGATGGCTCTGAAGATGGCCATAACTGGGCCAACAAGAGAGGTTGTTAATGCCTCTGTGATGACATATTTAAGAAGAAAATAAAAACAAAGTCATGGGATTTTCCTTCTAGTCAGAGAACAGGAGGAGGTGAGAACATGTGAAGGAAACAACATGGAGACACCCAGGTCGGTGGAGAAGGAGGGGGAGGAGGTGCTCCAGGCGCTGGAACTGAGATTCCTTTGCAGGCTGTGGTGAGACCAAGGTAAGCAGCTGTGTCCCTGCAGCCTTGGGGATCCATGGGGGATGCAGAGATCCTCCCACAGCCCATGGGGATTCACAGGGATGCAGAGATCCACCCACAGCCCATGGGGATCCATGGGGGATGCAGAGACCCATCCTCAGCCCATGGGGATCCACAGGGGATACAGAGATCCACCCACAGCCCATGGGGATCCATGGGGGAAGCAGAGACCCATCCTCAGCCCATGGGGATCCACAGGGATGCAGAGATCCATCCACAGCCCATGGGGATCCATGGGGGATGCAGGGATCCACCCACAGCCCATGGGGATCCATGGGGGATGCAGGGATCCACCCAGAGCCCATGGCGGAGGTGCCCATGCTGGAGCAGGTGGATGCCTGGAGGAGGCTGTGATCCAGTGGGAGACCTGGTGGAGAGAGAAGGCCCCTGCTCCCAGGCTGGAGCAGCCTGTCCTTGGAGGACTGCACCCTGTGGGAAGAGAGCCATGCCACAGCAGTTTTGGGAGGATTGTCTGCCCATGGGAGGAGTTTCCATTGCAGCAGGTGCAGTATGGCTGCTGCTCATGAGAGTGGACCCACACTGGAGAAGTTAATGGAGAACTGTCTGCCATGGGAGGGACTCCTCTCCCAGAGAAGAAGGAAAATCTCAGTGATGAACTGGCCAAACTCCCATGGCCTGCACTGTTGGTGGAAAGGAGGGAGGGTCCGGGGGGAGAAGATGTTTTAAGGGCTTATTTTACTTCTCATTACCCTCCTCTGATTCTGTTAGTAATAAATTTCACTTTGCAACAAAATTTGAGCCTTTTTTGGCCTTTAAATATTTCTCCCAGTCCTTATCTCACTCATGAAGCCTTCATTAATTTTCTTTTTCCTCCTTTGCCCAGCCATGGCAGGAGAGGGTGAGCGAGCGACCCTCGTGGATGCCTGGCATTGGGCCATTGTCAAACCACAACAACTCCTCAGCACAGAATGACATGGACCTGTTGGAGCAAGACCAGAGGAGAGCCACGAAAACTGTTAGAGGCTGGGAGCACCTCTCCTATTTGTTAGGATAGGCTGAGAGAGCTGGGGTTATTCAGCCTGGAGAAGAGAAGACTCTGGGGACGCTTATTGTGGCCTTTGAATAAAATCTGTGACCATCAGCTACTGATGGGTGCCTGTAAGAAAGATGGGGACAAGAGGTAATGATTTTGAATTGAAAGAGGGTGGATTTAAATGATATGTAAGCAAGAAGTTCTTACAATAAGTGGGGGGAAACACTGGAACAAGTTGCCCAGAGAGCAGGTGGATGTCCCATCCCTAGAAACATTCAAGGTCAGATTGTGTGGGGCTCTGACCAACATGATCTAGATGAAGATGTCCCTGCTGATTTCTGGGGGGTTGGTCATCTAGACCAAGGTCCCTTTAACCCCAAAATTATTATATGATTCTATGATAGAGGTTATAACAAGAAAGCCTGTATTCTTGTTGAGTGTTAAGACCTAATATTTATCTTACAATAGCTAGATAGTAGACTAGCACCGTCTGCCACAAATTCAGAACTGAAGATTGCTGGTATTTTCTTTACTAAAATATGGATTTAAACAAGAAAATTTTCTATGCAATAATTTCTCTGTAAAAATTCAGTTTCTGTTCTGTCAAATTGGATTATCAAGGGGCACCTTCAAGCTGATGGTACAGTAACAAACTGGTATCTTTAATACATGGGTGTAGATAAAAAGATAAGTGGTCAGATATTCTTTTAGAAGTGTTTCATTGTTCATTAATGTTTGCCCCACTGGAAATATTCTGAAGACATTTACGTTTAAGCATTAGGTTTAATGCTTAAATGCTCTTAGATTTTAAGATCAAAATAATTCTGGAAAGACAGGTATGTTATGCTGCAGTGGGATTCCTGACTGGCAGTTCTAGGTGATCAGTCTGAAGGTATTTCAGGTGCCCGTGGATGGTGCCGACAGAGCTCTGCCATCTCCTTATATACTGACATGAAGTCCCCTTTTTGTCCTTCATGTCAGTTCTAGCTGCAGACAGGGTTCAACAAAAAGTAATTACAGGCTCTTCAGCACTTGCTTTCATTGCGAGGAGCTGAATGATACCTGAGGTTACACCTGCTTGTCAGCAGGAGAAGCGACTGTCAGGAGTTTGAGCTTCTCCTCGCTTTCTGCTCAGCACTGCTGCACCCAGGCAGGACAGACTGCTGCCTGACATCTTGCTTCTCTGCAGGATTGCAGCTCTAACGAAATACTGATATATTTTGTTACAGGCTGTGGGACGTCTCTGGATCACCAGCGGTATGTTAAGAACTGAGCTATACTGACACTCTGTGGAGACAGTGGGGAAAGCTAATTAAATCATCTGGAATGAGGAGGAATGGTTACTGTAGCCGTGGTTACAGTATAAACTCAGCGACTATGTTAAATGTTAATTCCAGTAGAAAATTAAAACCTCAAAATCTATAAACCAGTAATCAATGAATCAATGCATTACAGAAAGAAAAAAAAAAGGAAAATAGTTATTTACCATGCAAAAGATTGTCTTGACATTTCTGGCATCTCTCATGGAACTGCGGGCATCCAGAGGAGTTCTCCCGGAGCTCCCTGCACTGAAGTCTCTGGCGCCCTGACACAATTTTTGAAAACATGCCACTTCTTTCAGGATCTAGAATGAAGTCATAGTATTTTTAGACTGCTGTTAAACTTAGTGTCTTTATAAGTATGCATTCATTACCGAGACTGAGTGCTAGAATATAATTTCTTGTCCTTAATCCAAAGTATTTTGCATAAATCCCCTTCCCTACCCCTCCACTTCCCCTCCGCCCCAAAAAAAGGAAAAGGAATAAATTATTAAAAAGTAGAAGTCAAGAGAAGATTCAAATAATATTTTCTTTCAGGGAATTCATGCTTTAGTATATTCCTTTATAATGACTTAGGAGTGTATTCCTCAGACATAACCAAAAATTGCTAATACTATTACACATTATTTCTACAACATGTGAGTTCTGGTAAGATCTTTTTGACCCTTAGAAGTCAAGATGTTTCATAATCACATACAGTTACATGAGAACACAGTACCAAGACTATTTCTGAGGTAGCAGGGCTTATGATATAGAGAAAAATTTAAAAACACTGTTCAAGAGTCACTTAACTTTGTATTTCCTGATGATCATGTAATGTTTATGTCACCTGCCACTCAGAGTTATGGCATGTGCACACTGTGATTTCCCTGTAGACAAGGAGCAGCATGTATTTGTCCTGTTTGCAATTGTCAAATATGAGGCTTATTTGTATTCTAAAAGTCAGCCATGGTCCTTTTCCTTCACTGAGTGTCATCACCAATGGTATGCCCAGGATTTTCTGGTCACTGGAAAACCTGATGGCTGGTCTTTGATTAGCTGGTATTTGATTGTCAGATCACATTGCTGCTGTAGCCTAAAACAGCACTTGCATCTGTCAAGCTGAAGTTAGCATCATCTGGTAAGGGCAGGGGCCTTGACATCTCACAGAATTACCCTAATTTTTTAGAATTGGTGACCATGTCAATAAGAGATTATACAAATCATATCTTGACAAATGCTGAGATTAAATCTGTCAGTCAGCCTTATGAAAACCTGCATCCACCCTGAATTTAAGTGCTCCTGAGGAGCTCCTGCTAATGCTTTGAGAATTGCCATGAAAATCAGGCTGCATAGGACCCCTAAGTCCCCCTGCAACATTTCTCTGAGATTTCTAGGTGACTTCTATTTGTTCATTTATCTGATAGCTATCCTTGACCCATAGCCTCCAGAGTTTCCTTATGTATCTCACACTCATACTGGAAACTGCATGATTCGCTGTAGTTTAGCCATCCCAAGGGAGTTGATGTCATTGACAGTGCAGTCAATTTTCATCTTCTAACACTTGCCTTTGATTTGTTCTGGCACATCTCTTCTGTAATCTCTGTATTCATCAAACACGTCGGTGATCACCTCGCTGACACCTTCGAACACTGTCCTACTGAAATCAAAAACTGTCTGTAAGAAGCCGGGCATGCCCCAGCCTCTCTGGGAGCCTTCAGTTCTGGTGGCGACCTCAGGTAAAGCTGGCATACTGGGGGACTCATTCAGCTCCAGGTCAGACATGAAATAAGTCTGAAAAGACTGGTCAAATTCTTTTTGCATGTGCTTGAAAAAAATGAAACTTCTGTCAAATATTGAGCCCACATCGGATAATAGCTGGCTAAATAAATCTTCCATCTTTACTAGCTGGGTATCCTCTTTCTCAGGCTTTTCATTAGTCTGGATGTCTTTTCCTTGCTCCTCATGAAAAGTAAATATGAGTGGAGGTATTTTCCTCAAAAAATCTTCAACCTGTGTATAAGAAGGAGAGAGATCAGGAGGCAGACAAGTTATCAATTTCTCATCTCTCAGGTAAGTGTCTCTAATTTTTGTCTTTCAAATACTCAAAGAAACAATGCCCTCTTAATACCTGCCAACACAGCATATTCTCTGAAATAATTTAAGACACTAGAACCCAAAGAGGAGAAATGTGTATCATTAGTTCCAAATCAGATCTGGAGTAAAAATCCTGCCAGTTGCCCTTTAATCTGTGGGGGCTCAAAGTTATTGTCAGCATTTGAGTTTCTTCCAACAGACAGCTTGGACTTTATGTTGTAAAGATGTGAGATGCATTTCTGTCTGCTTATGTGCAGTGTAGCGAGCAGAAGGTGATTGTTCTCACCTTGATTTGTAAAAAGCCTGCCCTGTCTCACCCCCGGGCAAATCCTCATGTCCTTGTGTGGATGGAAACCAGCAAAATCAATAAAGCAGTGGCTCTGAGTCCATGGTTTTATCATGTAAGAGGCCAGGTGTCAATTCTGCTATCACAGAGTTCCAGTTCCTGGGTCTCGGCCACTGGTTCCCTGCTCCCCACTCTGATGCACTACTTTGGCCTGAGCCAATGGAATGGCTTTTTGAGCTACACTCCATGGCATTAGAAAATGGGGAAGGGTTAAGAAGCACCTTGCTAAAACACACATATATGGATATAGATAGATATCTATAGACAGTTATGCATATAGATAAAGACAGTTAAATGTATTAATTTAAAAAAAACCCCAAAAACAAAAAACAAATAATCAGCTTGATCTGACCACTAGTGCAGCTTAGAGGGTAGGTGAAGTGTGAAACAGCACTGCAGGAGCAAGCAGCCTAAGCCAGTATTGCTCCTGCTGTCTGTGTGTCCTCAGCTACAGCTATCATCTTTTCTTTTCTTTTCTTTCTTTTCTTTTTTTTTTTTTTTTAATAACTTTGGTCATAACACAGCTCTTACTTTGAATGCTTCAAGTAAACCAAATAACTGATGGGGGACATTACCAAGAGGGTCACAGATGAGGACAATGCAGTATATAACTTTTACTGCAGTAATTGCAGCATCTACAGACTCTTAAAAATCCAAAACATTTATATGAGTTACCCATGAGTGATACCTAAAAAGCTAAAAGTATCACAAATAGTTTTAAATTTAATATCTCCCACACTTTAACCTGAATTATTTTTAAAATTTGCACAAATATTAAACATCTGTGCTCTAAACCCTGCCTGAAACACCACATTTAATGTTTAAGTAATTGTATTTTTCAGTGCATGGAAGGAGTGAAAGCTAGAGAATCTGGCTGACATTTTAGTAGCAGCAATTACAGTTTTGCTTCAGAAGTTTGTTGCACTTAAAGCGTATGCCCAAACAAAGAAATGTGATTACAATTGTTAAATTTTGTAGTAATAAAGGGCCCAGACAGGAAACCAGATTTTCTTTCTAGTAGAATTAGGGGAATCTCCTTTGCTGACAGATTCCTTTATTATAAGAAGTTAAGCATTTTAAAGTTTTGTTTGTTACTTAAGGAATTTATTTAAGATAAATATAGGAAAGAATGATGTAATAATTAGGTGATTTTTTTCCCCCATATAATTTTGCTAACTACATCTACACTTTTAACTTTGCTGATTTTCAGACAGACCATAAAGAATCTTTGTGATATTTTTCACAAACAGTTATCGAGCATCTTAGTGCAAGTCCCACTGTGAGAGAAAACATTTTATATCTGGAATGAGTCTGTTGGAGCCAGGGGAGTCATCAGTTTCCATGGAATCTTGCCAGGGTGCAACTGAACTCATTTTGGCTCAGCATTCTATGACCATAATCACATGTAATCTCTACCATATAACTTCATATTTCCAGACTCTCCAAATGAAATTAATTTTAGTAAGCTGATATAACTGGCAGACCTAAGTATTGAGAAAATAAGATGTGCTGTCTCTTTGGGTGAACTCAAGAGTGTTCTCCAGATGCAAAGTTTCCTCCTACCTTTCTCTTAAAGGTTGACACACCATGTTTGCAAGTTGTATAATATCTCATGCAGGTACTTTCTAAACATGATTCACATTCATCCCATAGATTTTTCAAGGATACTTGACATTGTCTTTCCTCTTCTTCCAGTCTTGCCTTTACTTCATCCATGAGTCGCAAGGCTTGCTAAGTAAGGAAAAAGATTCAGTTGAGGGCAATTTTCAGATTAGCATTCTAAGTACCTGACCCAGTGTTCATCACTCATTTTGCCTATTTATGGCTCCTATTTTGCTAATCCCTAACCACTAGACTAGGTTGCCTTCTCAGCTGCAATCACATATGGAGGGAACTGAAAATTGAAAACCTTTTCTTTATAGGATTTTTCTGATGTTGTTCTCTCAGGGGACACAGCCTACAGAAACAAATGGATCACTACAGACTACCAGGATTTTTGATGTTAAGAAAAAACTCACACATCATTCTGTGTAAGAATTCAGCCTCCCCCATGGTCATGTGTTCAACTCGTGTTATTTTTGCTCCATATCATCTGAAGAGTATTCATCTGTCCCACAAATAGTCCTTTTCTGTTGCCTTTCTCTACCTTTAAGGGATTGATATTTCATGAGGGTAGGTCCTTGCCATAAAGTCTGTCTAATGCAGAAATACATAAAAGTGTAGCATCTCTGCTGTTTGTGAGTGTACTAATCAAAAGGCTGTAGTAAGTGGATTTTTTCCTGCTCTTGTGGAAGTGTGAGGCACTCCTTCCATACTGAAGGGCAACAAGATGCATTTCACAATGCTGTTTCTATTTGCTTCATCAGTTAGGGCATGAAGCTGAGCAGATCAGAAGCAGCATTTTTGGAATAGACTTGACAATGGAAAGCGAAAATTTCTTTCTATTCAAAATTAATAAAGTGGATTACACATAATTTTCTCTCTCCAGTTGCAACATATTTCAATAGTTTTTGTTTCCAAACAATGTTCCAAGTTATCTCTAAGTATGACAGAAACCTTTTAATTGATGGGGCTTATTCCTTTTTGTCAGCATTCCAATAGGGAAGAGACTCACATTAAAGAAAACTTCCGTCAGAATGTGCTTGACGGAGAAAATAACGGCAGTTTTCATAATCTATGTTCAGTTATTTTCTGATCTTTCTAATACATTTATTCAGTGTTTTATGAACTCTCACTGTGGATTTGAGTCCTGTGTAAATGAAATCATCCAGTAAGATCTAACAAAAGTGTTGACTGTGGGAGTGCACTGGTGTTCCTTAAGATGTCAGAAAGCTATCAGGTACTTTTTCAGTTTAACTACCAGATGTTGGGCCAGGAGGGAATTTTCCTTCAACTTTGTTGAAACAAAGTTAGGATATTTATATTTTTTTAAATATAGAGTAAACTTCTATTTCTTCAGATCATCTGAGCACATGGCTCTGAGCCTAGGCATTTCACTAAGACATTGGAAATTTCCCTGATTCACTGTACTTTCTTTAGAGCACATTATCATTTGTGGCTTTGATACTCTCCTGCAGGTCTGAAGTTTGCAAAGCAAGCTGGAGAACCTCTTGTGGCCCCAGGAGTATAGAGACATGGAGGGCAGAGCTGCTGGACCTTCTGCACAGAACACTGTTCTACAGTGGCCTGCAGTTGCCTTGGTGTGAATTCAGTGAAGAAGGGGTTTTTAGAAACAAGCAGTATGTGCAATTTTCCTCTGAGACAAAGGGGCAAAAGCAGATTGTGCCTCAATCCTGTGACTGCATGAAAAGATATACACTGCTTGTTTTGTACATAGAGTTTGGTTTACATTCTTCCCAGAATAAACATAAAACCCCCACAAATGCATTTATGTTACCTGTTTTTCTTCACTGCTCTTCTTCAAGGTTTTCATCAGATCTATGTGCTTATCTTCATTTCTTTCCATCATAATTTTCATCTGCTTAATACCAATCAAAGCTTTCTTTACCTCTTCATCTACATACTTCTCTCCAACTTCAGATAATTCTAAAAAAAGCCAAATTATACAGTGACTTAATCAGATTTTAACACTATTGCAAATTGTCATGCACTGATGATGGAGAATGAAATAGCTCTGTGTTTCCCTACAGTGGCAGAGCCAAATCTGAGATAGCGAATGCTGGGTGACGCTGAGCCAAGACAATTTCCATCAGAGAAGAATCTGGCCCAGAGCTTTTGCAAGGATCAGCTGTATGTAACTCAAAAGATATATTCAACTGTCCCACTGCTGAATACTGAATCCCAGAACAATTGGGGCTGGTACCTTTGGAGATCATTGAGTCTGCCCCCCTCCCCTCACTCAAAGCATGGTCAACTGCATCAGGTAGCACAGGACATCGCCCTGGGTTTTGAATATCTCCAAGGATCAGTCATCAGTTTTCTAACAACATAACCTGTATATTTATCTTTGATTTTGTAGAAGCCTGTGACAGCTTCCCTCTACATTTTCAAATTTAGAATACAAATGCCTTCAACCTGTTTCATAAAAATACAATTCCTAGACTTCCTGTGAAGTAATGAGCATAGAGTTTTGGTGAAAACCTCGGCTGGCCCATGTGTTGCACCTTGAAGCTCTGCATGATTGCCTGTCTCTATTTGTATCTATATTTGTTTTCTTTATAGAAATACCCTGACTATCACTGAAACTATAGAAAACAAGCAAAACCATATCACCTTGAGACTGCCAAAAACACATTGATCACTTCTTCCTTTATATCTTTCTTCCTCACCCCTAACTTTTTGTTTGTTTATTACAGAAATCCTGTCAACATAGACTGAAGCATAGGACTGTTTAATGGCTGATCCTGTTTCTCTCCATAAAATAAAGCCATGCTTAGAAGTGTGTGTGTGTGTGTGTGTGTGTGTGTGTGTGTATGTGTGTGTGCAGAATAGCTGCTATTTTCTAAATTAAGTCTTTTTTTTTCAGTTGTTTGTAAAAACCACCTTTTTCAGTGCAGTATGTAACTGTAGAGGAAATATTTTCAAAGATTACTTGAACAAACAAAATAGTTCAAAATCTGTTGAACTGAATTTTGGGTTTGGTTTCTATTCTGATGATCTACAAGGAACCAAATAACCTATAAAAATCCTGTAAATACTTTTTTCTTTTGGCAGGTGATGCTTATCTGTTAATCCCTTTGCTTTCTCATTCTGCTTGTTCTTATCTTCCTATTCTATGCGTGTAGGCATGCAATTGACTTTATTCTGGTTTCTAAGCTCAACACATGCAAGTGGAACCTGTTGATGGCAGTGAGTGTGGAAGTCAAGATGCCCTACCCAGCTGGAGACCCCTGGGCCCGGGGCCTTCCAGCCCACCCTGGCAGGAAAAGCTTACGTACGCTTGAGGTTGTCCCGGAGATTCATCTCCTCCTGCTTCGTCGGTGCGCACTGGTGGCCACTCAGACACAGCACATGGATCAGAAATACCCAGGAGGACTTCATGTTCTTTCTGTTCAAGGAAAAGTTCGCTGCAGTTACGTGTAAACATTGTCAGGAAGCTCAGATGTCTAGGTATACTCAGTAATATAAATGCTAACTATCATACTACGTATCTCACAAGATCCCGTTAATTTTGTCTCTAACAATGGTTTCTGATATGTATAGCATACGTCTAGGTGCTACTCTTGGTGAAAATACACGAGTGAGAAGCTTGACCTCCTTTGTAATTATCTATTTAGCTTAATTAGATGAGTTCCACTGAGTTTGCAGAGTGGTTAACAGAATCAGGACATGTATATATAAAATCAAAAGCTTATGCTGTTCAGTCTGTCCCTTTTCTACTTTGTGAAACACACCAATTGCTGATCTCATATCATTTCCTTAGTTCATATTTTAAATTCATCCATGCTAAACATTATTGCCAGTTTAAAGAGGGAAGTTTCTGGAATGTTTTTCCCTTTCTTCTAAACATGCAATTCCTTTCAGTGTCCTTCAGAATAAGACTTAATACAAGAGACTCCACAATAGGTGTGCCAAAAAATCAGCAATTAGATCCATTTTGTAAACAAACAGATCAGCAAATGAAAGAAATACCTACAAAATAAGGGAAAGAAATGCCATTTGCTTTATTTCCCTCCTAAGAGCAGAGCCAAAAGGTTCATTTTTCAGAAACCATGCAACTTCACTTTATGGTTCTCATCTGATTAAGTGAACACGGTATTCAGATGCCTTGTAGTTAGCCAATATAGCCTTCTTGGAGATGCAATTATCAGCCACAAGAGCATATGTAAATTAAAAGCCTGGATTTGTTTATAGCCTGGATTTACTTCTACAGTTACTTGCATATTGTACCTTCACATTTACAGCAAAAGACCAATTAACTGCAAAGAAATACAAACACACAACCAAAGAAAAGTAAAAAAGTATATTTACCATTAATATTTTGCACCTCTTCTGCAAAATTGCTCCCTGCGTCAGGAAGGGGCTGGGCTGTGTTCTGAACTTATTTCTGGGAGTGTCAGGGATTTTGCCATGTTCTACTTATCTGATGAGAAAGGACTTAATCCTATTAACGGGACGTTTAGTAACTAGGCTGGAGGATTTTGCATGTGTGCGACTTCATGCTCATCTCTGTGGGCAAAACCACCAGGGGGAGTGTTGGGCAGAATTGCCTGATTTAATGTAATTTGGAACTGCTACTTTTCTGTAGTCAGTAGCCTGTTGTCGTGTTAGGTGTTCCATCGTCTTACTTCTTACTTTAGGAGACACCTGCAGCTTTATGTTATTAGTGAAATTGATACCATTAGTTTGGCTAAAAATAGCTTTCAACATTTAATCTCCTCAGCATGGTTTTAGCTTGCTATAAAAACCACTTCATTATGTAAAGACCTTCTTTGTACACCTTCTGAAGGTATGGGAGTTGAAAAAATATCAGGAAGCCAGATGGAGGCTAGCATATGAGCAGATCCTGGAACAAGATAAGCAATTTTTTGGCATTTTGTACATCATTGTACTTGCCAATGTTTTGAGGGGTTGCCCATTTAATGCTATTGCCTTCAGTTTCTCCATGTCTGTGAAATATGTCTGAGATCTAACTTGGACAAAGTTTTGGATACTTTGAAATGAGATATTTAAATACTAACAGGTGCTTAATATAAAATATGGACAGGTACTGTTAGCAAATCATATTCCACCTTGTGATATTCAGCAATATTACTCCCTTGTAGCCAAAGAGGAGATGGGGAGAGTGTGTGTTTTTAGCCCACAGTCTGTACCAGCAACTCTAAGACATTCTGTTCTATTTTGTTTACCTAATCATTCATAAAAACCAATTGATGATTGATGGCTAAGATCTAGCATGATTAATGCTGCTTAGGCAAGAGATTTCAGGGATTTAATTTTGAACACATTATCAGAAAGAGCGGAGAATCTACTGGCTCTAATGGGAATTGCAAGTCCCCAGTTTGCATTAAAAATTAGGGTAACTTCACTTTTTTTTTCCTGAAAATTATGGATGGAATGGAATGTGTATTTTGTTGTAATCTATATGAATTGCTGTCTCATTGAGTTTCTGCTTACTCCTTGACCAAGACTCATCACTGCCCAAAACATTTCAAGTTCTCTTCTGTGGAAGAGCCAAGCAGGCTCCCTTGCAGACCTTGCAACTGTTTGTTAAGGATCCCTGGATGTTGGGCTAGAGCATAAGGGGCTCTCCCTCTCTCTCTCCCCCTCTGAACTTCACACTCAGCTCAGGAGAGAGTGAAACTGGGAAATACATTTGCACAAAGGAAGACAATCTATGACAGACACTTGTGAAATGTGTGCTTTTAGCCTGCATGTATAATGAATTCTAACAAAGACTTTAATCTTTCATTGCAAGGGTTTCTCCAGTCATTTTTGATGGTTCTCTTTGCTAATATTCATTTACTAGCAGCATTCATTTTCTGGTCTTTCTCAATCTGACTCTGTATAGAGAAAGCTTCACGCAACCTAGATTAAAAAGGGTTGTTTCAGCACATCACTCATAGTTCACAGGAGCTTGTGAGAAAGCAGGTGGCCCCAGCCCTGGGGGAGGGAGAGCTGCACTCCTGCTCCAGGGCAAGAGGCTGGAGAATGCCTCTGGCACAGATCCCACCAGTTACTCCCAGAATTGTCTGCTTTCTGAAGGTCTCCCGGGGACTCTCTGGTCAAGCACGCACTTGCACCTTGCAAAGCCAGTCCTCAAGCTGATGCTGAGACAGAGAGTTCTGGTGTGTGTTGAGCTCCTCTTCTCAATTCAGTTGATTTTGAACATTGCAAAGTGTCTTGCATCATCTTAGTTGCTACTCCTCATACTTTATTGTAACCATTATGTAACCACATGGAAAAAGGCACTACTGTATCTATCTATTTCTTTGTACAAAACCACAAAATCCTAGTTCTTTGCTCTCATGTAATTTCATATATATCTAATGGCTGAAAGAGGAGGTGTAAGGAACCCAAGGACAAAACTGATAGAGCTAGTATGTCTGTTAAATTCAATCTTGGGCTTAAACTTAACCTTAGAAGTACACTTAAGAAACCAACACCCTGTTCCTGAAAGGCAGCTCTTAATCGTGCTTACTCTGAAAAGTTTTTCCTCTCTCATTTCTGTTTTGAATTTAATTAAACAAAAATCTCATCAATAATACCTTCAGGTCTCATGTGAAATATTCACTCTCTTTTCTTTTAACATTCTGAATCTGATTTGCAGTGACCTGTTATGGAGATCTCCATTTTTCATGTCAGCTGCCATGTTCAACAGTTTCCTCTCAATATTTTATTTTCCTCTGAATTTGAGGGCTTTGACCAGCTATAGTGTAGCATGTCATGTCATGACATTGTGATGACATTTTCAATTTATTCCACTCTTATACAAGCAGATGATACAATGCTGCTGAAATTAAGGTACTCTTCTAATACTGAATCATACTAGAGACAGCCTGAAGAAGATGTTGGGAGCTGTTGGAAGCTAATTGAAGAAAGTGTCTCTTTTCCTACCCCAACTTCCTACCCTTGTTATTCCACTACTACTCTATTTTAATTGAAATAATATTTATCAATTGAAAAAAATTGGAAAATAGCTTGAAAAGGAGTTTAAGTCAAAATAGATTTTTTTTTTGCAAGATACTGATAAATTGAAAAGTAAATAATTGTAACAAGATATATAGACATTGAGCTTGAACCAAGCTGAACTTGAGCAATGAGAATTGTAGCTGCTTTGTGGATTTTTCTTAGGTCCCGTTGGATGACGTCCACAAATGTGTAACATTTTTTCACCATGTACTGTGACTTCTCCCTTTTTCTTGATCCATTCCACCTGGCAGGATTAAGCATCAAGAAATATGTTGAAATGGAATTTCCTGTGTTGTACATCAGCTTCAGGATTTTGTTCCAGTTAGATATTTACACAATTATTTTCTGTTTGTAAGAGTTATTTCCTACTATGCTACACATTTCCTAAGCATTTCTTTCTGAGCTAGGCCAGGCATATAATGATCAGGCTGAAAATACCTGTACATATTTAAAGACTCTATGAGTCATGGAAAGTGCTACATACTGACATTAAATCTCTTGGTATTTGCATGAAATAGTCCCTAGTTCTACAAAATCTTAATTAGCTTTATTTGTAAGCACACTATTAGTTCTACTGCTTTCAATTGAAATTAAATCCTTGTGGGGGTTTGTGGTGTAATTACATGGCTAATCTAAAGCGTGCACAAAGCTTTGCTAAAAGTTGGTAAGGATTTTAAGGGTATAGAATTGAACTTTTGTGCTGTAAAAGTTTGTTTTGTTTTGTTTTGATTCTTCCCAGTGCTTCAGGAGCCCCTGAGTGGCTTCTGCTTTCTCCTGTATTTCAAAGGCTCTCAAAGGCCTCCTGAAGTTCTGTATTCAGTCTTTGAGCTATACTTGGTTACCTGAAGTTAGGAACCAAGGCTCCTCTTTATCCCAGAGGGAGAGGCATGCTCCTGAGGTGCTCTCAGTCATGCTGGAAGGCCTCAGACAGAGGAGCTGAGGCTGCATTGAGCTGAATAGCTACAGTCAATCTAAGCTGCACATCCTGCAAAAATACCAGCTCAGGCCCCCAGAGTAGCACAGCTGTGTTAGCATGACAGGATCCCAAAGTTCACAAGCCCTGAAGCTCAGAGTCAGGCTGACACAATTACTCTGTCTGGAGGAGGGTCAGGCAATGCCAGGTCAGGACGCTGCGCTGTGCTCAGCACAAACAAGAAACCAGAAAAATGCAGAAATCAGCCTGTGAAACTTAGAGCATCACACTGAGAGTTAATGTGGCTTTAGCTGGAATTATTGAGCTACAGCTTTTGGGGTCAGCAAGACCAACTTCACAAGGCTCAGCATGCTTTAAAATGCCTTTTCTGATTTCCTTTTGCTCATCTATCCATGGATGATAAGGATGATAAATCGGTGTGGAAAAAGTCTTCCACTTCACTGCTGAAATTTTTTGTTTTCCAGGCCCTTCAGGGCTTTGACACAAAGTTCTGAATACCAATCCCAGCAGTAACATGACAACTGTTGTTTCACAGGGCCATGCAAAGTTTTTTTCACACTTTATCCAGAGGCATTGCAGAAGGGTGATACCGAAGATTATGTGTGGGAAGACAAAACTGTAACAAAAACTGAATTCACCTTATGAAGCAAAAAGTTAAAACCTTAGGGCTGAATTAAAAACAATATGAAGCTGAAAGCTAAAAACTTTGCAGTTGTCTTCAGAATCTGTGCTGAGGATATCTGCTAACTATTAAACTTGGAGAAGCACTATTACTGATATTATATTATCAGCAGGAGGTATCAAAGTCAGTGCAAGGATAACAAAATGAGCTAGAAACAATTTATTAGAAAGCTATGAAGCAAACCTGCACAGCTCAGTTACACAAACAGATTTCAGGAAGCATTTAATATTAAAATTCAGAAGTTTTGAACCAGATGTTTTGCAAGGGTTTAGTTTCAAGCTTCCCTAGGAACATTAAAACAAAAACGTTTTATTGCATGCAGACATGTAATATATCGGCTTTCAGCCTGCAACTGAAAGGAACAGGGTTCCTTCTGTGTATTCATCTGGTTTGTTTAAGCATATTTTTGTCATTCAGCTTGTATCACCTAGTTAAAAGAGTGACTGATTATTGAAAACAACTCCAGAATTTATTGAAATTGGGAGGACTGAGTTACCAGTTTGTGAGGTGCAGAACAACTCCTGAAGATGGTAGCTGCCATAAACTGCTGGAAAGGGATTGGAGGCATTCGGGACAGGGCCTTGGTAATATTCAATGAAGAAACTGGAAATTGCTTTGTTGGGGAATAACCCTCTGCCTGGTAGCTTTTTCTGCTGCATTTAAAGTGGACCATGCTCCAGTGCCTATGGGACAGCAAGCCTAAAGAAGGATGTCTGAATGATCAGACCCTGTCTGATCATTGATAAAGCTTCCTTATGTAGCTGATAATCAGACACACACAGTCCCCTTGCTTGCAGTAGCACAGAAGTGGATTCCAGCAAAGCTGGAATGCTGCCTCAAGCTGACATTTTCTCCATTTCAAATATTAAGGACAATTTCTAAGAAGACCCTTATTGCAATTACAATTAATGACCTCATGCTTCTAAAAGTTCTTCTTGATTGCCGTTGCACATGTTTTTACAGCTGTCCTTTTACATAACTGGTACTCTGCCTTGTGCATCTGCCTCAATACTCAAAGGTTTTTAAAGCACTGGGAAAAAAACCCCAATAGTTACAGAGACTTGAGAAATGGGAGGAGAATTAAAAAAAAAAAAAAAGAAAAAAAGAAAAATTGAGTTCAGACCAAATGAGAATTATGAGTGAAGTAAAAAGGCAGAAAGGAAAAGGAAGGTGAAATAGGAAAGACCATGAAATACAAAACATCAGGGGAGACACAGACAAGAATAATGTTTCCAACTGGAAGTATATGAATTCATATCCATGTCCTCTACCAACAGCCAAATCGTTATTGCACACAAAAATAATGTAGGAATCCCATGAAGACATGCATGTGGCAGAACAAGATAACTCTTGAAATCTTTTATTGCTCCTCATATTTCCTTTGGCTCTGGGATGAAGCCATTCTGGGAAAGATGGGGGTCTTGCCCACACTTCAGTACATTTTCAGGTACAGTGAAATGTAAATACCAAGAAACGAATTGTGGAATTCACCAGCCCAGATTTGTGTGTGCACAGGGAGTGTGTGCACCTCAGCTAGCAGGAAGCAACCTGATCTATAGGAAGATATCCCCCCCTACCTGTGACAGGGAGGTTCAATTAGATGATTTTTTAGGGTCCCTTCCAACCCAAAACATTCTATGATTCTATGATTCTGTGACATGTATGATACAGGTTAAAATGGGAGATTTGGATATCCTGCTGAGTATGGATTATTGCAACATCTCTCATGCATGGAAGCTGACAGGGTCTGATCATTCATACTTATGGCACAACAAATATAGAAATTATTTCAACTTGTAAAAAATCCTGTCTGCAATTTTCTAGCACAACTTGCAGTCAGCTGAGATGGCAGCTACCACATTTAAATCATCATAATCTTTCTGAAAACTTCAATCAAAGTGTTAAACTCATAAAAGATGAAGGCAAACTCCTACAGAGCACAATAATATACTTCGCATTAGGCTCTTAACACTTCAAAGTCATGCTAGATTTCCACTTAGGTTTTGGGTCAGCTACATTATAGTGTCCAGCACAGTATCACACATCCTACTTTGTGGACAGTGGTTTGTAGGGATTCCTTGTTCCTTATTCCTTATGTTTTTATTTTGTTCCTGCAGACAAAGTATGTTTTAAAAAAATCCTAGAAGATAGGCTCATTGTGAACATTTAGCACAATGTAAAAAATGCTCTCACCAAATGAAGAAATCCGTGAAATTTCACCTGCTGGAAGGATATTTGGGGTATGCAAATCTGGGGTATTGGGGTAGTACTGTATTTTAAGGAGTAATCTCATTGTATATTCTCACCACCTTGTAGTAGGGGCTTGGCCCTGAATCTTATCAACAGAACAGATACAGAAATCTTCAGAAAATAATTGAAACCATGAGCTGGGTAATACTTAATTTGCAAGCCTGACTGATCTGAAATGGCTGCTTCACAATGTTTGCAAAAGCAGACAGAACCCCTGGTCACATGCATGTAGGGCACAAGAATGGTCAGTGACTATTACTAAAAATCATCAATAATTCAGTTGCATTTGAAACACCTTAGGTGCTAGAAAACTTTCAAATGTCCATGGGACAGGTATAATTATGTTGCAAATATTATTCAGAAGTATTTTGCTATTGGTACTGGGGGACAATACCACATTATGCATTTCCATACCTGACCTCAGGAAGAAATGAACTTTCATTTCAGCCTTTGCCCTCGTGCCTCCAGTATTATATCTCATATTCCAAGAGCAGATGTTTGAAGGTCTGTTCCTCTGCCTGGGTCTTACATATTTAACTGCACACATAGACACATTTATATATTAAAACAGCAGACAACAGGTCAGATCGCTAGCTGATGTAAATAAGCAAAGCTCCCTTGTCTCTGCAGACAGCTCTGATTCATACCAGCTGAAGACCAGCGCATTTTCACTAGGTCTGGATTCAGTAAACCACACACACGCAGAGTGCAAAGCAGCCTATTGTTTGAAGGGAACCTTTCTTGTTTAGGGCACTGCTGAACAAATAAACTAGGCAGCAGAGGGAATTAGCAGGAATGAAGAGCATTACATCCTCAGAGAAAATAACATCAAGAGAAGCCCTTGGTATCCATCAGTCAGAATTCCTTCAGTGCTAGACAAAAGCTGCAATGGAAATTGCTGTGTTGTAACCTATGTGATCCCATACTGAATAATTTACTGGAAACACTGTGCTTCCAACACTGTGCAGATCAAGTAGCATGAGCAAGAAAAGAAAGTAAAGGAGAAATTAGAAAGAACTTAAATACTATTCAAGCAAAGCACTTAACCATGCATTTAACTTTTAACCTGAGAGCAGTCCCATGGAAGTCAATGGGATTACTTCTGTGCTTAAGTAAATCATGCGATTAAGTGGTCCAGTGGATCAGGATTTTAAAAATCTGCATGGCTGTTACTTAAAAATGGATACAGTACAACAGAGGAAGGAAAGGAGAAAAATCTCTTTTCCATCCTCAGTTTCAAGTGTACTGACAAAGGCATGATAAGATCTAGCACTAGGAAGTTAGAGTTGGAAAAATCCAGCCTTGAAATAAGACATTTCCTCGTCGCTGTGAGGAGAATATTGAGACAGCTTACGAGAAGGGAGTGGATTTACCCTAACACAAAGTTTTTATAATGGGGTTAAACATATTAAAAGAAGAAGAGGATTAATCCAGATTCTGAGAGTAAACTCAAGGAGTTAAAAAAAATTAAATTGCGCAGTTCCTAGAGAAGAGACACCTCCACCAGTTTATTGCAGCATGCTGGTCCACATCCGACCTCCAACCCAAAAGATTCCTAAACCACTGATTATGAGACAGATGATTTTATATTGCTCTGCTTTTTGTATCTCTTGTAATCAACTGCTGCTTTTGGAAGTACTACTTGGCTGGACGTATTTCTGATTTAACCTAGTACAACCATATTTCTTTTCAATACTGTACATACACACACATCATGAGAGGAGGATTAAGCTGGCTGGTATTTGCAGTCTTTCCTGGCCCTATAGTATGTCAGCCTGACTTGTGCTTACCCCCTTTGTTCATGAGTTTGATAGGAAACAGCATTGATTAAATTTCCTGGCACCATTTGACAATCCTGAGCTTCCTTCAGGATTTGGGAAGGAAGTGAGTACTGTGCTGCACAGTTGTCTGTGACTCAGTGGCTGTCAATGGAGCTGGAGTCATCTGGGAGCTTCTCTCCTGAGCAAGTCCCAGCAGCCAGGGTGCCACACTGCGACAGAGACACCTCCATTTCTCAGCTCCATGGCACACACTTTCTAATCTCCTAAGGCAAAAAAAAATGTTATTTCAATACTGTCATATCTGGATTAAACTTGCATATCCTGTGGTTAGCTAGAGACCAGACCAGATGACCTCACTCAGTTTTTTCTGGCTCCAAATGCTGTAAACTCTTGTCCTGGGCTAGGGCCCATCAAAGCCCATCTGAGCCCCTGGAAATACTTGTATTGACTTCACTCTGCGTGAACAAGACTTCAACTCAATGTACAGACTATGCCCGAGTCAACAGGGGTCCAAAAAGAATGTGGCTCAGCTTGCAGTAAATACGTACACCAAAATGACCACAAGCAGAGCTATTCAGAAAGGACTAGTAACAGCATCCTCACAGAAATTTAATGTGTGAAAGCTCAATTAGCTATAGATATCAGCAGGAGATAGTCTTCTCAGCTTTCTGTATGAAATGCCTGCTGAAGTTAAAAGTATTTATAGTTACTTATGGGGCAAAAATTTAGGATGGACTATAGGACCCTACAGGATTCAGCCACTGGAGAAAAGCTGTTTCACCACTGTTTGTCCATTTCCCAAAATGAAACTGACATCAGCCCACATAATTTAAAGGGTTCTAAATTAGAAAAGACTCGTGTTTTAGGCCAGAAGCACATCTGGTATAGCCCTAAGGATCTAGTTCATAGCAGTAATATTTTTCTGCAGTTTTAAGCCAGAGCTTCTGCAGGTTTCACTATGAAAATTCTTAGCTTTAGACCTAAGACATGGCAGAATGCTGGGAGCAATTAACTGTGCACTTTTACCCCAAATACCAAAGTTAAATATGCCTACATCTCTCATGGCAGAGGAGTGATCCCAGTTTAAATGTTGGGCTTTTTGTTAAATGCTGAGCTGTGATTTTCCTGTTCTTCTTTATGCAGTGATATAGAACCATTGAGAGATAGATGCATCTTTGCAGATAAATGCAAGTCATCATTGTCTTAACAGAGGTGTTTATAAAGCAGTTATTTGTGTGCCATTAAAATAACCTCACTTACATAATAAGATATTTAGGAATGTTAGTTGGGTAATAAGGAATATTTCACTTTGTGCAAGTTACAATAACACACCTTTTCAGCTTGGCATTATTATTATCTTTATGTATAGTCACAGTAAGGGAGATTTGCATATGGTAGGTTTGTGTCTTTGTGGGTAGATTTGCCTTCTACACCTTCCATCTGTGGCATATAAAAGCTCAGGACTTTATGAGGCAAAGGAAATTTGAGACATAACCCTGTTCTACTCGGCTATTCAAAATTCCCACATGAGACCAAAAATTTTAAAGAGTATAAAGATTAGGGTGTGTTTTCTCAAAGTGGGTATATTAAATTAGGGAGGTAGATGGTTAGGCAGGCATGATAACAAAGACCCCTTGCAGAGCACAAGTGAGAGCCCAAGGTCTGGCTCAGCCTCAAGCACTGTCAGGCAGAGACATTCCTGGACACTGGGTGTGATAGAGAAGCATTAGAAAACATGAAGCACTAATTATGTACATGTGAGCAAAAAATGTGGTAGCAGGTCAGGACTCTGTGTGTTTGAGAGCGATGACTAACCTGGAAAATTTACTTGTGGCTGATAAAACAACATGTTTTCATAAGACAGGGATTTTTTTTTCCTCTGCTTGTTTGTGAGTTATTCGTTATTTGCATTTGTTTTCAATTCTATTATTTGTAATTGTTGCATTTTCCTGAAAAGTTATAACTTTGGCACATACAGATGAAAATTATCTTGGGAAAAAAAAAATCCAGTGAAGGCTGCCTTTGTTATAGGATATATTTTAGAAATGTCTTAGAATTCTCTAAACTACAAAAATGCTGCCTGTCATTTCACAACACTCTGAGGAAAGACAGCTGAATCTCACTTTTAATTGTGAAATGATAGGCACAGTTTCATGCATTTGAAAGAATGTAAAATATTTCCATTATCATTTCTTGTTTTTCTGCTTATCCCTGACTCCTCTGTCTCTCCTTTCCCCCTCACCACTCAAAGTAATATTTGGGAGGGGAGAGACATTTATCAGGAATTCACAAGCATTCCCACACAGTTTCACAGAAAATAGATATTGATTAGAGGAAGGGGGAACAGGCTTTTTCAAGAACAGGCTTAGCAGGAGATATTGAGCATTTGATACAGGAGTGTGGAGAGAAATTCTGGACCATCGCCATAGGGGCTGAGAGCCAAGGAGAGAACAGAACAGTGTGGTCAACAACAGTGTTATCTTGACCAAAAAGAGGTCAAAATAACAAAAAAAATAGCCTAAATATAATATCCCAGCACTGTTGGACTGGAATAGAGTCCAAAGGGCAAGCTTGGTGTTTGAAGACAGAGACTGGACATCGAATCTGAAATGCTTCCTGGGCAAGAACACTGCACTGACAGAGAAATGGATGCATGTCCATCAGCTCAAATACCAGAACCAGAGACACAGGACTGGTCATGAGCTAGCAGCTTCCACATGGTGATACCACGAGGCTGCAGCACTCACACTGCCTGTTACAAACCCCCTGTGAAGAAGCAGGGTACCCAAGAAAGATGAGAAAGATGTTTAGCACATGGACAGAGAGATGGGAGACCTGACTTCCATATATCTCAATACCACATCCTTCCTGGTTGTCTTATTTGCTCAGATGCTGAGTTTCCTCTGGAGACAGTTCCATGGAGGCATCTCAATTATGTAGATCAGCAAATCACAGCTGTTTCTAGATCCAGATGTTAGAAACTGCCTCCAGCAAGCTTCTCCCAGGAGCTGGGCTGCCTGTGGGTGATTGCACAGACATCTCCTCCTCTGCCCTCCTCCCTGTACCACCAGACCTGAAAGCTGGTCAGTGCCACCCCCTGCTCCTCTGTGCCACCTCACTGGGCTGGTTGTCATTACAAGCCAGGACAGGTAAGATTCAGTCTGACAGTTCAGAGCTGTGGCTTAAAGAGGACTGGATCATTTAGGAGCTGTGTGTCTTTCAGACTCATAACTAATGATTTCATTGCAGATGAGGACGCTTAGGCAATGTGTAAGTTATCAGAGCTGTCTTCACTTCCAGTTTCTGGGTCCAGGCTGTGCTGTTTCCCGACTGATGTTAGGCACTGATGTGCACCAGCCAGGTATCTCCTCTGTTCACCCAACCCTGCACAGCCTACTCAGCTTACACAGCCAAGGTACTGGCTCTAGGATCCATGCATGGGTGCAACCTCAAACACACATGGGGAAGCATGACTTGATGTATCTTTCACTAATTAGGTGATGAGACCAAGAGAGATGAAGAACAGCTGTAGGAGCTGTACAGGAACTCATCTGCAGCTTTTTAAGAGCCATAGCTCCAGGGGAAGCGTTGTTCTGCCAGCCACTGTTATGCATTACCAAATAAAAGGGCTCCTGTCCTCTCCTGCCTCAGTGACATTCCTCCATTAAGGGCTTAATTGTCCCCTTGGCTGTCACTGTCCCACTGTCCGAGGAAAGGGGGTATAGCAGAGAAACAGTCCTAGGGAAAGTGGTGGAAAACAAGGTATCTAGCCAGCACATTTAATTCAGTAGGTAAATTCAGTAGGGTTGGATGTCTTAAATGTCTTCTGTGCATCTGACCTGGGCTAACATTTAGACTTTCAGTTTCTTCAAGATCAATTTAATTGAATTTACTATCTAGAATTTAATTAAGTTTACTATATAGAGTTGCAACTCATTGTTTCCTAGTAGTAATGCAGCTCCTTCCATTAAATTGCATTTTTAAGACTAAATAACACTCATCCTTTTACCTATAAATGTATTAAATAGTATTTCTTGCTCACTTGCAACAAAGGAATTTGATGCTGGATTGTCTCCTGTCATTAAATGGGTTGAATACTTTCACAATATCTGAGGAAACAAACCAAACAGGGGTCACCTGCTTTGCAAAGTATACTTTAAAATGTTTATTTTGCTCCTTTGAGCTATTTATTTCTTTTCACTGCTATTACAGAAAAAATTTGGGTTTATACTTAATAAACATCAGTTAGAAGCTTTCTATGCTTGTTTAAATGGAAGTAAACTCAAAGACCTTGTCAAAATAAGTAGGTTAAGCTTGACTAATCAGCTGAACTCATTCTATTAATAGCCAAGGTGGCATCATTATTCCATTAAATTTTGTCTGGAATATTGGGGGCAGGTAAATATATCTATACAGAAGACATTAAATCAGATTAATCTTTCCAAAATGAAAACACAGTAATGGTCATTTACTCTCTATTTCTTCGGTCTGGGGAGGAGTATTGTGCCTGGTTAAAAAAAAGTAAGCATCAATGAAATTGAGACTTTTTCAGAAAGCTTCATTAGGAATTGATTAGGTGGAGTTTGAAGTGATGTTGACATTCTCATGGAATATGGCCCCAACTGGAGTTAAACTATCTGCTAGTGGAGACATTAAATGCAATCTGATGCAATTAAGATTGCTGGGAAACACAGATGCACTTTTGATTTCTGTCAGTCCTGTGGTAGGATATAAAATTACAAAAGAGTTAGAATCAAGTGTTACATTTACATAGGTTAACTAAATGCAAATTGATCAACCTCATCCAAACCATGATTGATGGGAACTCACACTTTGCCATTATTCACCATTTCCTACAGCCATAACATGAGTCTCTTAATCTTACAGTGGCTTGTGTAAAGAAGCTAAGTCCACTTAAGGCATCCACTGACAGCATTTGGTATAATTTTATTTTTTTCTGATGAATTCCTCTCCAGATTTAATGGATGTTTGTCTATGGAGATGCCTTAAGTTTTAGCTTTTCTATTTTTCAAATTCTATACTGCTTTAATGTGTAGTTGTGAGCTTCATATTAGGGGATAGTAACCTCTCTTCACAGAGTAGGTAGACAAAACAATTCCTTTTCTAGCTTGGGACCAAGGACAACTGACCCAAATTTCAGCCCCAAGAGCATAAACATTGTGGGCTGAAGAGAGAAAAATAAGAAGGATGGGACTTCATAACCTAAAGCTATAATTGGACAATTAATTCCAATATGCTAATGGACCAGAACTTATAAAAGCGAGAGACCTTGGGATTGGTTGTCCATTTTGTGACCATTTTGGGTTCATCTTGGATGTAGCCCTGGTTGGGCTCTTGTACTGCCCAAGGTGTATCCACCGCCTTCTAATAAATCCCTACTTTATTCTTTAACTCCATCTAGCCTCTGTACCAGGTCAGCCTTGACAAGGCACCAATGGCTCCAAGAGGGAGTCAGTTTAGATATTTCTGCATAAAGTTTCTCTAGGTGATAGTCAGCAGTACTGAGAAATCCAGGCACTTATTCATGAAAACTTCCCTAGCAGAAGTTTTTACCTCTAAGCTCTCTTAAGAAACCATTTCAATCTGTGAATCTTTAGCCCAACAAACAAAAATGCAACAAAATCTTTACCTAAGAGAAAAGGCCTAACATTCATTTTAGACATTGCTTTTAGCCACCAGCCAAAGCAAGAAACTGCAGCTGAAAGCTGCTATCTGTATCCTGCTGGAACCATAGAGATAAGCAACTAAGAGAAGCATTCCCAAGGTCCCAAGTATCTGGATTTTAGATAAGAGCTGTGTGAGTACAAGGGTCTAAGAGAAAAACCCATGGTTTAGCTTGGACACCTCCGAAATATTAACAATATCACTGAAATATTTTTCTCATGTTAGGAATGTGAAAACAGCAAATGGACAAATGGTCCCTATTTCCTCCACAATTGTCATAATACTGTGGAGCTATAGAGCAGTCAGATCTCACTGTTTCAATAAAATCATTTAATTGAGTTGCCACAGTCCTTTGTTGCCATCTCATGGCATCTATATTTTCTCATTAGAAGTATAATCTTCTGCTGCAATGGTTTCTTACAGGTGTACATAGCCGTGGCTTGAGACCTGGAGAAAATCAAATCTGTCCCATTATTTATGGGGGCATTAATGAGAAAAAAAATACACTGCAATTCCCCATCTGCCTGAAATGTGTGTTTTAAAAGAGCTGCATGTGAAAGGGCACAGCAGTTTAATAAGATGCTCTCATGTATGTAAGTAGCAGGGGCTCCCTACTTTTCTTACAGGTCATGGAGTTAACAAAGGGCTTACACCACTGCAATCACAGCTAATCTCTGTTCTTGCTACACATGACAAGGATTGTGGTGTCTAAGTCAGGCTTCAGTTCTTACATATACAAACAGATTTAGGACCTTTTGTCACCTGGGAAGTGCACAAACTCCCATGTAATTCAGAATGGAACAGCTTCCAAAGAAATGATGATAAAAAGTCCTGTTCTGTGACACAGCAGTGTTAGAAAATAGTGGTTGTTTTAATTGTCAGATTGTGTCCAAAACCCACTTCCAGTTTTCTTCAAGAACAGAAGTGGGTTTGCAAATGAACGATATGTGCTTAATTTTGCTGATAGCTACTGTCTTTATTTCCTCCTTGTAATTTCACATGGGGAAGTACTCTTTCCATTCCTTTCAGCTCAAGGAAGTGCTTCCTTCCTGTTCTAGCTTCAGAGCTAATACATGATATTTCCTTTTTTTGTTCAGAGACATGAGTATAGATAAATTGCAACTGAAACTTCTTCAATGGAATGCTTTCCCTTCTGCTGTGAGCAACCAATATGAGTGGTTGCCAGAAGAATCTTCACATGTGTAACCTCATCAGAAGCATCCTCTTCTGGCAATCCAGCAAACATTATCAAGGATTGAAATAGCCATGGAAAGTGCTCTCTTATCCCTCATACATCTTGACTTACCTGTTGTCAGAGCAGGAAGCAGTTTAGAGAATAAAGCCTTAGGATCTACTTATTTCAGCACTAGTCAATATTAAAGAGAAAGAAATAGCAACAGTCTTCCAAGTGGAAGCAACCAAGGAGTTGTATTCACTCTGTTATGTGCACTTAAGGTCGTTGCTCTTTGCACAAAGAAACCCCAAACAAACAAAGCAGTATGCTTTACTCAATGTTTGTATTGCTTTCTTGTGGTTAAAGAGCATCTGCTATCCTTGGTGTTTGGACTTACTGCAGAAATAGAAAAGGGATTTTTCATGTCGTGGATAAAACAGAAAAAAACTACTTTTGTCAACTCACAACATTTATTCATATCATGTGAAAAGTCCACTTAAATGAGGACATTTGTTAGAAATACCAAGTCTATGTCCTTAGCACATATTTTTTTTATTTCTTACTTTGTCACTGGATCCTCCAAGGTCTTGCTCTTCCATTTCTTATTCATTGTGTTCCAAGTAGCCAAGAAGCTGACAGTAAAATGAAAGAGAATTATTACTAGACAGGTCCCATTTTGTGATTATATGATAACCCTATATGCATATGCAGTTGAGGGCATTTATATTAGGAACCCAGTTATGTGGCTGCTCTTTTCACTCCAAGTTTTCCACGATAGCCCCAGAGCCTCTCTAATCAAAAGCTTTTTATGAATGTTTTCTATAAACCATCTTGCGGTTTCACTGGCAGGATTATTCACCCCAAGATCTGCAGCTAACCCCTCCATGCCAAAGGAAGCTGTGTTGGCCCTGTCTGTATGGCAAAGACGGAACTTCCCAGGGAGGAAGACTTCCCTGGGGAAATCCTAGGGCTGGGAGAAGTGCTCATGGGATTTTATACCTTTTCTATCCCTCTTAGAATGCTTTGAGTCAAGGTGGCAGCATGGTAGTGAATGGCATTGGGCTGCAATAGTGACATTACCCGCTGCTGAGAGACTGCCATGCTCCACCCCTGAAGGAGTACTCTGTCTTCACACAGGGTAAAATGTTTTGACCACATGTCATTATGAGGTAAATCTATCCCTCTTGCCTAGCTCTTTGGGTTTCTTTCACAAAACAGTGTGTTTTGTTCACCATCCTGTCTCTAAATTCTTTGGTGTTGATAATAGCAAGCTGCAGTCAATGTCTGCATATTGCCAATGCAATCACAATAAGGTAGATGCTTTTTATTCCTTGAGAGCACTTTGTATATGATGCATTATCTTGCATTTCAATTTTATTTAATCCTACACCATCAAAACACCAAGCATAACAAATCTGAGAAAAGACTAGAGGAATTTACCCCACCAGGAAGTGCCTATTCTGAGTAAATGCCTCCTCCTATCCAATGATGTACCAAGGCTAAACTGGGGAAGAACAGAGCCATTCACTGTATTCTTTAGTTTCTTCTTCAAGTAACCCAGAATATTTGCAGAGATGAGGCCTGCTCTGCTTTCCCTGGAGTATTGGCTCTAATACAGCAAAAACTGCTTGGTACACCCAGATCACACTTAATATTAGCTTCTTCCTAGTTAGTCAGGACAGGAAAATTTACATTGCCTAACATGCCGGAAATAAAGGTATTTCTGCTCGTTGTTACATTTTCCATAACTCCAAGTCTAAGGCCACCTGCTTCACTGCTTTCCTCATCATGTTTTCTGAATGTGCTTTCTTTCCATCTATTTAGATCATGCTTAATATATGTTTAATATATGTTTTCTGAAAGCTTTTGGGGTGCTTTTCCAAAAACTAGAATCTGCTTTTCCATCTTTTCAGCGTATATATCATTAACTAGAGCAACCTCTTAGGGAAGTCTCAGGGACTTTAATCCTAGTGCCTGTGTAACCAGCTGTACAAAAGGGAGTATTTAGAGATGGAAAGTACCCATTCTACAGGCTCAGGCTTGGATTTCAATATATTGAGCAATGAACATTATTAGTTCAGAGTCTGGGGAATCTCCTGATGGAGATTTCTGTGGGATTTGTCTGAAACCATGGAGTTGCATAAAATACAGCATAGCCCTGCTGTAAAAGGGCAGGTGTTTGCAGAGTGATGGCTCACCTGCTGACAGATAACCTGCTTTGCTAGGGGAGATAGTACTTCTGCCCACTAAGGGATCCTAGGAAAAATCAGATGTGGTAAGTTCAGTCTGTTTTTGGATGATTTCAGTGGTATTTCCACTGAGGAAAGCAAACAGTCCCACTGACAAGCCTTGGGGAGAAAATTTGGCTTGCAGAGTACATCCTGTAGGACCACCTGATCCCAGGCAGTGGCCTCCCAAAGAAACCTGAGATGCTGCTCTTAGGTTTGGTCACAAACTAAGTGGTGTTTTTCCTGCATAACTTTGCTCCTTCTTTTTTTTTTTTTTTTTTAATCCCTTCCTGAGAATTTTGTACTATTTTGGTAATTCCTTGTTATTCGGCAAACAATTGTCAAAACTACTTGGTGTCTCTCAGCTTTTTGTTCTGTACATGGGGATGGAAGTGAGAAAGATTGCTTTGCTGCTGTCCCAAGCAGTCCTTGCAAAAACAGCCACTGTGATGTCAAAAGAAACAGTAAATCTCTGGCATAACAAAAGAGAATCAGAGTGTCTTACAAAGAAATGTTAAAGCAGCATTTTTTTCCCAACACATGCACACCCCACAGTATTGTAGAAAATTCCTTAAGCAACAGAAGTGGAAAGAGAAACAAAGTTTAACATTTCAGTGTCTTACTCAGCAAAGTTTTCTGAGGAAAACAGATCCATTGAAATTGTAACCTTTGTTAGTTTTTCCATATACTTTATTCAAATAAAGATATGCGAGCTACATGTGTTCCTGTTTAATCCCAAGACTTTATTCTAAATGCCTTGGATTGTACATTAACTTGGTATTTTTATTTATTAGTTATTGAAAAGAGTGGCACACAGGGATAATGTTGAATGTGCTGTAAATCAGTGTAGTATTTAGCTTGTAGAGATTTAATCAGAAAACGTAGATTTGTGGAGAGAGGAAGTATCTTTTATTAGCCTAGCTGCCAGAGTGGGGGAAAAAGGAGAGAAATCTAAAAGCTCTGCTCATTTTTCTAATTAGGTCCTTCAGGCTTATAAAATAAAACAGTACTCTTAAACCACAAAAGTTACAGCAACACCAGTATGATAATACAAAAGATGAATCATTTATGCAGACATGGCCACAAACCTCTGTAACCTCATTGTCCACATCCTCCCTTCTGCCCAAATATAAAATGTGGCTATTACACTCAGAGCTAATGATTTTGTTAGAAAAGGGGAGTCTGGATTTGATGCATTTCATGAGGGAAATGAGTTCAAGCAGATAAGAATAGCCTGTCTCAGCCCATGGAGCAGGCAAGAGGATGGTGTGTGCAGGACAGCTGCAGAGTAACACAGACTTACTAGGAGCAAACTCTCCATTTCAATCCCTGAGCGCTTGCAGCAAAACAAAAATAAAGCCCAGCTCTGTGATCCTTGTTTGAGTATTGCTCAGGCTCATCAAAAGATGCAGGATTGAGTTTGAGTGACAAGTTTAGCCTCCTCTTAGGGCAAAGGTTTGAAATTCCTTTACTTAATGAGTAATTGTATCATACAGCGCCTGCTGAGCTGCTAATGGCAAATGAGAGACATTTTGGGACAGAAGGAAGCTAGGAGTCCTTTCTAATTAAGTGTGGCCCTTTCTGAGTCTCTAGATAAATTCCACAACCATTTTCAGTCCATGCTTGCATACTACACCTTTTTCTTCTTTCCCTGTTTGTCCTGCATGCTCTGTCCACTGCTCTGCAGGCAGAAAATTCCTCTTGAATTCCTTTTGTGTCTGGTCATTCCATAGATTAAATCAGAGCCCCTTGGTTTATTATAAGAATGCAGCCCTTACTGCTATCAACATGTCTCTGGACCCTTCCTATTACTATTTCCAATCTGAAGGTTCCTTTGGGTCCTTTTTTTATCAAAAGTCCTGTTTCCTAAATCTTCTTGAACTTTGCTCTATGAATTTATGCATCATCTGGTTTATCGCTAGTGCTCTGTTCAGGCCATTTTGGCACAAAATAGCAAAAAATGTGCTCAGTTCTACTCTGGAGGTATCACCACTTGTCTCACACTTGAGCTGGATGTGTGCCAGGTCGTGCTGAGCCCAGGAGCCATGGAATGACTGAGGTGCTCTGTAGGGAGCCTCGCCTCAGATTTGCACTCTGGAAGTGCCTCAGCTCAGATCCCATAGCCTCTATGCCTCTTGGTGAATCACCCCAATTCCTCTTTGTGTCTTCATGAACAGGATGTTTCCATTCCCCTCACATCCTACATGCTTCCACCATTGCAATATGGATACCCCCTCCAGCACATTTCAGTGTCCCTAAATATTCTGGGCAGCAGAAGTTGTGGCTGGCTGGGACGTGCCTGCATACCAGCTGGCCAGCCTAAAGTGTATGTGGGCATGGGTTGGATGGCCACTTCCAGCCTGAACAAAGGCTGAGCTCTGTCTGCATTCCCATCAGGAACAGATGCTCCTCTGGCTCTTGTTTTCCTTTGTGGACAAATGGTTCAATCAAATGTTTGGGAGCCAAGCGACTTTGAGCCTGTGCCTTTCAGCTAAATCCAATTGAAATGGGTGAATTGCAGGGCAAAGTTCTAAGGAAAGATGACACACTGGTCTTGAGGGTTGACACACAGATTCTTGTACAAACAGGCTGCAAAAGTCACGTAGGAATCGTTTTCTTAAGAAATAAGGCTAACAATGTAATAGCCTGGGTGGAGAATGATATCAGGGAAGCTGGATTTGGCTTCCTGATTCTGAGACTCAGCCTGTGCAGTCCCATAAATAATGTTGCTGACAGGCAGTTTTAAATTGCACAACAAATGGACCAGGGCAGGGCTACATGATGGAGCAGAGCAAAACACATCCCCTGTACTTTCCTGCTTTTCAGCTCCTTGCTGCCCACTGCCTCCTTCTCCCCCTTCCCTCACACAAGCAAGTGTAAAGAAGAGATCTGCACTAACAGGCTTCTCCTTTCCTGAAGGGAAAATAACCCCTGATGGCTATTGTACCCCCAGATCTCCTCATGTGAAATAGAGCTGGCTCATGTGAGTGGATCTCAGGCAGCAGTGTTGAGCTCCTCTCATCTACAGCCAGCTCTGGTGCTGGCCTGGGTCTGGTTCTTGTGTGTGGTTTGGTTCTGGTGCATGCACCTGAAATTTCACATGCTCAAGGTGGTAGACAATGTGTACTTGCAAATTCTGAAGAATAGATAATAAAGTAGTGGAGGCACAAACCACATAAATGGGGAAGACTAGAAAGGGAGGGAGTATGATGGTGAAGCAAAGTTCATAGCACATGGGCTCTTTGCAAAAAGCTTAACAGAAACTAGAAGGAATTGTCTTAGGCCTCTGTTGTATACCATCTTCCCAAAACCTCCTCCGTGGTGTGAAATGAAGCTGTTTTGGCATTGGAATCTTGTCACTCTTCAGATATTCTAATTATCTGCCCTAACAGGAGCCTAGTTTCCTAGTTCGCTGTTTCTTTTTCCTCCCTTGAGACTATTTCTGGCATGCGTTTCCACATCATTATGCGAACACACAGTGCAAAAAATGTCTTTAATGTTTCAGCAAGACTGTACCTAGCTTATCAAGTGAATACAAATGTGTAAATGGGTAAGAAAATCTGCTGTCTTTTTCACCCACCCTTTTACCCTTTAGGATCAACTTGAAAAGAGATTTGTAACATGCATGAAAAAATTCTGATTTCTTCTTCCTTTTGCACTTCCTTACCTGACATACCTGATGTGAAGCATTGCTGTCTGACACATTTATCTGCTCTCCTCCATTTGGAGCCAAGTTCTCACTGATTGTGATGGATATAGAAAGGGAGGGAATGAGGTTCCTCACAGAATTCATCACTAAATGAGAAATAATGAAGCTATCTTGAAGTCAGATTTTAAATGTCAGGCAAATTTTGAAAAGACCAAGTAAAACTTACTGGGATATTGTAATTAGACTTGAGGGATTTGAAGGAGTATTTTTGATGAAGCTGAAAAATAGTGGCAATGTCCAGAATACTGATTATATATGGAGCCTCTCATACAACAAATGCAGCCTCCTGACTCTGCAGAGAAAATTGAAGAGTGGTGGTATGGGTAGATAAGCAGAAGCCCTGAGGGATTTGCAAGATGGCCACAAAAAAAGAGAGGCCAAGGATAGTCTCAAAGAGGAGGCAGGAGAAGCAGGGCTGCTGTGGGGAGCAAGGGGGCAGCAGGGCAGAGGAGGGCAGGGACAAAGGTCTCACCAGGTATCCCTGGGAATGTTGGCCCTGCCAAAACTGCTGCTCTGATGGCTGTAGCAGAAGCAGCAGCGAGTCTGTGTGTCCTGAGCAGTGACCCAGGCAAGGGAGGCACCCAGGTCACTGTCATTTTCCCATGCAGATGCTCTGCCCCAGTAGCTCTCCATTTGCTGCCTGCTGCTCTCCCTGGCACTGGAAGAGAGCTCTCCACGTCTGCTTTGCCTTCGCTCTGCTGGGTTGTGCTAAATCAAAAGCCAGCCCCTCAATGTGTGTGTCAAAGATGTCCACACACCCATTTTTTAACTCCCAAGTGGGCTTTGCAGCTTCTCTGTTGTCCCTGCCCTTCTTTACAAGTATGTGCTGAACTACACTGTGTCCACAAAGACAAACATGCCAGTTTAGCAAAGATAATTAAAATTTTATTGAAAACATACACCAGGAAGAATGTCTGCTTAAAAGCTGCCTCTCTGCATGTAACTATAGGCTCTACCTTTTTGTTTTCAGCTCAGAAATGAACAAACCACCCAGCTAGGACTTACAAGGAATGCTTATTAAGAAAAAGCAGTTTCAAAGAAGAGTCTGAACTGAGAGATGCAAAATTACTGGTGGTGACCTGAAGCAGGTTGGAGCTGCAAACAGACTGTCCCTTCGTGTTCAGTAATTTCACTCCTGGCAGCTGCTTCAGTTACAGCTGATTCCCTGTTCTGCCCTGCCCTGCCCTGCCCAAGAGCTGTGTAGGTGTATACATACACTTACGTCAAAGGAAAAAAAAAGAAGGATGAAAAATACTTTGTTCTAAATGGGAAAATATCCATTTCACAAGGTTTAAAATAGAGAGCTTTTTTCCTCACTAAATGGAAACCCTTTAAAATGTAGATATGTGTAAAATAGCCTCCCCAAAAAAACTTTGAAGAACAAATTAGCGGGTTCTGTGGCATCTCACCAGGCTGTGGAATTTATGAAAACCACATTCCTTGGATTCTAAAACACTGGCCATCCCGCTGCTCTTTCAAATAATGTTGATTTTGCTGACTAGTCTCTCTGAAAGCCAGCACAGTTGTCTAATTGTAAGTAAATAATCTCAGAACAAATCCATGTTTGACATACTAGCATTTACTGTTTTGCAAAAGGGATTTACTTCAAGGATATTGAAAAATTCCATTGGTGTTTAAGGGGAGTAGCAACTGCGACCCTCTATAAATTAAAATACTTGACCCTGCTATACGATATAGAAGATCCAAAGTATTTCACAGGTTCAGGTCAGCCAAGGCAGAAAACAAGCCCTGCTCCTGAAGGTGCGGTATTGTGTTCGCACAAACATCCGCCAGCACCGTGAAGGTTTACAAGGGTGAGGTATTTCAAGCTCAGCCTCTTAGGCTCATGTGCAGCCCCCCACACCTTCTTTGGGAATGTCTAAGGTTGATTATAAAGGAATACCCTTACAGATCATGTTGCTAGGAAAGGACATGCTGGCCATGCTCGGAGCTGCAGTGAAGTGCTAAAGGGGGACACTGGTGCCACTGTGATGTCAAAGTTCAAGAGCCTCACAAGTCCTGTGGACCACCTACAACCTGAGGCTGCCAAATCCTAGCATCCTCTATATTCAAGGGAAGATGAAGCCATGAAATATAGTCTAAAAGCCTGGAATGGTCAGCTTGAGTGTCACTCACCACTGCTCTTCAGAGACCCTTTCAGGGCAGGCTGGGATAACACAGGGACTCGAGCACCAATGCCTCACTGCTCTTGAATGCAATGCCATAGTGGTAGCTGTAGTAGTGGCACTACCACAAGTGCCTGTAGAGAAGGGTTTTCTTGGCTGAGATGTCACAACTCTCCTTCTCTATCCATACAAGCCAGGACCTGGCAACTTGGCATATGAGCAAGCTCTGAAGAGCTCATCATGATCTCAGATGATGATGCCACAGCAGCAACATGGGCACAGCAGACTGCATGGCCTGTGGTGCCTGGGAGCCCCAGCCCTGACAGCTCAGAGCCTTGCCCAGAGCTAAAAACTTCCAGGACAAGGCAGATGATGAGGGGAATCTGAAGTGCAGGATCACCCCCAGGAATTACATACTCACACACATATATTGAATATTGTGGCCAGAAATGGGAAGGATGCTGGACTGAATTTCCATCTGTCATTCTTCAATTGAACATAAGAAGCTACATGGTGTGTTGGGGGTTTTTCCATCACCAGTATGAAGATACAGATCTATATCTCCCTTTGTGGAATTCTTTAAGAGCTGATATTTATGATGTCATCATTGTAGTTGCTGTTTTCATTTGTGTTAGCACTACTTACTGTAGCCCTTGTTTAATATGAATATAGAAAAAATGCATCCTTTTGTAGCACAGCCACTGTAATATCACAGTCACTGTATAAATGCTCGAAAAGGGGTCCAGAGCTCCTTACAAGTTCCAGTGATTCCAGAGTTACCCCAGCACCATACCCCATTAAACCTGTGAGCCTTATTGAGGCCCAAACCAAATTCTGAGCGTGATGCAGAATTCCCAAAGATGTGTGCTTTGGTTTGTTAGGTGTAGGCTGATGTTTGAGGTTTTTTAAGAAGAACACTTTCCAGGTTCTCCCAGTCTGTCACTGTGCTGAATTCAATGTGCCTTGTACCATTAAGTGTTATAAGACAAAAAGGTGACAGATCAAGAGCAATCAGTTTTTCGCATCCTATTTTTTACATGGCTGAATACTTCTTCTTTTTACTGTGTGTTTGGTGTACATGGAGTGAAGAGTTTTAGCCTGGGACATATTTTAGTTCTAACCCTTTTAATATTCCTATTATAATGAAGAGACAAAACTGGCTTATTGTGAACTAATTTAATAGAAATATTCATAAGAAACAGCAAAAATGTTTTGTGACTAATGAAAGCATTCAAATTAGCTATCCAGTTGTTTAAAAGGTCCTGCTAATAACAAGTTTGTATTTGTCTGAAAAGTTAAACTGTTGAAGTACAGTCAGTGTGATGGAAGCATATAAAGTTTTGTTTAAATTTTTGGCTCCTACAGGGAAAACTGTCTCTTTGGATTTGTGTGCATCTGTTTCTGTCTGAAACTAAAATCCAATGAATCAGGAGCTGGAACAGTTTTTGGTGTTGATTCAAGTGGTGCATGAGAATTCAGGTCAGTTTTCTTACTGGATCAGTACCAATTTCACTATTTCCAGTCAAAGAAGTTATGATACTTGTTCTTAAAATGTTCTTGAATGGGACTGCATAAAAAACTCCAGCATGTCAAGCCAGTTCTTCTGGACTTGTGGGCTGCTCATGGGCAGATCACTCATAAATGCTGCTAACAAATTTGCCCTTTGTGACCTCATGCTGTGAAGTTACCTCAATAATTAAAAGAGCTCCTATATCAAATAACAAAGCGCCTTTTTTGACAGTGGAATGTGTAATGTTTGTAGATTTTCCTCTCCAGTAAGCTGTCAACATTTTCAAAGGAAAACAGGAAGATGTCTAGCAGGGAGATCACAAGGTAGGGAGCCAGGAGGTCTAGGTTTATTCCTGGCCCTGTCACCATCACGGTACATGATGCACAGCGCCTCTCTGCTTCGTTTTCATTATTTCCCACACAACAGTGCTGTTCCCGATGGACTCTGGGCTGTGCTCTTGGTGCTGGGGACCACTGGGGCAGCTCTGGTAGCAGAAGATGTTCACAGAACTCCTGGGTACGTACAGCAGTGTGATTTTTCAGAAAACATCGACTGCCTCTGAAAAAAAAAAAACTGTACAATTTTTTGTCTCTCTGAAAAGTTCAACTGCTTTATAGGGAATATTAACCACTTTCCCATGAATACATGTACTGGCCACAAAGGTGCCATTATAATAGTTGTCATTTAATCCAATGTTTGTCTTAAGCAATAAATTTTCAGCAACAATCCAATAATATTTCCCTGGGATCCCAAATGGCTTCTGTTTTTTTTTTTCTTTTCTTCTTTTTGAGGCTGAATTAACAGTTACGTAATATAAGGAGGTTTTTTTTTTGGTTTTTTTTTTTTGCTTTTGCTTCATAAATGATTTTTTGTTAGGCACAGTGGAAAAAGAACACCATATAACAATTCAAAATGAAGTCATCTGGCTTTGTGTCCATCTAACAATGTTAACAAATATCCCACATCTAAAGGAAACAAGAAGCACTATTTCTGTGCCATGTTCATTAACTGCACTTTGAAGAAGCACAACACAAAAATGCCTTTATTAAACCAAGCATACATCTTCTTTTTTATTTCCCATGGCATTTCATTACTTTTTTGCCTGTGTTTCAGTGATCTTGCTTCCACTGTGGTGCACCTTAAAAAATCAGAAACAAATTCTCAAAGCCATGATCTTTCTGTTCCACTCGGTGTGGGTTCCTACCTTGCAGCCCAGCAGAAGGAAGCTTGTCCAGCTGGGACTGCAGATAAACTACTCCACACAAAGGGAAAATAGAAGGCAACTGCAGTTATCACCAGCACACAGCCCTAAAGTTACTTCAGAGTAACTCATTGGCTTGTCCCATAACCTAATGGATTTTTGCTTCCAGCATGTGAGTGTATTGGATGATGCAAGATAAATATGAAAAATGAAAATATTAGAAATGTCTCCCTGCTTGTTGGCATTTCCATATTGCTTCTGGGAAGAAAAATAAAAGAGTAGAAGGGTTTTCAAGCTTAGATTCATGCTACTAGGAAAGTCTTACAATTAGTCTACACCCAGTCTTCCTTAATGTGTGGTCTCCAAGACATCAGATGGGAGACTGTGAAATGATTGCGAAAAAATTTAATAAACACACACACGCACACATATTCCCAGAGATTCAAACAAGCAAGCAGGAAAAGCAGGAGAAAATAAAACTAAAAATATAAAACTAAATAAAAATCCTGTATGGAGTCTAGCCTTAGTATTTGACCATAGTGAGAACTACCTTGGTAAGGTAATCCTTGGATTTCTTTTTTCTTCCTTCACCCCATTTAGGTGGTACTTCAGTAACGAGGAGTGATAACACTGGCAAACACCTTTAGTGAAGGCACAAATTTCACCACTGAATGGAGTTTGTGCTCACACAGTAAAAGGACTTCACGGAAAAAACATCACAAATAGACACAGAATTTGTATGGACAAGCATGTCAGTTTGGAGTGTTTATTTTAATCCTCCTTTCTCTAAAGCCATAGGCCAACACAATGGCTCTGGCCCTTCCACCATAAGGAAGTAGGACAGATTTGATGAGATAGCTCTGCTTGGAAGTGAAGATGGATGCCTCTGTAGCTGCAACTTATTTAGGTAAGGAGGGAATTGCATCTCTCTTGGATTGTCCTCCAGAAGCTGATACCTGTCTGCTATATTGTACAATGAACTCTCCCTCTTGGGGGCACAGAAGAGATGAGCAATGGCCAAGGACTTGTGCTGTTGCAGATCTCTTTGTTCCTCCTCTCCCACCACTGACCAAAACTGCAGGTGCCAGACAGAAGAAAACTCAAAAGAGCTCCTGCAGGGCAGCTGTCTTGGTCTCTGCACCTCTTCAGGCCCAGGACAAGCACAGCTGAGTAAGCAAATCCATAGGATGGCCAAGGTAAATGAATAAATTAGTTAATTAAATGTTGATATAATTCACTCCTAATTTTTATATAGCACCCAAAAATTATCATTTGAGCCTCTCAAAAGATAACAACAGTTTGGCATATTCATTAGAAATTGCATTATGTTTTTTCTGTTTCTTAAAAAAAAAAGTCCAAGGAGCCTCTTGCCTTCCAAGAGAGGAGCTTGGGCACCACAGCAGTGGTGGGACTCCAGCAGATGTGAACGGGCTCTGCAATAGGGTATGGGCTCTTTTCCTGGAAGTCCTGATCTTTGCATGCACACACACACATGCTCAGCTAATGCAACTCTGCTGATACTATCAACAGCTCTTCTTCTTCTTTTTCATGACCATGTGTGGTTTTGACTCGATTATTCCAAAACTGTGCAGCTAAGTCTGCCCAGCTATCTAAAATTAAAGATCTTAGCTCGCTTTTCCTTTTTTTCCCCCTGCTTTCTTCTTTTAAGATGGTTTCATTACAATCTGTCCTCCATCCTGCTGTTATGACTGAAAGGAGCTCATTTAGGTGTCCTAAGACAGGGGAGAAGAGTTCAGAAATCCTGTGTGGTATCACCTTCATGTAGGGGAGCATGTCTGAGAGAGCATTTAAATCTTCTGTGTCCAGGCTGAAGACTTTCTCTTTTTCCTGGTGACACAAGTGTTTTCTTTGCCATTAGCTCACCATGTGGGAATCAGTGTTTTAGCATGCATAACAGCATGGCAAAAGTTTAGAATATTCTACAAAGCTTAATGACAAAAATATGTGTAGAATCAAATAAATCAAAATCTTGCTTTTGGACTGGGTTCTGTGGGTGGAAGGTTGTTCTTATATTTCATTTTAAAGCCTTCATTCATTCCTGCAATAGAATGCTATCTGTTTTGTTTTTAATTTGGTCAACTTCACACAGTTTTTCACATGCAACAGATATAAGATACCTCTTTACTCTCTTGTTTCTTTATCCAATATATTTTTAAAAGTATGTGATATTTACAGTTTGACAAAAAGTAATGCCTTTTACTCATCTTGGAGGGCTTAGCACCAGGGGCCTCATCAAATGAGTGTCTCTTGATTACAAAGCCAAGCATTAAGGCTCAAAGAGATGATTCTTTCTAGCATAAACTCCCAAAAATATGTCTTGTTGAGACCTCTCAATATGATGTAATATAAAAAACATATATAAACACAGGAATTATTCAGAGAGGTTTTGCAATCTTGACAAACGACCCATTAAAAGATGGATTTTTTCCCTGAAAGGGAAAGTTATTCTTAGCATCAGAACATTGCCACTTTCAAAGTAAAGTAAGTGAAAGGGGGTTGTATCTGTTCACAAGTAGTTCAATTTTGTACAGACCTTGAAAAAATTGCAAACAAAAAAAAAGTCTGTTGAATTTTGCATCAACATGTAGAGAACTGCAGTAAAAACCTTAGGAGTGTTATGAGCAGAGCAGGAGTGGAAAAGGCAGGGTGGGCAACCACCCTAAGAAGCAGCAGGGGAAGGTTTATGAGTGCAATATCTGCTGACAATACCTGAATTGGTGGCACATGAAGAACCCATGGACTGTGTGCAGCTTCCCAGGACACCCAGACTGGGAGACACAGATTCAGCCCAGGCTGAATAACTGGTGACCTGATTTCTAGATGGTATGAAAGAGGCACATACAAACCCACATCACTGCCACCAATCTAAGGAGAAACCAGGACCTGTGGGGAGGACTTCACAGGAGGCATCCCTTGTCCTACCTGCCAAGGAGTCCCAGGCAGACTGGCTGGGTACTCCTATCTGGATGCCTGAATGCATTTATTTGGGTATATACCCCTCCTGATGCTTGTCAGCATATGGGCACAAGAGTGTGAATGAAATTTACTCCATTGTACCAATAGAATCACCTTCCCCTCTCTAAAGTGATCTTTGATAAATCAAAGTAGTGTAGTGTTGCAACATTATTTCTTACAGATGTATGGGGAATTCTGGCTTTCAAAGAACTTTGTGTGCTGTTATGAAACAGCAATTGCTCTGCCGCCTGCTTGCAGTGAGAGCATGGGCAGGTTCCAGCACAATTTGCCTCTAATAGCATAAAATAGGAGTTACACATCCAAACCCATCAGATGTTTGTTTAACTGGATTGGTTTTGCACGGCTTTCCTTTCTGCCAATAAAATAAATAAATAGAAAAAGGTAATCTTCTCAACATGCAGTGAAATCCTGACTCTGCTGAAGCCAGTGGCACATATCCCATTGATTTCAGGAAGGCCAAGTTTTCAGTGATGGCTTCTGGTCTTCCAAGCTGTTGAATGTGAAAGCTGAAGGCAAAGGACATCTGTAAAGGTTCCTCCTTACCAGACTCTCTAGAGTTAGCACCATCAGAAAGAGCAAAAGCAGTAGGACTACTCTAAAATGAGCATATCCAATGCTCATTTGAAGTTCAAGCAGATATTTAATCGCTTTTAAAGAACTAAACAATACCCACTCCTGTACGAGATGAAAAGTAAATAGCATCTTTCCCATTAGGTTAATGGCAGCTTGCTCCATCCCTCAGGAAACAAGCAGCAATATTTACATCCATGCCTGCACATGTCCTTGAAATGTGTTCATTTCCTTCCTATGCAGGTTTTATTAAACTACCATCCTGTCTTACAACATGTCCTAAAACACAGGCAGACTTTTTCATCAAAATATTTGCCAATGCAGTAGTGCTCACTTCATCAAAATTTGAAACATTTTAAAATATGTTGATAAAAATCAACTCCACCTCAAAGTCTTTCAGTGCAAATGTTTCAAGAAAAGCGCTATTTCAAGAAAATAGATTTCAGCATACATTATGAAACTTCATTTCAGCATTCTGAAATTATGTTTCTATTTGTCTTGAGTTAATTTTAAAATAAATTTTATAACTTATGGCAATTTATACAATACTGCAGTTAGCAGATGACAACAGCATAATGCAATAAAAACTATCATCACAGCTGAAATATTTTATTCCCTTCCTGGGTTTTACTATCTTTTAAAATCATTACTGTGTGCTGCTTTCTATCACTGAATGAAACCTCTTTCCTTGATCACAGTGTCTCCTGTTTTTTTGCGAAGATCTGGTATGTCACTCCTATCCAAGTATTTCCTGTTTGTTTTGGAACTAAAGAGTCTGATAAATTCTTTCAACGCAACAGAAATTGGAGACAGCTACATTGAGAAGATAAAATGCTTTAATGTCAATAAACAGAAGCCAGACTTTAAAATTATTTAAAGTAATATAATGAAATATAGCTGCTCTGAAGTCATAAACTGATTTCAAAGCAATGAAAGTGGCATAAAGTAATATCAAAATGTAAAAACATAAAATAAATACAGCATACATTTAAAAATTTTTAACCCAGAATTTCAAACTCCAACCCATAATTTACAGTCTTCCAAATAGATAGCATTTAATTTTTTTTTTTTTGGCACTGTGGAGTATAGGAAAAATAGGTTCAAATGTCATTTATCCTTTAATTCAGAATAAAAACAAATTTTCAACAGCAAAATTTCCTGAGCACATACATCCCATGTTTTGATCAGGACTGATATTTAGACAAACAAGTTAAAAGAAAATTCCTCTTTCCAAAAAGTGCCACATGTTATAGAACAGCATGAGCCTGAGCGAGCATTTAATCAAAACTGTTTAAATTTGGAGTGCTATTCATAAACCATGAAGGAATTCAGTCATTGTTCCAATATCAATCCATATATCATCACCATGTACATTGTAAGATTATATACAGTTTTCTTATTAGCCAAAAATGCTGCCCATCAGCATAACCAGGAAATCCATGTAAAGCTGTGCAATTACATACAAACTGTTTCAGCTCACCCTTGCCAAGAAAAAACATCAACAGAAGTGTTGTCTGCATGACCAATTAATTCCTGCAGAAGGCTGAGAGTGTCGGGCCATGCACGAGGCTCTTCACCTGCAATACTGGGTGATACAGGGGTCTACAACTGGGTGAACACATCTGAATGTATCATTTGTAACAGTGTTTTGCCTGACCAGAATGAACTTGCCCTAAAACAAGCAACAGAGACTCTAATGAATAATTTAGAATTTACTTTTATAAAGAATCACTTAGGTTGGAAAAGATCTCCAAGATCATTGAGTCCAGCCATTAACCCAGCACTGCCAAGTCCACCACTAATCCATGTCCCCAAGAGCCACATCTACACAATTTTTAAACATCTTCAAGGATGGTGATGCTACCAGTTCCCTAGGTTGAAAATGCAACAAAACAATCCACTCAATAGGGCTCACCTGGACACATACAGGATTTGAACTTTCATCTTTCTTGTTCATTCTTTGCAATTATTAGTTGCAGTCTTATTTCACAAGACTATTAAAATTCAAAGTTTTGGTAAGAGCAATCCATTACAAGGACTGCCACCACCCTGAAGAAATCTTCCAGTGGTATAAAATGCTGGTGCCTACTTAGTTAGCAGAGAAGATCATGTCCCGAGGTTTCATTCTTCACATTTCAACCCACCATAAAAGAAATCCAATCCAAGATTTCTTGTTTGGTGACCAGATGCCCACATAGCTATGGCAGTGGATGAATTCATCTCCAGCATTATCACCTACAGCAATTGTTTTTCTGGAGCAACTACCAAAGTCAGAAAAGAAGCTCCAAAGTGCAGCAAATGAAGGGCTCACAGGAGCACTCTGCTTCCAACTGGATGAAAGAAGCTTGAGCATGGCCATGCCATTTAACACAGGACCATGTATTGTACCTCCTATCAATGTGGAGGACTTTCATATTTCACTGATTCAAAGTTGAATTGGGACTGGAATACATTCTGAGAAGACATAATGAGGGTTATAGACTCCATAGTTTCCCAAATAACATGTAAAATTCATGTTTATGCTTTAGCTTAGCCCCAGTAATTCACCACAGGCATGAGAGGAGGGTGATATGGAAGACCACAGAGCTGGAGCACCTCTCCTATGAAGACAGGCTGAGCTGGGGTTGTTCAGCCTGGAGAAGAGAAGGGTCTGGGAAGACCTTATGGCAGCCTTCCAGTGTCTGAAGGGGGCAACAGAAGAAATGGAGAGGGACTTTCTACATGCGCATATAGTGATAGGACAAAGGGGAAGGCTTTTAAACTGACAGAGGGTAAGTTTATATTAGATATTAGGAATAAATTCTTTACTGTGAGGGTGGTGAGGCACTGGACCAGCTTGCCCAGAGAAACTGTGCATGTCCTATCCCTGGAAGTTTTCAAGGCCAGGTTGGATGGGGCTTTGGGCAGCCTGGTCCAGTGGAAGCTGTCCCTGCCCATGGCTGGGGGGTTGGAACAGGATGATCTTTGATGTCCCCTCCAACCCAGACCATTCTGTGATTCTATGACTCTATGTTGAACACTTTTTCCGAAATTGGAGGCTGCACTTTCACATCCCCTTTCTTCACTCCAAGGCTGCAAAGAGGTTAGGAAGAGTTACCAGAAAACACTCTTAATCACAAGGAGCTCATTCCCTGCAGGAGGGGGAAGTGAGAGGTGGCTGCAGTCACGCCCAAGGCTCTGCTAACCCAGTCTGTTTTCTGGCAGCAGCTCAGCCAGTCTCTCTGAGGCAAGGTAATGCTTGTTCCTGTAGCCAGCAAATGCAGCCAGTTCTCACCCTCATCCCGAGGCACCGAGCTGCTGCTGCTGAATCAGGGCTGCACAAAGACGAACGAGCCCAACGGGAAAGGGCAGGGAAATGGAGACAGCTCACACTCATAAAATGAGAAACACAGAGTTAGAAGAATTACAGAAACTATAAAAATCCTCTGTGCTTTGGAATGTCCTTCTACCAGCAAAGCCTGAGAAGTCCTTTCCCCACAGTAATTCCTCTTCTGTGTCATCCAAACCTCAAATTCCTCTCTGGAAATGAATGTGGATGGGACTATATTTCCCTGTGGTTGTTGCTGAATGACTCAAAACTTTTCCCTCCCTTTTCCTGTGAGACCGAGGGGCCACATCAACCAGCAGCAAAATATTGCACTCTGCATTTTAAGTCTGTGAAAAAAGTAGTATCTGGGCCAACAGAACAGGAAAATTGGTTACAAGTTCAGGTTTCTTTAATTGCAAACATAAATATTATCAATATGTAAAATGAAAGATGATAACATAAAGTTAGGCTGCTTGGTTGGGTCTACAGAGGCTTGCAGGCATGGACAGAAAGTGGCTCCAGATGTCCTGCCTTGAGGACAACATACACTACTGCTCCTATGAGCTGGGCCAAGGCAAACTGCCTCAAAGCATCCTAGCTTGCCACAAACACCTCACTCCTGGTCATATCTCCAGCAGGTTCTTCTTGAGACTTGTCTGGAAAGGTCAAAGGGGAGAAGACCACTGCCAGGAGCAGCTTGTACCCCCCACTGCTGAATGCAGCAGCACCAGCAACTGCAAGGCTGAGAAATGGCTTCTGTGCCTTGGTCTTCAGCAACAAGGTGTCTCAGACCTTTATGCCTAGAAGTGATGGTCAGGGAGAGAGAAACTAAAAAAAAAAAAAAAAAAAAAAAAGGAAAAAGAACTGAGTCAGAGGTTCCTTGGGAAACTTTGATCTGTGTCGATGGAACTAGATAGGGTTTGTGCAAGGGCTCCAAAAGGTTCAAAGGATAGTGGTTAATGATTCCTGCCACCTTGTCTGGTGACCAGTTACAAGCAAGATCTGTCCTGTCTTATACCTATATTCCTGATCTGAAGGAGGAGATGGGGTGCACTTTATTAAATCTGCAGATGAAACAAAATTGGGGAGTGCATTCACTGGGCTAGAAAGCAGCCCTGTATCCAGGCAGGCTGGAGGACTGGGCCAACAGAAATGTTTTGAATTGAAGAGCAAGTTCAATTTTCTGCTCCTGGGATGGACCAACTTACTGGAATGGGACAGGCAGGGGACTGGGAGCATGGGGAGCAGCTCCACAGGAAGGGCTGTGGGGCTGTGGAGGACAGCAAGCTGAACATGAACCAGAGGTGCACCCCAGCAGGTGACAGCAGCTCCTGCTGGGAGCCTGGGGAGGAGATGGAACTGGGCTCTACACTGTGCTCCACGCTGGGAGGATGAGAGACAAGCATGCATTGGAACAAGGGAGATTCAGACAAGATACAAGAAGAAACTTGTTCAGCCTGAGTGATCTGTCCCACCCAGGCAGGGGTGCAGTTGCCCAGAGAGGCTGTGCAGTCTCTGCCTTTGGAGCTTCCAAGATCCAAATGGGAAAAGCACTGAGCAACCTGGTCTGGTCTCACAGCTGACCCTACTTGGAACAGGAGGCTGGACCAGAGATCTCCTCATGATTCCTTCCAGTATAAATGACTCTGTGTTGCAATTTTGCTATTCCAGTGAATTTTGTTCTTTGATGCTTCTGCATATATTTGGATATTCCCTTCTTTGCAAGTACCTTGACTATGTTCATTTAATAAATTAAAAAATGGAATTTATTACACAGGCAAGTATCTCAAGGGGAAAAAAAAGGAACATTGTGAGCAGACTAGCTGCCTGTTACCAATTTTGAAGTCTATTTTCTGAAATCTAATACAAAGCAAAACCAGTAACACTCCAAAACTCAGAAAAATACATGGTAACAGAAGAAGCAAACTCTTCCATACTTAAACTTATGAACATCCCCCAGGAACAATGGTCAGGTGGTGCCTCTGGTGCCTTGCTTCATTTTCATTCTCCATGAAGATTTTTTTTGCATAATACATGTGGCACATGGACTGAACACAGTGCTGCTCCATGCTTCACAGTTCTCCCTGTCCTTGCAGTTATCCATTGCCCAAGAAACCCCAGAGATCTCCAGGTCCTAAGGGAAAAGTTTGAACAAACAGGTGTATGTATTTACTTGTTCTGCAGTTCATGCTGAGTTTGACAGATTTTGACTGTCAACAGGCACGCCTGGTCTCTTTCCATGAAGAAAACAGCATGACAAGTGACAGCATGAAAAACTCTGCACTTCAAAGGGTTATTTTATAAGTGTGTGACAGAACTCTTTCCTCTCCATCCCAAGTGTCCCTGCAGGAACACCAAAGCTGGTGAATAATGTGGAGCTTTGCTCCTGATCTCTGTGCTGCTCCCTTTCTGGGAGGCAGAGCTGGAGACCTCACTGAGCTCTGTCAGCCACAGCAGATGTGCCTCTGCCAGAGCAGGAGGGAGTTTTTTCCAATCTCAATACTCTGCTCTAGCACCTGCACTGAAATGGGCTCATAACAGCACTTCTTTCCTGAACTTTAACCTGAAATGTTTGGAATACCCTTTACACAATACTCTGGAAGCCAGCTGCATGCTGAGCAGTCATCTTTAAAGTAGAGAAAAGAGGTCTAGACTCTACCTGAGGGTGTATGAGTGGCTGATGCTGAGTCTGGAAGCCAAGGGCTGTAACTCATTGCTCAGCTGGGCTTGTAGGTAGTTTTATGTGGATCTGTAAGAGGCATGGATGCATGTGTTTCATTCCTCACAAATATCTCAAGTAGAGAAATTGACTTTTCTAATGTAGGAGAAAGCTTTGTAGAGCTTTCAAAAGACCTGACAGCCTGGATTGACACAAGAAAGATCAAAATCAGCTTGTTCCCCTGTGTCCTCTCCACAGATATCTCCAAACACATTTTGGGTTATGTCTTCCCTTTATAGGGTTGCATGGTAGATGAAAGATTAAAATCTCTGGCCACCATGGTCATTCTTTCTTCATTCCTGAACTGGTTTTGGCCTTTCTTTAAAGTTACCCAATACTTTCCATTATAAGGACCTTACAGCCTTGCCAAAATTCAGTCATCCTAGCTGTAATTTCTCCTGCTGGCTGGATGCCTCTGGCTGATTTTGTTTGGACTTCTTTTGATAATTTTTTTGGAAAATTTTCAGTCATTTCCAAGAAAGAACTTAAGGGAAAATGTATATATTGTTGTCTATGTCAAAACCCTGTAGATGTTTTCCTTTAAAAACTCTCATTTCCCAGGCTTTGCATCAAAATCCTGAAATCTGGAGGGTAGGTGATCTTTGTGCCTGGAATAACATTTTCTCTTTCCCAGTGGGAGTCTGCACAGCATAGAAGCAAGATGTCAACCCCAGGTTTGTACAGTGAGGAAAACTTTAAGTCTTTTAAGAGTTCTACCTCACTTATTGTAAAGGTCAGAGAAGAGGCAGGGAAAAAGAAATTTCTGATTTTCAAAGCAGAAACTAGAGAACAAGACTCTGACTCTTCCAGGCAGTGCCCATGTGATGGGAGCAGCTACACTGGGTCTGGGTGGGGTGGAGGTGACTTTCTTCAAGTGGCCAGCACAGTGCTGTGGTTTAGATTTGTGACCAAAAGAGTGCAGGTAACACATCCATGTTCTTGCTGTTGCTGAGCAGTGCTTTCACAGCACCAAGGCCTTCTCTGTTTCTAGTTTGAGTAGGCTGGGAGTAGGCAAAAGGCTGGGAGGGTACAGCTGACCCAAACTGCCCGGGGATGTTTCACACTAGATACAGCATGCTCATCAATAAAACTGCGACTTTTTGTGCTCAGCTGCTGCTTGAAGACTGACTGGACATAGGACTGCTGGTGGGAGGTGATGAGTGATTGCCTTTGCATCAGTTGGGACCTTCTTTTCCCCATTCACTTATTAAACTGCTTTCATCTTCACCCATGAGTTTCTCTCACTTTTGGCTTTCCAACTCTCTCCCCCGTCTCTCTGGGGGAAAGTGAGTGAGCAACTGGGTGGGGGCTGAGCTGCCACCAGCTGGCCTCAACCCATCCCAGCAACTCACCAACATCCAGCTCATCCCTGTCTGTCACTACCCATGTTTTTCTCAACAATCCTGACGGGAACCCTATGGCTTCATTTGCAGAAGGGCTGAGCACTGCCCCCTGACTTGGAAGTCAGTGGGATGTAGCCTTCAAGCTTGGAAACACTGGGCATGACTGTAGCTGGATTGCTGGTCCTCTGCAATCAGCAGTACCCCTCATGTCCCAGTGATCCACTCGTGGGGTTTCACTCAGAGCCTGCCAGTGTTGCTCTTTGCAGGTTTCACACGCATGGAAAGATGGGAGAGAAAGGTCAGAGGCAGCACTGTGTGTAGCTGAGCCTTGTGGGGCTGTCACTGGGACTTTCAGCCAGGCTTGGAGAGTGGAAAGTGGAAGGTGCCCTCAGGTGTATAGTGTAAACATCAACAACAACACTGGGTAGCTCAAGAAATCATTGCACTTCAAGGGATTCACTTCTTAGGAGAGAATAGCTTTAATCTTACTGTGTCTCAGCCCTAGAAAACAGAGGTATTAATACTACTTATTGCTTGCAAAGTTGAATTAAGATTTGTGAAATGCTACCCTGATGACAGACATAGAGGAAATCAATAATTTTACCTTCAGTGAGGAGCATGAACATTGCAGTGAATGGGACCTATAGGAACAATGAAGAAAAGATAAAATATTGAAGGGGTGCTCCCTAAATGACTTCAGCCCTCCTCTGTACCAGATAGATGGAATTATGAGAGAAAAAAATTAACACACCATTATAAACTAGTATTCATATTGATACCTTTTGTCAGTAGGAATGTATGTCTTGTCAATAATTCCAAACATAGGCAAGTGAGCTGAAGTCCCATGGGAAATCTTTCTCCTGGCATTTCCTATTGTGAGTGCTCAATTTCACCACCTCAATAATGTTTTTTGACCACAACTATTTGCGCATGCCTAACAAAATGAAAAAGCCACAGTATCTCTTTATAGCCTTCATTAATATTCCCAGTGAGTATCTCATGCTCTGCAATCTACCTGAAAGAAGACAGAAGCAGAACACCAGTTGCACCAGAAGCAACTGTTGATAATAGGTCTCAGAAGCAATCACTTCCTATCTTTTGGTACATTTGTTCCTTTTGAAGTCCATTTGCTGTAAAAAAAAGATCTATGTAAACCTGGTAAATTCTACTAAAAATACTAATCAGAGTGGCCATCTTTTATTTTCAGTATGTTCCAAAAAGCAAAACTTCAAAGGTTCAACACTCTCCATAAATATTAATTTACATAATTTACAGATGTGTTCTACATAGCGTGCAAAATACTTTACAATTGCAGTCATGATGTTCCCTGATTTTCAAAGGGTTTTTTTCTCTTTTTGGGCCAAAGTCAGAGCTGAAGGGTTGTAATTTAATATTCCCCTGGACCTCCTTACACCCACTTGTTGAAGCGTCAGGGAGTCCTAATGGGTGGAACTCACAGGCTGAGAAGCCAAAATACATTGCAATAATGTTAACTTAATATAGGGAGGATTCACTGTATTTTTATTTGCTTTTCTTACTTGGATCCTCTCCTATACAATATACAAGCCACACTCAGTCCCTGTTTGACTCTGAGATCTGCACTGCCAGGCAAGGGGTCAAGAAGACCCCATATGGTATTCCAGTACCTGAAGAGATCCTACAAGAAAGATGGAGAGGGACTTTTCACAGGAGCTCACAGTGACAGGACAAGGAGGAAGGGGGGTTCAAACTGAAAGACAATAGGTTTAGATTAGATAACAGGAAATAATTCCATACTGTGAGGGTGGTGAGGCACTGCAACAGATTTCCCAGAGAAGTGGTGGATGTCCCATCCCTGGAAGTGTTTAAGGCCATGCAGGATAGAGCTCTGAGCAACCTGGTCCAGTGGAAGATGTCCTTATGCACAGGAGGGAGGTGGAACTAGATGATCTTGGAAGTTCCTTCCAACTCAGGCCATTCTATGACTGTAGGATTGTGTCATGCATTTGGACTTACCATGTGAATCTCTATTGACATAACCAGCAAATCTGGGGAGTGGACACAGCTGAACTACGCTGCTGTGTTGGTGTCTGTGAGTAGCCTACACCAGCTTCCACTCCCTCTAGTGCCGGGTGCCCTTCCAGAGACAGCTCTGTGCACCACTTTGCCTCTGGGAGAAGGCAAAGAAGCCAGACTGGGGCATGCAGAACACACCCAGCTCATGCCCAGATGTGTGGCACGTAAATGACAGCAAACTGATGCTTCTCTGGGCTGACACAGCCCAATTCTGGGTTCCTGCTGGCTTGCTCCCACTAAAGATAGCCATAAACTGAATGTCATTGGCATTTGGACAGTCTCAAAACATGGAGAGACCTTTGCTGCTTTCCATCTACATAAATCAAACTCTGGCCAGTATCATTTTTATATACTCCAGCTGAAGAGAGAGCTGACCTGGTTAGACCTCAGGCAATAAGAATCTATTCCTGAGGCAATCAGAATTATTTTTCTGTGTGTTGAAAGAAACACATTCTATGAGCAAACAAAATGTCATAAGTAATGTATAAAAATCTGCTTCTGCAGGGATCCTAATAAAATTGGCACAAATTATTTGGTCTTGGTTTTAGTGTCTTCAGCATTTTAGCACTCTAGCAGTAATGGAATTACTTTTCATTATGGAAATTTTGGAGTGCAAATGTCAAATATTTCATTGGTTTGGATATTCAGCAGATACAATGGCTACAATTGCTTTAGACAACTTTGACAAAAAACTGTGCAAGGAAATTGGTCTGTAAATTGCCAGAATAAAATTTCTCAAACTTTCTGAACTGTAAACAATCTCTCTTCATTCAAAATACGAAAAAACACCACAATGATGTGTTTTACCAAGTATCAAAAATATTAAACAGTGGTCCCTCAATCTCACCCGCAGATGATCGTAATAGCTGTACTTTTACTTGCATTCCAGCATTTTGCTTTTATTTAAATTTAGTGCAATGTGACTGTCCAGCCTATTCTAGAGCTATCTTCCTTCTTTTCCTTCCAAGATAAAAAGTTCACAGCAATTGAAAGACAAGAGAACTGGCACATGAGCCTTTGCAGGATCAACATCCAAACCATGGCTAGAACAAGTTTGTATCTCTGAGTAATTCTGGCATACCAAAAAGACAACCAGGTGTTTTGCTACTTTCAGAATCCCCCTCAGTCTCACAGTTAATCAAAAAATAGGAAAGGAAAAACAAAAATCAACCTCACTTGCCAGGGACAAGTCTAGATAACTAAATACTTTCAAATTATGATGCTAATTACCCAGATTAAGAAAAGGCTCATCTGTAGATTTAACAAAAAATTTTAGCAAATAGCTTCACCATTTGTTCAGGATCATTTACAAACTCATTACCCAGATCCAAGGATAATGTCTTCACTCTGGGCAGAGCTCCAAAATGGTCATTAACAACAATATGAAATTGTTGTGCAGAAAAAGATTTATCATTAAAATATGTTATAATACTCAACTCTTACTTTTCAAATGAACATTTTGTATGGAACCCAAATGGTACTTACTTCAGACAAATGATCCTCCACATATGGTTCCCGTGTCACATGCAGTTCTCCTCAATGATGCATGCAATTTCTTTTTTGAGACTTTTTAAAATTCAATTGCTGCCCTTTGTATTGTATGGGAGTTCAGGCTATGAGAAAGCTGCCGATCAAAAGAGAATGCCACACATGACTCCATGTGCAAAGAGCAAGGCTTCCAGGATCTCCAAGACTTGCCAAAGAGCACAAATTTTGTAGGTTAGGCTCTGGGAATGAGCCAGGTGAGGGTAATGGTCCATTTTGAAGTGGAATCAAAGTGAACAAGAACTGAGCCCATTACCTTGGGTTTAAATCACTTTAGCACAGCCTGCACAATTTATTCTAAGGTGCACACGGGGAGATTAAACACTGACATCTTTCTCTTTTGGATTGCTGCTGAATTTCAACACATTTTGCAGAGCAAAAGTGAGTGAGACCCATTATAAACAAACTTCCTTTATATTCAAGAGGAGACTGTAATAAGAAAAAAAAATAAACAATGTGCATGTGGTTGGTAAGTGCTTAAAGTCACACCGTGCCACAGCAACTGCAAAGCACTCACATGGGCACCTTATTTCAGCATTTGATGAATAAATTGTAATAGTTCCATATAAACAAGCGATATTAAGGCAATATGTAAACATTTCTGAAGAAGGATGATTTGTTTAGATCCCTTAGCCCTTCTCTGAGTCTGAATCTGGCTGCAACATGGGATGGCTTTGTGACAGGCAGCCCGTTGTGGTAGTAAGCTGCTGTTATATTGTTATTGTTGGATGAAAAAACAGGCCTCATAATTTATGTCCTGAACTAGGGTAACAAAGAAGCCCCTAAAATGAAGCATTTCTGTGAAATTAGTTTCCCTAGAACATGGTCTAAAGTTTCCTAAAAATAAAAGAATATGAAAATACACTTGAAACTTTTTCTGAGAAGATCAGTGGTTTTCTGCGGAAAAGCAAAGTAACCGTGTTTGGCAAATTTCACCATAGATTTAAATGAAACTTGAAAAATATGAAAGAGTGTATAAAAAGCTAAAGTTTGTGAAGGCCTGTGACTGAGCAACACAGTATTATGTTTCCTAGCATAGTACAATACAAACCTGTATTATATAGTGTACTGCACCCTAAATATGTATGTATTCAGCTGAACATATACAATAACGTATATGCTCCATAATATCAATTATCCACTTATGTTTGTTAAGTGTGCTTGATCAATTACCCCATCTCCATGATCCATCAACAATCTGTCCTCCCCTTTGTTAATCCCAGGATTGCTGAGGGTGGTGATGGTGTCTAACACCTACACCCTCCTCTGGTGGACAGACATGGATTTGTGGGAAGGAAAGAAGAATGCTCATTTTAGAAATTAAAACATAAAATACTTGGGTTTAAAGGAAAGATTTGACGTGTGAAACAGTTCATGAGTTTCCTGCATTTCTTTACTAACATTAGATTTTTATAGCAGTGTTAGCAGAAGCTCATCAGCCATTTAAATTAACATATTTTTACCTATACTTTCTCACACATTCCTAACATACGTATAGGAAATCCAGTATGGAATACAATTTACATGATTAAAAGCCCATATGGAAGCTTATTCCAGAAATATGAAGTGTCCCACTGTGTTCACAAATTAATAAATATTTTCAAGCCACAAGAATGAAGGTAGACCCCAGGCCTACTAAATCAATCATAAGCTCTGTATGAATTCAAAATATGAATAATTTTTCTTTCAATTAATAAGGAACATATTTTCCTCAGATGCAGAAATTAACTCATCAGGCTCTGCAGCTTTGGTTGCTACTCTTCAGTTCATTAAGGTTACTGTATAAAAAATTAAATTAGAAAAGTGTTATCTTTACTGCTTTTGAGGAATTTTCTAAATTCCTGCACAGTCCTACTCCTTGCACGTCACCTGATGACACAGGTTTAAGGCCATATTCTTCTTTCTCTATCTTTTTTTAAAGCACTCCTTCTGCACTGTCTTTTCACACAGAGGTACCCTCCTATGGAGAAATGGGGCTTCATTTACTGCTTTCATACAATCAATGAAAAGTGATGGAAAGGTTTCTTTTTGCGAACATACTCATGGGCTTTGGATCAGAGTTTCGATGGCTTTCGGTTTTGAAAACAGAATTTTATTGATTCTTTAAAATAAAAATTGTAAATTAGCTTTGGAGCCTCACACCACCAAGTAAGCATGAGCGTGTCTCATAAACATTGCAGTCCTAATCCAACACAGCACTACAGGGACCCCGCAATTACCTGATGACTGTATTCAGATTGAAGTGTTTTACTCATGATATTCCAACTGCTAGAGTGTAAACTAAAGGCTGAGTCAAGTCTCTTTGATATCTGAGCCCTGCTTTAAAGCAGCAAATGGCTGCTGCAGCTGGTATTCCAATATTTTCATCAGTCCCAAACTAAAGGTACTGCCTCCAAGTCAGTGAAACATGCTCAAGATGATGTCAACTCAAGTAATCAGAACAACTGAAGGAATTCAGATTTCTGAATCTGTTCTTTCATTTTTGCTCTAGAATGACTACTTTTAGAGGATTTTATCCTCCATTCCTTGCTGATATGAGATCCTACTTGATAGGTTTCCAATGTTTTTTGACCTGGTGTTAAATTAATGCTGTGACCCTGAGCCATGACCTTGCTGGTACACTCCGGTCCTTAATGGAGGTATAGACCCTCTGGAAAGACCAAGCAGTATAATCATTTCTTTGGGCATCCCTACATTCAACAGGCTGTGGTACCTCTAATTGCAAAGGTAAAATCGTGTGCATCTTCTCACTGAATCAGGAGGGTCTCTGGTGCCTCCACTACTCCCTGCCTCCACTACTTCATTCCTCCCCAGACCGAACTGGGGCACACTGCACCTGCCCTGCCTCATCAGCACTGATGTTAACACTCAAAGCTGGACCATAAACATTTATCACCGCCTTCAATTGCCTAAAAACTGGTAGCTTTGCAGAAAAACAAACCATGCCTTTCATGAAAACAGGAGCCTGGAAACAATCCCTTATTCCTGGCAACATCCAGAACTAGAAAAATAAAAGATGACTGGCCGTTATATCCCTAATCCCACAAATATTTACACACACTCTCCAGTTCCTGTAGTGCACGCAGTCCCATTGAATCCAACAGGACAATTCGCGGCCCTTCATTCAGCACCAGGGTGACTTTGGCACATCCTGCAGCAGTCAGCTATGCACCCCCGCTCCAGGGTCCCTCCATCGGCGTGCCGCGAGTGAGGCGCGCTGCTGTGGGGAGCCCGGAGACATCACACTGGCGAGGAATCCCCCGGGTGCCTGCACGGCCGTGGGGAGTGCAGAGCCGGGACCGTTCTCCTGCCGGGAGCACCACATCCCTGCTGAGCTCCCGCGGTCCCTGACGGGCGCCCTGTAACTCCCGTCCGGGGCTGCTCCCCACGGGCACCCCGGGCTGCCCACGGCCCCGCACCCCGGGAGCCCCGCGGTCCCGCAGGACGCGGCGGACGGGGCGTGACACCCCCGGGGCGCGACACCCGCAGCCCCATCCTCCGGCGGGACCCCGAGCCCGCCCCCGCCGCCCGGCCCCGGCCGCGGCCCCTTCCCCGGGGCGGAGGGAGGGAGGCGGGGCCGGGCCGGGCTCCGCGGGGCTGGCGGCGAGGGCTGGGTGCCGGCGGCTGCTGAGCAGCGAGGCGAGCGGCCGGGGCTGCGCAGCGGGGCCCGCGGCGGTCATGGCCCGGCAGTAGGCAGGGAGCGCCCCGCCGCCCGCCGCTCCCGGCGGCAGCCCCGCCGCGCCCCGACCGTCCTATGCGAGCCGCCCCGGCGCCAAGATGAAAGGTAGGGACGGAGCGGGGAGCCCGCACACGTGCACCGGGCACCGGGCAGCGCGGATGGACCGGCGGCGTGCGGGAATGCCGTGCGGGAATGCCGTGCGGGAATGCCGTGCGGGAATGCCGTGCGGGAACGGGGCGGGAGCGCGGACGGTCTCAGCAAGGGGACACTGCGGGCACGGCGGTCTTGGGGACCGTGCCCGCGGGACACGGTGCGGGCAGGTGGCGGGCAGGGCACGGGCTGCCGGTGCCGGGAGAGGCAGAGCGGGGTCTGACCGCGACCCCGGGTGCGGGGTCTGCGCCGCCGCCGCGGCTCGGAGCGTGTCCGTCAGTGCCGGTCCGTGAGCGGGCTGTCCCTGCGCGAGTGTGTGAGCGAGCGGCATGCGTGCTCTCCCCCCGGCACAGTTTCTCTCGGCACCCAACTTTTGCCTTCCCCCTCGCCGGTGCCCCGAGAAGAAGAGTTGTGTTTCTCCCTGGTTGATTTGTTTATTTTTTGCCAGCGTTTTGCGATGTTCTTGGTGTTGCTTCTAAACATCTGGCAGTGATTAGGTGCCAGTAGAAGCTTAACTGGCTTGTGAAATGTATTTGGCGTATTTCTCCTCTGCATCCACCGCCTGGAAAATTTTTGGTCTTTACTTTGCATCTGTTCAAACTGAAACTTTGTTTCTTTTCCTTTTTCTCTCTTTTCCTCCCTTCCTCCTCTTTTTGTTTTAAATGACTGAAATGTCCCTGTCCTGCATAGCTGTGACTGAGAGGCATCACAATCTTTAAAATGAAATAAAGAAGCAGATTGCCAAATTGCTACTCTGTAACCTAGTAAAGATGTATGGGAGGTGCAAGAAAGCCTTCTGTTTATGAAAATTGATAGCCTTACTGCAAAAGGCAGAGGCTTTACACACTGGGGAATACTTACAATGAAAACATCAAAGGACATTATGGAAAGTTTAGGAGTTAGTTGGGACGTTGTGAGAGTTTAATTCAGTTTTTCTTCAGAGTCAAAAATAAGCTTAAGGAAAAGACATACATATATGAAAATTGCTTTTGGGCACCACTGTGCCTGTTCTTGGACTGCAGAGTTTTATTCCAGATGCCAGGAGGCCAGTAAACATCATGATAGTTACACTGAGTTTCCAGAGTCTAGGACACCAAATGATGTGATTATTTATTCACTTGCCAGAGTAGCTGCCTGAAGGGAGGAAAAACTTTTGGGGGGCATTTATTTTGCAAGCCCACACACACACTATTTAAGTGACTTCTGACACTGTGGCATGGTGCCTCTCCAGGGCCATGCAACATATGACAAATAATGTATTTACAATGTTCTTTTTTTATAGGCTGCTCATGCCAAAAATTTTGTCATCAGCTTGTCATTATCAGCATAAGTGTAAGGGCAGGAACAAACCAAAATAATGGGGATCTGATAGTAGATAGAACAAACCTGTTACCACTGAAAGCCTTACACTGCATTCTTTGGGGTTTTGGGGAGAGGTGGAATGCAAAGGAACAAGGATAGGAATAACATATAATGCAACTTGTGTCTCCTTCCATTCTGCTTCCACCACTCTTTGCAAAGCAGAGCAGTGGCGTTCAAAGGGAGGATGTAATTCCTGCTCCTGGGAGCACTCCCTGCTGTCCCACACTCCATCAAGAGGGAGTGCTAGTCCTTACCATTTGGCTTCCCTAAGAGTGATCACAGCCAACTTATTTCTTTCCCCCAGAGAGTTACAGAAATCAGTCACAAAACATACAAAGAAGAACATTTGAATGACTGTGCTAATAGCAAAAGAAAAGAGTCAAACAAATCATCACATCAAGTGCTTCTGCCAGTGTAAGAGAAGTCAGAGAGTCAAACCAAATTTTGACTCGGTGATTTCCTTTTCTGGGTATGGAGTTGGATTTTCATGTTTTCTCTATAAACTTGATGGTAGTGATAATTGTAGGACTGTAGAACTTTGTATAGTTTTGTATTTGTTTTTGTTCTCAATAAAAACAAAAAGATCTGTTGATTGCAGCTGTCTCTGTATCTACCCTCTCTAGAGAATGGAGGAATATCTAAATAATTACATCACTAAATATCTGTAAGGAATAAATTATATTTCCATTGCTAGTATTTGTAATGTGTTATGTTTTAAATCAGTAAAACAAATTGAAGTTTATGTTCAATATGCTGGCAGTTTTATTTCCAGAAAACAACACTGAGCTCACAAACTTTGTCATATTTTTTAGCAATAATTCATATGATTTATATAGGGATTTGTCTGCTCTAGGGTCAGATATATCTTTATCAAATGATACTTCTAAGTTATAGTTATTTATTGGGGTATGAAAGAGCACTCGTTGCCTGGGAAACAAATGAAAACAGCTTCCTCACAGTCAAACACCACCACATGTTCAAAACCATTGGCCCTAATTTAAGACAGGGACAAGCATTGTTACAACTGAGAGCTTCTTCCCATATAGCTGCAATATATTTTGTAATTGCTACTTTAAACTCTACCTGTAATCACAACTGTCATGGCAGTGCTGGTGATAAGTATTTTCCTCTGAAATATGGATACTGTTTGGATAACCACCTAATACTAATGCCCAAAAGCAGGCAATGACAAAGCCAAAGTGGTCATTTTGGGACTGTTGCTCCAGGATGACAGAGTAGCTCTTAATTAATGATGCTTAAAGTAGCTTAGCTGCTTCTTTTCATTCCTTCTCCCTCTCTGCCATCACAAGCACCTTGCTGTGTACCGCTTGTATAATGGTGCTGGAGGACAAATCATCTGGGATCCTGTGGACCAAATATTCTGTCTCGTGCTGTTGCTCTCATTCTACACAAAAGGACGCATGGGGGAGAAGAGGATGCATGGGGGAGAAGCAGGTGTGGCCCTGGTTGTGTTGCACTGGAGCAATGAAGCCCTTGGTGCCTGGGGACCAGCCTGGCCTGAACGCCTGCCCGGCTCATCCTCGGCCCCTCTGCCTCCGAGGCGCTCAGTGCGCTCCGTGCACAGGAGAGGAGAGCACACCCAGCTCCCATCTCATGGGGCATGCCACTTCAGCTGGCCCCAAGTTTGCCTTATACAGTGAACACTTCAGCAGACAATTAATTACCATATCAGCCTGTATTGCTAAAATTGTCCCTTCTGTGGGACTTAGAGCCGGGATGTAATTTGCAAATAATGTTTACAGTAGCAAAAGCTGATTGTGTATGCAAGTTCACTTCTTTCCTGACTACCTTGAAAAATTTTAAATAATCTATTTATGTGATGGTTACCTTATTGACAGGTTTTGTCTTTCTCTCAGTTTTGATGCCACTGCTAATTTTAAAGAATAAAGGAATAAAAGTTATAATTTTGTGACACTGCAGAAAACTCTCTCTCTCTCTCTCTCTCTCTCCCTCTCTCCTTTGTGTGCACAAAATCAAATGAACAGTCATCTGCAAATAGGTCTTTCCTGGATAGAAACTTCAAACCAAGAATTTTTTAAAAAATCTGGTCCAGAGCATTTTGCAGAAGCCAGAAAGCATCTGAAAACCAAGGATTAGAAGTGGAGTGATCCAGTAACCTTTCCTTAGTCCATTTATAACAGAGCTTATATGAATATAGTGACATAAACATGAAACATATGCAGGAGGTCTGAGTGGTGTGTGTTGGACATGTCACAGGACCCTACAGCAGAAGTTCAAAGGCACGAGCAGTTATAATAAATGTGTGATAAAACACAGAACAAATCCTGAGCAATGCTACTATACAGTCAGTGTGTGTCCTGAATTGATTGGTAGCACAGAGGATTTTAAACATATGGATGAGAAAGATGCAAGTGTGTGTCAAATCATGTTCTTACTAATACAGAGGAAAACAGAGCTATGAAATTATAAGAGAAATTTGTTCTTGTACAGATAGAAATATTACTAAACAACTGCAAAGGATATTGAGCAGAATTAGCACATAAGCGATTTATGACAGGAGCATTTTCAGTAAGAACTTGTAATGACTGTTATCGCTTCAATTCTACTTTTCCCAGCCACACAGGACTAAGAATAGCAACTAAGAATAGCACAGACAAACCTCCCTATGAAGAAGGGACTTGTTTAAAATATCATTTTTCTTCTTCTTTGGATAATGTAGATTCATTTTAGTCTGATTTTGCTACAGCTGAGGGCTGAACAGAGCACTTTTTTTTTCACAACCACTAAACAGTTTACTTAGATCCACACTGAAAGACTGTTGTGCCCAGAGGTACAGACACTTCTGCCTGCCAGGATAAGGGGGGAAAGGTAATCTTGCAGAGAGATAGAGCTGATCAGGCCTTGCAGAGATAAAACAGAGTAAAATAAAGAGAGCTGGGACAAATGTCAAGGATGAAAGCAGCTCAGTACTGCAAAAGATGCATACCCAGTTATCTTCAGCTTCACAAAACCTTCCTTATCCTGAGGTTCTGTATGTCAGAACAGAGAATCTCTCCTTCCAGCCCTCCCCCTTGGAAAGCAAAATAAAGACACTTTTTACAAGGCATGGAAAGTGAACCTGATCCTCCTCATAATGTGAGTGTGGTCTGTGCGAGCGAGGGAGCAACCTAAGATGAATTGTCTTTGGAGTTTCACCGCTTCCTCCTAAAACTGCAATCCCTTTTGGTGCATAAATTTGAGGTGCAGACTGGGACATCACTGGGGAACACAGTGAATGAGTTATGGGAGGTAATAGAGACGTGTTGTTAGGAATGTGTATGCCATTTTAATACAGCTGTTAATTGCCTCCTCTGACATACAGACAGGGAGGCACGATTTTTCAGTGCACTAATGAGAACATATCTGTTTGCTCTTAAATCATTATTCTGAAATACGATATGATTTAAACTTTTAACTTCTAAGGTTGATCCTCCACACCATGCAGCTGCTCCTGACCCCGGTAAGGTAATGACATTCTGTGCCACTTATGGGCTAACAAGTCTTGTTCAAAACTCCCTATTTACTGTCTTCATCTTGTGGCTAAAAAGCAGAACCAGAGTGATTGTTTTTATACCTCTAAATTTCACAATCTTCTGTCTTTTTGTGTGTGTTCCTAATGTAAGTGCTCACTTTTTTTGGGCACAGCAGTAGGGGAATAGATGAAGGCCAAGACATTAAAGTGCACCCATTTGTCACGATTACTGGTTTTGTTTGTTTTATGCATGTGTTAAGTGATGGGAGACACTATCCAAGTCATAGGATAGTACCAAGGGAGGATCTCTGATCTAGGACATTGATTCTTTCAGTCACTAAGATAAGCAGAAAAATTCCCAGATCAGCAGTCTCAGTTGGACAGAGCTGAGGAAAAGCCTCAGTTTTACTGCCAGAATCCAAGCTCAAACAACATCCCAAAGGATGTTTTGGGATGCAGGGAGGTGGTCTCTCTTCCAGGACAGCCTCAGCTGAACTTCTGCCATGGCTGCCCTAAAGACCAGGTACTCTGCAAGTGCAGAATCCATGCCATCCCTGTCCAAGAGAGTCTGCTGCCTGACAAGCCAGACAAAGGAAGGGTTGGATAATATGGCAAAACTCAGCCAACAGCAGTGACTGTTAGTGTGACGTGTCAGCTTGGGATCCTCTCAGTCAGGAAGTGCTTCAAGTGTGGGGTAGGATTTTGTGAGGGAGAGCTTATCAAAATAGAGGCTGAGAGAGAGACTTGACTATGAAAAGGGCCTATAAGGGAAAAGTAGTGGAGAAAGGCAGAACAAGAGGACAAGTGAAATAAAGCATCTGTGAAGAGAGCTGGGAATGAGCAGCCCATTAGCACAAGCAGGAGACTGTCCAAAATAAAAGCTATGAAAACCAGTGGAAACCAATTAGACTGATGAAGTCATCAACATCTGAAGGCCACAGCTGCTTGCTGTGCTTCTGCTGGCTCCATTTCACCTCTAGGTCAGCAGTTTGAATGTAGACCCAGTTAATAGTGAGCAGAAATGCATATAAATCTGGTGGCAGCTCAAAAAGCTTTTGAAATGTGATATGAGAAAGATATTGGTCTCGCTGTTCTTGTCTGCCTGAACAGTTGTTAATATTACAGAAACCTCACAAGTGGACGAGTTTTGCCTTTCAGTGAAAGTGCTGAGAGGGAGAGAGCAGGCAGAAGCAGCTTTTTGACACTGCAAGCAGTCTCTCATGAAGGAGAGGCACTTGTTACACAGTTCTGAGTAGAGTTCTTCATCCATGCTGATGGGTTAAAGAGTGGAATACTGTGATTTTCAACTAATGGGCACAGCTTCTTTCCAAAAGGTACAAGTGAAAATCTCTCCTTGATAATATTAGAATGAGCTTTACAGAGTTGCACTGAGATGTAGCTCTATAGTTCCCATTAAGTCAGCAGGAAAGGCAGGGCTCTAACCATTAAAGCCCTTTGAAAGAGAGATTTATTTTAGAGGAAACTCATGCACTGGATGTCATTTTTACTACAAATTAATCTTACAGTCTGACTTCCCAGCCTGGTACTTAGGGGTAAGTTCTAATGTACTGTAATTTGAGTTTTCAGGGGGTTATAAAGGAACTTCTAAAATCTGGGGTGAAACTTGGCATGACAATTTTCAGCCCAGATGCCTCATTCTCTCCTGGAATAGATTTTCCCAGATTTTGAAATGCAATGTAGAATATTGGTTTGTTTTCTTTATTTAAGACTTCAGACGAGGCCTTTAAAGAAGGATTTTGTATCCATGTTTGCAGCACACAAGTGCTCTTGAAATTATTGGATACCACATGTCTGCAGCCACCATATGACCCAGCATCTCTAATGGTTCTGAGGTCTTGTTTGCCTCGTTAGTTAATTAGGTTTAAATGGCTGAGCAAGGTGTACTGTTAAAAGGAGACAGCTGGACATGTACATTAGCAGGTTTCTTTAACACCTTCCATATGCCAACAATGACACCCATGAAAGGAAGGGGCTAAAATGGAAACAACTTCCCTAAAATCACCTTGCACCAAAGGCTCCTCAGATCTGGTGCTGTGGTTTTATGCCCTGTATTGTCTCAGGGGCAGATTTAGCATCCATTTTGGCTCCAGGCCAGCTCTTTCTTGACCTCAGAGTGACTCATAAGTGATCCATGATTAATTTATTTAAAGTTTAAGAACAAGAAATTAAACAGTTCTACTCCACAGATTTGCTTTGCCACTAGCAAATTAATCAAATGAGAGTCTAATTTGTTTTAGATTAAATGAATTCCCTCTGTTCGCTGTGCTAATCCCCAGCTGAACTGCCTTTTCATAACTCCCACTCCCTTGAAGCGTTGTACTGTAACTTATTTAACTCTACAACTGAAATTACTAGAGGTGTTGCAGTAATAGCTTATAACTGGAGGGCAAGTGGAATTTGGCATTGGTACTCAATTGGGCATGGATATTGCCAAAATCTCTCAAAGGGTTTTTTTTTTTTACTTTTTTGGACCAGAACTCTTACTTTGCACTGACTTCCTAGAATATTTGATGTATTGCTGTTCAGCCTCAGTGAGACAGTGATTTGTAGCAGTCTGCTGTAATCTCCCCATGACAATCTGTTCTAGCATCTAAGGAGTCTCTTGTAAACCCAATAAAACAGGAGATCTCTGATGGCCCTTCCCTTGCATGGTTAAATACAATTGGTTGTTCACATATGTTTCTGTTCTGCCCAAAGTTCACCTTTTTTATGGACCTTCCTGCTGCCAGAGTTCTGTACAAGTCAGTGGAATAAGAGACCAGCTTTTCATGTTTCTTCATCTTTCTTATTCTGGATTTTTGGTTCACAGCTGAGAGCTCAGTTGGGTGTCTTATAACTGAGTTAGGGCTGGTCTTCCCCCTACTAAAGAGTTAATTCTTGTGACCAGGACATAACAACAAATTCTACTTGATTGTCTGCTTCAAGGAGGAGTCTGCCCTTCATATTTTTCGCCTATGAATATAAGCCTTGCCTGCATATTAATGCATGTGTATGTAACAGAAATACTGTGTTCATTCCAGTCCTCTTTGTAACTGAGGACTGGATTTAAACTAAAGTAAAATATTTCTAACTTAAGGCTTCCACAATGTCCAGCAAACTCCTCCTACACCAGTTGCAGCCTCACTTAAGTGTGGGCACCGCTGATGTGAAAATGCAGAATTTCCATTTCTAAGATCAGTCACTGGTGCTCAAAGCTCATGAATTTCTGCCACAACAATTTCTGATATTACCTTTAAAACCTTAAGTCATCAAAATATACTGGAGGCGTTCATAGTATTTGACTTCTTACTTGGTGTATATTTTCTTAACCTCTGTAATTCATAACAGATCACATTTTCATAGTTTTCACTAGAAAAGCTGTTACCTTTTAAATGAAAACTTAGGTTCTCCTGTATTTTGCTGATTTGAAGATATCAGGAAACTTTGAGATTTTTGTAGAACTTGTGACAAAATTTTAATATTTTCAGCACTGAAACAGGGAGCTGAGGATCAAGTTTCTGCTGCCTCCAGTGAGGACAATACTGCCCAACAGACATGGGAGGAGCAGGCTGGGTGTAGGGCTTTGCCTTGGGACTTGAATTTATAGGCTTTTTTGTCAACTGCATTTTTAATATTTCAAACATAGACTTCTTCTGAGGTAGGACTTTCAACCCATCTTAGTCTCTTTTTCCAAAGTGCTGAAATTTCTGAATGTTTAGTCTAAGCTTGCTTTATCAATTTCCTCCATCTTTTTTTTTCCTTAAATTTGTTACATTACAGTTAATATTTTAAAGATAATACTATATTTGCACATGATTTCAGCAAAGTTGCAGTTGTGACTGAAAGAACATTGAGCTTTGTCTGTTAAATAATTTTTAAAGATTTCTCCTAAAATTACATTGATTGCCCCTTGCAAGATCAGCTCACAGAGATGATGTTTGAGATTTTACTGATCCGGAAAACAAGTCACCACTTGACATAACTGCCCTTGCCCATCTCCACTTCTTTGTTTCAAATATCACAAGTGCTCTTCAAAATTAGGAGATGAATGATTAATTATAATGTATCCAAAGCCTAAGGAAAAAGCCCATCCCTAGAAAGAATAACATGCAGCATTGCAAATACTGAAAAGCATATATATATAGATATTTAAAAGTATATGTGTGTATAGAAATGTATCATATGTACATATGTAAACATGTTGCATATACCAAAATGGCCAAAGAAACAAAAATGTTGCAAAAGCCAATGTTGTTGGTCTAAGCATGAAAAACAAGAAAACTAGGGAAGGGGCTGTCAGCCTGGGAGGAAGGACTTGGAGATGTGGTGTGGGATGAAGCTGCAGGATTTAAAGGTGGCCTGGCTGTATAGATCAGCTGCGGGTCAGATAAGCCAGGTTACACTCCTGAAAAACAAAGGAGGCAATTGTGTTGCAGCCTGATAGCAGGAGAGAGCAGGAAGCTAAGGTCTCTGGAGCTGTTATCTTATTTTGTGCAGCATTTTATCTTTTGTGCAAGAGGGGAAGATCTTTCCTGTGTAGCTCACTGGGATGAGAAGTTGGTTGCTGACTGTTTATGGTTTATTAGTACTTGTCGTGTTTAGCTGGGGGGCCTTGTCTTCAGATAACATTTGGGACAATTGTGAGGGTTTGTTTGGCTTGGTTTTTTTAAAGGTTTCTTTCTGTCTTCCAAACCAGGATGTGTTTGTTTTGCCTAAGGAGCATCCACTGACTCTTCCACTTCTTAAATGCATATCTGAGTTGGGGGTCTAGCTAAAGATATGGACAGGAGCACTGCTGGCAATAAGCAAAATGTCTTACCTGGTGAAGAATATGTTTTTAGCTGTTTAATCAATTGTTCTGTCTGAGTAAAGGGTGATGTTCTGCAAAATGATGCATTTCATGAACTCTGCTGCTGCTTCAGGCAAAGTGTCCTTCTGAGACTAATGTCTGTGGCACCTCACAGGTCAGAAGGAATAACAAGTCAGATTTCCTGCTGGAGACATGCACACAAATTGTTTAGGCTTTGTTGAGCCTGGATGCAGACTGTATCTTTGCCTTTGAATTCATCCCCCCAAGGCTCTGTGCTGTCCCAAGTTAGCTGTGGCACCAGTTAGCCCAATTTCATGATGCAAAGCAGCCCAATCATGTGCAGCAAGTCTGTGGGCAAAAAAGATCTAACTAAACACAGACTTCTCACACCATCACACGTGTTTATCTGCTTTGAGCTTGCTTTTCCTCCACCAGTCATTAAATGTTCCCTCTGGGAAATACAGAGGTGAGAGAAGAACAGCCTGGGCTGTGCTGCCCTCCCAGCAGTTGATGCAGAGGCTGGGGCTGGTGACAAGGCAGAGCTTTTGCCTTTCCTGGCTCAGCAGAATGAGAGGTTGTTTTGGTGGAAGGAGGCCGAACACATGAACACAAACATATTCTTTTTTTAATAAAGAGTCATGGGTGTATTTCTTTTTTGCTGATGCCAGCCTTTTCCTTTGCTGACGGAAGGAAATGGAGAGAAATTCCGCTTCTGACAAAATAACCTTGTGATTATTAGCATATTACTGCTTGCTTACTGTAAAGATGAGAACAAAAGGCATGATGGAATCATCAAATGATAGAATATCCTGAGTTGAAAGGGACACTCAAGGATCATCAAATCCAACTCCTGTCCCTGCACAGGCCAGCCCCAAGAATCACACTGTGTGTGTGAACCCATTGTCCTAACACTTCTAGAACTCAGGCAGGCTGGTGCTGTGACCCCTTCCCTGAGGAGCCTGATATTCTCCTAACAGCCAACCTAAACCTCCCCACAGCTTCCCTTCCCTCGGGTCCTATCATCAGTGTTTGCCCCTCCACTTCCCCTCATGAGGAAGTTGTAGATTGTTGTGAGGTGTGCCCACGGTCTCCTCTTCTCCAGGCTGAACCAACTAATTGACCTCAGCCATTCCCCTCTAGACCTTTCACAATCTTCACCATCTCCGTTTTTATTTTTCTTCTCTGAGTTTCTCTGCTCTGTTTCCCATGTTTTATGGGATGTGACATTTTCAGGCCAAGCTAGTGTGCATGGGAGGTGATGGATGGATGGATGGATGGATGGATGGATGGATGGATGGATGGATGGATGGATGGATGGATGGATGGACAACCATCCCCTCAGACTCCTGTGGCCCAGGCAAGCTTGATCAGGTGGCACACTGGTGACAATTGTGGCTGTCATTGTGATGAGGAACATATATCTGCTCTGCTCTGCACTTAGCTGGCCAAGCAGCCCTCAGGATGGCTGCCAGGTGACAAATCTGCACAGTTTGTAATCCAGAGTTCTGCTGGGGATTCTCATTGGAGGAAAGATTCTGAACTGCCTTCTGCACTTGGAGACAGAGGTGGGATAGGAGCAGCAGAGGAGAAGAGCAGTAGCATGCCTAACGAACCAAGTAAACTTACATTATTTGAACATGCACCTGTAAAAACTTCTTCTCGTCTTTTTCCAGTGGTAGTAGTAATAATCTGCTGCTGTGTCTTTCTTTCTCCAGACGACTTTGCAGAGGAGGAGGAGGTGCAGTCCTTCGGCTACAAGAGGTTTGGTAAGTGACAGCAGTCTTTCAGCTTGCTTTTGCATAGTGGTTAGGGTAAATCAAACACTTGCAATGAAAAACTTTCTTGCTGGCAGCATTGAAACATACAGGTACAGTCCCATCATCCACATCCAATATCCTCCCAGAGGAAGGTGTGATGTTTAGACTTGGTTTATTTTCTTGGCAAACATAAGGCTTCCGAAATAGTTCTTTCATTAGGAAACTGAAGCCCACACCTGAAGAGAAATGAATGTGCTGGCTGTGAAAAAAAGGGGCCATGCCTCTTACATGTCCTCTGCCCAGCTGGGCACTGCTTCAGCCCCCAGACTGATGTGCAGCAGAGTTTGTAGGTTTTCCCCAGAGTGGTTTCATGGCATCTCCTGTAGACATGGCTCAGTTGTACCAGTAGCTGAGCCACAACACAGGCTGTGCACTCCTCTCAGAGGAAAAGTATATGGTATGAATGCATTCTGATGTCAAAAATTATTAAAATGAGGTTGCTTACTTTCTTTCCTTTTTCCTCTTTCCTCTTTTTTTTTAATGTTTGTTCACCCAAAATGGCCTTCTCCTGTGAGGAGGGTAGTACCACGCATCTGTGCACAGGGGTTAGCAGCCTTCATGGCCCCTGTTTTCAAGGCTCTTGTGATCTCTCTCTGTTGGGAAAACAGTCTCTGCAGTCAACAGTTTCACCCAGGGCAGGAGAATGCCTGTCCCTGTGGCAAGGGGAGGGTTACATGGTGGCCTCTGAGCTCCCACAGTGCCAGCTCGGCACAGCCAAAGGGGCTCATCATCAAAGCTGCTGGTGCCTTTTCACCTATAAGCCATCAGAATAGTTCACCTCATTTTTTCTGTCATGGGAAAGTAGCTGCAGCAAGAGTCACTTTCAATGACCCCAGTTGGCAAATGGATAAAAAAGGCAGGCTGAAAATAAAAATGAAAAGTAAAAAATTCCTTCCATCCCAAAAGGAGCAGGACGAGGCAGCGTAAGGAGATGTGGAGTTTGGGAGGTGGGGATCACATTCGCATGACCTTTTCTACCCCCTGAACTACTCCATTGCTCCCTGCTGCTGAGCTTTATTTTGGATAGACCAGCCAACCACAGAGCCAGCATCTGTGGCTTGGAAAGTCCTCCATAAGGCTGCACACAGGGTTTTTTCCTTTTTTGTTTGTTGTTTTCCTTTTGTTTGTTTCCATTTGTTGTTGTTGTTCTGGATTAAGCCCTGGAATAGCAAAAAGGCAAAGAGAAATAGGAAGAAATGCTAACTGTTGATTTCTGTCACCTTCAAATAAGTAAAAATTACTGATATTCATTAACAGCTATAAAAATAGGTTCCTTTGGTGTTATCCTCTACCTGGCTATCCCTGGTCAGCACTCTTGCAGTGAACAAGATTTTAGGGAGGAGTGGGCACTCCATTATCCTTACTGTCCCAATAGTAAGTGCACTGTTGTGATGGGATGGGATTTTTGCCTACTAACTTGCTGTCATTTCTTTCCTTCTCCTGGGTATTGTGATGCTACCAAGGTGAGTTATTTCTCCTCTTAGAAATACAGACCATTTCCAGAAATGCTTGTGCTGTTGTGCTTGGTGGGGCAGCATGGAGGGAGGAGAGGACTTACAACCTGGAAGTGGTAGGAGGAGATTTCACCACAAGAGGAGGAGTCAGGGTAGTACCACCCTTAGGAACCAACCCTAAGTGCCTTATGCCTCAGGAAAACAACATTGCTGTGGTCAGGAAGGTATCCCAAATATCTGCAGTACAGAAGAGCCTTGACTAAAGGGGGAATGGGATGATGAAGCCATAGCATTGACACTGGTGAGAGCTGTGTAATTCAGTAGGGTCCCAATCCAAGGAGCAACCTTTGTCCATACTATTTTCGAGCCCAAACTTCCTCCCATACCCTTCTCATCTTTCCCAGCATCATGGGGCAGCTCAGGGAGGAGCTAGGCTGGCCTGGTTTCCACACACCCCTGCACCAGCATACATGGTGTTTGACTGTAGGTGCTCATGCTTTTATGTCCCTTAAGGGGTTTATTTCCCCTCTTGAGGAAACCTGACTCAGTGAGTTCCCACCTCTACAGTCTCTGCTGCATTTCCAGGCAGCCTCTGAGCAGCCTCTGGAGAGAGTGGGAGCCTCATACCTTCAGCAGCGCTGGCTGCTTCCTCATCTGGCACTGGTGTCCTCCAGACAGAAAGGTGACCTGCACGACTTTTAAAGACTCCAGACTCAGTGGACAGCTGGGTCAGCATTTCAAGTGAAGCACCAGAGGTTGCTCTTGGGGCCAAAATGCAACTGAGCTCCTGCCTGACCAGTAGGAAATGTTACTCCTGCTGTCTTGGTGTTCCCTCTTGGCCCTGTGTCCTTCCTGGTAAAAGAAGACAATAAGGGGGAATCTCAAGGCAAGAACCATTACACAAACCTTGATAAAAGGTAATTTTGAAAGAAGTGCTGTCTGTCTGCTGGCTGGCACTGTAGAAATGCCAGCACTGTTCCTGTACAGCCTGTTGGTGTGGGCATGGATGAAAACAGCAGTGGGGATTTTGTTTGAGGAGTCATAGTGCAGGAGCAGTTGTGTTAATATATTGTGATTGGAGAAGTCCCTGTATGCTGCATGGACATGAGGCATGGTAGGTGGACCTTGAGTCAAGTACCTTTGACTCCATCATTTGGAATTGGGAGGTCTTGTTTGGAGCAAAATGTGCCCTGAGGGGCAGAAGGCTGAAGTATAACTGGTTTAAAAAACGTGGCTAGCAGTCAGTCACTGCTGGCAGCTGGGAACATGTGTTGGTCAGCATTTGGCAGGCAAAGCCTTGACCAAGCTGCTTTCCTAGACTTCAGCTGAGGAGTTTATTATTAGCTGCCTTGTTCCCAGAGCCCGTAGTTTGGTTCAAGGAAGGAAGACATCAGCAGAAGGAGGGAAGGAGGGAGGCATTCTCCAGCAATTCTCATTTTGGGGAAGAAGTTTTTGAAAAGAGGACTGAATACGCACTGTCTTGCACCACTTCCCCTTTTTCTGAATCATTCTGTCCTTCCTTCTCAAATAAGTTAATTTCTGAGAATTTGTCAAGCTACTGTATTTCTTAGTCAATAGAACATTAACTGGTCATAGTAAGCCAAACATACTAAGCATAACACACTAGCATATTAAAGAATAATGAATACAGATGCAGACAACTCCTAGGAAAATACACATCAGATTTTTTTCTCCTTTGAGGTTGGGACAGATTTGCTGCAGGGGGTCAGTAAGGAAAACAGTCTTTCCAGCTCACTGATGCTGTTTACTTCTTTTCAATGAATGCTACAGATGTGCAGGGATGCTGCCAGAAGTTGCTCAGCTGCAATGCCTCCAGATTGCTGCACTGGAAAAGTGAGGAAGCGTGTTTCTTATTCCAGTTACTTCATCTTCAATCCCATTTCTCAGGCTGTTTTAAAGTTATCTGCTCCAGATGGCAAGCTAAGCCTCTCCACTGGTTTTCCTCTACCAGATTGCCACCAATATTAACTCTTTCATCAATCAGTGTCACTGGTTTGTACCACCTCATGCACAACTCACTTTCGGAAACAATGAATGAGGAAAGGGCAAAACTTCCTTTCCAATATGATACACTTTGGGGATGCTAAATCTCAAGCATTAGAACTAAGACTAGTTTCTAAATGGTAGGCAGAAGGATGAGATCTCTTTCTGGGAGGGTTTGACTCTTTCCTCTGAGATTTGGGCTCTGGCCATCTCCACAGGCAAGGGAATTAAAGGGAAGAAATGGACTCCAAGGTAGAAGATCTGATCTTCCTAATTCATGGCACTCTGAGGTAATATATGTAGAATTCATTATGCTTTTTTTTTTATTTTATGTTAATGTTTAAGAACTTAATATCTCTGCTTTAATAGAGTCTTTGAAGTAGAAATTTCCTGTTAAATTACTGGTTGCATAGTGCGGAGCAATGGTACAATGGAATTGCTGAAAGCAGAGAAGATTGTCTTTGACCTGTTGCAAAGCACACTTGCAGTGTTTAGAAAACAGGCTTCAAATAAATGAGCTGAAAGCCCTGCTGATGAAGAGAAGCTTCCCATGGAATCAGAAGATAGGACCAGTACTCTATAGATAAGTGGAAGACTAAACAGCTTGTGCAAGACAATTACCCTTTGCCCTTGACAAACACAGCCAGAATTACAGACTGTGAGCCTGTTCTCCACAGAAACACCTATCTTGGCCACCTCCATGCTCTAGATGGTGGGTCAGGATACTCCTCTCCATCCCCTCTCCTCTTCCCTGCTGAGCTGTCAGTAGGGGACAGTCTCTCATGTCCCCAGGGAGGTCCAGTGCACACCAAGCCACTGATCCTCCAACCCTCCCTGCACCCCTTAGGTCAAGAGCTGCCAGGGAAGGGGAGATAAAAATTACCATGGGCAAGGAAGGCAGGTACTTCTTTAGGTATCTTTTGTAGGGTATGTAAGATATGACTGGGTTAGGATACCTCTTCCATGCAGTTACAACCATCTAGCTCCTAAGCATGATTCCAGGTGTAAGAATAAAGTCTAGGAATTTGTGGACCAGGAATGGATGAATCATCCTGCCATGGAGTAATGAAATCTGCTATACTAAAAAAAGGTGAGGAGGAAAAATATGTTTAAAAACATATTTGTAAAACAGGGGGGTTTTTTCTTGATGAGTGGTCTGGGAACAGCTGAACAAGATCCATTTAACTGTTTTCTTGCTGTGCACTTTTTATAGTATTTTGTACAGCAAGAAGTTATATATTCTTTCTTCACCTTTGATAACATATAACTAGGGAGTTTTAGGAGTGTACAACTGATAAAAGTGTTGTGAATGGATTACAGCAAAAATGAAAACTTTAAGATACAAAGCTTTTTCTGAAAATGATTTGAAAAAATAGAGGGTAGTTTATGCCTATAAATAACTGTTCAAACATTATCAAAATTCTTGGCTCAGAATTTTGTGATAGTTCAGGAACAGTATTTATTCATTAACACTGCACAGATGGAATAATTTTAGTCCTTGTCTCTGAATAAATCCAGGCCATTGTTCATATCTCTAATAACAAGCACCAAAACAATGTCTGGCATCAGCCTGGTGGTATGCTATATCCACACAAACCTTAAGCCCCTATGAAAAAAAAAAATTCGAAGCTTTAGGAATTTGTCGACTTTTCTTTATGGTTTGTAAACGACCAGTGAGGGATTTCAGGTGCCACAACCACATACCTCTCTGGACATTCTTTCACTTGTATGCCTGCAGTGTGTAATCATATGGCTTAATAAAAAGTCACAGGGTCACTCACACTCACAAAGGCAGAGGAAAGTCAGGCACTGTTGCTTCCAGTTCACTGATCTGGCCATATTTGACAGATGAGGATTTTGCCTGCGTGTGTCCTGGGGTATGAAATCCCCCCTGAATGGCGATGCCCGTGTGGCTGTTCATTTCAGGCCAAGAAATTTCATTTGAAATGACCCTTTTAATTGCCATGGCCAGTAAGGTGGGAGGGGATCGAGCCTGCCCTCTCCTAGGGTGAGCCCTGAGCAGCTGAGAGAATCCAGCACCCTCAGGGGTCCTGGGTTTGTGCTGGGGCTTCAATCCCAGCATCAGGGGTTGCACGGGGAGGGACCACCTATGTACGGTTTCTTTGTCTTGCTTTTCTTTTCCAGTAGATACTCCCAGTACTGGAGCAGTTGGCAGGGAATTGAAGTCTCAATAAATAAATAAAGAATGCTGACATGTATTGCCACTGCAGAGGAATGTGCTCAGGAACTGTCAAGGTGCTCCTGTGCCACCATTGTGTGTCCCTCCTCTGTCAGTACCTTCTGCCTTTTGCAATGTAATGGCACATGTGATAGATGGGATATCCAAACAACAAATTTGAAACCACCTGTTTTCATAAAGATAGAGAATAGTTGGTGGACCCTGAAAAATCCATCAGTGTCAGGCAGTAATAGCAAGATCCAAAAAGTTATCAGGTCTATGTTCCCTGTGCTAACTTAGTCAGGAGCTGAAAGAGCCAAGATGTTCAGGTCTGTGGGTTTGAGGCTGCCCCTATCCAACCTGTCCTGCTGTGCCTGGCTAAAGGCACTTCTAATCCAAGCCCATAAAGAGGCCTCTTAGCAGTGCCGTGGGGACTAAAGTCATTCCAGCTGTGTGTTGTTATGTAGGCAATCTATTTTCTCTTAGTTACGGGTTTTTCCTATTTAGTACAATTAAAATTCTTGACATGCTTCTTCATATATTGCATTCGCATGCTTGGAGCAATACCTGCTTGATCAATCTCTGTCTTTTACAGGGGTGAATTGAAAGGCAGTGTGGTCACCATGATGTGTGAATTTTGCTCTGTCTTTTTCATTAGAGCTATAAAATAGGTGTGTGGGCTGAACAGCACGTTGTATTTACAAGAGGAATGAAAAACATTGGCTACACTGTAAGCAACACCTGGGGATTTTGTTTTTATTTCCCTGTAAACTAGCTGGACAAATAATGATGTTTGGTAACATCAGCTTGCTGCCAGAACATCTAGGCTGCATTTTAGACTGTTCAGCTTTGTAGCAAAATTACCTGTGAAATTACTATTTTGGAAGGAAACTGTGCACTGTGTTTTCAGTGCTTGGTACCATTATGTTTCCATGCAGAAGAGTAACACAGGAAAACTGTGGCAGAAATGAAAACTTCAGATATGAAGCCATCACAAGATGGAAGGAAAAATGATGGAAAATACACATTAGTGGACTCTCCCAGCATGGCCGTGGGATTGTAGAATGCACCAGCATTACTCTTGAGCTCTTCTTAAGCTTTATTCCAAATACAAATCTGCATTTGTAGCCAGCTGCTACTATAGCCAGCTGAACTTTAGCTTTCAAGTGCTCACATGTTTGCAGTTGATCTTTGGCTTTTCTGTACCTTCTTCATAATGATTTTATCTGAAAGTGACACAGGGACACTGGTCTTTCCATGAGAAAGGGGATGCTGTATTCCCTTGAGGCTATTTTTTTGGATGAACCTAACAACACACACAAACACATACCTGTGCATGTGCTGCTTACTTTGATATCCTGGATTCTTTTTATTTCTTAGGAATTTCTTCAACCTGTACTGTAGCTCTTTGCATGGTTGGTGCCTGGTTGTCCATGCTCCTGGGGGAGCCACTGCAGGGAAGGTGTGAAAATTACCCAGATTCACCCACCCAGACCTGAATGTGGGACCTGGCCCTAGACCCAGACCTAAATATCTCTGCTGTCCTCTGCCATCACACTCAGCAGCCCCGAGCCTGGCTAGTGTCCTGGCAAGGTAACACTCTGAATGCAGCTACATCACGTTGCTGTACTTGACAAATTTCTTGATAATTTTCAGAGAGAAAATTTTCTGCCTGAAGATTGACTTCCATATAAAATCTGAATATAGGATTTAGGGTAGGAGTTATGTCATCTACTTTTAGGGATCTGAGGCAACTACCTCTTTGAAGACACCTGTCCTTAAAATAGCAATAGCAAGGAGAGGCCAGTGCTGCCAGAAAGGACTTCCATGCTGAGCAAGAGCATCACCATCCTGATCATTTTGAGTTACTACATAAATAATATTGTCAACTCCAGATCTCTGTAATATGTCTTATATAAAAGCTGGGGAAAGCCTAAAGAAGCCTGTGAGAGAGAACAGTATAAGGGATAGCACAAATGAAGAACAGGGTAAGTGTTTTAGGATGATTTGTCCTGTTGCAAACACTAACAAGGAAGCAGGATGCTGCTCTGCTAAGTCAAAACCAATCCAAATTCCACTGTTCTGCACTACAGAATATTAGCCAAAATAAAGCTTGGATTAAAATTTTACCCAGTCTCAATTACCCTTCTATGGGTAAATCTTAGGTGAAGCAGCCAAGAGCCAAAAAATTTCCATCTGTCCTGTTCCAGCCTGGGCTAAGTGAGTGGGCTGAGATTCTGGAGAGTGGAGAGAGGTTGGGAGAGAGGGATGAGTGGGAAGGAGTCTTGCTCGGTGCCCAGACCTGGCACGGACAAGAGTTGTGCAGTAGGTGTGTGGAGAGCTTTGTGTCCTGCAGACACTCTTCAGCTCGGTCAGGACTGCATCTGGAAAATCCACCCACTCAGCCAGAGAGAGAGATTGATGCCTTAAATAAATAAGATGTGAATGTGTTTTTGTGATTCAGCTTGTGACTCTTAATAGAAGCAGCTGAACTTTCTGTAGTAGAGGGAGGGTGAGACCCAGGGATCCACTTTGCTTCGGCCCAACTGAGGCTTGTAAGGAGATTTTGTATTTAAGGTTGTGTGCAGACATTCAGGCCTAGCATAGCAGGACTTTATGTCTTCTCTGGCAGCTGTTTCATAATGCCACAAAGAGGCAGAGCAGAATTGTTTTCCCTTAAGGATATCTGCACATCAGGGTCTGCTTAACAGGGCTTCACTGCATATTTTTCAAAACCTAACATTTTAAATATTTGGAAAATGCATGTTGATTTGCATTACATAGCCTGTGTCTGTGAGCTTGTTTTTCAAGGTCTTGGTCAGGGAAGATGGAGAATTCTACCAATTTTTAAATTTTTAATTAGTCCAGGAATGGACATGGAAGCTTTTACCTCCCAGGCTTGTTATGATCAATATACCCTACATTTGGTAGTGCTCAATGGCAGGAAAAAACCTTCCTTTTTGTGTTTTCTTAGTGGGTGAAGGTATGATTTCAGACCATCTGTGTATGTAGTGACAACCACTGACTGAAAGATTCTTTACATATATTTCTGCTTTATCATATGATAGGAGACAGTCTGGTTACAAGAAATAATAATACATAGAGCCAAAATTTTTTTTTCCTTCTTCATTTGTTTCCAGAGGTTATTTGCTTCTGGTGGAAATCTGTTGTATAATGCCCCACATTTATTTCATTTTAGATTTGACCTGTGAGTCTTGAATTGGGAGTGGGAGAGATCTTGTCTTTAATTAGGACTGCACAGTCTGAAGCCAATTAATCCAGACACACACTGTCCAGGTTTCAGCACAGCAGCTGTGCACAGCTAAACTCACTTGTCCCCAGAAGTTGCCACACGTCCCTTCTTGCATGCACAGATGTTTATGTTTAAACCTGTGTGCTTTGTGTGAATCCATCCAAGCTGGATTTGGCTCTGTGTGTAGGACTACCTAACAGCACAACTTCAGAAACAGACCTGTAGGACCAGATTGCATGTAGGTTCCATCTGGAAATTTGTGCTCCAAATATTGTTTCCTAGATCTGGAAAGCCAAAAATCTGAGAGGTGGTTCTTGTGCTCACTGTATTCCAAGGCCCCATTCATGAGTATTCTGGCTGCCTCAAACAAAGTGACTTTGACTGTCTCTTTAAGAAAACAGGCTTCTTCTCATTTAATGATGCTACATGTTAAACCTCTTTAGCAAATTTATAAAAATAACCATGTGCAGATTTCAGATTTTTACAAAATTTCTTTACTCAGGGTGCTTTGCAGAAAGCAGCAACATAGCTTGGTTTTAAGGGAAGGCAAATAAACCCACATAATGTTCTTCTGCTCATTACACAGGAGCTAAAAAAACTTTACAGAATATTGACAATTTTAATACTAATACGGATTTAAATAGTTAATCAAGGGTAGCTAAAATTAGGAGCAAACTTGGGGGGTTCAAAGTAATGAGTTTGGTATGCGTAAGGGTCAGAATCAGCTGAAATACTGCAGGAGGAAGAAGAAGATTAAACATGTCTTCATTGTCTTTCTCTTGCCTCATCAAAGAGAACCAAAGTAAAGATCATTTTTCAGAGACCTGTCATTCAACCCTCGGAGACCATCTCTGCTGGTCTCAGATCAGAACCATCCATTCTGCAAAGATCCAAAGCAGCACATGAAGCCACATCTGTGAAAGATCTCTGTGCTTTGTGTGGTGGTCACAGCTCAAGTTCATCATGCTTCAGAAAACTGCAGGCTCTGTGGAGATGCTGGTTTGTGGTGCCATGGTCTGCTTTGGCTTTTTTAGAGGTGATAGGAGCAAGGCATATGTAGCTCCTGTCCTTTCCATGTTTAGCTGCAACTCTGTCCTTCATTCCCCCTGCCCATATCAGTTAGGTCTGGAGTGGTCCAGCAGAAGGTAGAAAGCTCATTTCAGTACTCAGCCCATCAAGAGGATGCAGGAGGGAAGTTTGGTAGCTGCAGGAAATGCCTGTCCTTGTCAGAGGGCGATTGGCACCCCATAAACCCCATAAACTTCACAGCTGCCTCTTGCTTCAGCAGGCCTTGACTCTGGGCCAGGAGCAGATGAGACTCAGCATGAGTTTGAGCCCCTTTGCCCAGCGTGTGACCACCGTGCGTGCTGACCCACAGGATGGGAGGGTGCTGGCAGGGGCCCACCTCTGCAGCAATAGCCACATCTGCTCCTCTGCTGCAGCTCTGACTCCTGAGAAACTCGTGCTCTTGGCAAGCTGCTGTGTGAAATACAACATGGTGAAGCTGTTTTTATTCTCAGTTGTCCTGCAAAAGGTTACTGTGAGTAGTTCTGTGCTTTAATAAAAAGAAATAGAGCTGTGTTCTTCACAACAAGCCCTCTTTATTACAGCTGGTTTGAATAGCAATTGGCCTCTAATCATGTCTCAAATGGAAAGAAGACCCCTTATGAAAGCCATTCATTTACTACAAAGAATGAACTTTCCCATGCATGAAACCAGATTACCAAAACAAACCCACCAAATAAGCAAAAGAGCTACCAAGAATTTGTATATGTGGGTATTCAAGGTGACTTAGAAGACATTAAGTGGAAGTGTCTTTGTAAAAGGAAGCAGAACAGCTGACTGTGAAATTAAAAAGCATTTTACGTCAAAGGAATACTTAGATCACTGTAGCCTTCTTCATTTTGAGCTTGACGATTGTGCTGATGTGGCACTATAATAATTTACTTTATTTTTCTCCCTTCTGGGAGGTTTCTAAAACAATATTTTTAAAAGAAAAATAAATAATGTCTAATGTCTTTTCAGTTGTTCTTCTGGGAAGTCTTGTGGTGAGTTAAAAGAAAATACTTGGTGAAGCTGTGAATGGGAGACATTTCCAGGGTGGGAGTGTTTTGAGGTTTGTTTGGGTTTTTGTATTACTCTACCCCTATGTGTTTTGGGTTTTTTTTAATAGTTTTCATAAGCTTTTAATACAGGGGAAATTAAATTGAGAAACTCTTCCTTATTCCACCAGTTTTGGGAGCTTTGCAGGACGATGAGTTATGGGACCATTACCCTCTTTGAAGTCCTGATGGAGGGAAGCCATGATACCACCCTAGTCCTGCAACCTTCTCTCAGGCAAATTCCCAGCAAGGTTTTTTGGTGGTCACTTCTCTCTCCTTTTGCTATCAGATCTGTATATAAAAAGGTTTCATAGCCTCCAGGTGACCATGTTTCACCTTTCAAGACTGCTGTTTCTAGAACAACATAGTTCCCAGAGGGAACCAAAGGTAGTGGTGTGGTCATTATGATCTCATGATAAATGTCTTCTTTTCCCCCAAACACCTTCAGTTCGGAGATTGCAAAGCTTGTTCCCCTGCTCCTCTGCTCTGAGCAGCACTTCACATCACAGGTTCCTAAGCATCCTCCCTCAAAGTGAAAAAAACACCACCTGAAATCAGATCAGTACTTGAGAGAATAGGTAATGTGTTCATATAATTTCCTTTGAGCTTTTTAAAATAAAATACAGCCCTGCAGAGTTGACTGGTTTTATGAAAGACATCCCCTTTCTGATGGACACATTGCATCAACTCAGCCACCAAAACTATGCAGTTGAGGGCACAACTATTTTTTTTGTACTAGAATTACTAAAGCTGCATGAAGTCAGATGGGGTTTTCCTCCTGTCCTGTGCTGGAAGTGCAGTGCTGAGAGCAAGAGCAGGAGAGCCAGGCTCAAGATGACAGAGATGCTCTGCGGCTGTGGGGAGGCAAAGCCACACAGAGCTGGCAGGGATCAGCAGGGAGGGGGGTCATCCCAAAACTCTGCCAAGGGACTCTGTTATTGCAGTCTGGCTACTCTGATTTGACCACTGCTCAGCAGGGTTCATATTTCTGTGCCCATTCATAAAAAGCAGTGTAAAGACCTTTTAACCTCTCTGACTGATGCCTGTTGGGGCCATTCCTCTGCTGCCTTGATTTGCTTTTATTTTATGTACCAGGCTTGACTTCACCAGAGCAGAGCATGCCACACAGTCACATTTCAGGACAGGGTTAAAACAATCTGCAGTCTGGAAACCAGCAGGGTCCCCAGAGAGGGAGTTAAACCCAGGGAGTACTGATCTGTTTCCTGCCTTTGTTATGATTTCTGCCATGTAACCCAATCTCACCCACCAACCAGCCTGAGCGAGCCCGGCCAGCTGAGTCAGCAGGGCATGGGCTGCTGCTGCTCACCTCACGTCAGCACAGCCAGCCTCCAAAATCCCTGGCAGGTTTTCAGGTTAATCCTGCCCCAAGATAGGTGGGTGCTCCCCACCTTCACCCCCAAGCATCCAACAGAGCAGAGAGGAGGTGGGCAGGGTACAGGGGGTGCTCCCCAGTCAGCTGCCATTGTGTGCCTGTCCAGAAGGGATATCCAGGACTATGAACCCAACCCTCTGCTCTTATATGGGTCTCAAGACAGCCCTTTAGGAAAATCCCACAGAAAATGGGTATGGCATTTAAAACTCTTGGGTGGGGACTCTTCTTTCATGTCAACCTCCAAAATGTTTAAAGGACTTTATGTTCTTAAAGAAAATAGAGCATTATCTGCACATTTTTAGCCCAGCACAGTGTGTGTAATCTTGCAAATGCAAACAGGTAAAATGGGACGTAGTGTAGCGAGGGCAGGGAAGGAGATGGTGCCATGATCTGGCACTGCTCACAAATCCAGGGATTTTCACCTCCCACTCCCAGAGAGAGCCAGGCCCTGTGAGGGCAACCACTGCCTGCCTGTGAGCAGGGCTGCCCTCACCCTGAACCCTTTCACTGTTCAATGTCAAATCAAACCAGCACCCAGGATTCTTGCCTTCTCCAGGACTGCCAGCCCAGTGAGGAGGAGCACTGGGAGGAAAGTCCTGGTGCTGCCAGGATAAAGGCTGATCGGTTCTTTGGGGAGAGGAGTGGGGCAGTGCTGGACAGCACAATCCCAGTCATGCTGTGGGTCCAGGTCTCCTGGCAGAAATGCTGCGCTGTGCCCAGGAGCCCTTGTGTGCAGATGGGGAACCTAGAGTGATGCATCGCAAGAAAAAATCATCATCTCACTTTGTTTTTTCCTCTTTCTTGCACGGCTGGCATGAGCTGGAGCTGACATCTGATCTGCTTTTGATCTTTTTCTAGCATGGGCTGTATGTTTTTTGAAGCATTTCGCTGCCAGAGCTGACCACTACTGAGAGACAGAAAAAGCAGTCAGCAAACATCCCCATTTAAAACTGTGCTGGTTTTAAAGCTTTGCAGATTACTTTGCTTGTTTTTCAGCCAACTCCTAAGATGTTGCCAGCAGATTTCCAGTAAATTAGACATTTAAGTCAAAGTGGCTTATTTGAAATATTTGAACAGTGGCATGAGGAAAGCTTAGGTGAAAGACAGAGCTGGGAGGAGGATGATCTGTAATTTGTCTGCAGTTTTGCCTGGTGCAGATGAGATACTCACAGCAGACCATCTTTCTCGTCAGGTTATGGTTTGTTGCAAGGATTTGGGATTATCTGTACTGATTTCCCAGGCCTTAAAATTCTGATTATTCATTTCAGCTGTAGTACAGTAAGCAAAACATTCTGCATTTTTTCGGGGATTTCTTGCTTCAGGCTCTTTTTGAAATTCATGGAAGCTATCTGTAACATAATTTTCTCATAATAATTTTAAATGTCTTTTAGAAATCTGAGGAGAGTGGAGAATTTTGTGACTATCTCTCAGGAGTTACATTCTTAGGTCACAGACAATTCTGTTGCAAATAAGTACAGCTCCACTGATTAAAGCAGTGTTGTCCCTGACAGTGTTGAAGTGTGAAATGATTTGGGTAGATTTGTGTCATCCCACTGTTAAAAGACAGAGAGTTAAACAATACTTGTGCAGGCAGCTGAAAAGCCTAAATAAGTATGTTGCTTTAAATCACAATAAAATCCATCATTTATTTTCATTGTATTTAGTGAATTATAGCCAGGATCTCAGTGAGCAAGACTAGTTTCCTCTGTAGTTGCTTGCACCATGCAGTCCTTTAACACTTGTCAGAGGAGCATAAGGAAGTTTGTTAACATCAAAGAATTATTGCATCTCACTGTGAAGTTCTTAAAGTTTTGCAGTAGTAAAGTTAGTTCTGCCATGAAGTTTTGCATAAGGTTGGTATGGGATTTATAAAAATAACATTTTGTTCAATACTGGGTCTCCTCACTAACTGATAGTATTAAGAGACTTTTACTTTCCTTCTACTTAACTGGTAAGTTGGTCTTTACTACAGGCTGATTTAAGATTCCAACATTCTCATTGCTGTATTCTTAATATTTAGTGAATATTGTCCTAGATGACTGGGTGATAAAACAGCTAATAGTTAAATTTGATTTTATGATAATTTATGTTCTGAAGCCATGACCATCTCCTCCATATATAGAATATATATTATCCCAGTATCTATGTTTCTGATATTTTCATCTCTTTTAATGGGGAAAACGTTGTCAGAAGCAGATTGAAAACTCAGGGCCATGCCCCAACTGTCCCGCAGATTTATGCCAAAGGAGAAATAGCAAGGACCAGGAATAAGCAATATCTTACTTCCTCTGTTTTGTTCAAAAAAGTTTCAATGTTCCTCAGCTCCCTTGAGGCAGTCCTCTGTCCTCATCTTGATTCTGGAAAAGTGTTTCTTGCTGTTTTTATGTATCTGGCCCACTGGGCCGTACACATGTCCCTGCTCTGTAGATGAGCTGCCTGCCAAAGCTATGTTCACCCTCCCATCCAAGCAGAAGCAGCCCTCTTGCTCTGAGAGGTGGGGTTTCATTCATGAGATTACTTGGAACAATGACTAAAACACAGAGACCAAAAAAAAAAAATTAAAAAAAAAACCAGTTGAGCAAAAGAGGAAGGCCAAGCCTTCCTTTTATCACGAAATTCAGTCATGGGTATCACCAGCCTCTGTTGTGGAGGGCGAGCTCATACTCATTCCCTCAATGGTATTTCCACTCCAGGCAGAGGGATTGACCAGGAGGAGACAAAGCACCTGCTTTGTATCCTATGCTGGCTGCTGCAGCATCACTGTGGCCTGAACTAATCATTATGGACAGCAATTAAGAGTAATTGAGGTAGTCTTTCTAGCCCAGTGCTTTCTCTGTAGCTTTTAATAAGGAGAAATTAGAAGGGGAAACAAATGCTGTTTTTCACTAAGCTCTCATGAGCAGTTTCTGATTGTCTCAGGATTCAACAACTCATTAGGTGGAGAATTGGCAGTGCCTGGTTTGAGTAACACCAGTTTTCTGCATGTCTGTGTGACGACGTTGTTTACATTCTTGAAACATGTGGAATGTTAATTTTTCTGTTGGTTTCTTCCCCCCTGGTATGGGGTTCTTGGTCTATTTTGAGCCTGAGCTTGTTTTCCTCTATTATGTAAGAAGAATATAGGAAGTGTGATGTGCTTTCCTCTAGTGATACTGCAATTGAAGAAACTATGAAACAGGACTGGCCAAATAGAATATTTGTCACAATAAATCACTGGGTTTGGAAAATATAATGATAATGATATGATTTTGTTTGGGGTTTTTTTTGTAATATTTCCTGTGTTTGGTGAGATGAGGACAAGTACCAAATGGATTGCAAAAGAGCAGCATGTTTGTAGTGGTAACAGCCCTGGCTGAAACAGCTGCCTCACCTGCAGCCTCCTGCCTCACCCCAGTCTCTGCTGGGACCATGTGTGACATACCAAACCTGTGAGCAGTGTCCAGTGCCTGCCAATGAAAAGAGAAAATGTCTAGGGAAATTTTATCTCCCTTATCCCCCATCCCAAAATGTGGATTAGGTTTTTTTCTCCCCATTTGTTTTGGCCTAAATTCAGGACCCCAGAACAAGAACTGCAAATGGTTGGTGAGAAGGAGCAAAGAAGATTCGGTGTCAACTGCTCATCCTGCTGCCTACACAGCAGGATGCCCATTCATCCTCATGCCCACAGCTCTGTGGATGCCCTTGCCGCACCATACCTGTGGGAAGACACCTCCATATCCATGCATGCCTACAAATTGGGGTCCTCAATGGCCTCTATTCATAGCATGCAACTAAAAGGGTGAATCCTCCACCAAATTTTTCTCATAAACACCACACATTTTTTACAATTGGGCCATTCGAGCATAACTTGGGGTCAGCGAACTGTGGTAGAGAGTGCAGTAACAAATGGGAAAACTGTGCTTGTAAGTGCATAAGCTTTTCAGAGGCAACTGCTGATAAATTCTTTCAGTTTACCACAGTTTCTCCAAGGAGATTTGCATTTTTCACTTTCTTGTCATCAGGGCTTCAAAAATAAAGGCATATAGGCTGATGTCTTCATCAGACACCCATCAGGCAACGCAGGTCTTGTTTTGGAGGGTCTGTGTGCTCTCAGGCTATCTGTAAACAAAATGCATATATTTATGACATGTTCTAGAGAAAGCAGACAGAATCAGAGGTCTTTACTTCTGATTACCTTCTACTTTGAAAATATTTTCACAAATGCAGTTTTCACATTTAAATAATAAAATGTCATGTTCCTCCTTCTCACATACCCCTTGCCTTACAAAGATGTTAATGTGCATTATTCCTGTCATCTGTGCAGTAACCCTCATCTTTGTTCATTACATGCTTGGATCTTGTTTTTTCAAAGCCTGACTGAAACAATCTTGTGGCTTCCGGTAAAGCTGGGAAAATCAGAGATTCTTCTTGACTGACCAATCAAATACATGAAGGAAACTGTAGATAGATAGTGATTGATGGTTTGAAGGCAGTTTGCACCCAAAAGCTAAGTCTGCGGCCATGATGGCACAAAATATCCAAGTAATGAAAATCCCTCTGGATCCTCACTCTCTCAGTGTTTGGATTTCTTTTTGGATGTCTAAAATCATAGAAACAGAATCAAAGAATGTTTTGGGTTGGAAGATACATTAAAGATCATTTAGTTCAACCCCCATGCCCTGGGCAGGGACATCTTTCACTAGATCAGGTTGCTCAAAGCCCTGTCCAACCTGACTTTGAACACATCCCATGATGAGAAATTTATGTTGCCTCTGGGCAACCTGTCCCAATGTCTCACCACCTTCATAATAAAAAATTTCTTCCTGGTGTCCAATCTAAATCTACCCTCTGAGAGTTTAAAACTGTTTCCCTTTGTCCTGTCTCTATAGGCCCTGCTAAAAAGTCTCATTTCATCTTTCTTATAAGCCCTTTGTAAGTACTGGAATGCTTCTATAATGCGTCCCCAGAGTCTTCTCTCCTGAACAACTCCAGCTCTCTCAGTCTGCCTTCATAGGAGAGGTGCTCCAGTCCTCTGACCACTTTTTTAGCCCTCCTTTGGATCTGCTCCAACAGGTCCATGTCTTTTTGTACTGTGGAAACTGGATGGACATACAGAACTGGATGCAGTATTCCAGATGGGGTTTCATGAGAAAGGAGTCTTGTATTTGTGGGGTGCCCCGTGGCAGGAAGGAATGATGCATCTGACTCCATGTTCTTAGAAGGCTAATTTATTATTTAAGACACTGTATTATAAAGAATACTATACTAAGCTATACTAAAGAATAGAGAAAGGATACTTACAGAAGGCTAAAAGATAATAATGAAAACTTTCCAGAGTCCCAACACAGCTGGATGGTGATTGGTCATTGAGTCAAAACAACTCACATGAAACCAAAGAACAATCACCTATTGAATAAACAGTCTCCAAACCACATTCCAAAGCAGCAAAACACAGGAGAAGCAAATTAGATAATATTGTTTTCCTTTTTCTCTGAGGCTTCTCAGCTTCCCAAGAGAAGAATCCTGGGCAAGGGGATTTTTCCAGAAAATATGACAGTGACAGAGTTGGCAGAGTGACCTGCTGGCCATGTGTCTTTAATGTAGCCCAGGGTGTGGTTCTTGCTGGTTCATGCCAAATTTTTCATGCACCGGTATCTCCAAATCCTTCTCTGCAGGGCTGCTCACCTATCCATTCGCCTCCCAGTCTGTATGGATACTGGGGATTGCCCAGACCTACATGGAGGACATTGCACTTGGTCTTACTGAAGTTCACGAAGTTCACGTGGGTCTGTTCCTTAGTCTTTGTCATGGTCCCTCTGGATGGCGTCCCTTCGCTATGATGAGGGACCACCAATGCAGTCATTCCACCATAGAATTCCACCAGATTATCAGGCATGATTTGCCCTTGGTGAAGGCATGCTGGTTGTCTCTAATCACCTCCCTCTCTTCCATGTTTTTCAATGTAACTTCCAGGATGATCAGTTCTTACCAGGCATGGAGGGGAGGCTGACTGGTTGGTAATGATATCTAGCAGTGAATTAGGAGTTTATTGAAAGACTGGGAAGAAAAGATATTTTTTCTGCCTGTTGTCACCATGATTCATGGCCCATCTATTTGTGATATGGAAGTTTCAAAACATGAAATGCTTCTCTCATATAGATTTCACATGTGGGATTACATACTGCAAGTAGGACTGCATTGCATGAGGCTGAATTTGGTGTTAAATTCCAAGTATATAAGTTTGTTTTTGTACGGAAATACCTCTGTTCAGAATTAGCGCGGTGCTGATGTATTGCTCTAATATTAGAGCTTGTCAAAAACTTTTGACTCTTTTGTCCCAGAAAAAAAGTGCTGGCATTTCATTTTTTTATTTTCTTGCTCTGAATAAAAGCACCATGTGATTCCCACCCACCTTCCCCCACCAACAAGGGACAGTTGCAGAAAGGATCATCTTGGAAAAGCTTATACAGCTTTATTTTGAGGTCTTCAGCTGAAGAGCAGCTTCAGAATTCCTGAGCAACTGAAGTATTCTACTTTATTCTGGTGTGATTTTAAATTTTGTTCTTCTGTTTTATGGGCAAAATAGATCAGATGAATTAGTCTCAGTTTTCACTAGGAGGCTGGGCTTCCAATCCAGAAATGCATCGGGTGTCACAGTGGTTTATTTAGGAATACTGTCCAGTGTTTCCTTTTTGCTACCTCAAAATAAACACATTTCAATTGAGTAGTGCAATTTTTCACTTTTGCAGAATGTTTTGAGGCTTGTTCATTATGCTTTGTCCAGAATCTAAACATTACCCACAGCTTATTTTAGCTTTCATTAAAGAAAAATCTGAAAGTGTTTGTAAATACTAAATCTTTCAAATGGAACTGCCTTCTTCCATAGACGCATTATTCTACTAAAAACTTCTACTGGGTTTAATTTCCCAAAAAAAAGTGTCAGATTTTTCACTGTGGTTTCTTCATCAGTGCCCGACTCAAAAATATATTGCAAACTACTCCTCCTTTTATAGAAACTATAGAAACTATGTATTTATTATCTGCAGAAAATCTGAGAAGATCTGACTAAAATGTTTCATGCTTGCAGTGAGCAACTGCTCCCTTTCCAGTGTCTAAATGATGGGCTGCTGCTGTTACTCATGGTGCTTATTTCATAGCATCTGAAATTCATCAACAAAAAATTCATAGTAAGAATCGTGCAAGATGTTGTGGTCTCAGCAGGTGAGATGAACAAAGAGTGGGTAATAACCTGCAGGCTAAGGGAAGGATGTGACAACAGGAATTCACACATCTGCTGTGTTGGCTTCTAGGCTTGAGATCCAAAGAGTAAAAATAATAGACCATAGTAGCATTTTAGGAGCATCCGCGATTCCAAGAGAACCTTCCCCACTGGATGACTAAGTCCTCAAGTCTTTATGAGCAATAAATAAATTAGATCGTCTGTTAGCTGTCATATAAAAGCATATTTTCATCTATATTGCCTTCCACAAAAATTATTGAGAACAGGCAAAGGTTTCTAGCCCTGTTTATAACCAGCTAGTAAACATGAGGCTGAAGTATTCTCCAATTCATAAATGTTTGGGTTTTTTTACTTTTTAAAGTCATTTCATCTTAACACCGCTGGATCTTTTGGTACAGGGCTGGGAGAGTCTTTATATGTCAATCATCTTTATCTCATTTCAACTTCTTAATCTGGAACTACCACAGGGACATTTTACTAAGGGATTTCCAGTTGGTTTTGTTGTTTTGGTTTTTTTTCTCATTTTGAGTATCAGAATGCAATGTGAGTTTAATGAACACAGTCTAAAAAAATCACCAAGAGAATATGTAGTAGAGCTCAAATTACGATTTCTAGATGCATCCAGATTATGCTTTAGAGAATAAAAACCTCTCTAAAACTTGCAGAATAGGGCACAGAGATGAAGGATGGGAGGGATGTAGCACTCCCATTCTTCTGCTCAGTTTGGCAGAGGTTTATCATCAAGTGATGTGTTGTGGCTATAAAACTGCTCAGTGTCCCACACAGATCAGGGCTCTATTTGCCTGGAGTGTTCTATGCTGAAAAAGGACTTGTTGACAGACTCCTTGCTGCAGCAGCATCACGGAAGGTATTACAGCTAATTCAACATGTCTCTGGCAGGAGTTAGGTCAGTTTGAGGCTTCTGTGGTAACACTGGGCTTCCACATCAGCATTTGTGAGAGTTAACTCAGTTCCTTATAAGCAAATATAAACAGACCAGTTCAGGTTGTACAAATTCCAGGGGTGGAACCAGTGCTCACAGCTGTGACAAAACAGGAGTGTGATGTGTCCAGAACAGAAGGATACTGTTTCTTCCTGAAACACTCTAAAGGCAAGGAAGATGGAATCTGCTGAAAATGTATTTTTGATGAAAAACAACCTTGAAGTTATAGTGTTTTCTGATATTTAACTTATTCTGTTTGTCATCTGAAATGATGGCACAGACCATTTTTTATTACTGTAGTACATGTACCAAGTCTCATGTAATTAGACTGTTTTCAGCAGAAATAAGCAAACTGAAGGAGCAAGTGAGATTTTCCTGACAGAAATCCATGATAAGCAATCAAATGTTTGTCTTGTCACTGTGGAGAAAGTCAGGCTGCCTGCTCAATCTGATGAAAGTTTTCCCTTGGATTATTCAAGCAGCTGAATCCATCAGCTCTGCCTAGTTTGGGGTGTTTTTTGTCTGAGTTAGGTTGAATGTGATATGGAGGTATGTAAGAAAGCCCACTGGACAGACCATGCTTCTGTATGATGCAGAGTTTTTCATACTGTTATTCAGAAAGCTTTTTGAGAATTGCAGCCCACCCTGTTGGGTGTTTTCAGGTGGAAGCTGACTGCGTTCACTTTCTCTCAGCATTGAGGGCTCCACATTAGAAAATGGTCCAGGAATTGGCTGCAAACTGTCCATAAGCTGCATTGTTCTGGCTGAGGTGGTGTGCACCCCAGCTTCCAAAACATGTGGTGTAAACAGGATGAGTGTTTTGCTTTTTCTGGTTGAGTGTGGAAAGAGTCTGGCTGACTTGTTGTGCTCCTCTCCAAAATTTTGGATGACTTAGAGGAGCTAGGGAATCACCAAGGGGATCAGGGGTTGAATCATAAGGAAGGATAGTGGAGTTTAGTGTGTGCTCACTGCTAAGCACTAATGAAGAGAAGATGTCCTTGGCTCTGCACACCAAGGGGTGATACTGAGTTATGTAGCCCATGGTCCAATTCTGTGTTAATTAAGCCCTTGTTGACACCTAATTGGGTTTGGGTGGGTGGCATGTACCATTTCCTTTTCTATCCAGAGCATTTTTGGGTGGTCACAGCACTTCAGACACTTACACTGTGTATACCTCAGGCATCCTGACCTATGGCCCACTGTCCTCTGCTCAGGACAGTGTGGTGACAGGGTGGGCAGCAGACTGCTGTCTCCCATGCCTGGGTTCAACAGCAGTGGCTTTGAAGCTGTGCTTTTGGGGCTGCCCCCACATTTCACCACAGCTCTGTCAAACTGAGGAATTTTCACTTGATCCATCTCACCAATCTAAAAGGTATCACACTTTTTATGCCTATTGACAACGTCTGCCATGGCTAACCAAACTAAGTCGGTATTGATGGAAGAGAATTTGATGTCCTGGATCTACCATTAACTATGACTCAAGAATGACTGTGAGCTGCAAACTTCTTCCTGTCTTCCCCAGTTTTCATGAGGATAAATCCATGATGAGATTAAACCAGGATGCAGTAAATGGTGTAAAGGAAACAGTCATTTGGAAAAAAGGATAGAGCAGCCTGGATGGGTATGTTAACCTGGGCACTGAGAGAAACTCTAGATTCCTGAAAATGTTTTGCAGGGGCTATCCCAAAGTCCATGTAGCTTCAGTAATCCAGTGATCTGTTCCAGCTGTTATCATGAGCACCACAGCATAATAATCACCTCCGTGTGCATTACTCATTCTGCATTTTGTGGTATGTCTCAGTACTTATTGGATCATTGACAGGGGAAACAAGCCATCCATTGAAGGAGACCTGGATGTAATTAAGCATTGTTCAACTGAATCCTATTAGTGTTGAATAACAAAAGATGTTCCACGTAATCTGAATTAGTAAACTACATGGAGGAGTACAGCAGAGTCACGAAGGCAAGGAGTGATGCTCAGCAGAGACTGCTGCTCTGGGAGATATAGCCTTAGTGACATATTAGCCACAATGCCTGTTAGCCATGTGTCATTAATTCTGGCTTAACATTCTCCAGATATGAGAGGGAAGTGCTGAGGTTATGCAGGCATTGACTAATGACAAATAAAACCTGGCTTGGCACGGAAGAACAGGAGATTTTTGTAGTCTATAGTGAGCACATGCCCAATATAAGAGAAGACAGAAAATATTTCAGGATGGTGCTTCTGCTTTGTCACAGGAATGGATGTGAAGTCCTGGGGAATCTGCTGACCCTGTGTAACAAAACAATAGGATCCAGACAGACCACTATTAGCAGACCCCAGTAGGATCTCCTTGCCCTGCAGGTGGCTGATGCTGCACTACAAGTCTGCTTGTGTAACTGTGATGCAGTGCAGAGACACACAATACATAGTAAACAATACCATCAGCATCCAGGGGAGAGATGCTCAGTTTCTGCAGCAGAGTCCAAGGCAGGCTGGGTAATCCCCAACCCTACCAAGCACCAAGCCCATGTTCTGACTGACTTGCATCCAGTGTGTGGCTTGCACTCTGGCTCAGATTGCTAATAAATTCAGTCTGCTGAGGTGCTCAGGGATCAGTTTTTAGGCTCTAGCTAGGTGTGAGTCTTGCCAACGTAACCATGCTCAAGTACTTAATTTTAGACAGATTTCCTCTTAGCACCTGGAAACCTATAAATGTGTAAGCTGAAATGCAGAGAGAGAAAATACCTCAGAAACTCAGCACTACATTTGGCACTTTTAATGTTCTTGATATCAGTGCAATGCACTGGGTGAAATGTACCAGTTTTATTCCACTATAAAAATGATGAAAAGGATGCAGTTTTCAGGTTTCTTTCAGTCAATTGTGTGAGCTTTCCTTGTTGATATGGTTGTTAAAAGAAGCTTCCTGTTCTTTTTAGTAAGTGTTGTGGCTTAACCCCAGGTGGCAGCTAAGCCCCACACAGGCACTCATTCACTTCCCCACTAGCAGGATCAGATAGAGAATCAGAAAAGTAAAAGTGAGAAGACTTGTGGGTGGAGATGAAGACAGTTTAATAGGGAAAGCAGAAGCTGTGCACAAGCAAACCAAAACGAGGAAATCATGCACCACCTGATACAAGGTCAGTAGGTTACAGATTGGTGCTGATAACACCAACATTGCATGTTTGATCACTATCCAGGCCATTCACTTGAGAGTTGAACTCAATGATCCTTGCAGGTGCCTTCCAACTTGGAATATTCTGTGAAATATCTGGGAGATAATTTATTTCCCCTGGTCAGGCAAGTATTCAATCATCTCCAGAAAAGGTGATCTCCATCACATCAGTGACTTGGGGAGACAAGCACCATCACTCTAAATGTCCCCACCTTCCCCCAGCTCTGTATGCTGAGCATGATGCCATATTTTATGGAATATCCCAGTGGTCCGTTGGGATCAGCTCTCCTGGCTGTGTTCTCTCCCAGTTCCTTGTGCACCCCCAGTCTGCTCACTGGTGAGGGGATGTGAGGAGCAGAAAAGGCCTCGACTCTGCATAAGAGCTGTTCAGCAATAATGAAAATGTCCCTGTGTTATCAGCACTGTCTCCAGCACAAACCCACAGCATAGCCCCATATCAGCTACTAGGAAGAAAATTAACTCTACCCCATTGCAAACCAGCACAATAAGCAAGAAACAGCTGTGGACTTTAGTTTATACCTCATGTGTTCCAACACAGCAAAATGTTGTAGGAATTAAGTCCAACAGGCACAAGTACTGAATGCAATGATGGAAATAATACTGGTAGAATTAGGGAAATACATGGATTATTATTATTTTTGTTATTACTGTTTCATCAGAGGCCATTATCCTACAATTTTTCTTTTGGAACCGGATTTCAAAGCTGATTAAGGAATTTTCTTTAACCAACCATATTTCAGAAAATTCTCACCAGAGGAAGATGTTCAGTTACATCTTGTACATCCATTCGATTTACTCAAGACATCTGAGGCCAAAGAAAAATTTTGCTAGTCACTTCTCTTTTTTATTAGAAAAAGAGAAATCACACTCTCTTCAGCACAATTATGTCGGTTTCTTGTGTATCATGTCATGGATAAGCTGCATATTCATCAACAAAGTGAGGAGAGGTGAAGAGTTTTTATGAAAGTATTTTCCTTAACAACAGTAGGAATTCACTGGTCACTTCTCAGTCATCACTGATCTTTTCAACAAGGGAAAGATGTGTCGTGTCATCATCCTTTTGGTACAGGAGGTGAGACTGAAACCAAGGTAAGAAAGTTGCTTGTGGTCATGCAGATCAGCATTTCTGAGGAACATGTAGAGCAATTAGCAATTAATTTGTGCTCTGATACGAGACAGGAGGAAAGTCCTAATGGTCTTCCAGCTCTAGTGCAAATGCCTGTGTTGTGCTGGAAAATTCACATCAACTCCATTTGAAAAATGGAGATGGAGAAGGAGAAAACATGCTTTACAGCTGGTGTGGTTCTTTGCCTCTGAGAACAGCAGAGCACGGACATCAGGAGAAAGCGAGGCAGCTGGAGACAAAGCAAGGCTGGTGGGGGGCACCCAGGTCACTTAACTGCATTTCAGATCCACGATCCCAGCATGGATATAAAATGCAAGATACATTGAACAAGTGATTTATAACTGAAGAGGTACGTGCCAAAAAATTTTTTGACACTTCTTAAAAGTTTAGTGTTACTGTGGGAGATTCTTAAATTGCAGCAATGGTAGGAAGTGGCACTGTTAGGAAAATTTATAGACATTTCTAGAGCACCTAAAATTATTGGATAAAAAGTAGCAAGGCCATGCAAACTCAGTTGCAAGCACAAATTATCAGTCATATAAATTCTCTTTCCACGTGTAGGTGTAAGGAATGAGAGAAGTAACTATGTGGCCAGGTTGTGGTATGGCTAAGAAACTTGACATAACTAAACAAATCATACAGCCTTCCCTGTAGAAGAATTCCACATTTAGAAAGAGCAGATGCCAGTTGTTAGCAGTGCCAGAGATGAGTTGCATCCAGCCAGAACCAGTAGGAATGCAAGCTCCAATATGTTTCAGGAAAGAAAGATGAGAATTCAATTTTAGGTCAAATTTGACTATGTGATCTTGGTTCTCAAGTGGTTTCATGTCTGGGAGAAATCTATAGTTTGTAAAAAGTTAACACCTTAAAATGGAAATGGTGGTCAGGAGGTTTCTTCCATTCAAAGTAAATGAGAATATTTTGGAGCATGTAAATAAGAACCTAATTTATTTGTCACAATGTCAAGTTTTCCAATCTCCTCTGGTAGCTCTGAAATGAAGGAAATTTTCTACTGGAGGAAGTAAATGTAGCTGGGTCTTCTTTTGCTTTTCTTTTTTTTTTTTTTTTGAGGAAACTGCAGAACAACTAAATACAAATGCTACACCAACTACAGAAGTCTGTAAAGAAATCACCCAAGGGGTGTTTGCTGTTGTTTTCACAAAATCTATAATGCTATTTTTAGATAAGAAGTTAAACTACAGGAAATAAACACAAGCCTCCCAAGCCATGTGTTTGAGAGGTATCCAAATTGAAGGCCAGTCTGTTAGAAGACAAATCTACCATGGAAGCCCACAGATTTGTCCTGTATCTGTGTGGTACTTTTCTTGGGGGTTGAGACAAGTAGTGGCTCACAAACAGCTCCTGTTTTGTTTCAAAGCCACATTGTAGTAGGCAAGTGTTTGTGCAAACTGAGTTAGGGGCAGCTTTCAGCTGGTATGAGTACCTGCTGACAGGGAGAAAATTACATTTGCAAATGTTTTATCAACAATATTTTATGTAGAACCTTTTGTAATGAAAACAGTAATATGCTGTAATACTTGTTTACTGCAATGCTGAGTTTTTGATACATCACTCTCCCTCCTAACCATATCACAATTCATGGATTTGGAGAAGCTGAGTTCACGTGGGTCAGGAAAGCTATTTTGAACCATGCTCTTGGTGAAGCAGAAATAATGTCTGGTAGCCCACCCCTCTCTCATTTTACTAGTTTGTGCTGATCCCCAGTCCCTTCCCAGGATTGCTGAGACTGCCATATCCATAGGATGGGAGTAGTCTAGCACTCCAGATAGTGAAACCACCCACCAAGAAGGTATATACAGGACTTAGGATTAAAAATCCATAGCTTCAGGCAGCAAGGGAAGTGCAACTCTTCTGGCCCTGGTTGCTGAGAGAATATAGAGTAAAATCTGTCTCTAGACTGACAAGGATGAGATCCAAGCTCCTTGGCTTCTCTTTAACAAGGGTACTCCCCCTATTTTTTGGTGTTCACAATTCTCCTTAGCCTTGGAGAAGTGAAGACAAACTTTAAATGAGTGTTCCATCTGATGAAATGCTTGCTTGCTGAGCTGGCTGAGCAATATTTCTTGCTTGTTAAGCTCAAGATACATCTTAGCACTTCATGAACTATTGAAAAAAAATCCCTTACTGATGCTCAGCCAAGGTGGCCATGGAAAAGCAGCATGGCTTGAAGGGCTGTCGTAATTCCTAAAATTGCTTTAAACACCCTGTGCTACTGTGGGAGAAGCAACTTTCGAAATAATGTGAGTCCCTCGTGGTCATGTTACCTAGGGAGTCTGTGCTGCAAAATGTTCTGGAGGCTGCATTTCTGCTGGAGAGGACCCTGTGGTCTGCCAGGGCTTGGCACTGCTGCTGGCTGAGCAGGAATGTCCCTGCCTGTGATGCCAACGCAGAGCCCAAGGGCTCGTTCTCCTCTTTGAACTCAGGACCCCGGAGCAGAGTTCCTTGGTTACACAATAAAATAATAAAAATGCTAGTTTAAAATTTGAATTAGTAAATAACTATTTTTGGCTTTCTCAGAGACAGCATCTGTAAATAATCAGGCAGAAGCCTTTCCATAAAACAACACAGAAAAACCTCAAAGAGCATTTAGATTCTGCAACATTTAAACAAAATTTTTAACTCATGGGGAAGCCAACATCAACACAATGCTTCCTGCACATAAAAGCATGGAATTTCTTAGCAGTGTGGGGGCAATAAATGACTATCACATTTCCCTCCTTCTAAAACCTAAATATTTTTCAATGGAAATAGTAATATTGATGGAAAAAGAAAAGAGGACCTTGAGTTATGTAAGAATTTATTTAAGCTCTGAATCTCCATACACTACAGACTGGAGGCTAATTAAAGCAAAACTTAAGCTGTTCAGTTTTGCTCTAATTGTCCTCCAAGCTCAGGAGATCAAATATGCTAGCTGAGATCCTTCTTCTAATCATTTACATTTGTGACCTAAGTTTTGAGTTCATTCCTGCTGCTCTCAGCCAGGTCCTTCCTTAATTCAAACAAAAGAGATGAATGATATACTCTTAATTTTGTCCTCTGCAGAGGTAGGAGGACATGATGACAAACAGCTATACACATTTATGCTCCTAGCAACCTCTGACCACAGGGTTTGCCCACAGTGTTTGTGAAATCAGAAATTCATAGCCATGTACATATGCATGGGTTATTTGTTAGGGAAAATGTGAACATTTACCAGTGTAAAAAAATTTAATACTTTATTCAAGATGCTGTTACCTTGATTTCTTAGCTCTTTTAGGAGGTTTGCTGTTATCTCAAGGGGCTGCCTAGTCATGCTCTTGTGCTTTTGAGTGGGAAATTGTTTATGAATAACTGGCTAAATTTCTAGTCATTAGACCTGATTGAAACCGATGGATCTTCAAGCTGTGGATGAATGAACCAGCACGTAGCAAGTTTCTGGGAGGGATGACTGTTGCAGGCAATCAAAACTGGGAAGTGTTACAAATTTAACATGGCTCCACAAGCAAGCTCTGTGGTTTCACAAACCACCCCTGGTTTGTGAACTGCTGCTAGAGAAGGGCTGAATTAAGCATTTATTTAATCTGTGTGAATCTCTGAGTAAAGAAGCAAAAATCAGTCTTGCGTTTCCTGTTTACCAGGCTGGTTAGCTTTTAGCTATAGTTTGTAAGTTGTCATTTAGAGTGTCTAATTATCTAGCTTCCCACAAGCAACAGATTTGTGACTTTTCCCAGATGAGGCACAGTTATGAAAAGTTATACAGTGGAGGAGTCAAGATAATGGTATGCAAAGTTGTGCCTAGATTTGTTTTTCTCTGCTAAATGATTTACTCATTTTGATAGTCTGACAAACGCCAAAGCAATTTCCCAAAAAAAGCTAATGTTTGCTTCATCAGCAGCTTTCAGAGAAAACAAAATGTTGTGGTTTAGACATGGGAATAAGAGATCAGAGAGTATCACAGAGATACTGAGCTTACCAAAGTGCACCCACTATGAGTTCTCAGAGCCCTCAGAAAGAGGTCACTCAGTGTTGGTGGCACCTGGGAGCCTGGCACAATTGTAGTTCCTGGCTGAACCATCTCCTGGCCACCTCCTGCCTTCTGGCTGCTCCCAGCAGGTAGTGCTGGGCCACAGGCACATAAAGCAGTGCCCAGGCTGTGCATGGTCTCTCTGCAACTCATCGCTGACCTTCTCAAATGAACAAAGGACAGCTAAGCTGGTTTGCAGCTTTGAAAATCCTGGTTGGGTCTACTACCACATGAAAATGCTTTGATGAAGGTAAAACCTGAAAAAAGACAAGACTCCATCCTCTGGAAAGATTTTAAACTCTATCCCACAGTAAGACTTTCTTTGGGTTTTTTGTTTGTTTGTTAGGGCTTTTCATTTGTTTTGTTCTGTTTGTTTTGTTCTGTTTTGGTTTTTAACTGTTAAATTTGGGAACAGAGCAGAGATTGGCACTTCTGTTAAGGAACCATGAGAAAACCAAAGGTTTGTTCTGTAATTACTTTTTCAGTGTAGCTTTCTTTTCACAGAATTACAGGATGGGTAATGTTGGAGAGGACCACATCTGGTCCAGCCTCTCTGCTCAGGCAGGGCCATCCTAGAGCACATTGCATCCATACGATTCTTGAATATGTCCAGTCAGGGAGACTCCACAGCCTTTTAAGGCAATCTGTTCCAGTGCATGGTCACTCCAAAATCAATCTAAGCTGCTCTCAGGAGAACAAAAAGCTGGTGTGGAGTTTGTTAGCAGCAGTCTGAGAGACCTGCAGTGATGAAGCTGCGTGCCAACCCTTAAGTGCTGTTTGCACACTATTTTGTTTGCTTGTTAATATGACCTGTGGCTTTTAACATTTTTCTTTGACTACAGCACTTACAGTTTAAGAAAGATACTCTGTGAGTTTCTCCTGAGAAAGGTACCCTTAAGAAAAGTTTCCCTGCAAGCAGGAAGGATGCTGAGCAGAGAAACTCACACAGGAGATAACTGTCAAATGGCAATTCTGCAACTCTTCAAAGTAGAGCAAGAAAGTGTTACTTAGCTACCATGTGGTTGACAAAAAGATTTATTAACTTGGTTAACACATCTCTTCAATTTACCAATTTTTAGGTAGTGTAAACTGATGACAATAGATTTTTAGTACATAATTTGAAGACATAAAAAGCAGATGCATTTCCCCAGGTTACTTGACCTTACAAGTAGTGGCTTATGCTGGTGCATTTTCATACAAGTACTCCAATTTTTCACATTATATCTAGTATCCATACATTATATCTAGTATCCATACCATGACTTCTTATGGTACTTTCCAGGTACAGAAAGCTAAGTCAGGAACTGGGTTGATATAGTCTCACAGATCAAAAAAACAATGGACGAGATTGTGCTGTTTAGGTATTGTGAAACATTTTCTGTCGTCCTAGTTCAATAGGTAATGAATGCAGCATGATCAGCACCAACACAGAAGTAATGGTCTACAATATGTTTTTGAACTTTTTGTTCCTATCTTCCCCATTCACTCTTTTCATGCCATGTGGGTAGCTAACAGATGTGTTACATTATACTGCATTAAATCCTGTAGAGGCAATAGTCTTAAGTGCTGTGTCAAATATTTATAATGTGGAATTATTTTAGGACGGGATCCAAGTGCAATATGGCATCCTTCATAGTGTCTCTCTTGTTTTTGCATGAAGTGGAAGCTCAGCTACTTAAAATTACAATTTTACTTCTTTAGTCTTCAGCAACCCTTTTCATTTGCCACCATTTGAATATGTCTTAATTATTACCATACATTAGAGCCACTGTTGCTTTCTTTATTAGCTCTCTTATTTAGGCTGGGAAGGGCCAAGTTTTCAAGATTCCCATTCTAGCCCTGCTGCTCATCTGGCTGGGTTCCTTGGGCCCCTGAGGCTCAGCACACATGCAGGTACTGACTGTGCCCTCCAACACCCCCATGGCTACAGACCCAGCACTGGGAAGGGCCAGCCTGGAAGTCACCAGTGCAAGGCTGGCTGCGAGGTGATGCCATCATGAGGGGCCCAGGATTTGGCTGATTGGTGCTTCTGGCCTGAGGGTCAGGGCGTGGGGTGGGGAGCCCAGGGGGGCAAATAAGCCTGGCACATCCTGCCAGCTGTTTTGCACCTTTTGCATTGCAGGGAGGTTAAGCTTTTTGATTATTATGTTCTCCTTGGTGTTCAAGACACTAATAGTTTTAATAGCAAGAGGAATTTTCACTCCTTAATCTGCTTTATCTGCAAAATGCCATGTTTATGTTCAATATCTTGCTCTTTTTTTTATACTTTGCAAAGATAAGGATCCTAACCATAGCAGCCTGTTCTGAAATCATCTAAAATACTTGCAGCTATTTTCTCTTTAGAAAACCAGCATGTTAAGTGAGTTTGTTGTTCATCTAAGGCCACATGTCTTCCATTTATGAATCTGCTTAAATACCAAATTTCTGCGTCCTTCTTTTACTTCCTTTGACTTCCAAGCTTATCTAAGTCTTTTTTAAATTGAACTAATTTACAGGTTAAGTTAGTAATTTGATATTCTCTACTCAGAAATATTGACAATATTTTTACTCCTTATTCAGAAATATTTCTCTCTGAAGGCATTTGTTACTCAACCTGTATGATTGACTCCATAATTTAATTGTTCAGTTCCTTTTGATTGTTTTAATAATTTACCCACACATGCAGGACCCCAGCTTCATAGTTTGATATTCACCAGGAAAATATTTTTTTTTGTTGGTAGACGATTTTCTAAAGACTTCAAAATTGTTTTGTCATTTAGATAGTTTAGAGGCATCATTCTCGGCTACTGTAATTCATAGGGTCTGAGTTTTGTTGAGGCCAGAGTCTGTTCTAGTTTGTTTGTCCATTAGGCTGTGGGCATGGCTAATGTAGCATGGAGAATGCCCAGATAGTTCCATGTCAGTCTCACACAGTGACACATAAATAGGACTGTTTGCTATCACTCTATCACTTGAAGTGAGAATTTACACTGATCATCATTGGTATGGCTGTAGCTGAAATACAAGCAAAGATGGATGAGATGATCAGATGAGATGAGATTAAATGAGATGTAGAGAGCACAGAGCTGAGAGATGAAATATTTTGTACAACAAACATGTGTCCTCTGCCAGACATTTTCTGAGCAGTGCCAGTCCTTACCTCTGCACAAGTGGTATACATTCATTTCAGTGTTATCACTCTTACTGGAAATGTTTCTCCACATTTAGGACTTTAGAGAGTGTATTCAACTACATCTTCTTGGTATTTTGTTGATATTTGTTTGGTTTCCAAACTAAAACCAACAGCTTCTCTATTGTAATAGTTATTGTATTACAAAGGAGGGCAGCTATGAACAGTGTGTAGCAGGAAAAATGAGGGTAGGCCCCAAGTTGCTCTGCCTTCTTTTAATGCTTTCAATCCCAAATCCTAGTGTAAAAGTAACATAATTTTTATCATACCATCTTGACAACTTTAATCTTCTCTGTTGGCACAGGCTGTAACTCACTCTTCAGACCCTTTCTCCTGTTTGCAAATGGCCTTGAGGAAAATGGAAACTATCTGCTGTTCCATTAAAAAAGAATTGAAACAAACATAAAGATCTTGGCGCAGAAGCCCAAGTCAATCTTAGTTTCTCAGTTCAGTGCGGCATTTTCTCATTCCATAAGAAAGGAACACTGTCTGAGGTTTTCAGCTATTCTGGGTGGGCTCATGAGCCAGCAAAATGAAGGGGTGGTTTCTACCAAACTTGGCTCGGGTCTTGTGTAGCAGCTCATAAACACCATGATTTGCATAACCTCTCCAGCATCTGCACAAAAACGACTGTCAGTCAACACTTCTGGCATGTCAGGGTCATTCTTAACACATTAGATGTGAAAGGGCACCAACAGGGTGAACTTAATATCCTTCCACTGATGTGACCCACATACCATCCAAGACAGGGAAGGATGTTTTCAATCAGGTCAAAATGAAGATGACTACAAGCTGGGACCATTCAGTCTCTGAGCTGTTTATCAATCAAATATATGATATTCTTCATATGGGATATTCTTGAAACTATCTAAATTTTCAGATCTCATTGAGACATAAAATAGCCAGACTGTCAGTCTGGTTTTCATTTGTGCTCTTTTCAGCTTGGCTGTAATTGAGAGCAGCCTCATGCAGTTTATCTATAACTTCCATATACTTTTAGGCCTGTGTGCTTCCTGCTTTCACACAGGGTCCATTAGAATAGCAACAAGAGAGAAGTTTGGGGAAAAATAAAGAAAATGTGCAGAATACATTTTGCTTTGACAGACTATTTGACTACAGGACTCTGAAGAAATTTTTCATTTTTAATTCATGCTTGCTTTCAGAGTCACAGAGTGGTGGATTTTGTTTGCCCTTTAGTCCCTCTTTGAGTTCAACAAGATTTAGTTGCTAAGGCCCTTTTTTAAAGTCACAGGAGGTTTGCACCTGCATCTTTAGATGATATTGTGCCCTAAAGTAGCCTATGCCTGCATGACTTGCTCTGAGCCCCAGAAACAGCCAATGAAAGGACATTGTCCATTCCAGGCCAACATCCTGGCTCCTGGACTCTTTTTCCTTGACTATGTCAAGGAAGATAGGTAAGGTACAAGAGGTCAGTGGGACAACTTAAACTTTCTATGAAAAAAATTAATGAGGCAAATGAATTTGTGAAAATTGTCACACCTGGGTCTCAATCTTTCCTTAAGCCACCCAACTTTTCTCAGGGCACTTAAGAGTCGTGTCAGCCCCTGACTAACTGAAATTCCTGCTTTCATGCTGAGCATATTCCTAATGCAGTCCCCTTCCTTCAGCAGGCTTGAAGGCAGGAATTCTTTCAGTCAGGCCTTCTGAGGGTTTACCCACTGACCTATGCAATGTCTGTTATGGCAAACAAATCAGCTTCATACTTTACATATTTCCTCACCATTGTCCTGTCATTGTTCATAAGGGGCTTTTTCTAGTTCACTCAAGACATAACCAGTTGTTGGATGCTCTGCTTTATCTTGTTATATATTATCCTTGAAATCTATTTAGTGCCTAGTATTTTTTGAAGCATTTTTCTTTAAATCATTCAGAGTCTGCCTATGATTTTGATTTCCCTCTTGCACATCCACATATGATGACAAAAGTAATGTCTGAGTTGGAGATTTGTACTCTGGTCTTTTAGTAATAGATGTTTGCTGACCAAATATTATTTGAGATGGTAAATGTGGCTGTTGCCCTGTGAATTGATATTCTGTCAAAGAAGTTGGCATCATCTCCTTTTCTGCATCTACAGGGGGATAATATGTTGTTTCCAAGGTATGGAAATTATTTAATATCTGGTATTCGTGCTTATTTCCAAGCAGTATTGGCACTAAAATGTCACTGAGGATAACTTTACTTTGTTGGGGTTTTTTCATGACAGACTATTAGTACTTTGGTTTTGTGAAGCTGAATGCTTCACTTGCATACTGGCTGGGCTGTCACTTAAAAGAAAAAGACTATCAGCAAACTCAGCTTAACTGGTGATAAACTTTGTGGTAACTTTATGGTAGACCACCACATTTCTCTTTCCTCGAAACTGAGTACAAGTCAACAAATGGAGATGGATACGGGGATTTTGCTCTAGAAAGAGCCAAGGATCTGGGTTTTAGCGGGGCGAGGGACTGTGTGCACTATCAGGGGAGTGCACCCTGCTTTGCACTTTGTCGTGGCTTTTTTGGAGAAACACTGTTGTCCCAAAACATTTAGTATGACCTGTAATAAACATTGGAAAGGGTGTTAGAAGAGCGTGCTCGTAAAATTAAAGCCAGGTCCAGCTTTGAGTCACTCTATGATAATGCCTGCCTTTTTCAGGCTTGCTTGTATTAATCAGTTTCAAAAGAGGCTGAAATGCTGTGATGATGAACATCATTTGGAGAGAAACAAATTAAAGTAGAAGGGAGTTCAAATGCACATCCTTCCTCTTCTTCATTTTAAAGAACTTCTTATGAATAAGTTCCAAATTACACAATCAATCAGATTCATTTGCTGGTGCTTTTTGTCAATTGATTTTACTTCTTTTTGACAGCTGCATCCCTGCGCAAATGTAAAATCTGAGCTCCCCACTGAGCCCTGAGTTTGGAATAATTCAAACCTCATCTGAAACTCTTTATCCAAGCTTCAGTACTGCCATTCTCTGTGTGTGTGTGTATGTGTATATATATGAAGTTCAAGTCTTTTTCTTACATGAAAATGATTGAAAGAAATGGTTTTTTCACTGATGACTGGTTGAATAATGTTTAGTGTATTTAATTCCAAACAATCAGTTCCATGTGCGATTATAAAATGCTTTTCTTTCCAAAATAATGTGGGCATCTCTTTATTACTGTTCTATAATGCCAGTACCTGTTTCTTTCCTAAGTCTCGAAGACTATATGCAGCTAGTAAGAGTACTAAAAAAGGTCCATTTATAGAATATGTGTGTGTGTTTGTGTATACATACACTTAAAACATGCATGGCTGTTACACATGCCTACGTTAGGGAGTATCCTACCAAGTTCTAGGTACATCATTTACCACAAATGTATTGCTTAAGGTGATGGTAGGTTTTCAATCGTACTCCGCCTTGTCACACTGAGAAACAATGAGAGCTTTCCAAAATAGTTTACATGCCATATAATTATTTTAGCAGCTGTGGTTTCAGTTACCTTTAATTAGTTCCCCCTGCAGCTCTAAATAAAGAGAGGCTTCTGTTAAATGCAGTTATTTTCTTCTGCAGATGGCATGATGAAGTGTGGCTACTCATAAAAGGAGACTACCGAACACCACATGGCAAACTTGAGGATCTAAAGCAATGTGATTATGAGTTAAGGACCATGGATTTCTCCATGGATTATTTACGATTTCCAGTCAATATGTTTTTATATCAGAATGTTCAGCCCTAAATTTTATGTCAGCTGGCATTGCTGAAAATTTTGGCTTAGATACTTGAGAGCTGGTGAGATAACTCCACCATAATGAAATGGTGTTCTGACATTGTCCTGTATTTTCCCCATATCCCCACATTTACTTGGTTCAGCGGCCCGGACCCTCCTAGAAAGCATGGCTTGATCTCTATGAACATCTGTTAAACAGATGAAAAAGCCTCTTAAAGACAATTTCCTTCTCTTATTCATGGGAGAAATTTTCAGACCCCATTCAGGCCTATATGGTTTTAAACATTCCAGTTGGAAACTGTAGGGCTGCATTCTGTTTTGTGGGACTCAATGGTACATGCCCTGCTGCAATCCATACCAGCAAGCAAACACACTACTTCTTTCCAATTAGGATTTCATATAATAACTTCTTACAGAATTCTTCAGATATATCAAGTTCATAGACTTTGTGACTTTTCAGCTGTATAAACAAAAGCCACATGAAGCAAAGTAAGGGTTCACAACAACACAACTTGAGTTTTAAGTGGTAATTTTAGTGAATTTTTTTTAGAGGTAAAAACAAATATACATAAATAAAGATGTTTGACTTGTATTGCTGCTGACTGACAAGGAGGGATGTATCAGAGTCATGACTTCATTCCATGAGAGTGAACTTCAGCGTGGAAGGCGATGTAAGACATCGTGAAGCAGGTCCCAGCAGGCAGGAGAACCCTGCTGGCTTCCTTCTGCAACTGCTGGATTGTTTAATTGATTTAAAAAGTGTTTCTGTTGCAATCACAAATGTTCCAGTTTGCGCTGTTACCCAAGGTCAGAGCCCACCTGACCTCCCTGGCAGAGGAAGAGAAGGGTAAGGAAATCAGGAAAAAAGAGAGTAAGCAAATCACTCTAAGGAAGCCTTGTTTCTTTTACCCCAAACCCAGCAGAGCAAGAAAGGCTGAATTGAAAGGGAAAAGGGCTAAGACTGAGATTGATTAAGAGAGGTCCAACCCGAAGAAAAGGCAAAGAACAAAACAACTAAGACAGAGAAAAATAAACTACATTAAGATTGAGCTCAGATGAGGCAGTCGGCCGCTGGCCAGGAGGGAGCAGCTGCGGCAGGAAGGCCCGGGTCCCATTGAAACAGAAAAGGGGCCATCTTTCTGCTGGAATGAAAGGGAAACAAAAAAATAATTCACCTTTAAAGGCACAGAAATGGGATTCGAGGCTAGGGGAAGGGCAGAGAGGAATAAGAATTTGTGAGTTATTTTTTTCCTCAGAACAAGGCAATGGCTGTTCAGATGCTCCCAGAGAGCTGTGTGATGGTGCAGATTAATCAGACTGGCAAGAACGGGTAGGCCACTCCAAGCAGCTTCGGACTCCTCAATGAATGCTTGAAAATCAAGCAAATTTTCTCATTTTTACCAGGGGAGATGAGGCAGATGACATATTATACTGATGACATCATGCCTCACTCCAGATGTGAACAGAGAGGAAAGAAAGTATAAGATGGATATTTCCCCACAAGCCAGTGAAATCCTCGATACTGAGGGGGAACACGAAGTTGCAAATCTCAGCACACTGAGGCTCCACAATATAAAGGGCAAAAGGAGGCAAGGCAAAACCCTGTGCAATTCTGAGTTAAAATTCCGGGTTCAGGCAATACAGAACAGATATAATAAATTAAATATTCATGCATTTTAGAAAATACACCATGCACACTAAGTTAATGTCATCAGTGAAACAGCAAAAAGTTGTCTGCATTGTGTAAATATAAAATTTAGGCTGGAACAAAGAGTATGGAGGGAGCATCTCACCTGAAAGAATTCACAAAGTTATTTAGAAAAATCCTGTGGTTTGGTATGTCTCAGAGCACTTATCTACTGTTAAAAGAAACATGTCCCACTTGAAGAATTGTCCCAGTTTCATAGTACCAGAATTATATATTTTAGGGCCCTGCATCAGAAGGAAAGGAAAATTTTCAAATTTATGTGTCTAGTGAATGTAGAAGCAAAATACCCTCTTCAAATTCTGCTGGACTGGAGTTTCTGACTCTCATAGAGCTCCTCAAACTCTCTGTTCCTAAACTGTCCTACTGATTCTTGCTAAATTAGGTGCCAGACCCTTGCTTCTTCAAGTGAATGGGTCTAGCGCCAACCAGACTATGAAAAGGTTGACATTCTTTATCTTGATGTATCGGTAAGACTGACAAATCCTGGGAAAAGGGACACTTTTGGAATATATGTACTAAAGCATGAGAAACACAACATATGGACTCAACTCAGGACATTTGCAGAAAACCCATTTGTGTTGGGGAAAAAAAGAGAATGTAATGCTGCTGTAAGTCCTTTATTTATGCAAATACTATGTGGGGACATAACAGGAGGGTGGTGTCACATCCTGGTTTGGTTTTTTTTTCTTTTTTTTTTTTTTCTTTTTTTTTTTTTTCAGAATCGTTTTTATGGATTTTTGATTATGGTAGATATTAATTAATTGTGAACTTGTTTGAAACTCCTGGGAGTGTTTCCATCATCTTTGAGTAGGTGATTTATCTTGTCTGTCTGCAAAAACTTACAGCTGTGCCAGAAGTAGCTGTTTCTCAGCACTGCATAAATTGTCCCCAGATTTGTACTGACAAACTATGCAAAGACATGCTGGGGTTTTGCAATATTATAATGCATGTTGAAGTCCTCCTAGAAACTATAAACATTAGATTAAAGAATGACTGCCATGTTTGCTATTTGAAACTTTTGCAACATTTTCCCAAACTTTGGAGTACTGCTGTAAACAAATAAACAAAGCCACAGGAATTACTACAATTAAGCAGTATAAACAGGCTGTGTCCTGATCAAAACAAGGGCTAGCTAAATTCAGTTATGGTTGCATTCTTATGCAAAAGAGGTTGGTTTGTAGTCTGAATGACCCTATCCCTGCGTGGCTATGCCAGGCTTTCCATTATGGTGTTTCCTATTAGGAGCTGCAGTTAAGGTGACCTGGAGGTAAGAGTGCAGCCCTGAGAAGCTGTGGCTCTGCTTTGGCTCTCTGGTTCTGGCACAGCACCTTACAGATAACCACATCCCAGCTCTTGAGGTGGTAACTGAATACCTGAGGCACTGCTCAGTCCAGTGCCTTGTCCGAGCTGTATCCCAATTTCCCAAGGTGAGTAACATACCCAGCCTGGGTTACAGGCTGCCAGCTCCTGCCCAGTCCAAGGAGACACAGGACCAAGCAGAGCACTGCACAGATAGCCAGCTCTGCAGGGGCATTGGCTTGTAGTTCCTCCTGGTGTGGCAGGGATACAGCAAGGCACACAGGGGCAAGGCAGAGGGGTACCAGAGGAGATTGCTGATGGGGTGACACCAAGATGATCCTGGAGTAAAGAACCAGCAAAGGACTGGACAAAACCAGTGAGGTCCATCTTTAAAAGGCCTGGAAATATATTGGACCCTAATCTTTGTGTGAGCCAAGCCCTTGGTTTCCCAGCCTCAGCAAGCTAGCACAGTGGTGCCAGCTTCCCCATGTCTCTGCTAATCCAGATGAATGCAACTTTGAACATGAGAAATGCAAATCTGTACAGTGTGTTGAAAGAGTTGTTGTGACATGTCGCCTGTGGTGAGCAATTCCTAGCAAGTGGGAAGCCACAGTGTGTGGCAGCTGTTGCCTCTGACTGATCTTTAAGGGTAGCTCCAAGGCTGAGTGCATTGCAGTAATTACATCTTGAAGAAAAAATAAATGGAAGTGGAAAGCTTTGGCTAACTGTGCCAGGCCTGAACAAAAGGTTCTAAAGCCTTCAGTGAAGCAAATACTGTGTTGGGACCTAACCAGGAGATTAGTGTCACCTCAAAATCATGAGCTTCTTGCATGAGAAGAGAATGGCAGCCTTCAGCAACAGAAGAAATAACCCCTTCCAGTGCATTGCTGTCTTTCCCTCCTGTGTGTCAGTGATGTAGACATCTGGAGTTGAATCCTAAGTCAAGCTATGCTTCAGCGAAAAGAGTCAGTCCAGTCCAAATGTGAGCCAGAAACTGGAGAAACAGAGGAAACTGAACTGCACTGCTTAAATGAGGGCAGATTTGAAATACACATTTCACCTCTGAGTAATGTAGCAAGCTCCTCACACTTCGTGAATTGGACCTATGGCACTAGGATGTTCAAAATAAATGGCATAAATATTTTTCATTTCTGGTTTGATTTCTTCAAAGATTCTGTCAAACCACTATGAAATATTAACAAAGCTTTTAATATCTATTTAGAGGGCAGAACAGATATTTTGTATACACTTACATATTTTTTTAATACTTTTTTTCCAGAATCACATTGCAGTGCATTTCAAGCTTTTTGTTTTTTTGCAACCCCAAGTTTCCATGGTTTTCTCAAGATAAAGCCAGAAATGTTAAGTCTAGTCAAATTTTATACTGGTTTGGTGACAGCAACACAAGGAATAGAGGCATAGTTAGGTTAGACATAGCTTTGGTTTGGACCTAGCTGTAGCCAAGTGCTTTCTCTTTAAATTTTCCCAGTTCTGTATATTATGTGATTAAAGAGCATAAGGCATGTGAGTGGATATATAAACATCCCCCCAACAGCGTGGAACAAGGCAGCCTGCAGAACGTGCGGTTGAAGTTGTCAGCTGCAGATACTTACCCGCATGCAGGAATGGAAATACTGGTGACATTCAGCTGGTTTTGGTCTGCTGAAGTATTTTTGTTTGGGGTTGGGGTATTTTATTATTGGTTTTGGATTTAGTTTAATTAAGAAGATGACAGACACCGTACAGCTTCTGCACGGAATTTATAATGGATGGCTCTGTCTGTACTTGGTACTTCACACAGATATGCCACAGCAAGTAGCTTCAGACAAGTTTTCACATGTAAGATTTGGACTTTGGCATTGTAGGTCACTTCTGTGTATGTCCCCTCACAGAGACATTCTCTGAAAGCAGCCAAAGCTGCAGCATCCCTGTCTGATGTTGTTACCTTTCCAAAAGATTCTTTAGCAAAATGACATGACGAGGCGGTCTTGGGATTCTTCTGTTTCTGAAGTGCTGCGAAGGCTTTAGAAAGAACTTTTTTAACTTATTGAAACAGTTCTAGCCCAAAAAAATTAAAAATACGGCTCACTGCTGAAATTACTCAATGAAAAGCAAAAAACATAGGGCTCCGTTTTGATTCAAAATCATGAAAAATTAAATGTGGGGCTAGCCCTGTCCAGATTTTCAAGAGGGTAAAGAAGAATTGTATGAAGAGATTTCTGCTCTTTGCACAAGGAGGAACCAATATTCTTAGCCTTTTGTACCAGAGTGGCAAAGGTCTGGGTTTGATGTTGCAGATTTTCCCTGTGGTGCAGTAAGGAGAACTTGCAAACTGGACACTGGCTGTAGGAACAGACCTTTAAATGGTTTTCTTGAATATTGAAAATACTGAGCAAAACTGCTGACTCTCAACAGTTAGAGGAAGTGCAGACTTGCATGAACCTTCATGTCCCACAAAAAAAGTAGGCTTATTTTGAGTATCTTGTAGTGACATAGTTATTTACCCTTGTGCTAAGACAAATGTAAGGTTTGCCTGGCCATCTAAACAGAAAGGCTCTGGAGAGGTTTGTGTGCACAATGTCTTGGGAGAAGCACATTTGGTCTCAGAAGGACATATCATCCTTCCACATTACTAAACAATCAGTGTTTTCATTTTTAGATTTAAATGCATTTGCCCAAGACTGTTGGCATCTCTTTCTAGCCCCTCATTGCTTTTAACTTCACTCCACAATTGTAAAATGATGCAGCTTTGAAGTTGCCTGCACAGGAAAGTGAAAGCCTTTTTATTCTTCTGAATAAGAGTAACCACATGAGGACTTAACGTGCTTTAAGTCACATGCAACGTGCTTCATATGTCTAATTGATTTATCTCAGCTTTCCCACATGCCCTCACACAGGCATGCCTCAATGCAGCTTGAAAGGAGGGAGTGCAGCCTCCTGGCTGAAAGCTGATGGTAAGTAATTAAACCTAGCAGCAGTGAGAACCCCTGAGACAAAATCTTTGGCAGTTTTCTACACCATGTAGTGAGCTTGGGTCACCAAGGGCCTGTAAATAGCATCATAATGACTGGTTCCTCAGCAGGGATAAACATGTGCTTTGAGTTTTCTAAATGATTCAGAGGCATGCTGTGAGATAACTACTGATAACAAGCAGATGTGAAGTTTGCTTTTCAAGACAGGGAGGCTGAGGGGGAAAGTCAAGTAGATTTTGGCTTATGGACCTTAGAAAGCCTGATATTTGAACATCATTAAAGCCTTTTTTTTTTCCTCAGAGGAGGAACTCAGTTGTATCTGATGAAGGTAGTGCTGTTTTAAACCAGATCTTGTCAAGGCTAGTGGAATAACTGTAGACAAAGCTTTCTCTGAATTTATACCCAAAGATAAAAGTGGCACCTCACCTTTCAGGATTAGGAATGTTGTATAATTTCAAAATCTATTTTACATTTTGCCAGTGCCTTTCTGAAAGCTTTTTCAAAACTTGCATATGGATTAGTCTTTTTTTTTTTGTTTGGTTTGGTTTTTATTTGAGGGTGCCCAATTGTTGAAGGATGTATTTTGTCATACCAGACAGGAGGACACAAAACAAAGGTGCTGAGCTGATGTGCCTGTACTCAGTGGGACAGGTGCAGTGGTGCTGGGAGTGCAGGGAGAGGCTCAGTGCTAACTTGGGGCTCCCAGCCCTGTGTTTCACATCACCAGCAGTGATACACGAGCACTAGGATGGTGCATTTGTGAGGCATCAAAGGAAATCTGTCAGTGTCCCCAGTCAGGTTCTCCATTCTTTCTCAGGGAGGTTTGGAGTTTTGGTAATTCTGCACAAGTGAAGTAATGTAAAGAAACTGCATCTCTTGGCGTTATTTAAAAAGCCAAAGACCATGTCAATATTCTTTCCTTAATTACAAGAGTTCACAGCAAACTGAAAGGTGAGATCAAAGCTGTTTCAGTGTTCAAGGAGAGAGTGAACTATTTAGTTAGAAAAGTGTTTGCAGACATCATTAATCCACAGTGACTTCTTTGAAACGTGTTGGAATAGTTGTGGGGATGGATTTTTTTAAAAACAATTTTTTGGTATGTTTAGGAGTTTGCTTTTAAATGGCTCACAGTACTTTAAACCCCCTTTTTTTTTTTCCTGAAACAGCAGTAGAAGAGGAAAAGTTTCTCCCTACCCTTCCTTGAGGGGTCAGCAGAGAGGGAGAGAAATGAAAAGAGTTCTCCAAAGCATACTGGGGCTCATCAGTTGCTACACATGTCTGGTGCCTCTTCAGTTTCTGCTGTGTCCCAGATTTCCCAACAGAAATGCACTTGTTCCTCCTGTGATGTGAGCTCCCAGGCTGAAGGTGCTCCCTGGGGATGCACATGCCTGTGTGGCAGCTCAGCCCTTGTCTGAGGCTGGAAGGAGCCAGGTCTTCAGGCACTGTGGGGCACAGTTTGGGCATAGCTGGCCTGACACCCCTCATTTCACAGGCACACATTCCAGCACAGGTACTACAAGCAAGAGAGAGGTACAAGGGGTGGCTTTCCTGGTGCAACGCGAAAACTGAATTCAGATAAACATCTCTTCAAATGCAGCAAGGGAACAAGCATGGCATATTATTACTGCTTTCCTTTCTGGTCTTCTACAGAAAGAATATCCCAGCATGGGATCTTGGGCTGCCTCTGTGTATTCAGGAAGTTATCCATGGGGCATCTGTATATTTGCTCTTTGCTGTTGAGTTGGTTTCCATGAGCACGAGCACAGTTACTGGCTGTTGTGAGCTACCTTCTTCAGCCTGTCATCAAAACTCCTTTTTATGGTCATATAGTTTGGTGCAATTAATGGTTTTCAAGAGCCTAGAATGCTTTAAAAATGCATAGGCTCAGAGCTTTAAAATTAGAGGGGACCATCATGATAATGAAAACCTGACCTTTTTACAAAATACAAGACAGCAGAATTGCTGAACAATTCCCATCATTCTTTTTTCCTGTAGCTAAAGCATATCTTAATAAAAGACATGAGACCTAATTTTAACATTTCATGCAGCACAAAATCCCTTTTATGTATTTTTCATTGTTTCCCATTGTTAAACATCATCTCTTACAAGAATTATCAGCTTGTGTCTACTTGGAATATATTTAACTTCACTGTCCACTACATTGGCTTTTATCATGGTTTATTTCTTTGAAAGCCATGCATTGTCAGAAAGGGTTTCATTTATGAACAAAACAAGAATAAGTCAGCTTAGTCTCATCTTTGATAAACTCAGTAAAATTATATTTTCTTTAACCCCTCATTTTAAGAAAAGTTTTTATCATCCTTTCATCTGTACTGTCCAATTCTTTATTACGTTTCAGTTGTTCAATAAATGGATGCAGAAACAGCATAAACTATTCCAGTACCATGACCAGACACAGTTATACCACATCTCTAATTTTGCTTACAGACTTAGCCATTGCATTTTCTCTCTCCTCATTTACTCTCTCCTCAGTTACAGGGTTTCCTACTGTCAGGCTCTGGTGGTTACCCACACTGCCTTCCCTGCTTGCTAAAACACAGTCACCTATCCCTCCTACATGACAGGGCTCTTGCCTTTTATATTTAGTTTGCAATATTTTAAAAGAAGACAGTATTGGATGAGCAAATCCAATTGCCTCACAGCTGCTTTGTAGTTCTGACCCCTCTGTGTTTTCCAAAGTTTGTGTCCTCTGGTGGGGTTTTCAGCCATGTCCACAGACTGGTGAATGCACTACAACTGCCAGATATTTTATGCCATACATACATATTCTCCATATCCTCATGCATCTTTCTGGAGATTATATTGCCACTTGCAAGGATGTGGTGCTGAATATGGGCTTCATGTCAGGCTGGTTTTGGCTTGGTGCCTCTTTGATGTGTCCTCATTCAATGGCCAGGTGGGCTTGCACAAAACTTCTGACAGCTGCAGCCTTCAGATAACAAGTGAATCAGCATGGTGATAGCCTCCTTTTGGTATACAGTCAACATCTGTTTCTGTCACAGCTTCCTTACGTGACACAATATTATGTGGGGAAGGCAGATACTCCTCTGAACCTTTGTTGAAGTGGTATTGCCATGAAAATGGGTGGATTAACTGTATCTCCTGCTTTTTGGGGGGATTGAGAGAGGAGGAAGTTTAGAGGGGTGGGTTTTTTGCAAACTTTGTTCTGTAGTGTATCAACAGCCCTCACTGCCAGACTTCAGGCAAAGTAGCTATAAATATTGTACTACCAAGTCATTTGTAATACATTTTAGGTCACACCATTCAAACAGTAACATATTCAGTGCAGTTCCTGTCCAAAATCACTTCCAGGTTAAGGACAGGGCTGTAAGGACATAAGCTGACCCATCAGGCAGCCAGGTGGCAGACTCATGTGCAGTCACTGAATCCTAAGGCCACCAGGGATTTCTGCAGGGGAGTCAGAAGGAGAAGAACGTGATGGAGCAGGTCTGGGGCTCTTTGCATGAGGACCAGGTGCTGCTTGGCTCTTGAGAAATGGAGAGATCCCCTTGTGCATAAGAAGTTTTACAAGTGAGAGGAGGGAAGGGAAGGCCAGGGTGTGAAAAGAGACATTAGGGTAGGATGACTCCCCAGGACATCTGGAGTTACTGACAGACCCATGTGTGTGCTGTGGAGATGGGGAAATGGGACCTAGCAGAGGGATGCAGGAAATATGAAGGAGTCACGTGGGGGAAAGGGGGGTAGCAGCTGCTTTGGAGCTCTTCTGGAAGAGGTCAGGAAAAAAATGTAAGGAATCCAGGGGCAAAGGGATTTTAATCATTGAGTCTAGGGGTGGCCAACCTCGGGTTCAAAATTTCAGTAGTAAAAATGTGGAGAAAGCTAACTGTAGAAACTTCTAAAGAAAGAACCTGTGTGACTTAATGAGAGTTTCAGCCTGAATTACAAATCTGAGATGTATATATAAACCAGCAAGGAATGAGCTGATGATATGCACCCTTTTGAAACAATGTGGGAAATTATGACTTTGTTTTAAGTGCCTATAGGAAGGCTTTCTGGCAGTTTTAACCTCACATTCCATAAGTTTTCAGAGGGACAGCTGGAACTGCTGAGCAGGTGGGATACCAGCAGGAACTGTGTAATATCTAGCTGTGTATGTGTTCATCCAGGGGCGCTTTGGTGTGTGATGGGCATGGCAGGTAAGGTGTCAGAGACCTGCAAGTCTCTCAAGGTGTTTGTGAGAGGGGAGATAGGGATGTGTGGAGAAGGCTGGAGATAACTGAATAGTGAGTTATTGCACAACACGGGTCACGCGGTTGTTACCTCGTCTGGCTAAAATTTAAGTTGGTTTCAGAGGGCTAATTTATTCCAGCCTGGTTCCTAAGTGTCTGGTATCTACCAAGCTGACTAGGTGAATTAGAAGAGAGGCCTGGGCCAGGAGAAGGAGGGAAAGGGAAGCTAAGTCAGGATGAAGGCATGTGAGCCAGAATCCCATTATTCTTCAGCCTTGGGTAAATGATGTGGTATTAATTATGAGATGTTCTGAATGCAAATCACTTCCTAAAACTCTTCAATGAGCTTTTAGATTTTCCTCATATACCACTTTCATAAAACAGGAATTTTATGTACAGGAGATATTCTAGTTGTGCGTGTTGAATTTGCAAAAAGATGCTCTTTTGCATTAGTTTCTTCTAATGATATTTTCCCCACAGCCCAGGCTTTATATTGATATTTTCAGAGTTTCTTAGGGTGTTCCTGGAAGCACTGCATGACAGGGAAGCAGGAAGGAGTACGGAAAGCCTGAGTCCTGGGAAGATATAAGCTCATTTTTAACACAGTTCTTGTTCTGAATTGGTGACCCCTCTTTTGAAGTCCTTTTGAATATCCCACAAAATATATTAAAGCAACAAAACCAGAAATTTTTGACATGGTTTCTACAGTCTATTTCAACCAGTAATATTTTAATTGTAGTATCATATCCTAGGGCTGTTCTGTTTTCACTTGTACTAATTTAGATCTAGAGTTACTACACTGAACTTATCCTGGATTCACATTGATGTTGGAGTTGAAATTTTGGTTAAGAAATAAAAAAAATTGCTCAGAAAGACAGCAAGTTCCATGAAAACCTGCAATTAGGACTTTATTCAGTGTATCTCAGCAATGGAGGGACCACATATTTCAAACTATTACCTGATGGGAGTCAAATTTTGTTTCTGTGCAATTTAAGGTGGACAGCATGACTGGCAGTTTATATTTAAGGACAAAGGTGTAAATACAAAATAAAATAGTCAAAATTTTGCCATCAAGCTTAACAAAATGGCCAATGTGGCATATTTTAGGGCTGAAAATTGGATTGTGCTAAGAATCAAAATCTGAGGAAATGAGTTATTGTGAATAAAGAATTTTCAATTGGGAAAAAATGTCATAATTATAGAAAAAAAATCTTCTGTTTTCTGTGCTCACTGAATCACAGTATATTATTGTTTTTGTGAGTTCTGTGTTCATACCAGACATGTAGGGGACAAACTTCTTTTTCTAGAGTTTTTGGTTTGATTCCATCTGGTCAGCCAAAATCAGGATCTCAGCCACTTTTTGATTGGCAAAAATAAGTAAGTAGCTGGGATTAGTCTAGAGTCTTCAAAACAGGGACCTTTGGCTTTATAGTAATAATAAACCAAATTTCAGAAGAGCTGAACCACCAGCAACTTCAGTTAACCTCCTACCCAGGTATTTAATTTTAAACTCTCTCTTTGATGAATGGTCCCAATTTCAGCAGGAGTTCCCAGGTAATTTTGAAATGTAAGCTGTTTATTTAGTAACTCCCCTGGACCTGGAAGTGCTTTGCATTCCTGTGGGGCAAAATGAACCCTTTTCCGTGTTTGACATAGAGCTGAATGGTGTGTCAATACTGAAGAAATGCTTGTCCTGCTGACCAGCACGTTGGAGGCAGAGGAACATATATTTGAAAAACTGCAGTACAGGCAGAACTAGGAAAACCCTTTAATTCCCACTGTCTCCTCATTTTTACCAGCAGTGGTGTTTTAGACTAGATATCCTGAAATTCTGTATTAGAAAACATCTTCCAATAGTCTGTTCACTTGAAAGTCAAAATATATTCATTTTGTCATCAAACAATTGCAGATTTAGGGACAAATTCTGCAGCTTTCTGAGTGCCTACAGCTGCAAGTTGAGTTGGCGCATCTGTGCTGCCATATGAATACCAGACTTGATTTATGAGGTGAATTTCCACTACAGAAAATTGTCTCAATTTATGGTAATAGTCTTTTAGAGCTGAATTTCAGTCTGTAATAGCTGCTAAGCAAATTCAATCTGTTAAAATAAATGTACATTCACTAAAGAGTCTTCAGTCAAGCAAAGTAAAAAATACAAATTTTGGAACTTATGTCTTTGCTAGTTTTCACGCACAGCTGAAGGATGGGCTGTTTTCCTTTGATAAAGGGTGGAAAACCAGGGAATGTACATCAGTCAGCACACCAGATTTTGGGCTGAGTTTTATCTGTGTGATGACATTAACTCTGTGAGGCTCCACCGGAGTTGGTACAAGGGTAATTTGGCCTCAGTGCTGTATGAAAGTAAAATAGATTAGTCTGCAACTTATCTTGAAGACAGGGTGAGTCAATGACAACTGGCACTGAATCCAAACACTGAGCCTTAATGAAAATTCAAGGCAATGGAGTTTTTTTTCACTTTGTAAGATTGCCAGGTACTGTTCAGATGAACTAAGAAGACACAGGCCCTCATTCTTCCTTTTTGCAATACATTAAGCATCCTTGTTGAAGTTTAACAGTGTTCAATTAAGAAGCACCCTCAGTATTACAGTGGCATTTTCCCTGTTAATAAGTGTCAGACTGGAGAATAGAGGATATCTAGGGGCTCAGCCTTCCACAGTTTGCTGCCTGCTGGAAAAAGGTGCTAAAACACTAACACACCTACAGGCTTCAGAGAAACCCAGCGTTAAGTGTGAACATCCCCCAGGCAGTGCCCTGACACGAAGGTGGCCACACATTCCCAGCAATGGCTGTCCCCCTCCCGTGACAGAGTCACTGCAGTTCCCAAAAGCTTCCCTAGAGATTCCCTTACTCCTTCCCCAGCGTGGCAGCCGTGGCTGGAAGCAGAGCAAAGCCGCCCCCAGCTGTGACTAACACAGGGAATGATTCAAGGCTCAGCACACAGGGAGGCAGTTTTCTTGGCTGTAAAAGGCTGATGTGTTGATTGCCTGTTATGCCATGAAAAGCTGACAAAAGCCCCCCCATTTCTGTCTCTGTTCTTTTGCAAGTTCCAGGAGCCTTCCCAGCACGCGTGGATTAAGGAAAGTTTGCAAGAAAACAAGTTTTAATGCTTAAGCTTTTGTGCACGGTTGTCCAGTACTTCTACCAATCTTCCAGAGTTTGATTTATTGTGTCATTCATCATCCTTTTTTGGTTGTAACTAAATTGTCCCAAAATGCAGCGTTTAATTTCTTTCTCGAAGTAATGGGGCAAATACAACAGAAGGGATGCTCAGGATAGGGACTGCAGGGACCAGCTGGATCTCAGAAGTTTTCTGTGAATGTCAGGTGAGCTTCATCTTATGTAGTACTTCAGTAAACAGCTTCTACAAGCCTGTACAAGTTAGCCCTTTTCAGTTTTCTAGATAATTCTTCTGTTTCATATCCTGGTCCTAAATCCTTACTTTCCATACTGTGTTTTTTTAGTAGTCACTAGCATTATCAGCAAATTTTCATTGGTTTAAATAGTAACTCATTCTAGTAAAAGTAGTAAAAATTTAGTATAATTATGTTTTCCAAAACTGTTTTAATTGACTGAAATACTGTTGTTCCCTTGTACTTTTCCATACTCACTTCTATACCCTTCAAGGAAAAAGCTGGACTTCAGCAAGAAGAGTTTCCCTCAGGAATTTGGCTGAGAGCTCTAAAGAAGGTCCAGCAGACTGGAAGAACCAGCTTTAAAGAAAAAAAAAAAGGGTCAAGATGAGAAATGTGTCCTTTCACCCCTACATAAGAGACATATACTTGACTCAGTTGCTGCCTCCCAATGTGGATATCTGTGCCCTCTCTGGGGAAAAGCAGCAACACGGTAGTTTTGTCTAACAAACCAGGTCAAAGATAACTCACCAAAGCTCTTAGCATTTGCTGGCAGTATTAGAGGGCCATTATTCAACATAATGAACTATTCTGGAGCAGTTTCTTCCCCTCTATTAATACAAGTAGGCTTTTAATTAACTTCTAGCTTTTATTCCCTTGGATAAATTTTATTTTTTTCTTGAACCGACTTATTACCTACTTTATAAGAAAAAAACTAAACCTCCTTGTGTTCCAGCATACACTGAACCTTATCACCTGCTGTCTCTATCCAGTGCCATAAAACATCTGGGAAGGTTATCTGTTTTAATTCTGATCTCAGCTGGATCTGAAAGACACATCCCCCTTGGGGCAGTGAGGCATCTTGTCATCACCATGAACTTCCCCTAGAGACATATTTTCTGTGCAGCAGGCCAGAGCACAGCCACACGTATTTCCATCTGTAGGGATTAGAGCCAAGGCACTTAACTACTCTGACCTCTTGTGTGTGATAGGCTGTGCACTTCTATCCAGTTACTCCTGTACAAAGTCCAATGACTTTGTTTTTGGCTAAAGCATACCTTTTAAATGAGGAGTCAAGCTTGATCTAAAGGCATTAAAGTACAGGGAATCCCCTGTGATGGTAATTTGTTCCAGTTGTAATCACCCCCACTGCTTCAATTTCTGCTTTTTTTCCAAGGAGAGTCTCTACCTCCAGCTTGTAGCCAGGAACATATGTTACTCCTACCTCTACATCAGAGTGCCCTTCAGTGACAGTGCTCCATTAAAGCACCCAAGTTTGCAGCCAAGACTTCTGGTTTTCTTTTAATTACTGTTTTCTTCCAAGTATGAAAAGCATCTGGCTCAATTTAAGGCTCTCACTGTAAACCCCAGATTCCTGGTAAGACTCGTAGTGGTGGAAACACCTGGTGTGACTTGCAGCCTACCCATAAGGGACACCAGGGTCATGAGCTCAGTGGCAGCTCCCTCCAGTGTGTGCTGCCTTGGCAGTGGCTCTCAAGACTCCTGACCCCATCAGAAGCTGCCCTTGGCCACCAGCTCCAGGAGAGTTTCTCTCAGCCTTTGAATGACTGGAGTGGCCCTGGAGCTGTAGAGCTGGTCCAAGGTTGTCCAGCCTCCAAGTGCTGTCTCCAGCACAAGAAGCTGGAAGCCACAGCAGTGAGTTGGGCTTTCCCAGTCCCTGTGTTGAGCTGAGTTCTCATCAGTGCTGTGGTGGCCAAGGCTGGTCCAGCTGCCAGCTTACTGCAGCAAGCCAAGGAGCTGGCTCTGCCCTTTTGTCCTCAACATCACAGTGGGAGCACTTTGGTGGCCTTCTTGTCATCTCACTTGTTATCTTCTTTGGAGCCACTGCTCTCCACACACAGCACACAGGATTTGTGATTTTGTTTCCACCATTCTCTTAGATACTCTGATATTCACTTTCCTGTATGTGGTCCCAGTTCAGCTTGTGACTCAGCTTGCTTGAATGGCTGCCCTGTATTCATCATTATGTTTAGTTATGCAGTAAGTTTTGTGCTCCCTTGGGAAACCTATAAGGTTTGTGTCTGCAACTGAGAGTGGCCAAAGAAGGATTTCCTGCAAAGCTGTGTGCCATTTTCAGACAATCCAAAATATTATGGAGCAGCTAAGCAGTTTACTAACTAATGAAATAATGATTAAAAATTAAGTGCTCTTCTGTCCTCTGGCTTCTGTCCATGTACAGTAAAATTTTGACCTGAGTTTGGTCATGCACCTTGGCAGAACACTTAGAGGAAATTTCTGTGAGTTCATTTGAATTTCTTTAACAAAGCACTCAGCAAAACAAGGAGTGGAAGAGAGAAGAACCTGCATAACAAATTATACTACCCAGTTTCTGCAGGAGTGTAACGCTTTTTGCTGGGCATATCCTCTCTCATCTTATGGCACAAGAACTACCAGGACATTTGTCAAGCAGTTTAATCTATTTTAACTGTGCAACACAGTTCATCTAAAAATTTACAGACATTGATCTCACCAATAAAAAATAGTATTCATATAGTAGAATATGAAGAAACTGAATACATTAATTCTCCTTAAAAATATTTTTTGAACTCTTAGTTTTCACAGCTTTGAAGTCTGTCTAAGCTATTTAAATAGAGTGATGCATTGTTCAAATGAGATGGCAAACAAGATGCCATCTTTTCTTGTGGATCAGGAAAGAAGTGGAGAACAAGAGGAACATGCAAAGTAGTGAAAACTCTTAGTCTCTTAAGTGAAAAAGCTACAGCAAATGTGTTCAAATAATTCTTCCTTTTGGAGACTGGAGTAAGATTCAAAGTATGAGGAGGTACGAAGTGTGCTTAACAAACAAAGTCCATATTTCATTGAAAAAGAAGGTTCTGCTCACACTGAGAACTCTGCTTTTTGTGATGTGTGCCTTTAGCTATAGTTTATGGTTTTCAACATTTCCAGCTCTGCTTTTCAGGAGGACATCGTTCAGCCATGGAAAAAATTTGTACTGGACTGAAACCTACCATACAAGGAACTAGCCAAGAAATAAATGTAGTAAGTCAAATAAAACTGCAGGGAAACAGAATTTTTAGAAAATATTTTTACTCTTAATACATGAAAATTATTCTTCAGCCTATTACATATAAACCCCAGAGCACTACTGGGACTTGGTGCCTGTGGATTCCAAAGACACAAGGAAGAGTTATTTTGTATTTTATTGGATTTTCCCTAAATAGGTTACAGTACCATGTGTTCATTTTTTTAATGCAGAGTTTCCATTGAGCTGCCAATTTGGCTGCTTCACCTGCTCTTCTGTTTTATGCTTTTAGCTTGTCATGGAACAAAAACCCTTTTCCAGCTCCCTGGCTGAGTGATACACCTGCACTGGGGTAAATTGCGTGTAAGTCTGTGGAAGCCAGAGAGGTCGCACTTGTGTAACTGGAGCTGTGTTAGGGAACAAGAGTGTTTAGTGCAGTTTAGTGCTAAAAACATTTGACACTTGCTTTGAACAAATAAATTACAGTGTCTCCACACTTAGTTGGAAAGGCTGTGGGTCAAGGGTGTGATGTATTTCTCTGCTGGAGTTCAAAAGAGCAGCTGCAGAGTATGGCATAAATAACACCAGATATGGACCTCTTTGAGAGTGAAAAGGCAAGATATATTGACCTTGAAGTCAAATATTGACCCCAGATTTGTTTCAGTCTTTTTTTTTTCTCTTCAAGGACCAATAAATCTTGGTATTTGGCAAAAAACCCCAAGAATGGAAATGCAAATTCAGGTTGGACACAAATATGATCAATTCTATTAGCTTTCTAAGTTCTTGCCATCTTTTACAGAAAGTACAGAAAGGGACTATTTTCTTTGTATTTTTAGTGGTATATCATATCAAAACAAGGAAACTGATTATTACAGCCATTATTTGAGAACTTCAGCATTCCTCAGAGAGTTAGAAGTGTGGTAAAGTTACAAGTGTAGAAGAACATTGGAAATCAGTGAGAAAGTTCTACAGCAGATATGTAGGTTTGCAGTCCAAAAGTCTTTGGCATTAACTTCAGGCAGAATAATTTTTCAAAATGAGCTTAGACATTTTTCCTGAGTTCACTCAGCTTTCTTCTTCCCTCCTCCCTGAATAGTTGTCCTCCCAAGTTTTAGTTACCTTGGGATTGCTTTCACTGAAACACAAGCTAATATTTGGGTTGGGGTTTTTTTATTGCACAGGGTTGTACCTTTCACAAGAACTTTTAATAATATATTTATGCATCAACTAGGGAAAAAAAAACCCAAGGTTTCTTTTACAATTTTTTGTCTGAATTAAAATTTACCAATTCCCACTTGTAACTATAGATTTATATTATGCCTTCTGCCTCTTAATTAAAGTGCTCTGGGATTTTCTCTCCATTAAAGAACATACCTTTTGTAGTGAAAAGTTCTAAGTTTTTCATTTAGTCTTTTGGGTAAGAAAATTATTTTCTTCAATTTAAGCCTTTTACTGTCAGCCTAAATCCCCTGACAAAGCTTGTAGCAATAAGCCTGAAAAGCACAGTAAGATTTGAGTCTTACCAGACTAAAGACTTGTAAGTTTGACTTAAGTCAAACTTTAAATCAAACTTAAAAGGCTTGTAAGTCCTATGAGGCATGGCTGAGGGAGCTGGAGTTGTTAGCCTGGAGAAAAGGAGGCTCAGGGGTGACCTTATCACTCTCTACAACCACTGAAAGGAGGCTGGAGACACCTGGGGGTTGGCCTCTTCTCCCAGGCAACAAGAGACAGGACAAGAGGACATAGCCTCAAGCTATGAGCCCTGCCAAGGGAGGTTTAGGCTGGACATCAGGAGGAATTTCTTAATGGAAAGGGTTGTCAAGTATTGGAATGGACTGCCAAGGGAGGTGGTGGAGTCACCAGTCCTGGAGGTCCTCAAGAAACAACTGGATGTGGAACTCAGTGCCATGGTGTAGGTGACAAAGTGGAGATGGGCCAAAGGCTGGGCTTAGTGAACTTGGAGGTCTTTTCTAACCAAAATGATTCTGTGATTCTGAGATTCTTAGTCCTCCATCTGCAGATGTGGAATCTCAGGAGAACCTGGCCTCATGGCAGCTGCCTTCCCCTTGTACTGCTCTGAAGACAGGGATCCTAAAACTGCCAGGCTTTGTTAAAAAATATTTTGCAAAGACTTGGATCTCCATGATTTCATAAGCTATCAGGGAAAGGATTATAGTAAGGAATATATGTTTCAGGAAGATAATTATTTTTGCAGGTATTATTATTGTTGCTGTTGCTGTTGAAAGTGTAGCAAATTTTTCATGTTTCATGGATTTGTCAGCTTCTGTATTTTCGTGATTGCAGTGGAGTTTTCACCTACTTACTACAGTGATTGCATTGACATTAGGAAGGCAGCAGGGTAGGTGCTATGTAGGCAGGTCATATGTTTGTTGTCTAATTGTTGGCTAATTCCTTATCTTTCTGACTGCAGTGCTCTGGATGTCCTGCATGCCTTTTCCTCACTTGTAACAAGCAGATTTAATTCATCATTTCCCAGCATTTGTCAAGAAAGTGCAAGTTTGCTTATTGTTTTATTAGGAGGGAAAACACGAATTATGTTCACCAACCGTACTCCCACCTCAGTACAGAAGATTTCTTGTAGTAGTTTACAGAATAAAAATTTCCTCTGTAGATAAGGGTGAATATTAACCAGGGAAAAATCCCAGAAATTGTGACAATATTAGGTGGAAAAAATCCATTTTTCAGGGCTGTTTGCTCCTTTCATTGCACAGTCATTACACATTGGCACAGGCGTTTGAAAAAAATGTTCTGGTCGCCTGAGGAATTCATTCTAAGTCTGCTTTTTATCCAGGAAATTAGATGCTAGTGAGGTGTGAATGAACCAGGAGACCTCAGAAGTCGGAGATGCTACAGGACATAAGGAGACAGGAGAGGGGGAAGAGGGAAGAACAGAATGAGAAGATTGAAAGATGGGAGCTGCACTGGAACATAATCATTCCTTAACCTAGAGATCCAGCCTCACAGGGGAAAAGTTCCACTTTGAAAAGATAAAATTCTGGAAAAGGAGGCAGAGGGGGAGGTTGGTTATATTGGAGGGTGGAAATAAGATTTATTGTGTCTGCCATCAAGCCTGCAATATTTCTGTAGAAAAAGCCCTACCTTTAGAAAGTGGTTTTAGAAGGGCAGTGAGGTGGAAAATAAATCCAGGCCCTGACAGCTCCTCTGCTTTGGAGGTGATTTAATGCAGAGTCTCAATTCAGCTGAGGGGAGTAAGGCAGCACACTTCCAGAGGAGCAGTGCTTATACCTTGACATAATTTCTCTCCTGTAGTTGAGCATGTAGCCTCAGGAGATTGGGAATGAATTTACAGCCAGTGGATTTGTGACCATGAGCTACGTTCAGTGCAGTGCCTATGGGGATCCTTTCTTCTCAGCTCAGTGTTGGTATCTCAGCCAAGCATTCTTGATGTCACAGGGAAAAGGCTAATCAGAAGTGGCAATTTGCATAATTAAAAGAGTAGAGCAGTCTTCTTTATACCTACTGTTTTCTGAACTCACTTTTTTTTGAGGTCCTACATTCTTCCTTGTGGCCCTCTTCATTATTGGGGTTACCTTCCAAATAACAGGTCTATGTAACTGCTAAGTACCCAGCATGGATAGAAACACCTTTACCTCTTCTTTTTTCATGCACATGAATCTTTTAAATTCCAAATAATGTCCTCAGAGAGACTTTTCATTTGGAAAAGACGTGATTTTTTATATTAGAATGGTCCTTAATGAAGGCAACAGGACCATTACCACTAAATCCAGAAGAGTGTATAAAGGTATATATATTAATTTGAGGCATCAAATCTTGGTTAATTTTTTTCAATTCTGTTAATGTCAGCATTTATTGCAGCATTTCAGCTGGAACATAACAAAACCTGTAGTTGCAGATATATCTGCAGGTTTGATTTTCTGGGTATACTTGTTCAGTCTCAGGCAACAATTTTTTCCTGCTGAAAACCTCATCAAGTATCTCTGTATTTTTCCCTAACAAAAAAAAAAACCCATAAATATGGTTTTTATGCTATTAAATATGGTTGAAACTCTATTTTGTTCAGTTCCACCGTGTAGTAGATGAGAGAAAAAATCCTGATGAGGAGGGCATGCTGGTTGTACTTCTGACTACTGAGTGAAAATTGGTTTAGATTCATATGAGCTACAAGAGTTTAAAAGCACACTTTGCTGTAACACATGGTATTTTACAATGCTCTTAAATGAATGACCTGCCTCAGCCATGTCAGGGGTGCATGTGTGCACAGAAACTTACATGGAACAGATGGCTGCCAAATACTTCCACTTAACTTGTGAAGGCACATAAAAAATTTAATTTCTGTAGTTAAATGGAATAGCTTTTGTGGCAACATCAGTGGATACAGAAATGTTGCTTTGTTGTGCATGGCTGGAGTTCCCATTGTTTCTTGTTCTTTAAAACAGTGATCCAATGTTTTTAGCGTTGCCCTTAAATTCAAAAGTTGCAGAACTGGTAAAAGAACAGGTGAAAGCTTTCTGTGAAGAGCATCATCTTTGCATCTGTGCCCTGGATGGCTTCATCATGTCCTTGCTGAGTGGCCCTGCAGCACAAAACCACTGCTGTGGTTTTGGCACCTACCACACTCACAGCCATGGAGGGGATCATGTTGCCCTCTTCAAGAAATGTGTCAAAAGCCACAAAGCATGGAGTTAACCACTTTTTCTGCCTACCATTTAGCACCATTACTAGGGTCACTAACACCTAAATACTGTGTTATAAAATTAGAGAATCTTAGGGAAAATACACACTTTGGGTGTATATTATATGTTACCTCTTTTCATCTTTTCAGTCAAATGTAAATTGAATTAAGGTGAAAAATCAGTTACATTAGTCATCAAATTATATAATCTTAATTAGGATCTATGTTTCATTAGGAAGCATATTTATTTCAGAATGGAAGGCCCGGACTTTTACAAAAATGGCATTATTTTGCCATCTGGCACAACTCTGAGGCACAGATCCCTTCCTTGACTTTGCTAATGCTTTGTTACCTCTGGTTTTATCTAAATCATTGAATGGAATATCTTCAGGTTGTCTTAGGAAACTGTTTCACAAACCAAAAATCTGGCTATATTTCTTCTTGCAAGTCAGTCTAAATTCTTCTGTATTGAGACAGAGTTTGAGAGAGGCTCTTTATTGTCATGTATCATGGCTGTCTTGCCTGTCATTGAACAGGTCTTTAATTCATACATAATTTCTATCTTCCTTTAACTGTTCTAGTTTTTCTCTCATCTTTTGAACAGCCTAATTAGATTTTTGGGTTTAGTTCCAGAGACATGCACTGAGTGATCCATTACTTGATTTTCAGTAACTGAGGACAGACACATCTCTCTTATTCCAGACAGTTATTAAAAAGCACCAGCACTTTCTGAGGTTTGTTCTGGTTTGAGTTTGTCTTTAAATCTAATAGCCTGTGGGATGCTGGACCCTCTGCTGGTGTGATATTCTTACCACATTGTTATGGCTGGACCTTAAGCTAGTGCAAATCCATGATTTTTCATAAAATTTACCACACTGGTTCTTCAGCTCTGTTTGTAATATTTGCCTAACATACAGTTCGGATATGCAGCAGTCTTTGCTTACCCTGTGTTGTGGTTGGGCTTTTTGTATCCTTTCAATTAAAATATTTAGTGTTTAATCACAGTAGGACATTGTTTGGTAATACTATATAATTAAATGGTGGTGGTTGTTGAAGTGTATAATTAGGATTTCTGACAATTCATTGTGATTCTCTGGACTGCTGCAAAGAAGAACAAAGCCAGAGAGAAAATGCTGCCTGGGTTATATAAATAAGTGAGAGATGATGGTCAGGCTGAAAATGAGGGTTCTCCCCTCCTTTAATGAAAGGGTTTGTGTACATTACATAGAATAAAGTATTTCTTAGGCTGAAAGCTTTCCAGAGATAATAGTGTTGGCCCTCTGAGACTCTTTATTATGTCAGATGTGGGATTCTGATTTATGGGAAGTGGCCGCTGCCTCCAACAGGCTCAATCTGGTGTGTGGAGGAGAATTTGCTTGATGGCCCCTTTGTGCAGAGCTTTGGGCTGCAGTGTGCAGATCATTAAGGGCTGGGTTTTCCCAAAGTGTCCCAGGGAAGGAAATCCCTCATGTTTACTGAAATACCCTGGGCTTTTGGGACAAAATGCCCCCCTTCCACTTCAGGGGATGCAGGGACAGGGTGAGCCCTGCCAGCCCCAGCATTGCTCCCTCAGTGTTGAGAGTTGCTCTGCAGAGGTGGGATTGTGAAAGTCCTGGTGGAGTCTTCAGTTCTCTTAAGCATTAATGAACAACTCCTCCCCATTTCTATTTTTTAGGAGTCTGGGAATCTGTTCTCCTAGAATGCAAGCTGAAAGTCCCACATATCTGCAAGAATTGTAGAACAGTTTGGGTTGCAAGGGACCCTTAAAGTTAGTCCTCTAGTCCAAATGCTCTGCAGTGATCAAGGACATGTTCCTCAAGATCAGTTTGCTCAGAGCCCTGCTCACCCTGACCTTGAATGTTACCAGGGATGGGATATCTCCCACCTCTCTGAGCAACCTGTTCCTGTTTCACCACACTCATTGTAAAAAAGTCTTTGTTTTATTTAATCTGAATCTACCTTCTTTTGGTTTAAAGCCATTTCCTCTTGTTAGGACAAGAGGCCTGCTAAAAAGTTTGTCCTCATCTTTCTTAGCAGCCCCCTTTAAGTACTGAAAGGCCACAATAAAATTCCTTTGAAGCCTCCTCTTCTCCAGGTTGAACAGTCCCAACTCTGTCATCCTGTCTTTATAGAAGAGATGCTCCAGTCCTTCTGATCATCATGTTCCTCCCCTGGACCCACTCCAGCAGGTCCATGTCTTTCCTGTGCTGGGGACCCCAGAACTGTACACAGGTGGGGTCTCACAGAGCAGAATAGAGGGGCAGATTGCCTCCCTCCACTGCTGGCCACACTGCTTTTGACACAGCCCAGGATGTGTTTGGCTTTCTGGGCTGCAAGAGCACATTGCCAACCCATGTCCAGCTTTTGTACACCAGCATCCCCAAGTCCTTCTTGGCAGTGCTGCTCTTGATCTGTTGATGCCACAGCCTATACTGATACCGGGGATTGCCCCAACCTTGTACATGGAAAGAAAGGGGCACCAGGAGAATAGGAAATCTCGAATGTGAAGCTCAGGATAAAATCACAGGAACTGGTACCACTGGCCCTGGCAGAGGTTGTACAGCCTCGCAAGGCACAAATTCTCAGACTGGGCTTTTGAGGTGTGTTTTCTTCTCTCCAGAGGTTATTGGCACAGCTGCCAGCTGTGTAGCTGGGCAATCAGATTATGCTGAACACTGTAGAAACCTGTGGAGATGGAGTGGTTTGGGTTGGGTCAATTTATTTATTAATTTTGGAAGAAAGAAGCTCTGTGTCTTGCAGTGTTTACTTGAAATCTAGAGTGGCTGTTTCAGCCTGTGTCTTGCTGCCATGCTTCATAATTTTCCATCTGGCATAGGAAAACTGGCACGAGTTAGGTGGGTACATACCCACTGCTTAGATTTCAAGTTTAGCTGCCCAAATTGCTTCCTAATAAATAACCAGAAACTTTTTCAAAGGAAGCATGCTTGCATTTATCCCTATTTGATTACAAAACCAGAAGCAAAACTTGCAAATTCCGGAACAAATGACAGCATGTTTGTGCTAAATATTTTTTCCAATGGCATTGTAAAAATCTGATGATTAAGTTAAGCAGGCTGTTGCAATCCACCTGCCCACAAGCCAGCACTGGGTGAGCAGGACCATTGCCATTGTGGAGACAGGGCTTGCCAAAACTGTGGAACGGGAGGAGGTGTGGACCTTTATGTATTAGCTAGGAAATATGTAGGGCATCTATTTACATGTAGCTCAAATTATAGCTTTTACAGTGTGAGAATAGACTCTAAACTGAAAAAATTAGTTTTATCTCAAAGCAATAATTTTAAAAGGCATGAAGCAGTTTCAATTTTTGCCATTATAAAGAACAATTGCTTTCTGAAGTAGGCCAGCATATGGAACTATCAAATCATCAGTTTTGTTCACTGCAACAAAACCATTCCTGAAGGATCATGGGAATTGTTTTTGTGAGAGGTAGGTTAATAACCTGTGACACAATACAAAAGAGAAGACAAAAATCTCACTGTGAATTTTGTGGCTGGCTGGATCCAGTAATCTCAAACCTATACAAAGTTATTGTCAAAGATGCTGTTGCCTGCTTTTTCTTAGTGTGCAGATATAATATGGTGGGGTTTTGTCGTTACCAAAGCTTCTCTGTAAAAAAAAAATACACACACACATATTTTCCCATATATTTGAATATAAATGTGTTTGTGTATATGTATATATGAAAACACTTATATGCCTGAACTTAAAATCCTCTCTGTCCTGTGAGACAAACTTACTTTCATAATTGCTAGTCATGCATATTAGTAAACACCTACTGTTTTACACTTGGGTGCCTGAATTTAAGCACTTTAAACCAGGTTTTTCAAAACATTTAGATATTTAAACCTAGAGATGGATTCCTCATGGGATCACCTACTTTTGCTAGTGAGATAGACACCACTGGGAGCTTGTTGCAACTCTGCAAAGTTAATTACCTCTCAGTATTTAAATCCTAATTACACACTGAATCACAGAATGGTTCATGTTGGAAGGGAATCCAAAGATCATGCAGTTTCTGCCTCCCTGCCATGGGGAGGAGGCCTGAATCAGATGTATATAGTTTGCTCAAGTCCCTTTAAATATAGATATTAGATCCACTGCTGTTTTGAAAATATTAACTTTGAGAAAACAATCATTTGAAGGCTGCAAAGTAGGCTTGCAGTCTTCCTTTTGAAATTCAAGGGGTGTTATCTCTTTTCAGTGAATCACACTGGGGAAACCCCCTCCAAACTAATGTATTTTCATTTCCTGCACTACTTTCTTTATCTTATCATTATTATTCTTATTTCTTGTCAGGGTTATGAAGGAAACCTTGCAATCTTTGTCAAAATTGATTTGCCAGCAGAAATATTATGAGGCCACCTATGATCTTGCAGCCAGAGCCAAGAAAAGAACAGAGAGGCAAACACTTGTAAAAGAATTATTCAGGAGAAAAAAAAAAGTGTGCATGTCTTATTCAAAGATGTGTTCCTGAAGTGTAATACACTTGAGGAGTCAGGCATTTTGTAAGGTGGTTATAAAGAGCAAAGCTATTTAGTCTCCCATTAAAACCATGGAAGAAAATAACAACAACAACAAAAACCCCCCCAAACAAAAAAAACCCGGGTCCTCCTTCAGCAAAACCTCTTCTTGGAGCCCAAAAGGAATCTGCAGATGTATACCCCCTGCATGAGAACAAAGTCTTCAGTCACTGGAATGCAATGCTATAAAAACAAATACTACAAAGCCTGGTAACAGGGGGATGTCTCACTTGCATATTTTTTTGTGAGCATTTTGGTTTGCAGAGAAGGGGGTCCCCAAAGCATGTGAGCCAGCAGGATCTCTTTGTACTAGGTTGCTCTCTGTTTGGCCAGATGTCTTCCCAACAGTGAGGCAGAAAAACCAGAGCTCTTATTAAAATAAGTCAGGGAAAGGAATGGAAAAAGGCATATGTCCAGTGAAACGAGGCACGTTGTGTCCCATCTGATATTTATTAAACATTGATCAAATCAGCAGTGAGAAATGCACGTCATGCGGAAGTGACCCCAGCTCCCTGGGTTTGGAAGGCAGTGGCCAATGTCTGGGAGCAGAGCAGCATTGAAAACACGTGTACAGGACACAGACAGGAGTGTGCTGCACTGGGAGCATCGTTAACAAATGGAGAAGAGCTGACTTCAGCTGAGAACGCCCTTTTGCAGGTTTTACATTTGTTCTGTCAATGGGATGTGTATGTAGGGTCCTTCCCTTTCCATATAGTCTGCAGCTTCCTAGATGAAATGTGATACATCTCCTGGAAGAATTCTGCATTTTATGTCAGTCATAACAGCAAGCAGTCTCGTGGATAAAACTGGGGGAGTTCTGCCAAATTAAAGCCCGAGCATGGGCTCCTTCAAAGATCAACTCACAGCTTTTGTGGTAAACCTGAATGATTTCATGCCAGCCTGCTGGGTTTTGTGTAATCACAGTAAGCATTTTTAATTGACTCACATTTGTTGTTGCTTAATATTTTGGCTATCACATCTTTTGAGAACCACCTTTGAATAAAAATGTGTCCTCACAACATGAACTAAATACATCTCCTATATCAGAACAATCTTATTTGGGCATGATCCTTAAGTGAGGTAGTGGGGATGAATAACAGGGCAAGCTGAAGTCAGGGTGTGTGCTTGGGAATTTGGGGAGCTCTGATTATACTGGAGTTCATCCTTACACAGAGAAGGTTGCATTCATGGCTTTTGCATATAGCCTGATGTATTTAATTGCTCAGAAAGATATCAGAATGACTCTTCCAAATCAGGAAGAGTACCTGTATCTTTGGTATTTTTGTAGTAGTCTTTATATGTTTAGTAAACTAGAAAGCAGAGTTAAGCACTACATGTTTGTAATAAAGAGCAAATATGATTGTTCTGAAAGACTTTACTGTATCCCAGGTAAAAGAAAACAAAGGAGTCTGTTAGAGCTCCCTGGCTTTTCACTCCAGCCCTGGACTCGGGTCATGTTAGATGAGGGTAGCAGGGGTTCATTGGCAATCAGAAGTAGTTTTAGGCTGACAGGCAGAAAGCCCCAGTAAGGAATGCAGTACACAGTTCCAGGCCAGTTAGTTAATGGAATCACTCCAGCCTGTATGATTGTTTTAGTAGGATGTGCCTGTGTTATTGATACCAACCGCGCTGGGCTGTAAAAGGATGGAGAGGTCTGGCTTTTGTTGGGGTGCTGTTCTGGTGTCAGTTTGAAATACACAGAAACGAAAAGTTCTGAAAAGCTGAAGTGCTGTTTTATTGAACCAGAGGTACAGAGGGTTGAGACAAGTGAAACTGGATCCCTGTGAAGTGCTGGAACATACATGATGCTTGATGCTGAACTGCAATGCACTCAGTGGCATCGGTGAAGTTTCAGCTCGTTACACTACCCAGGAAGCCGGAGTACAGTGACAGAAAGCAGGTCATGTCATAAAATGAGTAATCTGACTGTGAGACACTTATCAAGTGAAACTTTTCATTGTGCAATTGCTGCCAAAGGCTTTGTTTTTACTTCTGCCTTTCTCTGTGTTTTGTACCTCTGCAGTCCATCATTTTTCCCAGATTAGGATCTAGGCCTGTTTCAATTAACATTAAAATAAGAAGGATCAAGCTTTCTGTTTGTCTGTGTATTTAGAAAGTGAATGTGACGTGAGTTTTGCCCCAAATTTGTTTTTGGATATGTGGAACTTTTAAAGACAACCAAATTGGAATTGTAAACACTTCCATGAGAAGGAGCCTTGCATTTAGGGCACAGGGGCTCAATGACCCCATTAATACTAGCTAAGGCCAGCATTATGGTACTCCAGACACCACCAAGTTCCCACTGTGAGATCATTTCAGTCTCTAAATACCTATTGCAAACCTTTAGAAAACTGCACCTTCCCTTTCCTGCTTTTTCAGCAGTTAGAGCTTCCTCACCAGCAAACTCCTTGAGACCAAAAAAGCAAGTCAGCCCATGCATCAGGATCCACAAGCAAACCTGACTACTGAATTATGGACTCTTCACCTTTTCTTTTGTGGCACAGGAGTTACCACCCTTCCAAATCCAAGTCACCAATAAATGGGCTATGGAGCTGCCTGTCTCTGTGCCAGCTCCCTCCCTTCCCACCCCACGGGCAGAAGAGAAGCCTCTACCCTCTGGAATTTCTGTTCTTGAGTTTATGCTTATAAGCCTTTGTCTCATTTTCCCATAATATTCTTGAAAAAAGAACCACATGTTCCCAGCTGGTCTTATGCCTAAACCACAAGGAACCCAAATCTATGACATCACTTTCATCACATGGCAACAGAATGTGATGTCACACCTGAAAAGTTTAGAAAAAACATGTGATGATGTAATGTGGAAAAGACCTGAAAAAGATGCATTTCTGCCTTACCCACAGTGAGTATATGTGCAGAGAGGATTGAAGAAAATATCTTGTCAAATAAACTGTATAAATCCTCTCCCTCCATTGCTCCAATATGGTAATCCTTCCTTCTTCAAGTACCTTAGGTTTAAAGGAAGCCATTGGAAATGTCATTGGAGAGAGAAATGCAGTTGACTTAATTCATTATGTTGGTCACCCATCCTTCTTGAACCCAGGGGAAGTGGCCTGTGCTTTTCTCTTAAAAAAAAAATGAAAAATAGAAAAACACTCTGCAGAAGGTAATAAGTTTGGAAAAGTAAAATCATCTGTGTGTTAGGCCTCGGGGGAAATATAAGTTATTCATAAAAAGCTACAGAGCAAGTTTTGATTAGTTAAGTAATCTGGTACATAGAATTTATTAGAGCTTAAAGCTTTCCTGTGGGACTCCCCTAATAGTACACAAATAGAGTGAAATATCAAAGAAATGCATTTTCTGACAGACACAGAAATTTAGGTTAATCCTGGCCTGCTTAGCGCACCTTGGAAAGATGGATAAATCCCGTCTGTTTCTTCCAGCACATTGCTCCAGTTTTCAGGTTTTTACACATTTGTGCTTCTGATTAATAACCCATGCTCCCAACACTCTTGAGCTATTCCCAAGGAGCACAAAAGAGAAAAATAGGAAAATTGCTTCCATAATAGACTCAAAGATATCAAGCTGTTCTGGAAAAAAGTTTAAATATAGAATAGTAAAGCTCTGGTTTCTTTCATCAATTTGAGGCCATTTTTCTTAAGCTTGCCCACAAAGAGAAATTCACCAGAACTTTTTCTGTGGATGAACAGATCACTGTATCAGTAATGCATCCCTTCTTTTCTGTGGAAATAGTGTTCTCCAAAACCCCTCAAAAATATGCAAAAAGTCTCATTGTGGAAAGAAAGTGTTTGCACGGTAACTTTCTGTGGTGCTTGTTACAAAGCAGAACTACTCCTACCAGATTTTCACAATGCTCTTCTTTTCCTGTGGGTTTTTTTCTGCCAGAACATTTGTTGTGTCCTATTGCCCCCATAGGGATATCAAATGCTAAGAAAGAGCTGCTGCGGTGTGATGCCTGACAGAGGAGATGCTAATAAAGGTTTAATTTCCAAAACTCACCAGAATCTTGTTAGCACAATCAGAAAATAGCCACCTCTCTGGAGAGCCAGAGGTTGTCCAGTGAAGCAGAACCTACTTCTCTTACACATGCTAAAATCCCAAAGTGATTGTTTCACTGAGCAGATGTTCTAACCACTGTGAATTTTTATCCTGGCAGCACAGGCAAATAGGCACCCCATATGTAAACATCACCTGCTGAGATAAATAATTTCCACTTTAGAAAACAGAGGAAAGGAGATGGGGAGACAAATCCAGCAATGTGTTCTTTGCCATTGTTTTAAATTTCTTTAAATTTTCTGTTGCAGGTATTCAGGAGGGGAGCCAATGTACCAAGTGTAAAAATAACTGGGCACTGAAGTTCTCCATCATCTTATTATACATTTTATGTGCCCTGTTAACAATCACAGTAGCCATTCTGGGATACAAAGGTATGTATGTATGCATTGAGACCAACATTTCACTTTCAGGCAAGCATCCAAATACATTGTCACTTATTAGCTAGCCAGGCAATTTGTCACATTTTAGCCTAAATGTCAGTACTTGGGCAATGTTGGCTTTTTGTATGTACATAACAACAAACTACAACCTTAGAATTTCACTTTCAAATAACTATGAAATTTTGAAACCAGACTAGACATTTGAAAGGGAAGTTGAAACAAAATGATCATTCCTCCACCAAGAAGGAGTACTGGAAGACACAAAGCTGTGTAACATGTGCAGCAGCCAGGAATATCTTACTAATATAATATTTATCACAGGAACAAAATGTAGTATCAATATTACTTTGAAATATCTAGAAGAAGAAAAATTAAACCAGGAGGTACCAGTGTATTGACCATCCACAATAATTGTGATGAACTAAGACACTTAGATCCTTTTAACTGTAATTTCAAAGATTCTGGTAGTTGAGCAACCCAGTAATGGAGAGAATTTCATTTGTGCAAGTCATTGGTTGGGCACATTGGGAAACATGGCTTAAAACTCCTATAAATCCTTATCACAAATTAACTGTAGCCACTTAGGCATTTAAAAAATGTTTTGATGTAAATACTTGCTTATTGTGCAGTTACATCTATAATAAGTTAAATAAATAAGATATCGATTTCTGGCATGAAAAGGAAAGTGAACAACATCATTGTGAGCATTGTAACAGGGCATCACAGCTTGTTGCAGAGAAAACCAAGCTAGTTCTAAACTACCTGTCTGAGTATGGCTCTGAGAGTAGCTTCAAAACCCCTCTAAGGAGCTGAGTAAATATTCATGTGATTAGCATGCAGTGTGTCCTGTGCTGCCAACAGCTGCACTCATAGCAGAGCTGACATCACCTCTGGTCCTTTGCCAGGGAAAGAAAAGGAAATTGTAGAAATAGAAAGGATAAATAATTATTTAAGAGGATTTGGCACAGTTTGAGTGGGAGAAAAATAAATCTGTTTTGTTTAGAGCGAAGATTTGTCCAGGGAAAAGAGAGAATGTGAGGAACAGATAGAGAGACTTAGGTAATCTTGTTTCATGATAAACCAGACAGAAGGTGGCAAATTAACATCAAATGTAAAAAAAATGCAGTACATCTATGTGGATACATCTCCTGAAGTAACTGGTCTCTGGAAGTCAGATTTTGAGGGACAAAAAGCCTTCCAGGATTCAAAAATTTATTCTTGATCTAAGATGATTTGGTCAAATGGATTAGGGGAGGCCTTTTGCAGATATAAATCTGCAAAATCTGCTTACATCAGATGAGAATGGGGTCTTTCCCAACTTAACCCAGCCACTAAATGACTGGAATTTAGCAGAATTTCCCTCAAGAGTTTTACATAAAACTATCATTTCTGGGGCTTCCCAGAAGACTGAGCCCTCAGACTCAGCATCAGATGCAGCATATCAAGTTGGAGAGACTACTTTATCTTTATCTTGCTTTGGTAAATGATTTATATGTGTGGAGGAAGCAGTATCAATAAGGAAACTGTCCAGCAGACTTTGGGAGAAGGATTTTGTCTTCCTCATTTCAATCTAGTTTTCAAGTTTCTTTCTCTATGGGGGCTGCTAGCACCATCTTTTCCCCGGGCTTTGCTCTTTACTTGAGGCCCAAACTTTGCTTCACTCATTTCTAAACTTCCTTCTTTGAATGAGCAGTCACTCATCAGGGATGAGTCTTTCTCTCATAGCTGTACCAAATCACAGGTATCCAGGACAAGGACAAAAGAATCCCCTCTTCAAAAAATAAATGGAAAAGGGATTGTAGGAGGGTGGATAATGCATATCTTGCTTGCAGACCCTAAGACATTTTGGTGACCATTGCTCACCAGCTTGGTGGTTGCAACATTTGAATGCCAAGGAAAAGAGGCAGAGACAAAAGTTTTGTTGAATCCAAGTATTCCTTCTGTAACACCAAGTAGCAAATGGTCCTGTGTGAGACACTAATTCTGCCCTTTGTACCTGCAGTTTCAGAGCTTTGTCTTCAGCGTACCTACATGCTAATTTGCAGAAAACATAAGTTAGATAAGCATAAGTTAGATAAAACCCCAGCTGACAGTACATATTCAAATTAATTGCTGCAATAATTTTGATTGTTGAGAAGGGATTAGGCCTTAAAGGAAGAACAAAATTCAGAATAAAAGTATATTGTTCTTGAACTCTCATCTCTGTATCAGAATTTGGCTTTTGGTCTCTTTTTTACTGCAATATTACACTGGAAGAAGGAATTCTGCTGGCATCAGGGATTATTTCAGTCTCTTAGCTAAGTTTCCATTACATTTGCCTCCCACACTTATGTTTATAAAGCCCAAAACTACTTTTAAAACGTTCATTTCCTACATCGCATTTAAATATCCTTTGTGATTTAAAATGTTAAAACTACTAATCAGTGGATTAAATATGGCAAGCAAAAAAGTAACTCAATGGGAGGCAAAGTCAACACAGAACAAACCTCCAAACTAGTGGTAGAAATTATATAGTATGTTGGAGAACCCTGAAACCAAAACATGAATGAATAACAAGGAAACAAAACATGAAGGAATAACGAGGCAAGTTTAGTATTCTTCTCCTTTGAGGAGACAAATTGTTGTTTAAAACACTAATAAAGCAATCTGCAATTTTTTGCACATACTTTATTAAATTAAATTAAAAATACAAAGTTATAATTTTTCTGGCACCAGCCGGTGTCAGATTAGTCTATTGAGGATGAATGATCTTCCTGTGGCTCTTTCCAGTAAGGGAATGCTTGTGGCTTGAATTTCTGGTAGTTTTTATTCTCTAGTCAGTCCTTGTTTTTAAGTTTCTTGAGTAATGCCCACCATGACTTTCATCTGATTCTTTTATCTGTCTCCCAGACATAGTTTGCCTGCCATTACCTGGGGCCAACACATCCTGGTGAAATGGCACATTTTGTCATAGTGGCTTAGATGCAGACAGTCCTCACTGTTCTGGTCAGCAACTACTTGAAATTTTGGCTTTCTTTAGAGGATCTTTACCACATTTTCCACTGGGATTTTGTCAGGAATTGAGATGACAATGCAGAGAAACCAAGCTGAATTCAAACCAAAGAATTAAGGTGAAAGTTAAAACCTGAATTAAGGTGAAGTTAACCAAAAGCAAGTTAAGACATACACAGCTTTGCCTTTTTAAGAGCGGGCAGATTGTTGGGAGCAGCAGAGTGACCTTTTGTGTGGGATATTACAGCTGATCTGCCTGTTTGCCTTTTTCTGGAGAAGGTGGAAAGTGGTTGTTCAAGTCTGGGGCACTCACTAGAGGCTGACTTCCACTTCTGAGAGTGTTCCACATGCTCACCTACCACTGAAGGCTCCACCCAGAGATGGTGGTGGGAGCTACTACCAGAGAAGGAAAGACATTCCAAATAACAGGACATGAGCCATATAACCTCTTTTGACATCAAGAGCAACAAAACCCAACACTGGGCTCTCGCTACTCAGTCTCTCCCAAATTCTTCTCTTCTACTTGCAGGGCAATAGCAAGAAAAGCAAATAAGCTACAACTTGCTTTGGGAAGGAGTTTGGGCAGGGGATCAAGCTCCCCAAATCCATGATTTATTTGACCATGGAGGCTAAGATCCTACCCCAATATAAAGCAAATACATGCATTGGTTTATCTATGGGATGGCAGCTTAGCCCTTGAGCTAACCCTGCAGTCAGGTTTGCAGAGACCAGCAGGTTTGTTTCTGCAGCTGGAGTTCAGTGGTTTGGGGTTTTTTCACTTTGAACAATGAAAATACCATATGCTGTTGTATAATTACTTCGGTTCAGTCTCATTTAACTGCCAGACAACTACTTATTGATAGGATTACTACTGTTTTGTTTACATTTGCTTTGGACTCTTCAGGGTTAAATTTTAACTCAAGCTTCCAGAGTTAGATTTCATTCAACCGAGAAAACATACTTGTTATATGATAGTTTAATTTTACAAACTTCAGATCTGAAGTACAAACTAGCATTCATTTGGACAGCAAAAGGAAGAAATTACATTTTTCTTTTAATTACTGATAATATATATTCATTTTCCAACTCCAAGTGTGTTATATAACTGGGGAAACAGTTCAATATTACACTAAAACTGAATTAACAAGAACCATAGGTAATGTTACATTGCTAGTCAAGGCGCAGGTTCAGCAGAAACACTTGAATTAGGCCTGCTTTTTAAATACAGATGATTTCATAAGGTCCCTCTAAGTGCCCAGAGTGAGCCATGCCCTGGCAGTGACTCTCTCTAGACAAAGGAGAACACCACAGACTGAACAAGGAGCTGCCTAGAGCCAGAAGGAAAAGCCAAGTCCTCACTCTCTCTGCATGTGATGCATAGGTGTATACATGCATCAGTGGAGTGTCAGAAGTAGCTGAAGGACCTTTGTTGATCTGGGCTCCAGCCTGGAAGACAGCAGGGCAGGACAAACAGAGCATCAACTCTGGTTTCATTTAGGAAAAATGGCATATAGCATTTTGACAACTTTAATGGGCAGAAGAACCAGTGAAAAATTAGTGCTATAATGGGGAGAAAAATGCTTTCTAAAGCTGAAGATATTGAGCAACGGTCCCTCTGAAAAAGCAAAGCCTTTATTGTAGTCTGGGTCTGGTGTTTAGCAAGCAATCTGTCATCATCTCAAACACAGAAAGCCACACTCTGCACAGACTGTAGAGTCTCTTTTTTACTGGCTTTTTAGCAGCCTAGAAAGGAGCAGGCAGGTAATTCACCAAAGGGTGTATGGTCTCTCTGAAGACCCTGAGACTTTTTCTCTGTTGTAACTCCTCAGTGATGTTCCATCAGATAGTCTTGGTCTGTTTTTCTCATGCTGGTTTTGGGGAAGCAGTAAAAGCCTCCAGTGTAACTGTGGTACCCAGAATCAGAAAAACAGATGCAAACGTTAATAAAGAAGGAGCACAAGATGGACTACACTTTAAAGGTCTGGGATTCGTGTGGTTGCTCATGAGCAGCAAAAGATTCCTAAATTTCACTTCTTGTGAAAACCCAAACCTTTACATAGCAACATTTTTATGAGACTCTTTTCTAGCTGCAGATCATTTCACAGACAGAAAGAGTTAGAGGTACCCCTATCCCACACATGTTTACAGAACCTCAAAAGATGGGAAACACTTTATTTCTTCTGTTTGAAAAAAAGGAGCTGGCACAATAACTTGTGTAGCCTCTCCCAGGGTTGTTACAGACCCATTCTGCTCCCAGTGTAGCAAAAGGACTAAATAATCTCATGATGAGAAGCAATTTCTATCCCTAGTTGTGAATGCAAAAGGCTGTTAGACAAAGTCTAGTGTGAAATCTGTAGGCTACCCCTAGCCTTGCAAGAATTTCACATTTTTGCCACTGGTTGCCACCCCGGGCTGTTTATTTGTTGCTCTGCTTTTTCCATTCCCATATTAATTTCATCAAATAATTGAATGTCTCAGTGACAATAAAAGTACTCTGGCATTACAAAATAAAGGGCACATCAGTCATAAATATGCACTTCCTGAATGACCATCCTTTCAATCTTAATGAGGCAGAACCATTTCAAGACTGCTTTGAGTGATCTGTACCATTATCAATATGTTTAAACCCCCCAAAACATTTAGTAATTACTATCTCAGTCCTAAGTTTACTATCCAGGTGGCAACTTTTAATGATGAAAAGGCACAAGGAAAAAAAGAATTCTTTTTAAGGAGAAATGGCTCATAGCAAAATTAAAGGAAGTTTCATTCACACATCTAAGCCTTTAGCAATCAGTTTTCCTTTGCCACACAGCACTGTGCTGGAAGCATGGAAATACTGTTAAAAGAAAATTACTTTGTTTGTGAGGAAAACCCACAAAGAGGGATTTCCTCATTCAGGAGAGAGATTTCTCATGGGCAAAAAAAAATCATTAGGGACTGCTGGCAGACTGAAGAAGTAGAAGAATTCTGGGTCCACCAGCAAATAGGAGCTAATCTTTCCAAGATTTCACAGAGCAACAGCAGTGTATAATGGCAAGCAAGGTGATTTTAAGATGTTTTCTTTTTTTACTGTTTGGTGATAATGGTGTGGGGTTTTGTTTGCTTTATTGTTTACTAGTCTTTTTTTATAATTTCCCTTTTCTTCTTTTCATAACACACTGTTCTCTCTCCCCTAGTTGTAGAAAAAATGGACAATGTGACAGGTGGCCTGGAAACATCCCACAGAAGATACACAGAAAAGCTCACAGAAGTGGAGAGTGATCTGAAGAAATTAGGTAATCTACACACTAGCAAAGCCCCTTTGTATTATGGACCTGGGATGTTCTCCTGGCAGATTGAGGCAGGAAATTTGTCTGAAGAATCTCTGCCTATGACAAGATACAGCACTTCCATTCCACTTTCTCAAGTACTTGGGAAAGTACTTAAAAATAGTTCAGATCAGCTCCACTTAGAAGAGCATTTTAAGAATACTTCAAAATTTACAGTTCCCACTGAAGTCACTCTGAAAACATTTATACTTAATACTTAAATAAACAGACACTTAAATGTTGTCCTCAGGAGAAAATCTTCTCTAAGGTAGAGATCTAAAACATAACAGAAGTTGTTCTACAGCACAAAAGATTCTACATAAAATGAGCACCTGTCACCCAGTCATCTTGATGCTGTTTTATCAATTAAGATTCAAAACTGTAGACCACTTTTCAAGGTACACAAATAATCAGCTATTCAAAATTCTTATGTCTGAGGCAAGTGTATTACTTCCATAAATTGTTTCTTGATCATCTCAGGGAATACAGGATGTAAGATTGTTATGTGTTTGAGTCTCCCAAGCACTATCAAAGTTCTTAGTTTTCAGGAAGATGTAAAAAAAAATCATGGGTAAAGATTCTACTCTCTAAGTGTTCATTTTTACTTTTCTTCTTATACATATAGTTTTTATTGTAGATGTATTAATATACACATACATGCATGTGATTCTTGAAATAAATTTTGTCTAGTTTTGTAAACCATATATTGTGACAGGTATTTCTAGGAAAACTTCCTTGCTTGCAGCTTGATTGTAAATTTTTACAACTTTTTTCCCTGAAAAAGGAGCTGGCTTCCAAAGTATTTGTACACTACATTTAGTTCAAAAACGTGGAGTAATTCAGTGAGAGGTGCTTTTACTGACACATCTACAGAAGTAAATGTTATACTTTACTTCTGTAACAGTTGCTTGTGCAATCTTTTGGATTCTATTTGGGTTATCATATTATGCTGATTAAATTTTCATGACTTAGAGCACCTTTGCTTCTTTCACGGCCACATTTTTACACACTGCTAGATGGATGCTCAGGGTCATCCATTCCCATTTAAGTGGGCTTGCCATGGAGGAAGTTAGGAAAGTTCTGGAGCAGTTTGAGTAGGAGACATAAAAGTAAGAGAAGTGCTGTAGGGCCAGAAGGATAAAAGCGTGTGGTGAATGGAAGGCAGGCCTTCAGGGATTAGCTGTATGTGGACCTGGGAGTTGTCAGAGCTGTGTGAGGAACACAGTATAATTTGAGCTACAGCCAAGAGGTAAACATGGAGTCAGAGCTGAGAAGATCTGGGAGTGAGAGAAATGGCAGGGAGAGGAACTGTGCTCAGGAAGATGTCAATCCACAAAAGACTCCATAAACACTTCAGGCTGAAGTCTCACAAGCCATCATTTGACGTTTACATCATGACTCATTCAATCACACCAGACAAAAGCACCATACACAGCTGTACTCACTGTAATTTATGAAAACCATACTGCTCTCTCTTGGCATCATCTGAAATTATGGACTTGAGACTGTCTAATTCATAAATATAGCTACACGTAGATGAGGACAAAAATATATGGACTGTGAGCAGGATAGTGAAGTGACTGAGGTCAAGCAAGAGAGTCTTCCCTGAGAGCAAGTGTTGACTGCTTATTTCTTTGGTTTCTATGTCCTGGATGATAGGCTGTGCAGTCTCAAATGCTTCATCATACTTGGACAAGCTTCCAGAAGTATTCCGTAGGGCAATGTAAGCACAGGCAGAGATGTTCCTCAAAGATTAAAGGTTTTACCTTCCTCAAACTCAAAACATGAGGAAACAATAATGGCAAGATAAATGTCATTAAAAGCAATAGTAATATATTAGAGAGAAAACCAGAAATATATCTTATCCTGACATATCTGAAGTAGCCTGCTGGCAAAGCTTTTGTCTCTAATCCAGATTGCTTTAAAATAAGTATGAGAACTTATTTAAAGCTAAACCAAAGATTTTAAAAATTGGAACTATATGTACTATATCACAATGAAGGTATTCCACTTGCAATGAAAAGAAAGAAGAAAACATGAACAGATAAAATAAACTTCTGATCTTTCAGCAAAATCCAGTTGTAACTTCAAAACCTACACTTGCTGGTACCTTTTTAATGTTTTGAATTCTGTTTCCCATTCAGTTTTCATTCAGAACACAGCATTCTTGACTGCATGTACCCATCAGTTTCTTACCATAGTTTTTCCCATTTGTGATGACAGAATCACCATTTTGTTCTCCTCAGCAAGACATCAGGTCTCCATCAATTCCTCTTTGCTTTTTTTCTCTGTCTAGAGGCCGAACTTTGCTTAGTGGTTTCTCTTTTCTGGAAGAGAAGAGATAGCATAAAAGTTCTACTGAACAGTTTGACAACCTGACTGTTCTTAAAATGCACTGTGCTGTTTTATACTGTGTTTAAAAAAAAAAAAAAAAACAACTAAAGCCTTTCCTTTTTTTTTTTCTTTTTTCCTGTACAACAGATGACCAAGCTGGACAAAAAGCCTTGAATACTAACACTGAACTGTCCAGCTTCAGATCTGACATTCTGGCTCTTCGTCAGCAACTTCATGACATTGCAGAGAAAACTAGCAGAAACAAAGACACACTGGAGAAGCTGCAAGAGTCTGGAAATTTATTAGATGATAGGCAGAACCAAATGAAAAGTGCCTTAGATAGTAACACTTTCACGATCATCAGTGTCAATAAGACTCTTCAGGCATATACTGGCTATATCAACAATCTCCAACAAGACACAAGTAATATACAAGCAAACCTGCAAAGCCAAGAGCATTCTCACAATGTGGTCATCATGAGCCTTAACAACTTAAATCTGACTCAAATACAGCAAAGAAATCTTATCAGTGTCTTACAGAAGTCGATGGAAGATACAAGCTCGGCTGTTCTAAGAATCAAGAATGACTTTCAAAATCTGCAGCAGGTTGTCCTTCAGGCCCGGAAGGACACTGACTGGCTTAAGGAGAAAGTACACAATTTACAGGCCTTGGCTGCCAACAACTCAGCAATGGCAAAAGCCAACAATGATACACTTGAAGACATGAACAGTCAGCTCAGCTCTTTCAGTGGGCAGATGGAGAACATCACCACAATTGCCCAAGCCAACGAACAAAGTCTAAAGGATCTCCAGGAACAGCATAAAGGAGATGAAAACAGAACTGCTGCCAAATTCACCAATCTAGAAGAAAGGTTCCAGGTCTTTGAAACTGATATAGTCAATATCATCAGCAACATCAGCTACACTGCTCATCACCTACGGACACTGACAAGCAATCTCAATGAGGTCAGGACAACTTGTACAGACACCTTAAGTAAACACTCGGATGAGTTGATTTTTATGAACAGCACACTAGCCAATATTCGCATAGACTCTGCATCTCTCAAGGTGCAACAGGATTTGATGAGGTCAAGGTTAGATGTTGAAGTTGCCAATTTGTCAGTGATCATGGAAGAAATGAAGCTGGTGGATTCCAAACATGGCCAGCTCATCAAGAACTTCACTATCCTACAAGGTATGCAGCTTCCCTAATGATGGTGTGTGTGCTGAATTCCTGCTTGCATTACTTCTTTAGTTCTGTGGAAGTTATTGTGTGCTGGTACAGAGTCCTGGGGTTTTCCATTATCTAATCCTAAACTTTGGAAATGAACATGTAGCTTGAATTTTCCGTACTAATTTTTCTATGCCTTTTTTACATAGCTAAAATGGGGATGTTATGAACGAAAGTTCTGACTTAGCAGAATTTTACTCTGTCTGACTGACTGACTGACTGGATCTGCTTTTGATTTAGTTTCTAAAATAAGTGAGTGAAGGTGTGGAACCTCAAGAAACCAATCCTCAGTAAGGAGGAAATGGCTAAAAAATATATGTTGGACTATTCCCAGAAAGGTCCACCCTTACTGAAAAACAAGTTACTATTTCACTTTAAGCCAGTTGTTAATCTGCCAGAAAACATCCTACTTTGCTTAGTTTTTAATCCTGGGATACTTTATTTTCTCCAGAAATAAATAGCATCAGGTTTAGGAGGTTTCTCCCAGCCAAATATTATCCCAAATGAAAAGAACACTCATATTTCCAATCAAATGTGAATCAGCCTAAACCTCTAATCACAAATATAAATCCATTGCTCCAAATAAACTAAGGCTGCATTAGAGCCAAGATTACATGTCAGTAACCTTAACCATTCTCATTTCAACCAGGCCTAAATGATTCCAGCCTGGAAATCTGTCTCTGGAGTAGTTTGAATTATGTAGATTAGTGCCGGGGGTGGGAAGGTATTGACAAGGGATTTGCTCATCCATGAACAGAATCCCAAACTGTTTTGTTGTTTATTGCTGTCACAGTATTTCCATTTCCTGTTGTGGGTTATCGTTCCCTGTCTTGTTAGAGCTGGCCATTTTGCAACTTCTGGTCTTTCCCACAGTTGGCCTTTTGCTCACTATCCATCATTTTGTCTCTTTTTGACACCCTGTTATTGACAGACCAACAACGAGGATCAGGAGAAAGAGTCCTGGGACTAAGAGCAGAGAGATGAGACTAGAAGGAGAACGGAGTGGGGCAGAGTGAGGGAACAGGACCAACAACACACAGCACTAGTGCATAAACTAGTACAGACAAGTGCACAGAGTTTTGCAGGGACTGGCACCTTGCCTGGTCACCTGGGGCATGGTGTCACTGTCCAGTTCACATGGCTGGGTGTATCAGAGTATTTTCTGTATCTTGTATTTTGTGGAGGTCAAGGAAAGGACAACAGTATACAGGACCTGGAAAGCAGCTGCACTATTACAAGCACTGATGAAAGCAGCTGTTAGCCCGGTTTCTGTGTTTTTAAATATCCAGTGGTGCTGGTCTGAGATGTATTAAACAAGCCCACCCCACGTGGGCTTTTTGTTTTGTTTTCTGTGCATATCCCCACTTTGTACGCTTGCATTGTTTCAGGCCCTCCTGGTCCAAGGGGACCTAAAGGTGACAGAGGCCCTCAAGGTCCTCTTGGCCCCGCTGGCCTAAAAGGACAAAAAGGAGAGAAAGGAGAGCCTGGACCACCTGGACCTGCAGGTGAGAAGGGCCCACCTGGGCCAGCCGGGCCACCAGGAGAAAAAGGAGGGAAAGGTTCAAGAGGATCGCCTGGTTCCAAAGGTCAGAGAGGTTCTCCTGGCAAGACTGGTCTGCCTGGACCAAATGGAGACCCAGGGCCACCAGGGCCACCAGGCAAGGACGGTCCACCAGGGCCTCAAGGCCCACCTGGATTTCAAGGCCTGCAAGGAACAGTGGGAAGCCCAGGGTTACCAGGACCACGAGGAATAACTGGGCTCCCTGGGGTCCCTGGGCTGCCTGGTCCAAAAGGCCCACCTGGCCCACCGGGGCCGCCAGGCCCAGGGATGCCAATGGCACTACAGAGTCAGCCTACGCCCGTGCCCGAGGCTAATGGTAAGCTATCACCACACTGCATGCTGTGCAGGGGAATGGCTTCCTCCATTTATTACTGGCCCTATCACTGCTCCCTTGAGTTACCAATAACAGGATTAACACAAAAAAAATTCACATCACAGGTTGTTTCCCCCGTTGGAAGAACTATACAGAAAAGTGCTACTACTTTTCAACTGAAAGAGAAATTTTTGAAGATGCAAAGTTATTCTGTGAAGAGAAAGAATCACGCTTGGTTATCATCAACGACAAAGAGGAGCAGGTAATTACCTCCTCTTGCTGGTTTTCAAGGAGGAAGTTAGAAGCTGTTTAAGATGCAGAAACCACAAGATAGTGGGAAGCTGAGAGCACCATGAATTCATGTAGTGGAAGTAAACACATTGATTGACTCATTAGAATTGTGTCCACCCTGTGCCTGATCAGCATCTTCTCCCTGTGCAGAAGAGTAGTGTGAGCAGAACTGATGCTGACCCTGAAGGTGGTGGGAACAGAGCAGTCAGAAAAGCTGCTGAGAATTGTAGGAGTTTTGAACCTTTAAAGATGAAATCCATTACGCCTTGTGTGCTATCAAAGTATTTTTTGCAGCAGTGAATATAATTTAATTTTAAATTATCTGATTTAATACAAGCAGCCTAGGACTAGTATGACCCAAAAGTATCTTTAATCTAACTATGTTTTTAATACTATTCAACATGGCAGTGGAGATGTCAAGATACAATTTCTTACTCTTAGGGTTTTTTTCAATTTGTGTTGTAAGATATTAGCTGTGGCTTTATGGCAAGCCAATTTTCATGCCTAGCTCTCTCTACCTCATTGCAAACAATGAAAAGGATTCTAGTCTGGGCAAGGGGTCCAAAGGCCAACTCCTGAAACATATCTTCAGCTTAGAAAAATTTCTCTGGCCCACCGTATTCTAATAACAAGAGGCTTATGAAATCAGTGTAGTTTATTGGTGCCATTGTCCTTGTTATGGACTAAGCTCTTTCTTTTACAGCAATGGATAAAAAGGCAGATTATTGGGAAAGGCAGCTTCTGGATTGGACTAACAGATATAGAGAAGGAAAATGAATGGAGATGGTTGGATGGATCCTTACCAGTTTACACGTACGTAAATAAAAAGCAATGCTGTCACCCTTGCTGACACTTCTAAAAGCAGCATCTAGAAATTATCTAATGAATCCAGATGGTTGTAGATGCCAATAATTTAATTTGTTACTGAGAGTGCTGGGGTTCTTTCTCTCTGCCTTCTCCATGCACAAGGATTCCTTTCCTTGCCAGAAAGAAAACTGAATGTTGAATGAAAGAATCACATAACTATGCAGCGCAGTGTTTCTTGCCAAAACTTTTTCTTCTGACTTTTATTACAAAGTTGAGATGGAAAGCACAGTTTTACTGTTTTGGTTTGAATTTTCCTTATTTGCATTACAACTGGCTATAAATAGAGTACTCATTCTAATAAAAAATGACCAGTCTTTAGATAAAGCCCAAATCCAAGTGGAAAGCATTCAACATAAGGAAAATGCATGAAATGAGGGTGTCTATGCTTTGGCCAGCTGAGAACTGAATTGGCAGCTTTCCAGGAATCCTAGGGCTACACCTAATTTGTCCTAAATGGAACAGATTGCAACCACCCAAATTTTTAATACTGAGGAGTAGACTAAAGAGTTTATAGATCTTAACATGCTGTGCTTCAGAAAAACAGGCTACACAGTCAGTCAGATGTTACGAAATGATTAGCTGTGATCTCATTGGTGTTCATTTAGATGAAAAACATGGAAAAAGTCAGATTCATTTCAAATGAGCTGTAATATTTTCCCCTTTTTCTCCTTTCCCGTTTTCATCTTTCTTCCTCTTCATGGCAGCACTGTGACTGATCCTACTTAAGGTTCTGCTTTTAGTAGATTTCCACTGCACCATGGTTTTAGGTGCTCTGTCATAACCTCAAAGCTGTTGGTTACAGAATTTTGGAGTATTTCATTACTTCTGGAAAGCTGTGTGTCCTCCCAGGTGCCTGGTTGGACGCTCTATGTCAGGCAGGCATGTTTTTTAGCTGAGCATGGACTGTGCCAGCCAGCAATCACAAGCTCCCTTCAACAACCTGTTTCTTCAGGAAAATTGAGCTTTTAAATCCTGAGTTTGGAAGCATTTCTCACTCGTTAAACAAAAACAGGATGAGGAAACACTTGCCGCAAGATTTTTTGCTTGCTACCTTCACTTTCGCCATCAAAGCTAACGATCTCAAAAGATGTGTGTAAATATACTGTGTGCATTTCTTAAAAGTCAGTAGAATTCCCTTCCCACCTGGGCATGTGTCCCTAAAGCACATGGATCTTTGCTGTTCCTCCCAAGATGCCCACTTTTGGTGCAGTCAGAGAGCTTTGCAGTGAGCAAGGGCAGGCTGTTGCCATCTTGGCATGACCTCTGAGCCCGTGGGCTCTTCTGAGTCCCATCTGCCAGCGGGAATGCGGTGTGCAGGTTTTGCAGGCTTGGAGCAATGCACTTGGAGCACGGAGCGCTCCCACTGTGTGTGCATGTACACTCAGAAACTAAAATAAAGTTCATTGGTCTAAATTTAGGTCTCTGAGTTTTGGCAGCCTGAGGCTGAATAGATTCCCTTCTCTGTAATACATCTGTTTTCCATTTTCAGCAAGAGTCATGTATTGTTTGTTTCAATGTGTGTTTCCCGTTCAGAACAGATCTCATGATGTTTTCGTTAATTTCTTGTGGTGAAAACCTGCCATGTGTGCTGTGTTGTGCAATCATATCTCTTGCTTTTTTGTGGAAAGGAACTGGAAACCTGGGCAGCCTGATAACTGGGATCACGATCACGGGCCAGGGGAAGATTGTGCTGGGTTGATCTATGCTGGGCTCTGGAATGACTTCTACTGTGAAGATGTTAACAATTTCATTTGTGAAAAAGACATGGACAAAGGTAAGCAAGGCCCTTGGTTTGATTATTCCATCTTGCCCATAGTAAATGTCCTGCAGCTAGAGGTGAGATCTTGGCTAAATGCTACAGCAGTGCCTTGTTGAGGAAGAGGGGGAATCACATGTGGGGCACTTCTACTCAGATCCAGATGCAAATGCTGGATTTATTGCACTTGGAAAAAGCAGCCTCGAAGCTGGCTATAGCCCTGGAATGCCCAGAATCTTGACCATTTCCTGTAGGCTTTACACATGCCTAAAATTTTGGGCAAGATTTGGCACATGCTCCAGATCCTACACACACTGGAAGCTGCCTTTACAGGCTCACACAGCAGGGAAAGCTGGCCTTAGGGTGGCTCAGGAGCCAGTCTTCAAAAACCAGAAAGTCTTTCTTTTGAAAGTTTGTGCAATAGGAGGCAGTTGGTGAGTGCTGAGGAGATCTAAAAATTCCCATCACAGCTAGGAGATGTCCCATGGGACTGAGAAGCTGGGTCCATAGGCCATCAGCAGCTCATCCTGCAGCTGGAGTGAAGGACTCATAAACTGCTGGTGTGGCCAGCAGACAGCCAGGTGCCTGCCACAGGGCATCTCTCTCTGTTGACACAGGCATTTCTGCAGGAGCAGAGGGCAGGTGGTTCCCATGGCCGCTTAGAGCCCGGCCCCATCACCACAGAACGTGGTCAAACGTGGCACAAAAGTGTTTGTGTTCATGGTGGGGCTCTGCCTGAAACATTATCTCCTCCACACAACCTGTTTAAACATTGCTCTGCCAAGGGTGCCTGGCTCCTCCAACTGGAAACCTGTTGGTTAAATTTCAGTGAAGGCAGACATAAATGTCAGCTAGAGCCAAAATTACATCCCATCCATAGTCCCCTAAGACAAAACTAAGTGCTGAACAAGCTTTGAGTGTGTAATTCTGTTTGGATGTCCAGAGTGAAGGACCATGTTAAAGTAACAATATGATTTACCCTGATTTTCCTACATACATTTGTTATTTTAAGAATACTTAAAGGTTTACAAATATTTATCCTCCAGGACTTACACGGTCTGAGTACAAGTCTGCTCAAATTTTTTCCATACCTTGATCTCTGTAAGTTTTCCTTTTAGAAATTTGTTTAATCTTCACAGGCTTTTTACAGGATTTCTTTTTCTCTTTGTTTTTCTTGTTTTCTCTCATACTGTAGGGCAACTTCTTGGAGTGTAATAGGCTGTAACTTTACAGATACCTTCGTATTAAGGAAATTTATGTAAAGAAGAAGAAAATCCTGGGAAAGAGCAACACTGACTTCCAAAATTGAAAAAAAATATGAAAACAGAAAAAAGCAAGCACTGAAAACTGATTTAAAAGCATCAAGGAATTCAGCAATAACTCTTCTACAGCATCCTGTAATTATTTAAGGCCTTTCGACCCTCAGCATCAGGAAATACTGTTGGACTAATTCTGTTTTAGATTTTCTTCCCAACCAGTAACCACATCCATAAGCAGCTTGTGTCTTCTGAGAAAAGACATTCTATCAATCTGAGTAAGACTGTTGGTCACTTATATCGAAAAACATATAATGCAGCTGTGTAAACAGTTGCTTAATTTGCTAAAATCCCAAATGTAGGAAAATTATACAGATACACGAATATATAGATTTTATATAAATATATATATATAGTCCAACTCTTATCAGTAATATGGAATATACTTTTAAGAGCTTTTAAAACTTTGTATTTTTGTACAAAATATTTGCTTTTTACAATTGTTCTCTTTTTTACTGACTTTTTTTACAAATATAGTGCACAGGGGCCAAAGAAAACAATAAAGGTACTAATAATTCATTAAGGTTTGCTGTCAGGCCTAGCTCAGCTATAGAGAAATATTTTTCCAGTTAGAAATATTTTTACTTTCCCAGATGATTTGTTCTGGTTAAATAACTTTTAAAGCAGATTTTAGATAGTGTTTTCCTTACTGTATGCAGTCTAGTCTGCATGTGTAACAATTAAGTTGACTAAGGACTAGATACTCATTATAGCTCTGATCACAGCCAGTGTTTCATTGGGGTACTATGGAAAGACCATTTTAATAAAAGACCAACCTTCCTTCCTTCCTTCCTTCCTTCCTTCCTTCCTTCCTTCCTTCCTTCCTTCCTTCCTTCCTTCCTTCCTTCCTTCCTTCCTTCCTTCCTTCCTTCCTTCCTTCCTTCCTTCCTTCCTTCCTTCCTTCCTTCCTTCCTTCCTTCCTTCCTTCCTTCCTTCCTTCCTTCCTTCCTTCCTTCCTTCCTCCCTTCCCTTCCTCCCTCCTTCCCTCCCTCCCTCTCAGGAGAAAATTCCATGGAAGTAAATCTCCAATTTTTAACAATCATTTAGAAATGTTTTCATTCCTTCTCCCTTCTTGTAAGGAATTCTACTCCAGTAGTTGCCACACATACTGCAGGTCAATCCCAGATGAGAGACTTTATGAAAAGAGAAACAAAGAAGCTGCACACACTGAAATATGTTTAAGGCAGATTTCAAGATTTGGTGAGAAAAACACGCCATACTCAGAAAGGTCTAATAAACTTGCACTTCTCCAAAGTGCTTTGTAAATTGATCTGTCTGTTTTCTTGGACTGGTACTTCTCTCCCAAACATAATAGAAAATAAAATATGCTGCAAAGCAGAAAGAGATTATACCATTGCCCAGCCAGTTTCCTCCACAGTCCCATGAGCCATTGTCTAGGCAGTTTATCAGGAATTTTAAAAATTAGCGGGTTAATTCATTAGCAGAAACCTTGGTATTTGTTTCCAATTTTTATGTCCTTCTCATAGCCACATGCTCTACAATGAAGGAAGTTGTTTTGGCTTCTTGGGAAGGAGAGCTGTTTTTCCATTCCCTCCTGACCTGCCATTTACCTTGGCCAAATGCAGATATGTTTGTTGAAATACTCCAGCTCTGTTGGAAAGAGACAAGATTCTGTACTTCAGAGTTTCAAATATTGCTCCTAAGATAAATCAATTAAAGACTGCTGTTTTCCTACATCTCCCAGTCCTTCCAGTGTTTTAAATTTCAATTATATATTTTTTTTTAAATACAAAAAATGTTACATTTGAGAATCTGTCCTGTGGGTACAAATTAGATACGAGACAGGAATAACACAAAAATTGATTTATGTATTGCATAAAAGGGTTTATGTATTACAGCTGCAGAAACCCTGTGTCACCATTGTGGAGGCAGGGCTTGTCTTCAGACAGTCTGAATTTTGTGAGCCTTTTCTTTTCACAAGGTTTTGAACAGAACTTGATTCTGCCGTGCACTGTCATGCTGTACCAAGGAGTTGTGTGTAGGCACATGCATAGTATTTACATATGTATTTACACATTGTCTGTGGAGATAATGTTAAACTGCTATTTTTTGATAATGAGGTACAGAACTAGTATTTTCTGTGCCCAGAGAGCCTCACAAACCCTGGTGAGTGGAGCCTTGAAGAGCCACACTGAAGTGGGACTGCTACCTTTGTTTTGAATGTTGGCTTATTTGGGTGAAATAAGCCCGTTTTGAGCATCTACCACATTAAATTACATTCTTTATGCTTTTTATTGATGTCACAGACTTCTGTCACCAAAAGAAGTGAATGAGAAACGTCTGTTTAAGCACAAGCTGTATTGCTTCCTTGCCCAGATTTCATCCCTCTCTTCCTTCAGCAACAGCAGTGATGGTACATACACAAGATCAGATTATCCAAGAATTATCAAGTGTCCCCCAGCCAGAGGAATGACAAGCTGAGGACACTGAGAAATGAGATGTGACTGGGCTCACACCCTCTGTTCACACACTTGAATCAAACACTGCAGCTGTTAGACAAAACTGGATGAAGAGGGATGCTGCAGTTGCATGCCTGACGTGGCCAGTCAACCTTAAAATATGGCCTGAGCAGCCAGGCATGCTGAGACAGACCATCCTTTTGACCTAGTATTCCTGCAGGAAGGAAACAGAGGTGTCCAATGGCAACAAGAATTGAAATCACTGAGAGGACCAAGAGTGTTAAAACAGCTCAGGAACACATCACAGAAAGGACAGATTGGCAGGAGCGCAAGCAGGACACCAGAATGGGCCAAGAAATTGTCATGAAAGTCACACCTGCCACTCCTTAATGGGAAAACATCCCCATCAAATCTTTCTGTATGGTTTGAGCAATAATGCAGGTTTTATGGAAATTTTTGAGTGATAGCAAATTATTATGTCCCAGCTTGAGTTTTGCTTCCTTCTTATAGATAAGTATTGTAACTTATCATACTGAGCACACATTCCCATCATCCTTCTTGTTTTACATAAAAATTAAATACAAGTTCATATACCCTGGCAAGCACTGGGACTGTTGGAAGAAAAAGAGGGAAAGGCAGAGAAGGTACAAAGTCATTGTGATTTACATTAAGTTCTGGATTTCTTAATGTCATTTCTGACTAGTTTCATTAATTTATTTGGAAATGCCTTCAGCTGATTAGAGCTTATAAATCTCAACTCTCATTTCCTTTGTTGTCTATGATTAATACTTGCAAATGTTCCAATAAAGGAATCACTAAGTGGAGACAGAAATTAATGTTGTTAACTCTGTGCATGTGTGTGTAACCAAGAGGGATGTGGAGATCAGAGGTATGTGGACCCAGAGCATTCACAGGTATTAAAAATCAAACTGATGAAGCTTTTTTCCATTAAAGCCTTCTTTTTCACTTACACCACCCTGGTTCTGAGCATGGCTGGGGCTACCTTATCCTGTAATTGCAGGTTTAGTGCCTTGTTCTTGCAGAACATTGGGGATAGGAACATGGTTTGGAAGGTCTGATCTGAACAAGACCTTTAAGAAGGGCTGAATCCCTTTGCTGCTTACTGTCCTAGCACACCAAACACCTCAGATGAGCCTCCAGGTGAGGGATGTCCTGAACTATGTTGCATCAGTCCCACATTAGCCATTATGATGGCTTAAATTGTCTGTTTATAATGGCTGATCTGGTCTTGCTATTCCTTTCTCTCTCAGACAGCTGACCTCCTCTTATAATTTTTTGTTCCTGGCAAGTAGCTACCCTGCTTTTAGCAAGTAGCAGGAACTGGTGTCTGATCAGTGGCAAGGCAAGGAGCTGGTCAGAGGGCAGCCACTGGCTGTGGGAAGAAACTGATCCACAAGGAGTAGGGGAAAGGTGGCTGAGTCGATTCACATGTGAGAAAACAAAACCACTTTTCCCCAGTGCAGGCTCCTTGCCCAAGAGCACAGCAGCTCACACATCTGTGGCATCCAAAGGGAACAAGCAGTCTCCAGCCTTGCTTTGTTTTTCCTCCCTCACTTCTGGTGTTCCCCAGAGCTCTTCCATGGCTCTTCCATGAGCTGTCCCCGGAGCAGGCTCTGCACTGCCCTGTGCAGGTGCTGGGGCTCACCCAGGTGAGAGGCCAGCAGTGGGACAGCTGCCCATGCCTGGCACTGCCCCCAGCTGGGACACCCTGGGCTCCCCAGGGCTTGGGCAGGAGCTGGAGAAGGAAGTTCCCAGTGCTTACCCACGCTCAGAGATACCTTGGGCATCTATAAATGGGATAGTAAACTGCCTTACAGACAAAACCCTTGCTCCCCAGAAACCAGGCCTTCCTAAAACCAGAGCCTATTTGTTCATTCACGATCTCCACTGCATTTTTTCCATGTTGTTTACTGGAAAAAAAATTCTAAAAACTTGGCTAAAATTTTTGTTAAAGTTCTCATCTGTTTTCTTTCATATGGTAGAATACGTTTGTTTTTTCTTCCCATCTGGCTCAGAGATGAAAAAACATTCTTTGATTTCTTTTTCAAAATAAACTCAGTGTAACACTATGAAGTTTGTGTGGAGATGTTTGGGGATTTTTTTAGACCAAAACAATAAAAGCAAATTACCAGGCAAATAATGCCCTTTTTGGAGAAGATCTTGCATGCCATGATGATTTTCTTACCCAAGGAACTTCCCAGAAGCAAGTAAGTATTGCCAGCTCCATTTTGTGACTGGAAGAAAAAGGAGATTTTCAAGAATGTGACTCATTTTGATGTCTCATTTTAAAGATTTTGTTTATCAGGTAGGTGGTTTTTAGAAGTGACTTTTTCCAGTGAAACCAACATTGACATACAGCAAATTATTTTTCATACACCTTAGTAAGGAGGGTGGGCTTTACAATGCTAAATTAAACAGAGGGGTATCCTTCCCTCATCACCCTGCACATGGGAGGCAACCATTTCTGCTGCTGTTTTGGAGAGCAGAGCTCAGTGTGATCACAGCAGAGGAACACCAGCAGAGTGTTGGGTGTGATGTCCATCCTGTCCATCCCGGTTCTTTACCCAGGTGTGCCAATACCCTCTCCCTTCCCCTCCCCTTGCCCCCTTGCTGAGTGCTGTCTGTCAATCGTCAATCTTGGCATTCCAGCTAGGGCGTTGTGTGATTGGCGAAGTTCTAAAGATGCCTCTCAGCCCTGGGGACATTGGGCCATCCAGGTGCCACTTGTCCCCTGAGACTCCCCCCGCTTTACCTGGTGGGTGGGATCCCTACCCCTTCCCTCCCCCTCTCCCTGGGGTTAAAAGACACAGCAACCATGCGGTTCAGAGTTCTGTTGGAGCTGTTGGTGCATTCAGAGGCCTGTGTGCCAGGAATAAAGTTCTGGATCAAAACCCTCCGGCAGAACCCGACTCCTTTTTCCTTCACCTCGCCTTGAAGCCTCTCCACCAGAGGTAAACCTGAGCTCCTGCATGCCTGGACTTGTCCCAAGTGCCCAGCTGCAGCATCCAGCCAGCCAAAGGTGTCTCTGAGGTGAAACCACCACAGCTGCTGCCCTTGGTCAAGCAGCAAGGGTCAGACGAGCCCAGGCACGTTCCATCTGGCAATATTGGTATTTAATTCCAATAGCAGAGTATAGCAATGTCCTGTGTGGGTAAGAGTTAACACCTGACATTAAATTACCAAGAGACCCCTTAGTCAGAAACAAGAAGGTTAAAGGACTGTTGAGACCTCTGACTCCTCTGCAACTTCAATAAATCTTCCCAAAACCATACCAACTTATATTTTAAAAATAATTATGGGTTGCTTTATCCCTTTAATAATTTTGGCTGCTCTTCAAAAACTTTATTAGGAATCTTCTTTTAATAACCAGTGTTAATGCAATTATGTCCAGTTTAGACACATTTGTTCTGGTTCCAGTTGTGTCCTTTAGCTTAAACAGCATCTCTCCTGGGACTGTCAAGTAATTGTAGTGGTCAGTGTGGAGCCATTCATCTTGAGACACAGTACGGGGTGGTTGGGAACAAACACATCCCTCTGACCAGCTGGGGAGCCCTGATGACAGAGCCTGGCTCTGATCCCACCATCCAGCCCACAAGGGATTATCTGAGGACACTCTGGGCATCTTGAATGGTGAAAGTTTCCATACTCATTTTTTGTTAGTGTTGCAAGAGAGCAGAGAGCAATAACACGGGTATAAAGGGTGGTTTCCCGCTGAATTAGAGCAGGTTACAAGTGCCTGTCTTTTTATAAGGCAGTAACACATTTTATAAGGCATTTGAAAGATCAGTCTGTGTATCTGAGCTTAAGCACACTTATTCTGGGTTTACACCAGAGCAGAATCTAAGTTCAAGTTATACCTAGGTCCTTGTTCTTCAAGAGATTAAAATCTCTAATTCAGAGATTAGTGTGTGACTTCTACTTTTTCTATCTGTCCTGCCAAGGCACAAATCCCCAGCTCAGGCATCAGTGTGATTCCAAGCTCAAAGGATTGCTTCCAAACTTCCCGTGTTTGCAGTCATGCTCCTGCCAGCCCTGCCAGAGGTCCTGCTGATGGAAGCTAGAAGTCTGAAATGTGACTTTGGAAGGATTTTGTTTAGGAATCTTTCTCATTCAGAAGTCTGGGCATATTGCAAAGATGACATTTCTTTAATTCCATCTCTATTACTCACACTCATATAAAACAGATGATGAAACATTTTTCTGAATGGCAACAATGTATTTTTGTCCACTTTGGTTTATTATGTCAAAATAAAAGACTGGAAATTAAAATCAGACAAAGTATCCTTGGCATTGCAGTATCTCACTGTAGCAGGCAAATAATGTTCCTGGATTATTGCCTGTGAGAACAGCACAAACTGCTATCTGAACAACAGACAGCTTCATGCTATCTGCTGGCAGAAGCAAACTTACCTACAGGCACAGCCTTGTCACTGGCCCATCATCTGGCAGACCGGGGCAACCCTGCTTTCCTGCTGTGCTTCAAAGAAACTGTAGGAAACAAGAAAGAGAAAAGGTCAAGTGAGAAGAGCTGACGACAGAAGGGGAACAGAATAAAATAGAAAGGGACAGCTCAGGGAGTAGTAGAAAAAAATACAGAGAATGATTGAGGAGTATAATGAACCCTGATGTCCTCATTGTGGTTTCTAGTAAGATCAACCACAGAGGAGCTCTCTTCTCAGAAACAACATAACAGGGGCAGTGTCGTGGTTCTCGTAATTCCCACTCTCAGCTGTGAAAAGAACACATCCCTGCCTTGCAAGAGAGGCATGTCATTCAGTTGGTGCCTGAAGTCATGTTATACTTTCCCAGCACAAACAAAAATTCCTGGTGGCTCCAGGTCTTCTGGGAGCTGGGTTGAGGCTTTTGTTTTGGTGGTTGGTTGGTTTTTCCTACGTGTCCTTTTCCTCCTACACAAGTTTTGAAACACAGAATATTTTCTAGTTTTCCATCTGTATTAGAAGTACAAAACTCAACTTTGAAAGAAAGAACAAAAGCAAGAACTTACAGTAGGTCTCCAAGCAACAAAACACTGTCTGCAGTGGAAAATATGTCCACAGCAGTATTTGTAGCTCCCATTTTTATACTAAATTCTCATTGATATCAACATTTGAACAGGTGCACTTTGTGAAATCAAACATGGATCTTTAATAAACAAGAGCTGCAGAAATGTACATATGCTGAAAAAGGGGATACAAAGAGGAGGTACCTTCATTTTTAAAAACAGAGAGTTGCTGAATTTGAACACCAGAGACACTTCAATTCTAAATACCCTTGAATTTGCTTTAATGGTAGCATTTTTAAATGACCAATTGCTGATTTTCTCCAATTTTTAACTTTAAGATGCAGAAGTTGGGGACTCTCAGCAGTCACCAGCTGATGATTTCATAGAAAAACAAAAAAACTAATTTCAAAGGCAGATTGGATCTCTGGATACCATTTTATCCAGATTAGCCATGTTAGGAGAGGGAAGGTGGTCAAAAGTCCAGGTCAGGAGTCTCCACTAGGTGAATTAACTCTTTTTGTGGAGAAGGAGAGCACTTTATTTCAGGTCTTATGAGGTCTCCCAGTCTGCATCCATCTTGTGACATCTTACATATGAGGAAATTCTAAAAATAAAATAAGGCAAGAAAAACCACAGGCAGAACAGCTGTTGTTCTACCCAGACAAAGCTTTGAATTAAAGCCATTATGAAGGACCAGACTCTGCAATTGAAAAGCCATTTACATTTCCAAGTCTGATTCCAACTGCAAATCTTCAGTTATATATATGACAGATTAAAAGACTCTGGCCTCACTGCACTTCTCCCTGGCAAGAGAAAAACCATCTGTACAGCATAGCTTGTGGTTGCTTCAACTCTGTAGGTACAATTTTCTAAAGGACATGGTGATATATTTTTTCATTTCCCTTCCCTTTATTTTAGCATGCAGCAAAATCACGTGCATGGCATTTTTCCCAACCCTGTGGTAGCTGGGACTCTGGCTCAGGAGACTGATTTGTTTTGATTTGCTCTTTTCCCTTAATCTGAGAGGCTACTGCACTATTTCCTTTGTGATCATACCAGCCAGGGTAAAAACTTTGTATGAATATGTGGCTGTGAAAGCAGGAAAAAGAGCCAGGAATACTGCTTTCTTTCCAAGCACAGAGAGACAGTGAAAATGAGTGTACACCATGTAATAGGCTGCACAAACCCATCTGGAACTGGCTCCTGCAGCACTCTGGCCATGCTCTGGGCTACTCACACCACAGGTATGGGATGAAGAATGACAGTCCTTCCACATGGAATGCCAAGAACGAGCTTCCTGGAGCCCAGGCAAGCCTTGTTTTGACACTTCAATCTCCATTTGAGAAGTACATGGCTCTTGTACCACAGTTGATGGAGGCAGCTCTCCCCTTTCACTGCTGATGCTGCAGCCAGAGGTGTTCCCATGCTCAAAGACCCCAGACAACACTGGGTCAAGCTTTTTTCCAATGCACACGCAGCATCTTGCAAGGTACAGCCCTAATTATTGAACATTTTGAAAAAGAAGTTGAAGAAATCAGGTGAAGAAACTGAAGTTCTGCTGGGAAAACAAAAACAAAAATAGAAACTACACCAAACCTAGAACAGGTAAATTATTTTATCATTAGCTAAAAATATGGTAAATTATTTTATCATTAGCTAAAAATATAAGTAGAGATTAGGGAAAACAAAGCATTTGTTGCAATTTATTGTCAGTGTGACCAGGGCTGTCAGGCACTGGGAGGGAGTGCACACCACATGCTTCTCCTTCCCATGAGATGACACATCTGAGAAGACACAAAGTATAATACCTGTGGGAGGACAGAATCAGACCCATTGCTTCTGTTCAAAAGGGATTGCTGCCTGAGAATGAAAAACCAAGAGGAAGGGATTTATTCAGACATTTACTCTTGGTGCTTTACTGCTCAGGGCTATCTTCTCCCACTGCCAAGGGCATGGTTGCCAGCTGTGTCAGATATGCCACCCTGTGTGAACACCTCAGCCACCCCACAGAACCTGTGACAGCAGGGTGCTCACCAGCACACCACCAATGCCATCCAGCATCACATACAACCTGGACCTCATTTGGTGTGGTTCATATAATAACAACTATATAATGGCACAAACGTGAAATTCTAGAGCATGAAGTGTGTGCACTTGAAAAATATATTATTTGAAACATCAGCTAAAGGACTTTTGAGTTGCCTTCTAATCCTAACTAATATATCAGAGCAAATTATGTCATTCATGTGCCAACCAGAAAGAGAAGGAAAAAAATATTAGAGAGCATTATGGTGAGTATAACACTTAACTTCAGAATTTGAATTTAATGGAGCAGCAGTTTTTTCTAGTAGTACTCATACCATGGTTGTGAGATTTAAAATAGACTGTCCCATGCCCTTATCTGAATGCCATTGTAGTTTAGGTTACAGAAGTTAGAGGTATCTCAATGTTTTTCCAGGAAATTAGGTGGAATTTGCCCTGTGCTTTAAAAACTCAATAGCCTGGCAACAGAGGATTTACCCAGCAGATGTCCATCCCTCTATTCACAGATTCTCTGCAAACACACTCAGGCTGTAGAGTCCTTTCTCCAGGGGAGTCAACCAGATTAAATCCTGCCACTGTCATGCAAGGTTTCTATGTGTAGCGGTCTGTCACAAAAACAGTTCATTTTTCTTCCTTGCTTGTCAGATTTCTTTTTTACTAAATAAAACAGTATTTTGCTGTAAAGTCTGAGGCTGGCAGGGTTGTAGGAGATATGAGTACTACCATCAGTTTTCTTGATGACATTTGGCAAAGATCTAACAACCTGGGGTGGTAAATCACTTAAATTTTTGCTTGGCTTTAAACAGATCATTGGTCCTATTCATCAATGTCTAAGACTCTTCACCCCAGTTTCTCTCACTATTCACTAGAGATGCTGATGATTTTTTTCAACCAAAGAACAGTTCTGTGAGCATTCCCACGGAAACACTTGCAAAATACTTTAAGAAAGTTGGCTGAAAGATGGAGTAGAAGTATAAACACACAGAAAAGATGCACTAGTTCACAAGATATTTGTAACTGACTAAGGAAAACAACCCTTTTGCCTCCTTTACAAAACAGACAGCAGCTGACCAAAGCAATTACTGCTTCTCCTTACATGAAAGGCCTATACTGAGTAGACAGAATTTAGGGGGTTAGATTTAAGAACAGGACTCTCTGAGGTCGACTCTATCCCTCCTTTTGTAAAAGCAGCAAAAATGTTGTGCTATATCTGTAGAGAAAAATGTTAACTTGCACTGTTGCCATATATACTACAAAACCAAGGTCTACCAGCCCCTACCTGTGAGAAGAGGGGCACAGGTAGTGAGATGTGGCAACACTGACTAGCTGCAAGCAACATCACCACTGCTCCAGGAAGATTGATCCCACCACCCAGCACCTCCCAATTTCCCCTTTGCCAAATGCCCCCAGCTCAAAAAGCTGGGATAAGATTTGTGTGTACTGCTAGCACTGCTTCAGATGGCCTTTCTTGCAACAAATCTTTCTCTGAGTTACACTTTTCTCATGTGAAGAAGCCACAGAAGTTTTAAAACATTTTTAGATCTACAGCTTCACCAAGAAAATGGCCCTGCTGCCTGCTCTTGAAACAGAAATTAATCTTCCAGACATGGATTTTAAAGGAAGACTCCATGTGGTTATATTTAGTCTCTCTAGAGTCTAATAGATACCTGAATAATCTTAGGAACCTTCAGTGAATACTTTGGAAAATTATTACTGTTCCCTTGGGTAACCCAGGGAAGTAATTTATATGTGAAACTTAAGTAGGTGAGTTATATATAATATGAAACAATGTGATTGATAGAAAGTTGTAGTCAGGTGTTATATTTTGTCATTTGGGTATTTCATCTTCAGGTTAGAAACCACACTGTTACCTGAGCATCCCTACTGCTGTGAAGTACAGTGGCACCTCAGATTACTAACCCTACCTAAAAATTTAGGGGGAAATATATTTTGTTTGGTGGACTGACTTTGTGTGTTAGGCAACTCTTTGCACATATTTCTCCAAGAAATGAGTTCTCTTTTTTCCTCCCACCTGCTCTTAAGGAGTGCAGAACAACATGAAAACAAGGAGAAAATGTACCACAGTGTCACTTAAACTGGCACTTAGAGTCAAGGGAAAGTAAAGAAAGGAAAACTAATTCCAGAGTCTCCTTCCCCTTCAACTTCTTCCCCAAGAGTCAGGGGAAATTTTGTGTGGTAGTGAATGCTCTCCTTCAGCTGTTTGCCCAGATCCCAAAGTTCAGGAAAGCACAGGAACTTGCCTAGGAATTTTTCTTTGGAGCTACCTCCATGCTTAAAATATATGCTAGCAGACTGTATAATTGACAATGATCTAGTGAAATCTTGATCCTGAATTGTTTTTACAAATCTGTTGCTGTCACACCTCTGAGCACAAGCTCCAACCACTGATTTAAAATCCAAAACCATAGCTCAGGGGCTCAGTTTCTTATGCTGCCATACTAACACTCTCATTTTAATCACATAATTGTGAAATTCCTCAACAATAAAAAGGCCAGTGGCCAGTAACTATGCCAAACTATTAGAATAGTTAGAGAATTTAAGTCTCATTATGAAGAATTCAATACCAAATGTAGCGAGGAAACTGAAATTTTTAATATAATGATTGTGAATACACAAAGAATCCAGACTTGTGAGAGTCTGAGGAACCAGCTAACTAAGGAGAGGAATCACAGTGACATTGCAGGTACTGCAGTGTTAGATGTATCTCTTGATACATGCAGTTTGCAATCAGGTTTCATGGTTCTCTGTCTCAGGACCATTACCAAGTCCCAGAAAAAGCGAGAGGGTTGATCAAATTTTTCTTCAGTTTTGTAAGAAGCATCTAAGGTCAGCAGACATCTGGAAAAGCAACAGGTGTGAGATTATCTTGAGCAAGTCAATTTAGCCATTACTTCTAGGCTGTAGCCTGCTGAAGGGTGGGTGTGTGCAAGCATCCTGCCAGTATGCTGGTCTGCTCCACTTGCCAGAACACAGCACAAGTGAAGTAGGGGAGATCATTAAGTTATTTCTGTCATTGAGATCCATCCCATCTAATTTATGGTACTTAACCGAGTGCCTAAGAGATAAGCATACTTGTCCTAGGCTCTCTGTAAGGGCAATAGACCACCACAGTGTCACTTTCTCACCTAAATCCTGAAACACCCCTTTATTTTATCAGAAGATGTGTTTATGAAGGCTGGGATCCTCACTTAGTTCCACACATGACAGGGATCTGGCCTTATTGAAGGAACAGAGCTATTTATGAGATCTAAAACTGAATACAAATTAGTAGGTCTTCTACTCCTTACCTTTCATCTCAATGCATCGGAGCCTGCCATTCCTACATCTTTTGCAGGAGTGACGTTCCAGAGCTTAGCTTCAAGGCTCTTCATCTAGGAGGTACCCAAGAAAAAAACAGCCTTACCATTCTACCCAGTGATGACTAGGGACATCTTTTGAGCAGTCTCAGAGCCTAAGAGGGCTCTGCTATCAACCAATACCATTTTGCCATCGTGGGTATTAGCGTTCTCTTTTTTTGTTTGTTGTCGCTTGGGTTGATTCTCCTGCTGGAAAACTAGAGAAGACTTTCCATGAGTGGCAGCAACCTGCTTGCCACATGTTATGGTCACACAGGATATGAGGAGCCCTTGGAAAGGAGTTTGGTTGCATCACCATAGTGGGTTGCACCATGGCAACAACACTTGATCTTCTGGACTTGCACTGTATTCTTCCACCTAGAGAAACAGCTCACCTTGGCGAAGGTGTGGATGAATATGCATGTGAGAGTGAGGGTAAAGAGCTTTAGGTTTGCTACAAATTGCAATGTTCAAGAACACTGGATCTCTCCATGAGCTTTCTCCAGTACTGTATGACAAGCAAGGCTGCCTGGAAAAAGACAGCTTCTAATAGCAGCAAGCACTTGGAGAAAACTGACAAAAATGTTAACACTCCACTGATTCCAAGTCTGTTCAGATGTTTTGATTGAACAAGCTATACTTCCAAATGCCTCTCCATACTTCAGTAGGTGAACTGTGTTTTTGTAGTTAGATAGTTGCAGTAAGGGAATGTTCAAACCAAGAAAACCTCTGGGGCATTTATATCATGGGGAGTCATATTGATATTGCAGGGATTTTAAAGTGACTGGTTTCTCTAAAGCAATAAGAGTGACTAATTTCCCTTTCAATGAATCCACATATGCTCAGTTCTCAGGTTTTGAAAGGCAGCCAAAGCAACATTCTTTCAGGCTTTAAGTTGATACAAACAAAGTATAACAGAGAGCCCCAATAGCAAAGTTTATCAATGACACATGCCTTAGTTAGAATTTACACACGGACATGGCTGGATTTTTTCACTTTGTTTTCAGATGGTTCCTAAAGAATGTCATCAGTTGCCATAGGCTGGCAGTTTCCAGCCACAATCCATCTGAGAGGGGGACACAAAACCCCCTTGCATGGACAATCTAAAATGACATTTGGAGAGCAGGAGGCTGAGGTGAAACACAGGTCCCCAAAAGCAAGGTACTTTACAAACTTCAATTTGGGTATGGAAAACTTAGGGGTTTTGCAGTGTTGAAAAAAACCAACCCAAAGCAAAACCCAAACACAGATTTACTAAAAAGGAATATATTCATAAAGTGAGCTGGGAGATGTAACGTGTACAATTTGCTGCTCGTCCTCCCTATGCTTTTTGGGGTTTTTTTCAAGTATCTTAATAAAATTGTTACCTGTTGACCTTACATATTTTAAGATACTATACTGAATTTCACTACATTTTTTAAAACATTTTCCCATTCTTTCTTTATTCTTTGTCAAGGAGAACCAACATGTGAGAACAGCGCATAGTGATCATGCAGCAACTGCTCCAGAGGATCCCCTCTTGTAAATTATACCCTGTGCTGAAGTACAGAAGAGATACAGCAGAGTGCAATAATTTCTGATATAAAAACTTCACCCAGATAGTTTTCCTCGTTTGGGGAGATTTTTGGATGAATTCCTGCTATGCAGCCTCAGCAGGGCTTTTCCTGATTGCATCTCTGTAGCTTGAAATACAAGAGTTGATTCCTTTTTTTCCTCTTGTCTATGCATGTCAGAGGTTATTTGGACTGGACTAGACACTGGTGGGGACCATTTCCTCATTAACCAAGCCCCACACAGAAAACTATTTGGCATACAAATTAAAACAATTGCAGCATGGTGGATTTCTTCCAAAGCAGGCTGAACATTTGAGTTAAGATAGGCTCTCCCTGCTTTAGCTTATTTCATTCCTCCAAGGGTTCCTTCTCTCCCTCTCCACTGAGACCAAGCTCACCCTCCAGCACTCATAATTCTGACCCCTTCTTACCCTTTACTCCCACTTCCTTCCCCTTAAGGATGGGTCATCACACTCCCTCCATTCACCTATCTTTCTGGGATTCTCCCTCTCTTGTCTTCTTATTCTAACTTTCTTGACTTCTTCCTTATTACCCCAGTGCTGGATTGCTGGGTATCTTTGCTCTCTCTTTTCAAATTTTCGTCAAAGAAAAGCTTGTTTTCAAAAGTTTACGATCAGAATTAGTTGCCTACCTCTTCCACTGGCTTTTGTATGGTTTTTTATGTGTATGTTTGAACTAGAAGTTCTTTGGGGCAGAGCTGTATTTTTTCTGAATATTAACAAGGAAGGTCAAAAAGAAGATGACAAGGAGGTAGGAATGAGCTTCAGAAGTGCAATCCACAGGAACTGAATTTGCAAAAATGGTATCATTTTTCAGTCATATATCATTTTCATATCATTTTCAGCATAATCACAAAACAACAACATTCATACCAGAATTCATTCAGAATTCATACCATTGGCAGATGTGAAAGCAACCCCAGGCACTTGTGGTATAGAAGCATAGATATCTGGTCCAGAAGATGTCCTCCTGCATTCTTTAATAACTAAGGTTGACATTATAATGCACTCATGAATTCAGTTAAAGGGGTTCCATGTCAGAGTATGCTCAAAATGAGAGGCACATTGTGAGGAAATTTCAGCTTAAAAAATGTCCAACTAATCCAAGTTCTCTGCTGAAATCACAGTAGCATTGTTAGGTTAGAATCCAAAAAATATTGCTACGTGATGGGAAGAGTTGTTGATAGCATGGTTTTTGTGAGTAGCATCCATATTGTGAGACCTTGCTCTTGAAAAAAATGCCAGATTTCCATAGTCCTAGTAGCACACAGACAGGAATTTTAGTAAATTCTTTTGGCAACCCCCCCCCATTCTCTACACTGGGATAAAAAAAACAATATACAGTAAACACTTTTGCAAGTTTTTGACTCTAAGGTCAAATCCCTGGTCTTGGTCCTTTAAGTCCTTAGTGGGCCATTTGACAATCATTGCTGTTTGTGACCATACTTCCATCTACCTGTAGATATAAATTGATATAAATAAAGTATAATACCTGGCAGTATTCCAGGTGTTGTATGCCAGCAAGTCCCATGTCCCAGATAAAAGATGAGGAGCAGAAAAATCAGTCATTCTCAGATTCACATGTGAAGCAGTCTTCTAGGTGAAACTGGGTAAATGAACCCTTCTTGGGCACCCTTACCAAATTATTTGAAAATGCCACCAAAATACAAAATATATCAGTAAAACATTTCTGCTGTAACTGGTACGAGAGAACAGGATCATATGGTATATAACCCCCAGCAATTTATTCAATAAATCAAGAGGAAACCCTGAAAGTATTCAATGCACCAGAAAATCACCATGAGATTCAACAAACATAAAACTTATATGTATATTCTGGTGAAAAGTGTAATACACTAATAAAATGCAGAAAGATTCTCTATTATTCACTTTATTAAAATGTTATTTAAATTTTCCTGAGGGGCTGTGCTTTGTGTTAATCTAGCTTCTCCTTCGTCAGTCCACACATTATTAATTGTATCTCACAGTCAGTAACAAGCTACAGTGGCTGGCAGGATGCCACCTTAAAATTAAGTGCCTAAGGTGGGACACCTTGTATTCATCAATGTTTAAAAGATAAAACTGCCTTGTGCAACTTCCCATGACTGGTGTGGAAATAACAGGTAAGCTATTTAAAGCAGGTTCCTAAGGCAATTTATCCACCTTTCATGCCTGTAGTTCTACACTGGAGGATGTGCAAGGTGGTGGGGAAGGAAGTGGGTTGAGAAGAAAAGCACTTAAGCATGAGGGTTGGCAACAAGGAGTGAGAACAAAGCACTAAGCCCTCGTGCCATCAGAGATGGGAAGCTGAGGAGTCTCCATTCTGCAGGAATGGTAACAGAAATTAAAATGGAAACTCAGATTGGTCTTGGAACAGGATTTTACTCCAAAGGACAGCATCTGGGTGAAGTTTTTGTAATTCCATCTACACAGCCTCTTGACACAAGAAGACAGAACACCTGTTCTATCAACTGACCTCTGAGTACAGTGGTGTCCTGAGATACTGTTGCTGTTGATTGCTTTCATCCATCTGAGCTTTCAGCTGCTAATAGGTTTAAATTTGGGCTGAAAAATTATTTTGCTTATAGTACTTTTACAGAAAGCAATATTTACTTCTTTTTTCCCCCCTTAGCTTCCCACTTAGCACATACTAGAAGACACATCTTTTTCTAACATACTGCTATCGAATTCATAATTAGCTACATTAATAATATCACTCAGTCCTCTTTATATCCAGGATAACTGTGGCATTTTAATTTACAGGTATGCAGCACTACTCCTCTGATTGAGTTTCTGACCCCCAAAACCAGATTTTGCCTGGCAGCCCAGAGCAGAGTTTGGCACCTCTGTTAAGGAGGTGATGAGGATGGCCCCAAGCGATGCTGTCAGATGTTGCACGGTGACTCCACCACGTGGCAAGCAGAAGTGCCACGCTGCTGAGCTTTTCTTTGACCATAAATTGCCGTGGAAGGGGCGGTCTCTGCCCGGGGCGTGCAGCAGCTGCTGGGGCGAGAACTTCTTCAGGCACTGCAGCCTCATCTGTCCACAACCCAACACGAGCACTAACAGCCCCGCGTTCATCTCCACCTCTCCAGGAGAAAGTAACTAACACCGTTCCAAACAGGAAAAATTCGGTATAGAACAAGAGGTTGCTATAAATCACCATTAAATCACACTGTTCTTCCTCTTTATCTGTTCCTACCCCAAGAAAAAAAAACTCCTCAGTCATGTCGTATTCATTAACAAACATACTGCACTGCTTTTTTCCAGTATGTTGGCAGTTCTCTCTGTTCATCTAAAACCTTAGTTTTGGAATATTTCTAGTCAAAAAAGACTATTTTCTTTAGCAGTATCTCCTTAGGATACTTCTACTTTCACTTTCTACCATCATTTTAAAGTTTAAAGCTTTTTTTATGACCAATTCAGAGAGCTCTTCTTTGGTTCTCTTTCTTACAGCAAGAGATGGGGGCTAGAATAATCTCACATTATTCATTGAGAGTGGCCCTTTATTCAGCTGATAATATGATTTAATTTATATAAAGTAAGAGATGAGAAATGGGTGGGGGGGGGGGGAAGTCAACTTTCTCCCAAGCCTGAATGAACGACATTCAGCAAGTCTCATAGCACACGCAGGTGACTCAGACAGACAGACAGATCATGTGAGCCTGTTTTCGATGTTATGGAGCCCCTTCCCCATGGTCTGACATGAACTGGCATGGCTCTGGCATAGCCCACATTTTTCAGGCCGTGTCAAACAATGGTTTCGGTTACAGATGAGGTGACAAGCTCTGGGCTGGCAGGGTGTCTCCACCTCCCCAGCAGCGGAGCAGCGCCTGGAACCGGCCCCCCAAGCGCGGCTCAAGCCGCCCCTCCCGCTGCACCTTCCTTTTCTGGGCAAACACTTCCCTCTCCCGGTACAAAAGATAACTACAGCCACACCATTAAAAAAACCCCACATATTTCCATCTATCCTTTCATGCGTTACTTTAAATATTTGCATTTAATTTAATAAATTTAATTTTAAAATTACTCGCCTCTTCCCATATGAATGGATGTTAGAGCTTTTTCCCCACCTATGAACAAGAGTCTGGCAGCACCTGTGCTTTTGGCCAGACACCAACATCCCTTCTAACCCAAACAATTCCATGATTCTGATCCTATGATCATGATAAATGTAATTTCTGCTGGAAATATTTCTGTCACCCAGGAGGTATCTGTAGAATATTGCTCAACCTGTAAATTGTCAGCACTGAGGTGATTTTACTGATGACATAAACAAGTCCCTAATAATTTTTACTTCAGTGATAGTTTGAAAATGGTGGCAGACTGTGGTCTAGGGCTGTTTATCAGGAAAATAGAATAACCAACAGCTACAGCTGTAGAGTCATATCTGCTTTAACAATAGTGAAATGTGAAAGGTCTGGGCACAAGTCTGATGAGGAGAGGCTGAGGGAGCTGGGGTTGCTTAGCCTGGAGAAAAGGAGGCGCAGGTTGTTGTTCTAAATAGGTTATTTCACCTGATATTCAAGAAGCCAATCCACAAGCTGAGTCGAGGTATTTACAGCCCCAAGCAGACAGGGCTGCTGAGTGGCAAATCCACAAAGCCTGCACACTGACTACCAGGATGTTTCACTATTTATACATTTTAGCAAACAAAGGTACTAATGCTCACTGGCTACAAGCTACGTAGTTCTCTTATTAATTTGTATTCTATCTCCTGTTGGTTAAATAATTTCCTTATTCTCATGCTAATTAGTCTGTATGGTCAGGCCTTCTCCTAAATTGGTGGGTTTCTCGATTCCATGAGCCACAATCTTCCTGTCAGAATTTTTTACCCAGCTCCAGCCAATTCCAGCACAGCTGCAGAGTTGGTTTTGGTAATTCCATCCTTACCTCAGGAATTCTGCCAAACGTTCTGGTGGCTTGTAAATTCTGCATCCTTTTGTGTCCACTGTGAAAAACACCAATCACTTGCTTTTAAAATTTTAAAAGTTTAATAGTAATAAAATGGTTATAATTATATGAGTAATATAACTAGAGTAATAAAAATGTGGAAAATTGTGATTAGGACAATACGAGACAATAAGAACAAAGAGTTACGCACGGTCCAGGTACCTTTTCTGGGCAAAATAAGCCCAAAAAAGGACACACGTTAACAGAGGACTAACCCTTAAAAACAATAGCCTGCTGCATATTCATACACCTCATACATGATGCATAAATTCCATTCAAACACAGGATTCTATCTGGTCAGTGTAAGCTTCTTCCTCTTAATCCTGACGGTGTCTGCAGAGCTGAGTGAGGCAGGAAGAGTTTGTTTCTTCTGAAAATGGAGCAATAAATTCTTTTTTCTCTGAAAGATTTAAGGTGTCCTGTGGCTGCTATCTGGTGCGAGTACCTCATTCCTTTCTTAAAAAAACATCTCACATATATAGTTTCTATTTTAACATTATGTTATAACCTAAAGCTATATTTAACACACTACTTTTAAAAATTAATATGGCATAACTTTCTAACATAACACATATAATATTCATTTTAATATTTGCGAAAAGCCAATCATATAATACACATTTTTCACATCCACTCTCAGTGCTATCTCCTTCTCCCCAAGCTTTGTTAACCTCCCTGCATCCGAGATCATTGAAACATGTCAAATACTAAACTTTATCAAGCCAATTCTGCCGACAAATATTAAATGCAAATATTTATCCTTCTAACACCTGCACACCGAGGGAAGCGCTCATCACCCCTATAACACCTCAGAGGAGGCTGTGGCCAGCTGGGGTCGGCCTCTCCTCCCCGACAACAAGTGACAGGACAAGAGCAATGGCCTCAGGTTGTGCCAGGGGAGGTTCAGGCCGGATATCAGGAAGAATCGCCTCACAGGAAGGGCTGCCAAGCATTGGAACAGCCTGCCCGAGGAAGCGGTGGAGCCACCATACCTGGATGTTTGGGTGGCGGGCCTGGCAGCGCCGGGTTAGCGGTTGGACCCGGCCATCACGGAAGTGTTTCCCGACCCAAAGCCCGGCACAACCCGGTATTCCCAGGACCGTCCCGCTCCCAGAACCGACGGCGCCCCCGCTCCTCCCGCTTCCCGCTGGGGGGGCGGGGCCACGGCGTCATCAGCGCGCGCCTGCAGCGCCGCTCTCCCTCCCTGCCGCCCGCCGGCCGGGATCATGTCGCCGCCGCTCTTCAGCCTGCCCGAGGCGCGGCTCCGCTTTACGGTGAGCCTCCCCTGCCTTCCCCCCGCCCTTCCAGCCTTCCCTTCATCCCTGCCGGTCGGACGCGAAGCTGCGGGGCCGGTCTGTGCCTTGGCGGCTCCGGGCCCGCGGCCCGGCCGGGGCTGCTGCCGGGAGCGGCCCGGGCGCTGCTTTATGGAGCGCTGAGCGCGGCCGGGGTGCGGCGGAGTGGGAGTGAGAGTGAGAGTGAGAGTTGGGAGTGAGGAGTGAGGGCGGGCTGTGCGCCGGTTCGGCCAAGGGGGGGGGAAAATCAGTCTTCAGGTTAGCGAAAATTAATGTGAAAGACAACGAAAGTGTAGCGTGCCCCCCGCAGTAAAACGTCTGGGCGTATTGCACTTTCTGTCTCTGCTGAGGGATGCTTTTCCTTTCCCAGAGCTGGGGGGCTCCGTGTGTTGCCGGCCTCTGGATCCCCTCAGGTTGTCAGACGAGAGGATGGGATTTGCACAGGAGTGCTCGAGGCACAAGCACTCGATCCCTTAGAGCGATTTTGTAACTGTAAAAGCAGTAATTTTTAGACCACCTTCTTAGCAGGAGTCATGTGCTTTTTAACATCTTCATAAACGCAGGACTTGCAGGGGTCCCATGCGAGTTTGTAGGTGGCAGAAAATTGGGAGGAGCTGTTTAACTCCCTTGAAGACAGGGAGAGGCTCTCAGGCCCACGATGCCGTTCTTGGGGCTGTCCTTGTAGGGCCAGGAGTTGGGCTCAGTGATCCTTGTGGGTCCCTTCCGACTCAGAGTGTTCCCTGATCTGTGTCCCAAAGCATCATAACCACCTGAAGCTGTGAGTGTGGCACCTGAGACAATGATAGGTCCAGTGTTGGTCACAAGAGCCTGATCCTCTGTGTATCCTTTAGAAATGCTGTTTTCACCAGGCTGCTAGCCCACGTTTGAGGTGAGATGCTCTAATAGCTCATGTGCCTAATTTCCTATGTGCTTGTTATTTGCCCTTCCTGTTACAAAGGTCTCTCTGTAAACTAACACATGGTGTGTGGCAGGAAGATTCCTTAGTATTTCTGTCCACTGTCAGAGGAGGGAGGAAGATCCTTTTAGTTTTGTACTGGTGTTGTAGCTTTTCTCTCTTTGCATTTGGTAGACATCCACCAGAGAGGCTCTGATTAACAAAAGCATCAAGCCGTTGTTGAATGCATTTAACCAGGTTCCTGGAAGGTAAGTGAAGGTCACTTGTTTTTTTTTTAAATTGCCTGTTTAGATAAGTTTTAGTAATCTTGTGCCTGAGGGTAGTTACTAACTAAGGTGGAATGTTTGCATTTGCAGTGAAAATGAAAAGAAGTGTACCTTGGATCAAGCTTTTAGAGTTGTTGTAGAAGAAGAAATAGTAAGTATTTTAAACTGCTGAAGCTTATCTCTTGTTGAACCTCACATTTCTATTAGCAGGCTAGTATATTAATGTAACAGCAATGTACTTTAGTGTAAGAAAACACTTCATTAAAAACAGGAGCTATGTAATGGTGAGATAGTTGAGATTAAAGACAGATGATTCAAGGAGGTAGGTAGAATCTTGTATTTGAGAGATATCACACTGTAGTGAGAGCTGTTGTCTGAGCCTTTTCTAGCAGTTCTTTGTAATGTTTATGAAAGTCTGCTGCATCTTAAAATTCTAATTCATAAACATGCATTGTTCAATAACTGTACTTTAAAAGTGGGTGGAAAGGGTAGGATTGGAGTAGATGTCAGAAAGAAATTCTTCACTGTGAGGGTGGTGAGGCACTGGAACAAGTTGTCCCAAGATGTTGTGGATGCCCCATCCCTGGAAGTGATCAAGGTCAGGTTGGATGGGGTTTTCAGCAACCTGGGTTAGTGAAAGGTGTCTCTGCCCCTGGCAGGAGAGTTTGAGCAATGAGATATTTTGGCCTCCCCAGATCAAAACTATTTTGTGATTTGTTACTTATGTAACAAAGCCGCCCTATCAGCTGAAAAGACTGATGAAAGGAGTCAAATAGTGTATGATCAAATAATATTTGAATGAAGTCTGGATGTGAGATATTAATTTTCAGAGGCAAATGACTGTGCATTTGGGTCTCTAGTGGCTGGAAGCAGTCAGGAATGGTTTAATTCTCAATAAAAACTTACTACAGTTAACTGATAGGTCAGATTTCATAGATTGTTTTGGCAAGTTGAATGTCAGTATTTGTTTTAAATATACCTACTTGGAAACAAGAATTTTAGTTTTGTTAGATACATTATGGTCAGACTGGAGAATTTCAACAGTGTTTTCTTTCTTTAGATAAACAAAGCTCCATGTGAGAATCTCCTGGCAATTATTTCTCTTGCTATTAATGGAGTCACAGAAGGTGAGCATTGAAAAAGCATCTCTCTTTCAAATTTATTGGCAGTTTTAGGGACCATTTAGGGGAATTTTAAAATCTTGATTTCTGTAAATCATCTACTGTGGTTATCTTTGGTGATATATGGCTCTTATGCTAGTGTTTAGTTTCAGAAGAGAAATTAAGTATAATATAATTAAATTTGGTTATATATGTGACATTTGTGTTGGAATCTTTTTATTTTTATTTTTTGTTAAGAAAGAAAGATGGATGGATTTGGTTGCAGCATGATTAGCAGTTTCTTTGTCCAGCACTCTAAAATGATAGAAGTTTCCCATCATAATTTCAGAGATGAGACCAGTGAGTAATGACTTGGCAGAGGCAGAAATAACATCTCCTGTGTATCTGTGCTCATCTCCTGTCAGGATATGGCTGGTTTTTAGATACCTGGATCTGTTTCAATAACAGATTGTGTCAGAAATCAGTGTGCTGTTCTCTGAAGTGGCTTTTGCTCTCTTCCTTTTGTTTATTTATTCACATTATTCATCAAGAATTGTTTGTTTCAGTAAGTACAGGTGAATTACATGTATGTTTTATGAGCTGTAGGAATAACAAGAGCTGTGCTGTGAGGAATGCAGGCATTGCCTGCAGAGCATGGGTGGATGGACTTGGAGGACTGTTTTAGTGGTGCTTGAAAAGGCTCTCAGCCTTCATGGATGTGTGTAGTGGGACTAACTGTGGATATAGAAGTCTGAAAAAGTTCACTTGCAGTCTGCAGAAAGATGTGACATTGTTTCAGATTTTGAGATCTTTATAACAGTGATTGTTTTAATATTTGTTTTATGTTAGTGCAAAGCTTTTGCAAATCTTGTTTGAGTATGTGTAGAAATAACTTTAGTGAAAGTTCACATTTTAGCCCAAGTTTTCTGTTAGGATTTGTAGGAACCCAGAAGAACTTCTTTCTTCTACTTTTTTTAATAAAATGTCCCTCAAGTGTAATGCATCTCTTTGTTTTGTATTTCAGTTCAAATTTGTTGAATAAAAAATTCCCTGTTTTCCTTATAGGTATCTGCACTGCATCAACTCCTTTTGTGCTTTTGGGGGATGTTCTGGATTGCCTCCCTTTGGATCAGTGTGACAAAATTTTCACTTTTGTGGAGAAAAATGTTGCTACCTGGAAATCGGTAGGTATTTCTGCAAATCTTCCATAGTTTGGCCAAAGCTTTTGTCTACAAGAACCATTTTGATGAACAGAATTTAACTGTCCTTGTGGCTGACACATTAGTGTCAGGAACTCCAGAGATAGCACCTGAAAAGCATTCTACTGTCTCAGTGTTTTCCTTATCTGGATTTTCTAACTAGAACCTCCTCCCATAGTCATTCAGGCTGGTTTGTTTCAGATTACATTATGGCCCCTGACATATTCACAAACTGTTGTTTATTGTCGATTCAGGTATCTCCGAGTTTCTTCTTCCAGATCACCAGTATTGTGAACACTCTAAATCTTTTTTGTGTGCTCTTTGCTTATTTGTACAAATCATACGTGGAGTAATAAAGGAAATGAGTGTAAAAATTAGTGCATTCCAAGAAAAAAAAAAAAAGGATGGTGTTCTTACAGTTCATTGTTGTCACACGTGGTTTTTCTTTATGAAGGCTGGATGTAAATGTATTTCATGCTTTCTTGGAATTTGTGGGACTTGCCTTTTTGTGAAACCTGCCTGTTATGTAAGGGAAGACTCAAATTTAGAGTTATCTGTAGGAGTGACTCATACTTACTCATATCTTGTGATTGGATTAATCTGCTCAGGAAGGTTTTATGATCTTCTAATGTCCTAAATGCCTTTACTCTGTTTCAGAACACATTTTACTCTGCAGGGAAGAATTACTTGCTGCGCATGTGCAATGGTGAGTAGTAGTTTTTCAGGCAGGGGAGAGCAGCATTAAAAAACTTCCTATCTCAGGAAATGAAAATTAGTTTAATAACTTGATTTAAATTCAGATGTGTTCAGTAAGTAACAAAGTTAAAAGGTGCATCACTCTGAACAGATACATATTCTTGGTTATTAATGTAAAAGTCATTCAGGCCTCAGGGAGCTCTTCATCAGTGGAGATCGTTATAGAAGAATGTCATTCCTCAGCAATGACAGTGCCTGTATCCAAGGCTATATTTGAGTAGGATTCATTCAAATTTATTTTTTATTGGTGTTGAAGGTGTTAGGAGAATTGGCAGAATGCATTTGGAACAAGTATGTCTGGTCAGAGGGAGTCACTGGCATTTGAATTTACAATTATGAGCTTCCTTAGCTCTGTAGATCATGTGATTAGCGAGTCTTGAATTCTGTTGCATGAGAAATTAAAAGAGGGATAAATACTAATATTATTTACTTTTTACAATATTTAGATCTCCTAAGAAGATTATCTAAGTCACAAAACACAGTCTTTTGTGGAAGAATTCAGCTGTTCTTGGCTAGGTTATTTCCACTTTCAGAAAAGTCAGGTGAGATTTTTTGCATTTCATCACACTTAACATTGAGACTAAATAAGCTGAACCTTTAAAGTCTGTGATGGTTGCAGACCAAATCCAGTTGGACCAAATCACTTTGCATTTGCATCCTAGTTCTTGTGTCTTTCCTTGATGTTGTGACTTTTATTTGCTTTGGTTCCAGATGTAAGTTTTTGCTCTGAGAATTGAGTATCAGTATTTCATAAACAGACTTGGGAACTTCACAGCTTTTAAGACTTTCTCTTTGTTTTTCACAGGACTTAACCTACAGAGTCAGTTTAACCTGGAAAATGTCACTGTTTTCAATACCAATGAACATGAGAGCACTCTGGGACAGAAGGTGAAAATTCCTATGTAATTTTTCACTGATTCTGCAGTTAATGTGTAAGATTGTTTGCACAAAAAGTGTTTGGGACTGTAGGTTCATAATTTGGTTGTCCCTCTGGTTGTTTTGGGAATAGGCATTCCCAGGTGTCTGTTAGGTTACCTGGAACATTAAACTGTGCACCCTGAGGGAGAAAAAGACAGGTTTGATTGTGAGGAATGAGTACTGTCACTTACTGTGCAAAGTTTTCCCCACAGTATGCAGAGGACAGAGCTGTCTCTTCAGCTTTTTTTCAGGAGAAATGAGACTACCATTGCATTAAGACAGAAATTTTTTACACATATTACAGTAATAATACTTCAGAGATTTTTTGAGTTACCAGCTTAAGCTTTCTGATCTAATATATAATTGAATGTTTACAGTAAACAACACTGTGAGAACTCAGTGCAAACTGTAGTGGCATTTATATAAATCTTAAATAATTTTTTCCTATTTAGCACACTGAGGAGAGGGAAGAAGGAATGGATGTGGAAGAAGGTGAAATGGGAGATGATGAAGCACCAACGAGTTGGTGAGCTGACAGAAATTTAAAAGCTGAAGCAAAGCATTATAAAGTGAAAGGAAAAATGCTGTTTGGGAAATACCTTTAAATGTTGAGATCGAAATTCTCCTCATCTTCTGCCCTCTGAAGATTACATGTATCTAATCAGTGAAGGCTCCTGGCAATGTCTTAATTGTTTAAGTTGTCTGGAAAACAAAAATGTACAGATTTGAAAAAGTTGTATACCCTGGCTGAGAACCACTCTGATTTTGACAGTTTTACAAATTCCCTTCACAAAACTCGTGATAAGATGTATTCAGGGATTTTGAGTATATGCTTAAGGAGAAAAAGCTGTGTTCCCCTTCATGCCACAGATAGTAAAAAACTCCTAAGACCCCTTTTGTGTACTTTTTTGCTTTTATGGTGAGAAAGTAACAACAGACTGAATGGAAAGCTCTTACAAGGACAAATTTTGAGTTACAGATTCCTCTGTGACGGTTCACTACTGACTCACTAATTTACTTCCAAAGTGAATAATGTTTTCTGGGGTTGTACATTCCTGAGTGAACTTGAATATAGTATATTGCTTTTCAATGTGGTTTTTTTTTTTCATTATTTCTTCCACAGTTCCATTCCAATAGATTATAACCTGTATAGAAAATTCTGGTCACTTCAAGATTATTTTAGAAATCCTGTGCAGTGTTATGAGAAGGTGTCATGGAAAACATTTCTTAAGGTAATCTGAGTTCATGCTTTCAACCATTCAGCCTAAGTAAAGGTCATTGTTTACATGAGTAGCAGTGACAGCATAAGCATGGAACAGTTCAAAGGCTCAGGCTGCTGGAAAATGATAATGCATTAGGAAATGCATTTTGACGCTTTCTTAAGTGAGCCTTTTTCAGTAAACTAATATATTGTGTTAAAATGTACAATAAGTTTCCTACTGTCTGTCAATACCAGAAATACTTCACATGTTGCAACAGTGCCAGAAGTACTTTTTTTTTTTTTTTTTGTGGTTTATCAGCTGCAACAAGCAGAAGTTGTGGGTTTGGGTGGGTTTTTTTACCCCGAAAAGATAAATAGCTCTATCTAGTCCTTACTGTTATTTTTGAGTAGTCATACTGATGCCAGTGGCATCCTAAAGATTACTGGTTTCTAACAAAGAAAATATCTTTGTAGAAGCAATGACTTGAATGTCCCCTTCAGCCAGCTGTTTCAGTTTTGCTTAGTATGAATATTGATGAGGATTTATTGCTAAGGTACTGTTTCTTCAAAATTTGTCACCCAGTATTTATTTAATTCAAAGAAGCTTAGTTATTTTTTAATCTTCATTCTCTGTGTTCTGGTAATAAGAGGTGACATCTGCTCAGACATCCTAGTATAAATCTAATTTATGACGTCTACTAATGGGGCCAAAAAAAAAAACCAAACCCACAGAAAAACACCACAGGTGCAGTTCAGAAACTGATAAAAGACTTAGGTCTTTCAGATGAAATTTTTTACTGTAGCACTGTGATCATGTGAACCTTTTTTCTTCATGATGTCTAAACAACAACGCATTGTTCAGAACCTAAAATGTTTTTTTTCTTAGCATACTTTAAATATTCTGTATGATTAAATGTTCTGACATGATAACATTTTCACTTCATTTGTGGTGTTTAGAGCAGTCCTCCACATCAGTAACAAATGTTTCACATTTGTTCACATTTCTAACAGTTGTTTCAGTGGGCTGATAGCTGATCTACCAAGTATTTTACTTGCTTGGCTTTAGGTCTGCAAAGGTTCAGTATTGTTTTCATGTGGTAAATAAAAAAACTCTCTTTTATAGTACTCGGAAGAAGTTTTGGCTGTTTTCAAAAGTTACAAATTGGATGACACTCAGGCTTCCCGAAAAAAGTTGGAAGAACTAAAAACAGGAGGAGAACATGTGTATTTTGCAAAGTTCCTAACTAGTGAAAAGGTACGTGGCTTCCCTTCCAGAATTTCAAGCTAATTGAGGTTGGAAGGAACCTATGTCTGGTTCAGCTTCCCTGCTCAAAGCTCTCAGCTGGAGCAGTTGATCAGCACTATGTCCAGTTGAGACTCCACAGTTTCTCTGGATATCCTATTACACTGTTTGGCCATTTTATTTAGATAGATGTATTCTATTCCTTTTTGTATTTTATTCTTTGTGGGTTGTCTCTGTTAATTAATGACTCAGAGGCTTCTATTTCTGGAATAAGAGTCTTCAATAACGCTGCCATTTGTTTATTGGATTTCATTTCTAATGTTGCCTTTACAAAGATAAATTAAAAGAGAGTAAATATTTAAAGATCTTTTGCTTTTTTATTGTTGTTTAGCTGATGGATTTACAGCTGAGTGACAGTAACTTCCGTCGTCACATCTTGTTGCAGTACCTAATACTATTTCAGTATCTAAAGGGACAAGTCAAATTTAAAAGGTAATGTGAAAATACTTTGTGTTTTGGGGATGGGGAACTAGGAACTTGGAGATAAACCAAAATATTTTAAAATAGTTTGCCTACTTATTCTGAGTTTGTGGAACTTGGAGCCTTGGATTGGTAAATACAGGGTATGGCTGAAGTTATTTTACAGCAGGAAAGCAGAGGTCTCAATTAATTTCTCTGTTCCTCTGCCTGATTCTTTGCCCTCCTGTGCTCTCGTGTTGGTTGGACTTGCTTAAAATTGTGCCATTTACTATACAGGCAGAAATGCAATCTGCTCATCTTTGCAGAGTAAGTATTCTGCCAGGTTGGTGAGTTGTGGGGTCTCAGAGAAGTAGAGGCCATTAAAACTTGCTTACAGTGAGTGCCAGCCATGACAGGGAAGGAGACTCTCCTTGGCAGCACCCAGTTGTTAAGACCAGTGCAAGGTACTTGTGTGTGGCATCATTTTGAATCTATACTGGCTTTGCAAAGTGGCATTGGTTGCTGATTTGTTTTTTCTTAGTGTACTGCAGAACTCTGTCTAAAATGGCAAGAAATAGCAATGGTGATAATTGCTTTTATAAATTCATGGGATAGAACCAAACTCCATCTGTTTCTAGTCTCTTAACATTATTCTGAAGAAAAACCCATCTCATTTCCTGTGCCCTGGGCCATATTTGCACGTAATAATTAACATCCTTAACAAGGCAGGTGTCTCCCACCTGCTATATATTGCTTTTTGTAAACAGCTCTCAAAGAACTTTGTAATCTAGGATCATTATCCTAATTCTACAGATCATTTATCAAGGCAGTCTAGTGGCTGAGAAGGAATGGAATTCAGGTCTTGTGAATTCCAGTTCAGTCCTTTTGAGGTGACAGTCATTCAATGTCATTGCATTAAAATGTTCATTATAAATTGTCACTTATTGGTGGTCAAGGATGGCATGGGATACAAATGGTAGTATAACACTTGGTGAGTGTTTTTGAGGTAAATCTTTTCATTGTGCCCATTTGCTGTATTTTGGGTCCAGTATTGAGGCTTGATCTTGAATCACTCAAATGGGCTTCCTATTGGGTGAATCTACACCTTGAAAGTGTAGTCCCCAAGCACATCTAAAATTCCACAAGCTAGTAAATGCCCCGGGAGCAGAGCAGATCACATTCAAAGCACTTTCCTCAGATCTCCTCTTAACACCCCTCACAAGGTATGTGGTATAAATTATATGTCCTCAGCACACTTTCTGATGTGTTGGTTTTTTTTTTCAATTCCAGTTCAAACTATGTTCTAACAGATGAACAGTCTCTTTGGATTGAAGATACTACAAAAGCAGTCTACCAGGTTGGTACAGTATCTACTCTCATAAAAATTACATGGAAGAATATTGAGCATGTAATATTGTATCAACCACCTTTAAAGCAGTAGCCACCATTTTCTCTGGAGTTCTTTACCTACATGTTCTGCAACAGATACAATGCAAAAAGTTCACCTTCTTTTCTCTCATTCATAGCTTCTTTCAGAAAATCCTCCAGATGGGGAAAGATTCTCAAAAATGGTAGAGGTGAGTATTTTGATGCCTGCCTGAACAAAGTCTATAGCACATAAAAAAGCAGTTTCAGCTTATACTAGCTTTTTGAACACACCTATTATATCTGAGAACTTTTACCTCATCCTAGTAAAAATTGGTCCTATAGTGTCTTATTATTTTGTAGTCATATTTTATCCCATGTTTTCATTAATGTCTTTCTTCCTTCTTCAGGGGAGAAATGGAGATATGCCTGTATGTTCATGTGTACACATGCACATTGGAAAGCAAAAAATATTCCAAAGCTTTTGCAGATAGGAGTCCTGTGCCCAAAGACATGGAAATGAAATACAAGTGAAATTAATCAAAACCCAAGAAATTGTCTTTTTGCTATCCTTTTTTCCTTTACTTTGACCGTATCTATTTTCTTGACTAGACCAGGGGAGATAAAGCTTTTCCCACAATTTTTGAAGAGAGGAGTTACACTATTTTTGCATAAATCAATCCAGTTGCCTAAGATTATACTGATGATCTTCAAGATAGTGACTGAAACACACAACCTAGAACAAAGTTTTCCCCTTAATTTTAATAGCTCAATTTAAAACTTTGGGGTCAACTCTGAACATGCTTATGACCCTAATAATGTGCAATACCTTCTGTCTTTCTACAGCATATATTAAATACTGAAGAAAACTGGAACTCATGGAAAAATGAGGGCTGCCCAAGCTTTGTGAAAGAAAGGTAACTGTGTTATGGAACAGAAGCTTTCTGCTGCTTGTTTGAAATGGTGGTTCCACTTCAGAGTCTGCTACCCATGGTGTATATTGACCACTCACACAACTTGGAGATCTGTACAGTTGCCTGTCCCTTCAGTGAGTGCAGGCTCTTAGATTTCTGCCAAAAGTCATAAGGCTTGCAGTATGTCAGGGAAGAGGTGCTTATGGGTGTGTCTGCTCTCAGGAGAGCATTCTTCATTGTCTCAGGGCAATATTTTGTGGTACTGGTACTGGTCCAGGAGACCGGAGCAGGTTTTGCTGCCTCCTGCTTTCAGCAGACCCTAGGTTGAAGTGGTTAGTGCCTGACTTTTCCATTTATCCCTTTGGACTGCCTCTAATGAAGCCTTTGGCATTATGGATTTGGGCAGGGCAGCATACCTGGAGTTTGTGTAACAGTTCTCTTACACAATTTATTTATTAGTTTGCCACTTGATGGTGATCACTTACCTTAAAGGGAATGACAATTAGATGGCTATCACCACTGAAAGTTTCCTGTGTTACTAACTAGTGGCAAAACTTGAACTTTGACTCCATGTGTCTACTTGACTGTCTTGAGGGGATGACCAAACATTTGTCTTCCACCCTTCTTCATTGTACACACAGAATGGCCTCTTTGTGGTAAGGAACATGTGGGTCATTATATCTTTGGAGATTCCCTTTTATTGGAGAGATGATGTGCAGCCACCTCTTCATGACTTAAACTGTTTGTAAATAAAAGGGAGGGGGGCTGTTAGAAGAGAGAAATTACTGTTGCAGGGGGATTGTGGGGAAGTAAAATTATGAAATTTGACTTTTATAAATATTCTGTCTCCTTTAGATCTCATCCAGAGTTTCAGCTTGGGTAGGTTTTGCCCTAACCTCAGTCCTCTGGGATCTCCAATCTCTAATCCCATGAAATCAGGTGCAGCTGGGGAAAGAGACCTTGCAACCATGATCCCAGCAGCAGGGTAGATCACGTCCTGCTGGCACAATTGTGATTTGCTTCCTTCTGTTTATTGGGACTCTGGTAGATCTTTATATTTTTGAGTGAACTAATTTCGGTGTCTGGCAGAATCCTTTATCTCTACTTTGCCTCCTCTCTCCTTTTCCCCACTGCCTCCTTCCACCCTTAGACCCTTAGACTCACTGTCCCTCAGTCCTCATCTCAGGTGAAAGGTGAAGGTGAAACAGCTTCTTTTGTTCTTGAGATATTACTGGTTTGACACTAAAGAGCATTTTTTTTTTCTTTAGACCTCCTGATTCTAAGCCAATGAGGCCTGTGCGGAAGAGGCCAGCTCCAGAGGACTTCTTAGGAAAAGGATCAAACAAAAAAATCCTTATGGGGAAGTATGTTGGTTTCTCTTTCCTTTACAAAGTTTCTGGGTTTGGCTTGGTTAATTGGTTTGGGGGATTTTATGTTTGGGGTTTTTTCCTCCCACTGATTTTTCTATACATCAATTTTCAAACATCCTTATTTTGGAGCTGCCAAAGAACAGCCAAAGGATATATCACTCTTTTAAAACTTGCAGTAGCCTTTCTTTCCTTATAACCATCTTTTACAGATCCCTTTAAAACAGTCCATGAGTGTGGCATGGTAGGATGATGAACATAAACAATGTGTGTTTATGCTTTTCTTTTCAGTGAGGAGCTGACCCGCCTTTGGAATTTATGTCCTGATAACATGGAAGCCTGTAAATCTGAGAGTAGGTAGGTAAAAAATGGGTGTGTCATTGTTTAAAGCTAACTAATTAGCACTCTAATTAGAGAGTTACAAAATTGGCATAAGGAAGATGTACAAGATGATCTCAGGAAGTGTGCATTTCACACCTTTAGAGAAGGTGGTTGTATGAATTTTTGCCCTGAAACCTCTTTACAGTTTTCCTCACTTCTTCGAGTGTTTATGCTGCCAGTAATTTTCATTGCTTACTAAAGTAAAATCTAAGCTGAAAACCAGATGAAAACTTTCCTTTTGTAGAACATGATTGTATAATTAATTACCTTATATAATGAAGGAAGACTGCCAAGTCTGGCTCTGATGAAGTTAGCATGCTGCTTGGCTATGATTTTCGAGCAGGCCTGTGCTTTAAACAATGCTAGATAAGAGGAAATTGGCTACCAGGCATTGTTCCAGCACATACCGTGTCTGTTCATGGGGCAGATACAGAAAAATGCAAATATTAGTTGTCCCTTCTGCTTGCACAATTGTAGGAAATGCTTAAAATACACTCTGCTACATGACTTTCTTTGTTACAGGTGTCAAAATCTCTTTTACTGTGCAGGCATGATGCAGAGTAAGAAAATTTGGAGAAGGAATGGGACAGTTCCCAAAGAGAACTCTGCTAGTAGTGGCTGTAAAGTCTGGTTCTGTGGGGAGAGGTGCTAGCTGTGCAGATTTCCTGGGTGGAGGAATTGCTTTTCTAGAGGTTCAGAGTTTTGCAGAGGAAGTGCCCTCCTTTCTTGTGAGGCTGGGATATACAGGAAGGCCTTTGACAGGATGCTTGCCTTTACTAGGCCAAGGGATGAAGGTGGAGTTGTGTTTGGAACCAAAGCTTTTGGTTCCATGTGTGTGATTGTATTGTGCTGCAATGCCTTTAAACAAAAATAAATAAATAAAGCCCTTAACAAACATAGATAAACAAAGAAAATGCATGCCATGGTAAACAGGAAATTGATCCCACAGTGTCAAGATTCAGTTGCAAGTTTTTGTCGTGGGCTTTGTGACTGTATGTGGTCAAGTGAAAGCTTTTTGCCTTGGTTCTTCACATCTCCATTCAAATGGGGTAATACTTCCTTAGCTGTCCCCTTTTTAGATGGTTGTTTTGGGGATAATGTGGCAGGACTCAGATGAGTTTTCAAGGTGTTGGCTTTTTCCAGTAGTCAGTGATGATGCATGGGGCACTGCTGCCCTGGGCAAAATGCCTTTTTCAAAACAAAATTGAAATGAATGTATAGACCAGTGTGCTTCACCCCCTGCTCCAGCCCTTTGCTAGACTCCCTTACAGAAGCAGGTGTGTCTCTGTCAGCATTGGGTAGGAGAAATACAGATCATTATGAGCTTGCTTTGCTCCACTGAGAGTCTTGGCTCTCAGTAACCTACAGCTCTCACACAATCTGTGTTTCTTGGGTAGAGTCTTCTCAGCAGCAAACCATCCTGATGGTGTGAAATTTCATTTCTGTTCTTTTTTTAGGTCAGGGTTCCTTTTGTGCTGCTTTGAGTACCTGTCAGAACCCACCACAAGCAGTTCTGAGAGCAGATGGAGCTGAGGTGGGGGGTGGCAGGGACAGCCATGTTTTGCTGCTGTCAGATGGCACAAAACTAGCAACCATTTTAGACTTCTGAGCGCTTGTGAGCTGTGCAAATGCTGCTAACAGATGTTGATATCACCTCTTTGTATGGCAGGAGGTTTAAATGTATATAATAGGCAGTGCTAGCAACTGCTGGCACACTCTAGTGGTTATGCAGTTAATAATTTTATAGCAATACGTACCAAGCACTTTCTTTGCTTGTTTAAAATTGTTAAATTTGAGTGGGTTGGTTTGGGATTTGTATTTTTCTCCTCAGTGGATGAGCTCGAGATGTGTCAAAAGAAACAAAGACTGTCCATTTTAGAAAAGTTTGTGAAGCATATTTAAGCTCTTTATTTGATTTTTTTTTTTAGGGAATATATGCCAACACTGGAGGAATTTTTTGAGGAAGCTATTGAACAAGCAGACCCTGAAAACATGGTTGAAAATAAATATAAGTATGTCCATCTCTGCTGTGTTTCACTTGATTTTAATCTGTTTCATGTTTGGACTGTTAAAGAAAACAGACTGTTCTCAGCATTACTAGTATCTGTGTAGGACTCCAGAAATGTACAAAAACTGATTAAATTTGGACAGAATTATATTACTAAATGTCTCAAATCTTTCTCTGTGTTTTTATAGATGCCAGACTTTAATAATCAAACTTGTGTTTTATTGTAGGGCTGTGAACAATTCTAACTATGGCTGGAGAGCACTGAGACTTTTGGCACGCAGAAGTCCCCACTTCTTCCAGCCAACAAACCAACAGTTCAAGAGTTTACCTGAATATCTAGAAAACATGGTAATCAAATTAGCCAAGGAGCTGCCTGTAAGTAATATTATCCTATAATAATAAATGCTGAATTCATTCACTTTCTGGTTGTCCCTCTGCAGTCCATTTGGTACAGAGGGGGAGAAAAAAAACAGCCAGGAAAAAAGTTTGTACACTGAAATAAAAATTACAAATAAAATTAGACTAATCTCTGAACATTCCCATAACAATAAACTGAGTAACACTGATTAACCTAGTAACTGTTGAACTCTGCCTTGTACTCTGAAAAAAACCAGCTGTGGCAACCCTGTTGGTAGGTGGGAGTGTGTGTATATATATATATATATATATATATATATATATATATATATGTGTGTGTGTGTGTGTGTGTGAATATATACACATATATATATTAACCCAGCTGCTTGGGTTCCATGTTGCAGTGCAGACCAATTTTATGGAAGCCAGAATTTTATTAGCCAGAATCATGGCTCATGAATATACTGGGATGGCAGGAAAAGAGGCAGTATGTGCAGCTGATGGTGCTGTGCTTACCAGAACTTTACAGCAAGGTTTGCCAGAGGTCTTCTATCAGCTCCCTGACTTCTAAAATATGCAAAACAAGAATAAACCTTGTGGAGCTGTAAAATTAAGATATTAACCCTTTGCTTGGTCAACAGTACAAATTTGAGTCCAGGTGGGGCCTTTCAGATGGCTTTATACACAGTGATAAGAGAGGCTGCCAGTGGGGAAGGGGCGCTTTCTACACCTCTGAATTGGCACAAAACCCAGCAATGTCTTGCAGATACAAACCCCTGCTTCTCTACTGAGACTTTCCTTCTCTGTAATGTGAGGTCTAAAGGTTGGAGTTTAATATATGGCTGTTTTGTTTGTCCAGCCATCAGAGTTAACTGTAAGCTAAGAGCAAGTTTAGAAAAAATGTGGGGATTGTAATTTGTTGAATGTATTAAGGTATGGCTGCATGCAATATTCCTGGTACTACTGTCATGTGCCAAAAGCAATGGCAAGAAACAATTTGTGTACCTAAGGCCCGTGGCTGAAATATAGAAAAAGATGAAACCTTTTGGCTGATCAGTACCTGAATGAGGGAGTGAAAAGTTTGTTGTTTGTGTATTTGATTGCCACCTTCCAGAAGTCTGAAAGTACATAAACTTTGAGGAATTCCCAAGTGTGGAATAAAATTAATGAATAACAATAATCATGATTTTTTTTTTAAATGTTCATCAGTAGTGATCTTAAATTTGGTTGGCTGGGTTTTTTTTTTTTAAGCAAGTGATAAAGCTTGTTATGGAATGCTTAGTTGTTGTTACTATGAAAAGGAAAAATCCTATTAAATCAGTGGATGCTTTGATGAGTTTTTTTTTAGTTAGTAATATATTTTATTAGAACTTACTGGTGTTAGTGGTGTTTAGGAGACTCTGGGGGATTTTTGATTCTCATGTGGGATTGTGTCAGACTTTCCATTCTAACACATATTCCAGAGACAAGGACAGAGCTGTAGAATTTCTCTTTGAAAACAAAATGCATCCAGTGATGTTTAGTTCTTTCATTGTAGCCTCCTTCTGAAGAAATAAAAACAGGTGAAGATGAAGATGAGGAAGATAATGATGCTTTATTAAAGGAAAACAATGAAAGTAAGACTTGCATATTCTTAGTCTTTCCAGTTTTTCTCTTGATATGTGTTGCAGAATCTGTGTTTTAACATAGTTTCCACTGAGGGCCATCAGTCCTGCTTACCCCAGTGCATTAGCACCAACAAGCACAGCCTTTTTGGGACACAGGAGCAGCCTCCCAGTGTCCTGGCCTGTAATGCTGAAAGCTTCCAACCTGTTGGATTAGCACTTTCACTAGGAGCCTCTTTCACCTTTTCTGCTATGTAGTCTGTGTTGACAGTGTCACTGGGTGTTCAGGGCTGAAATGTCAGATGTGTAAAAGCCTGTGTGAGTGCTCCTCTCCCACTTTCCTGTTCTCTCTGCCCTTTAATCACTAGGGTAAGCACTTTCCCCTAGCCCTCCTGGGGTAGTAACTGTGGAACTTTCAAAAATGGATATATTCCAACTCTGAGATCTTTACTTCTTCATTTAAAATACCTTAGAGGCAAAAGTTTCTCTGGAAGAAGAACAACCTTCCTGACAAACATCATCTCACTCATTGTTCTCCACAATCTGTGTCTGTCTCTTGTCTTTAATCCTGGCATGTCCTGCTCCTAGGTGTCCTTCCCTATCTCCTTTGTCTGTGAATCTGCTGTCTTCCATCCTCATTCGTGCCTTCATCTCACAGCACCCTTGTGGGTTATAACCCTGTATCCCAGCTCCTGGATCCAGCACGGGCGGATGGGATGCACAGGGCATGGAAGCCAAACACTGGGTACCTCTGGCAGCTTTGTTGCAAGCTGTTTTCTGTCAGTGGAAAGACACCTGTGGGCTTCTGTGAATCTCTCTCATGTTGCCCTTTTCCATCCAGCACTTGACCTTCTCCACAGTCTCCTTTGCAATAGTAGAGAAGTTCTTTCCTCTTTAGCTTAATGCTAATGCACACAGCCTTTGTGGTGTCACTGTGTGGGATTTACGTCTTTCTTTAAATCTTGTCTTAAAGCAATGATGGCAGAGACATGGTCTGCTGTGCTTAGACATAAGAGAAATGATCTGAGGGCTTTTATTGTTTTGTTGTTCTGCATCTTTTGTCCTTTTCCTCTGTGTGACTTTAGTTCAGATAAATGACTGTGACTGATAAGTGCTGGAGAGACTTGAAATTTCTACTCTGTGCCACCTCTCTTCAGGTGGCACAAGAAGGGACTAATTCTTAATAAGAGATTATTTTTAATAAAATAAATTTTATTTTAAAATAGGAGTATGATTAATTTCTCTATGTATTTCAATTTTTGGTGTTTTTTTCTATAAAATTGTGAAATAAACGCGGATGTAGACTGTAAACACAGACTGTAGACTGTGATAAGCTATGAATGTGCAAACCCATCTGTAATCACTATAGCACTTGGCTTCCCAGCAGAGCCTAGTGTTCCATGGTTTTTATGTCAATGCCAGAATGATAGAAAATTCCTTAAAGTACTGACTACACATGAAATTTACTGTCATAGCCCTGTCGTGTTGCCAATAGGAACATGAGAAAAAACTGAATGAATACTGGGTTTGTTTGTTTGGATTTTTTTGCCTGGGTTGACTTTGAGTAAGGTGGCTAAAAAAATCCAAAATACAGCTAAATGTTAAAGATCACTCTGTATTTTAATGTTATAATTGACTTGTGTTGAAGTCTGTCAAAATCCTTGGTTTCATTTGGAGTAGGCAGTTCTGATGTATTTAAGACTTAGGCACTTCTCTCAATATAAAAGGAGATAACATAAAAAGCAAGATTTTCCATATTTATGGGCATTAAGGGACATAGCTCTTGAAACCCAGGTAAACACCTGTAAAAATCTGCTCTTGGAGCTTGAGTAGGTGTAAGTCAGTCTGTCAGTAAATAAACAGAGGATTTAAAATATGGAGGATTCATTTGCAGTGTCTGGAGGTGTTCCCTGTGTCTCACTGATTCCTTCTCTGTTTTCCCCAGGTCCAGAGGTGCAACGGGACAAAGCCATGACGGGCGAGCAGATCGAGTCCTTTGCCAACAGGCTGGGGGAGCAGTGGAAGGCCTTGGCCCCCTACTTGGAGATGAAGGAGTCTGACATCCGGCAGATCGAGCTGGACAGCGAGGATGTGAAGATGAGAGCCAAGCAGCTGCTGGTGGCCTGGCAGGATCAGGAGGGCTCTCACGCCACCCCCGAGAACCTGATCACGGCGCTGACCAAGGCCGGCCTCGGGGAGCTGGCCGAAAGCCTCACCAACGACACCGAAGGCAGCAGCTAACTCGCCTCAGATGCCAACTGACTGACTTGGGGCTGGGGGTTGGTAATTGTGACTCTTCTGGTGCTTGCCATTGATAATTGTTACTTTTGTCGCTAGGCAATAGATTTTTGATAGGTATTTTATGTTCGGTAAATGATATAAAGCTTTTTAATATTACTGTTGGATTGTCCAGAGTGTCTGAGACAAAGGATTAGTCGCTGTGGCCTGGAACTAGGAAGCTTTATCTTTGGTGGTAGAACATGAAAGGGAGGATGGAGAGTCCTTGCAGCTTTTGGGGCAGGCTCTGGGAGTTTGGCACCAGCAGAACTCGGGTTGCTCCTGCTGGACAGAGAATTGGCAGGCTCGTTCCTCACAGCAGGGAAGAACTGTGTGTGAAGGACTTTGGAGTCACTCTTTGGGGTCATGGGAGCTGGGGACTGTCAAAAGAGGTAAAATGAGAGAGTTGTGATGGCACTCCAAGGCACAGCACTGCCTTCCAGGGAAGAAGCGCTGTCCTGCTCTCCCACTGAAGCACTGGTTCAGTCAGTGATCAAGGGATTTCCATGCTGGTTTTTGTTAGTGATTACTTTTAGCTTCTCATTCTTTGGCTGTGTAGGAACACTCCTGAATACTGGTAAACAAAGAAGTTTTTTTGTCACAGGTAATTGTGAAGGTTTCATTTTAAGGCCATGGTTATCTGTAGCTGTTTTCCCTCAAAATGTGAGAGGTTTTTGTGGTGTTAAGTGGCAGCTGGCTACAACTTGTTCTGTGGCTAGTTTGTGTAGTGCTTCTGTCACTGAACTCTGTATTTCTTCAGCTATTCACTCATAGCTGTGAATTTCCAGCATGATTAGCTACTACCTCAAAGGAGAGTTCCTGCCTTCAGAGCCATTGATTTTGTGTCTGCCCCACTCCAGACTTAAATTAGGAACTTGATTAGGGTGCTTCAGTGAAGGTTGGTAGGGGCAGAGATACAGAAAATTATTGGAAATAACAGCGCAGGTCGGCAGCTCCTGCTGCAGGTAGGGGCTGGTAGAAGGTATGAACTTCAACAGTTTCAACTGGTTAAAGGACTTGAGCATATTGTGAGTGGAGCTGTGCAGGTGTGACTGACAACTTCAGTGCTGGGAGAACTGAGGATGACAGTGGGAGGATGTAGTTCCATAAAGCAGTAACCACACCATCTCTCCTTCCCCTGTAACAGGATCCAGAACAAGAATTTAACCCTGGAGGTGTTTCTGTGGGGCCTGCAGGAACAGAGCCAGTACTGCCTTGGGGGCTTCCTTAATGGGCAGAACTTGCCTTGAAGCATCCACTTAAAATAGAGCCCCAGGCCTTTGGTATGCTCCCAGCTGAAGCTGTGCAGGAAGGTGGCACTGGAGTAACAGTTGCAAGGCAGAAGAGCTGAGTGTGATGGCCACAGCTTATGCCAGGTCCCAGGGAAGGGTAAAAGGACCCTTTCTGATCAAGTGAGGCACAAGCAAACTCACCACCCTGCCAACAGAAGTGAAAGTATTTGATATGAATATGGACCAGCTCTTCAGCAGGCACTGGGACACATCAACACTGGGAACCTGTACATCAAGGGATGAGGGGGTTGATGACCTTGATAGTGCTTTTTAGCCTGTAGTGCCGAAAGGCTTTTTTTACAGCAGTCACACACATCCAGTCACTGCAGGAGGTCCTGTAAATAAGCAAAGCCCAGTTTTGCAGCCACCACACTGGACTTAGCTACTGAATAATGAGTAACAGGACAGGAGACACATCCCTACAGCTTAAAAAAAAAAAGTGACTTTATTCCATGACTGCTTTGAGACATTCGTCAGTGGTGGCCCAAGAAGTGAAAACAAACGCATACTGACTACAGTACCAGGACAGGAGCTGTTTTTAATGGAGACACATTGTTGATCACAATTTATTCTGAAATCATGAGATGCCAGCAACAGAACAGACTGAATCAGCAGGTCAGGCTGGACAAATACTTGATTGTAGCCACAGCTGTTGGCTACGGGCAGCAGCACTGAGTTACACAACAAGGCAACGCTTTCTCTTCTACCTTCCTAACAGAACTGCCAGGTAAGGCAAAGGATGGACAGCTACTGAACTGTGGTATAAACCATGCAAGAGTAACAAATGTGAGAGTAGGTGTGTAATAAATACTTGATGACATTAGAGAAGAAGGAGGAGGAGAGGCTCATTAAAAAAAAATTATCTTCTGCAAGACATTAAAGCTATTTTAAGTATTGTCACCACCACAGTGGGCAGTCCAGTCCCATAGTGACTAATTGGTACATGGATCAGTTTTAAAACAATATCCCTCTGCACATGAGAAGGTTTGAACAAATTATTTATCCACTTGCTAAAGCTCTGGGGTTAAAGAAGTGATCAGTAATCAACATTTATTTCACACCTAGGCAGAATGGCTAGAACGGAAGACTATTGTTCAGCTGCTTCTTCAACAACTTCAATCCTGCGAGGCCCGTAGAGTAGAACATAAGCTATATGCCAGTCTCCACCCCCAGATAACCTCAAAATGTCTTCAGGTGTAACAATGCTGACTTTGTCGTCATCAAATTTAATCCATTCATCTGCAAGGAAAACAAGAGGATCATTTGTAACTTAGGTGCATAAAATCTAAGCTTGCTTAACAGCCCCTTTGTTGAAAGGAGCTGTGATGAGTGGTTAACAGGGCTGCAATTTGTTTATTATTTTTTACCTTGTTTCCTTTTAACCCAAGACACATAATGCCCAGAGGAACTTGATCTGCCTTGATGAGTTAGCACTGCCTGCAGGTCATAATAGCCGCAATTGTTAGAGCCAATATCTGAAGGGGAAAGAAAAAGTAACCTTGAGTCTTACTTGATGCATCAGCCAGGCCACAGCACCACAGGTGTGTGTGTGCAAAAGCCCAGCTACAGCACAGTACAAAACCATTGTGAACTAAAGCAGCAGCTCTCAGCCAGGAGAGTCTCAGGAAACTGAAGATGTTGTGCATTCTTATGAAATAAATATGTACACCAAAGTATTACTGATGTAATTAATGCACAGGCTGAGTGCTTTGGGCCTTCAGGCTCCAAGCCTCCCCAAAACTGAGGCAACACCAGCACCATCACAGCATTTTAGAAGTCCAGTTTAAGTTTTTGTTTGGATTTCAGCCTTCTACCACCCACTGACAAGTCAGCGTGCACATTACAAGCAAATGTCTTTTGCTGTGCCTGTCTTCTATTGTCACCAGCTTGTCAGATGGATGGCAGTTATGCCTTTCACTATCTCAGTGTTTTGGTTTACCTAATCTTTCCATTCCTGTCAATCTTTCAAGATTAATTTTCAAAAGCATTAAAGAGACAGGGTTCTCAAAATAGTGCTACCATCAGGTACGCTTAAGCACAAGTAAATAGGAAGTTACTTTAAAGTAGATTTGCTTCCCTGTACTCACCATCAGGAAAAGAAAATGGTTCATATTTAACTTCTTTCTGTGCACCATCACTTTTACTAGACTAAAAAAGAGAGTAAGTTGAATTAATGTGGAGCAGTTTAATAAAAGCTCTAGCACAATCACATCAAATCCCAAGTCTCCATTAATTAAAGTGCATTTCTAAGTCTAAACATTTTTGTTCAACTTGAAAGAAATTCATAATTGTATTTTTTAGGTGGACATACAAAACCCTTATCTGAAGAAGATCAGTTTTAAAGCAAATACATTTTAGCACATACTGCCTGCAGTGTTCACCCACGAGATTTATGGGTTTGTTTATGAAACAATTCTGCAATTGCAGATTTATTCCTTGGTGGGGGCTTGCTAGCAGCAGAAGTGACAATAAGAAAATACCAGAGACAGACTCTCAGTGCCAATACATTCTGTTCAAAAATAGCACTCTTTCCTTGCTCCCATCTGTGTAAGAGGGGATGCAAGCCTTATCCAAATGCTTAAAAGAATTTGCAATGAGTTAGGCCAGGAAAAATACCAGCAAACTTTAAAAAACGGCTAAAACGTGACAGTTTTAGCTCATTTACTTTTGTCTTCAATAAAGACAGGGAAGTCAGCATTATGTAGACAGGATAAGACATGAGACCATTTCCCAAGTTTTTACAGTGCTGACTTTAGGCTCACTAGTACACGTACTCTAATTTTTACCAGTCAGGCACATGACAGTGTCTTGTACAACCCTTTCCAGTTGCTGAGCAGGGAATGGCTTCCTACACTCCATTGAAGAAGGGAGCAGCCACCAAACAGTAATATTTGAAGAGAATAATTCTGTGTGACTTACAGCAAACTTTTGGGCATAGCTGAAAATACAGGATAAAAAGACCTAAAGCTCAATACCAAGGAGTTTGCTATGTAAGAAAATAATATATTTAGGGACAGCAAGTTTTTTCTAGTCCTTATTAGTACCCCAATTTCAGATGTATGAATTAGCGAAAGCATCAGGAGACTTACGTTCTTTGGCTGTTGATTTACTTTTTTGTCTTCTAGATCTTTGAATTTTGATCGATAAGAAACCATTTTTTCCTGCAGGTCGGGCGTACACAGCTCATACACATCCAACATAAGAGGAAATTTGACATCCTAGGAAGTAAAAGACAAAGGTTTATTAGCATGATTTGGTACTCCACATTAAAGCATTCTCCCATGGGAAGACAACACAATCAAATGAAATGAAACCCTCTTCAAATTGATGGCAACCTGACCTACTGGGATTCTTTTAGTATTTACCAAAAGAGCTACAATGCTTTCACTGAAGAATGTCTAATTCAGTACAAACAAACCACTTTATATTATTACATTCAGCATAGACTAACAATAAATCAGATTCTTTATTGCTAGCTGTCATACTTTCACACTATGGAAATGCCTGTACAGGCCTAAGAGAAAAGAAAAAAGAGGCAAGCATGTAGAATGACTGCACCCTGGCAAAAATGTTATTTTGTGCTATCCAAACTACCTTCTGAAACAGTTAACATGTACCTTTAATCCTTATTTCATTTCCTCCTCCTGTAAGGAAAGAGCACCTATCATGATGCTCCTGGGTAGCCTGTGAGGCCTGTCGGCCATGGCCAACAGAAAGCAAAACAGAACATTCAGCTCTTGGCAGCTGGTTCCTGCATTTGTCCATCAGAAAGCCAGACAATTAAAATAACTAATACAGGAAGTGTCTGACAGCATAAACATCTCCCATCAACATTAGAACACTGTTCAGAGTTTGAAAGCATGGCCCTCTCCTTAGTTAAACATTCTTCTCAGAACCACTGGTGAGAAAAGACCAAAAAACATCTTGTATTGTGTCATGATGTAATATTAGCAGTACTGGGACAAATTCACTTTTGCCCCTCACCTCCTTCCTCAGTCTATTTTGGGTAGTGTAGTTACACTATACACCATCACAACTGGGAACAAAACTATTTGGCACTTGAGCAAAGAAACTGCACTCTTTAATGTTTTTAAATGCAATTTAAAGGTGAACAATTAAGAAAGTAGTCTTCAAGTCCTCATTGTCTACCCTTAATAAAAACTCACAGAAAACATAAAGAGGAATTGAATTTCAATATGCAAAAAACTTACCTTAAGAACTTTTGCATTCACAGATTCTTTCTCTTTGTAAAAAAATCTAACCATCTGAATAGTCAGGTACGCTGGCAAGCGACTAATTTTGGACTACAAAAAAAAAATTAGAAAAAGGTATTACTTTAAATATTCACAGATCTTTTTTACCTTAAACACTGGTCATCCTAAATTACTGTCTATTCTGGGAATGTATTTGTACACAAACCCACAGGAATAAAATAAAGTCTCCTTTATTGAAGCTCTGTCTTAAATTTCTTGGTAGTGAATACTCAGATGCTTTATAAACATAAATTACATGGTGTTGCAGCAATAACTGTGTGGTTTGGAACAGAAAACTGAAAAGAATTGTGAAGAGCAAGGAAAGTACCACTCACAGATTTGATATAGAGTGCATTTCTCTGCAGTGTTGGAGAAAGTTTGGTGATTTCCTCCTGAAGACGCTGTTGCAAGAGAAAGAAGTAACACATGTTCATCAGAAAACACAGCTTAGAGAAAAGCACAACAGGGGTAAACAAACCATAAACTAAATCTTGTTCTGCCAGTCTCTTGTGTTGCTGTCAGCCATTACAACACGTAAGATTTTGAAATTCCTTGGCAGAAAGGACTATGCCCATTCATTCCTTCAGCTCCAGGCTCATTCCTGAGCCCTGACAACACCGAGTTTCTCTCTGCAGAAAATTTTGCTCCACAGGAGTAGAACTCACAATTGGATTTTATTATGAATTGTATCTGGACTTGGTTACAAATGTATCATATGCTTAGAGCACAACTGAAGAAAATCTGAAGTTTCCTGTGAGAAGAATATTTGCACATTTCTCAGCTCTCAGTCTCAAGCAGCCAGAGCTGCATCTAAATTGACAGCTGGTGTCTCCTAACAAAATTCTGGGAAAGACTAGCTTGGTTCTTAGTGTTGCAATTCTCTTGCTCCAGGCAATCTAGCATAAGTTGCAGATTTTTTTTTGGCCTGAAAGCTAAGTTTCTTTTTTTATAGTTTTTTTTTCATTTGTGAGCATTAGCTGTTTTATCCTACTTTTCCTTCTAAATTCTGTTAGGAAAAAGAAAAAAAAGCAGAGATATACAAAGATTATCTGAGAATCATACAACTTGGTTTTAGTCCTGTACAAACCAGATCACTGCCCTAGTCTTACACAGTTACTACAAAGGTTTTGCAGTAGCTCCTCTCCTTTCTACTTCAGTCTCCCCAAAAAGCCCTTACAATTTCAAAATACATACATAACCTAAAAATCACAGACAACCTTAAGGAGTTCTACTTAAAAAAAGCTGGAGAATAATGTTGTCTGATGGAAAGTAACACCCCCTTTAAAATCTGCCACATCAAATTTAGTTGTTACATCATCTGGTGGGGTTTTAATTAGGAACCAAAATGCCAGCCTACTTCCAAGTTGACTTTTGGACCTTCTGGGAACTGATTGCTGCATAAATCATGATACTGCTCAGTCTGGAGTGAAACCCAGCTGAAGAAACAAAGAGGAAACTCTCTTGCACTTGGTTACCTGCATGGGGAACACCATGTCAGGGTCAAGATAATGCTCTGCTGAAGTCTGTTTGACATTAACATGCAATTCCCTTTCACAGCCATCTTCCCAATGAACACCAAAAAGATTCCTGAAACTTCATAATGTTTGGACAGCAGACATCAATTCCAAGTCACAGATTAAATGCACTTAGAACTAAGTGCATTTAGGTCACTTAGAATTTCAACTGAGAAATATGCAGACCATTTAGAATTTCAATTCAATAAAAGTTGCAATAGCTTACCAATTTTAGTCCTGTAAACAGGTATTTCACTTCTTGATTGATAAAGCAGCTAAGCTGAAGGAGATTCTCCTTTCCTTTAGTTACTTCTTCTTCTTCGGCTTCTGTACATTTCATGCTTCACAAAATTAAGGAAAACCATCATGCACCAAGAGCTGAACTACTCCTCTAGTGAAAAGAACATGCCAAGCAGCACAGCAATTTAGGTAATTCTGTGCTTGTGTAGACAGTACTTTTACTTCTCATAGTACAAAAAAGATTTGAAGGAGCCCTTCCTTCAGACCAATCTGTTCCTTCGTGGCTAAGGACAAGGGGCAGCAGGGGCAGACAGCACACCAAAAAAAAGGAAAATAAGTCTTTGATCACCATTTAACCTAAGGCCTGCTTTTTCTTTTTTCTTCCCCATCACCACCCAACCCCCAGGACACAGAACACACTAACTGGCTGCCAACACCCAGTTACAAAGCCCTCCTGCAACACTGCACTCCATTGTTGCTTATGATTAATAAAGTTCTTCTACTGCTGCTGCTGGCCAGACTTCCTGCTTCTTTCAACATGCAGAGCCTCCTTTCTCTGCCTTGTATCTGTCCACTGAAATGAAATTAATTCCTTCATTATTTTCTACACATTCCTTTTAATTGTTCTGTCTGTCCTCTCCTCTTCTCATAGTTCTAGCCCAATGCTTTTCTCTCATCTATCTCCTTCCAAGCAGGTATTTTTCTGACTGCAGCTATTCTACAAATGCTGCTGTAATCACACTTTGAAAGTCTGCAACTCTTCTAACAAGTCTTCTTGCTGATACTGGCCTATGCATCATTCCTCTTAGCTACACATTCCAAGACTCCCAATGATTTTAAGGACAACAAACATCAAAGAAGAGGGAGAGAGATGCATGATTCTTGCCTAGAAAAAGGTAAGAATCATTAGTCATTACTACCAAACCATGAGATACAGTACCTCATCTAAGGGGATGTTTCCTTATTTCAGACAAGCAAAATGCACAGTGTATAACTTTCTAAAAGTGGTGCTCAGTTTGATGACAGCCAGGCTTTTGGGGTGGAGAAATGGGAAAAGAGTAATACTTGCCATGAGATGTGTGCCCCATGTGGTCATATTCTCTTTTTCCTGCTATAAAGAACCCACTAGAAAGTTGTCAGCTGCATTTGTTTCTTACTCATACAACTGTGGACACCTAATTTATTTCTTAAGAAATCAATCAGTCTACCTTTTGTGCATCTTTAGTACACCAGGTATGTCAGCAACACACTCTTACAAGCCAAAAAAGCCTATTTAGGACAACAATTACTTTTAGTTAGATAAAGCATGTCAGCATCCTTGAAGCTGGTAAGGACCAATCTTCTCTGGGGAGGAAATGTGCTATTGAAATTCAACAAGGGTTTTTTTCTCTGTCGATTTTCATTACCATTCTTTCTCCCCACATCATCCTCTCCCTTAAAGCATATCCAATCTTAAAGTTAAGTTCTGTGTACTCCTGCACGACATCATGATCCCGTTCCCCAACCTACACCTTCATTTTCCATAGTGTTCTGAACAATGCTTTTCATCCTCCCTGAACTCAACTGCTAAAGTGTGAAATCACCGTTGTTTATGTCTTGCCTTAGTCTTTAGGATACGCTGTTTCAAATTCAATGCTGAAGAATTGATCAATTAAACTCTTCTTTTTAGAGGATGCTGCTGTAGCTCCAGAGTCTGCCTGTAAAACAAAATCTCTTATGATGTAACTTTAAACAGAATGTAAATACAGTCTTCTCTACAGACAAAATTACCCCATTTATTTAAATTCTTTAAAGCCTATTCCTTTAGCTTTCTATAGATGTATTTTCTCCTAGTCAGTCAATCTTCTAACACAGCATAAAAGTTTCAAAACAAATATGCTTATAACATGCTGTTAAAACCAACCTGAAGCCCATTAACAAGCAAGATCAAAAATTCATAAATCCCTAGCCCCCCAACTTAAATCTATCTTAAGTTTCAGGATAGTCTTCCAAGGCCCTGCCAAGAGTCTCCAGAAAACAGTTTACAGAGAAAAGAGAAAGCTGTTCTGGTAAAATCTGGGGAAAAACTTTCAGCAATTTCTTGTATCAGATTAACCATTCAAGTTAAAACTGTAGCACACTTTTTTCAGAAAAAAAAAAAAAGTTCTTATGTGCTGAATTCACAGGTTATCAGGGCCAGCTACCACGTACATGAGAGGGTGTCACCACCAGCTTGGTGCAACACTGCCCCTTACACAGCCCAAAGGGAAGGGTTTCCTTTAGCACACTCCACAGCATCACTGACAGGACCATGGTATTATGATGCTGATCAGAAACATCAGAAAGTAACTTCACAATTCCAGACACACGTTAAAGAATTGACAAACAGATAATACTTAACAAAACATACGTGAAATACTATAAATCCTTCTTCTGGTTAGAGTAAGACTACAATTACCTCCATAATTGTATCACCTTCTATGCCTTCCAGCTTCTGCTGTAGTACCCTCATCATCTGCACCCAGCACTCATTGGCATCCTAGGAAGGGAGCACAACATTAAATCTGACTACAAGCATTATGATTTAGTAACATTAAACCCATCAATTATAAAGCCAAATGTGAGGATTCCTTAACTAAGAATTTCTCCCAATTCCACCATGCATTCTCAGAACTAGCACTTGATATTACATTCAACTTCTATACAACTTTTCTACAGAAAAAGCACCCCTTATTTTCACAGGAGAAGGAAAGTCTTTAAATGTTCTTGTTCTCAACTTCCAACATACTATAGAATTTTAAACAATAAGCTAATAATTGGTCTTTACCTGTTGAAGGTACTGGCCTTGATCACCTTTCTCTGCAAACTGTGGGAAGGCCATATGCAAAAACTGCAGGAGAATGATAGGTGGGATACTGGAGGAAGTTTTATCCATGGAATCAAACAAGTCTCTAAGAGCTTGAAGAAAAAGTGAATGCTTTGAGAAGCGAAAAAACAATTCAAACATGGCAGGAAGTGTAAAAAGAACAGTAAAACAGCAACAACATTTAAAGACTGATCATTTAACAGTGTCCAAATTGATCTTTCCAAAGCAGGACCAAATTTTCCAGGTGGCATAACAGGTGCACCTATGATCTCCTTTCTGAACACAACTTTGAAAGCATAAAGATGGCAATTCTGAGAATTTGGGACATATTGCCTTGTCTTTCCTGGCTGCTAACAGGGGAAAAAAATTTTGAGCAATTAAGATTTCATTTGGAACACATCAGAGGAACAACATTTTCACAAGAGAAACCAGGAGGCATTCACAATCTATCCTCTAGAGCAACTTAAGTTTCACCAGCTACTAGGAAAAAAAACTTTAATAAAATATCTAGGAAATACCCATGCTTAAAACCCAGGAAAACAAATATGTGTATGCATATGTGCAGAGAGCTATATGTACATAACTATGTGCAATCCAATGAATGATACTGACTGCATGACAACACACATGGCTTTCTTTTTTCTTCCACACTCTAGCATATGTTTTATCTATCCAAGTTACAGCATTTTAAATCCACAGATCCCTTCAAAGGTACCTGTTAATCCTCACAACAACCCTGTGAGGTAGGCAACAATCTGCATGGTCACTAATTTACAAGTGAAGAGACTAATGAATTGTTCTCTCCAGTAAGTGAACATAAGCAAGATTACAGGGAACCAAGGTCAGTTGCTTCCTCTTTCAGAAATGTCTTCACTGACCTTGATAAGAGGTGCAACTGATATGACACAGCAATTTTAAAAAAAATGCCGTAAGTGTCATGCAGGAGTTCCTGAACAGCTCAGCACCCAAGAATTAACTACAAATTACTTAAACTATTAAAATTCCTAAGAAGCAGAGCTGTCACCCTTAAAAGAAAACAAGGGACACGAAGTAAAGGCAGTGAAAAGGGGAGGGGCAGGCATGGCTGTATAGAGTAACCATTGAACTTACCACCCCAAAATTCGATCAGCAGGCATACCCACAAACTGGACCTTTCCTTCCTTATATTGTTTTGTTTTTCCTTAAATGGACTGGTAGAAATCCCAGTGTCCTGGCCCAGCATCTTAGTGGGGCAATGAAATAGAGTAAAAAAAGAAAAAGTGGACAAGTAGTACCCTTGTTCAAGTGTAAGGGGTCTAACTAGAGCTCTAGTTAGAGCTTGAAGACACAGGGCCACCACGAGCTCCCACAGTGTGAGCACCCACACCACCACAACAAAGAGTAACTTCTGTTTTGAAGACTCTCCTTTCCACTCCAGTTATGAAATCTGGATCTTTAGGGCAAAGGCTAAGACCACTGATAAAGCACCAGTTTCCATTGTAACAATAATGCTCAGGCAATAAATCATATTAAAAACCACCAGTGACATACATATCCCAGGAGGATGGTGTTAGCCTACCACTATGTGAAACAAAGAACTAAAGTATTTCTGCACAAAGTGATCAAACCAATAGATGGATGGATGGATGGAATCTGCTTTAGGAAGTTCCAATTACTTCATGCCTACATGTAAAACAACTTAGAGATACAAGTTGTTTCTATCTAAGCCTAGATCACTCTGAAGTATCTTTTCTTTAGCCTGCAGCCTGACAATGCGCATAGATAAATGCCTTGCAGGCAGGGGCAGAATAGCCTTTAAAGACAAAATGAATCCTCCAGTGCCAGCAGATCTGACATTCCTAAGGCATATGCACTAAAGAACAATACACAGAGTTTTAACTGCAAATTTCATCTGCAGTTAGCAAGAAATCACACACTTGCCTAAACCCCTGTTTTCTACTCTAAACACCAACCTGCAGTAATGTATTGAGCAGAGGCCATTTCTCCTGAAGCTCTTAAGGCACCACCATACCTAAAAGGGAAGAAAAATAATTTGCATGCAATTAAACACAAACAGGAAGGACAGTCGGGTTTTTGAAGCAGGCAGCAACTGGACTCATTTAAAGGAAATCTATTACCAAGCCAAAAGTAACCAAAGGTAAGATTCACTCACATTTACCTCAAAGTTTCAGCTATTTTGCAAGCATGGAAGCAAAGGAAAACTGGCATCTTTCAGTGAGTAAGTAAAGGTAGACCAAGAAGTCTGGCTACATCACTGCTGCTTCTCTAATCCTTTTGCCTCAAAGACTTGTTTTATTTTTAAAGAAACTGAGAAAGTCTGAACAAAAGCTACCCCATTTCTGAAACATTTGCCATGGCTTCTTCAGATACATGTGAAAAAAAAACACCTCCAGGGATAGATGTCAGATAAAATGCACAGAGATGGAGGGCAAGCTTGCTTCCTCCCTCCACAGCAGAAGCAAAACAGTGAGAGATGAGATGTTTTCTTGGGGAAGTATTTCCTAGACTGAAAAGGAATGGGAGTCTACCTATATGACAAGAACCTACCACTCTTCTTTAAATTCCTAATTTAGCAGCTGGATGAGGAACAGACTCCCCAAAGCCTTCAAGCAAAAGGAGGGTCTCACACATTCTCTAATCTCAGACTGGACTTTTGAAATTCTGACCATTGCTAGAAGACAAGCAGGAAAATTTCCCCTGGCATGCTACAGAACAGGGAGGAGTTCCTTGGGGAGATCAGCAGAGCAGGCCTCAGGAAAGAAGCTGTAACAGCTTTCCCAAGTGACTCCTTTCACACCTTCCCACTGCCATGTACCCTATAGCCTGCCATGCTGTCATCAAGCAAGGAAGACCAAAAAAAGGCTAAATCTCCAGAGAAAAACAGAGCTTGAATCCGAGTGTGAATCTGACTTCCCACAGACAATACGGCCACATCTTGTATTGCAGTCTGCCAGTTTCTCGGGCTACATTTTGCTTTTGAGTATGTTAAATTTGTCCAATATTCAGATTCAGTGTCATAACTCAAGAATCCTTCACATGGAAATAAAGACTTTGCAAAAATGATAACACCGATAGCCAATAAAAACCCTGAAATCAAATTTCTGTACTTCACAAGTAGTTCTCAGTGCTTAATAATAAAGGTTCACCTGCTAACAGAATGAAAAACTGTTTATAACTACTTAAATAACAAGTGATTACAGTAATACAGAATATCCAGCTGGGAATCAAGAAAGCAGGGGAAAAGGAATTAAATTAACCCTAGGAGGGCAATAATGCTCTACCTAATTCTCACTTTTTTATAAATACTCGTTGTTTTCTCATTACAATTCATCTGGAGGACAAATTCAGGCCACATTGGTAGGTATTCTTTTTTCCTTCAACATTCATGACTTTCAAGTTTCTTGTAAATTTCTTACCAAAAAAAAAAAAAACAACCAACCACAAAAAACACTAGCCATTTTCACATTTCAGTCTAGAATAACAAAAACAAACAAACAAACATGAGAAAAGTTATCCTACAATCAGAACAAATTAGCACAAACAAAATTCCATGAAGACATGCCTTAGAACTTCCTGCGGTACCTCCAAGTAGCAAATGTCAGAATTTCACAGCTGAAAATACTGTGCAATGGAACCATTGCAGGAAATATTCCTCAAAGGAACAGGACTCCCATATGATTCTTTTATGCAGAACAGGACCATAAAAACTAACAGCAAAAAAACAGGGTTAAGAGTTCAGTAGCTTATTTTAGAATTTTAAACTGGTCTTGATAGGAACTACTTTCTAGCTAAGCAAAACACATTCTCTCTATTAAAAGCCAGTTCCAAGAAACACAAAGTCTTAACTTTTTTATTAAAGTACAGACTAACACAGCCATAGGATAAACTTTAATTGATCATTCTGTTAATCTTGAATAGACCTAAAGAGTAATAGATTGTCATGATAATCCATACCAGTATTAAGATGACCATTCTGGAAAATATCATCTTCATAAGCTAAAGGAAACATTTTAGTCACGGTATTTTTGTCCTACCTTTTAAGGGCCTCTTTCACTTCTGGCACGGAGCGGATACACTGAACCGTAGCATTCATGTAGCAAGTGTTGCCAAGGTTTGTCAATCCACATGGCAATTCCATCTACCAAAAAAATTCACAAGGGTGCTTGAAGGTCAGAAAGAAGTGGCAACCATTTTTGTACAAACACTATATAATGTGACATCAACTTCTAAGCACATGAACTATGCATAAAACTGGGAATATTCCATCAAATGTTATGAGGCTTTCCAGATCCACTTTATGATTATATTTATCATTACACTAATTGATACTTTTAGGGAACATTCAGGAATGCTTTGGGGGTTTTTCTCTGCATGTTTACTTTAATGAATATATTCTTCAAGCATGCAATCATTCAGAAAGTTCAACTATAATCCCATTCAAGTTTTGACCTTAAAATTCTATTTCCATGAAAATTTCCACATGAATACATTTGTACAAAACACTGATGTTTTAATTAAAATCAGTTTTCAGTAAAACTCTGAAAATGATGGAGTTCATAGTTGGAAACAAAAGCATTGTTTAAACTTCTCTCCAGAAATTTGCAACAGATCATTAACTTGATTTTTTCAGACAACTTGTGAATTTCTGAAGTTTTGACCAATGTAAAGGCCAACTAATAGTAAGCTAACCAGTTTCAGAAATAACTATAAATCACCACGTGATAGAATTTTTCTTTCTTTTTCTGTAATCCTGAATACTTAGGTATTTGTCAGGGAAAAACACATAGTTTAATGTACTGCATACCAATACAAATAGATTATTTTAGGAAGAGAGAACTCATTCAGCATATCTCAGAAGTGAACACATGCACTGCAAACGACTGAATTTTGATGTGTAAAAGATTTCCATGTGACCAACTTTTTTGAAATGTTATCTGATAGTGAAATCACCTCCTTGCTTGCCTCTCAGTTATCTCAATGTCTGTGTATGGGGTTACTCTAAAATCCATAAATACCCTTCAACTGCAGGTGGCCTGGAAAGCCCTAAATCCTGAAGCACACAAACCCAGTCATGAACTATAGATCCTTTTTCATACAGACATGCACCAAAGTATTTCTATTCTGCATGCACAGTTGACAACAATCATGCAACTGTTAAGTATGAAAAAGCTTGCACTTCAAATGATTGGTGAGAAAATTAAGCCTTTCAAGCTGTAAAAAAGGGAACTCAGGAGTTTCTTCATTAAGAAAATAATAGATTATTTATGCTCTTTCAGACTTTACTTCCACAAAGCAAAACACATGTCAAACTTATTTTCATTTTTCACAAAGTTGACCTAATACTAGTAACAAATCCCCAAATACACCCCACCCTAAAACAAACCCTAGTTTCTCCTCACAGATATGAAAGAGGCAGGAAATAATTCTGCATATCTAAGAAGCCTTGTTTAGGCAAAATACAGGACACTGATGCAGTAAGGGCAATACAACTTCATCTTTAAAAACACCACAATGCTATTTTTAGAAAATCTACTAAGCTGCATGCTCAAAAGAAAAACAGCACTAATTGTATGATTTTTAAATTAAATCCCAGATTTCTTTTTACTGCTCCCAGTTTGGTCATCAATGTAAATTTGTGATTCTTGGTGAAGATGCTAAACAGACACTACAGTTTCAAAACCGACTTTTAAGCAACTGCAAGCATTTAAGAACTTGCCATGACGAAGGTTTACAAGAAACTGAAGTTGGAAACATGCTTACAGCTGAGGCCAACTGCTCCTCTGTCATGTCCTCCACGAAGATGGGGCGAGCAACCGGCTCTTCTGGAAGCGCATCGGCGGAACCCATCATTAGTAAGGTCATGCCCTGGAAACACAGCAAAACCAGCAATCAATGTCTAAGGACACTTATTTCCACTCAAACCCTCAAGCTCCTAACGTACTTCAGCAATTTCCCAAAAAATAAACACAGTTTGTTTGTTTATTTATTTATTTATCTCTTAGTTTAACAGAAAGCAATACTGCACTACTGTGGCTTTAGGGTGTACCTCAATTATCTAGGAAGTACCTACTGAGAACAACTCCACAGAATTATCCATGCTAAATGTTTCCACTGAAACATCTGGTGAGCTTTCCTGGCAAGTTCTGGGTTAAACTAGTTGAAAAGTGAAAAATAACCTAAACTACCACATCAGTTTAGACATGAGAACTAACACTTAAGGTGTAAAAAAAAAAAAAGTCAATCAGGTTTCCATGCTTGCTGAACTAGCATAATATGAAAAGGAATCTTTCAGCATTCAACAGGAGCACATCTACACAATAAGATCTGTCAAATGAGGAGAAAATTACTATCTGGAGGCTTGAAACATACAGTGCTAAGGAAAAGGATGAACAACAGAATGAAGAGAAACTGCTTTGACAGTGTAAATAAATCCCTAGAACTTGTATATAACATTATTAAAATGAATAAAAGCAGCTATTAGCACAACCACATGCAGAAAAAGACAAGAATATTATGTACTGCATTTTTGCTGAATAATTTTGCTACAATAGCTGCAGCTACAGGCTGCTAACTAGTTACAAGGGTAAGAGTAATGCTACCTAATTCAATCTGCCCAGTGAAGAACTGGAGTAAAGCTGTTACAAGAGGTTACAAGAGATGCACAGTAACAAAAATGACACAAAAAAAACCCCAACAAAAATCTGTGGGATTCCCTGATGCAATATTATACAGGCAAGCAACACAAACACTTTCTGTTTTCTTTTTGAACTAGCCAAATGTATGAATTATCATTACTAATGCTTTCTTTAAAAACAGCAGCTATTTAACACAGGAGAGCACATTTCAGCAGGTTGGTAAAAAAGGACATGAAAAGCAGAGGTGTAACTTCGGCATCACCAACACATTTGTCCATGCTGGGGATGTGCAAGGACAAGGGTCTGCAGACAGTACCTAGGTTCACCAGATCTCTCTAAACAACATCACTTATTTTTATGATCACAGATAAGACAGCACTGCTCTGATCCAGAACATTTCTTGTATGGAATAAATAAATATATGCACTCAACTACTCCAGAAAAGATAGTATGAGCTCCCTATTGATGCAAAAAAAAAAAAAAAAGCTTTTTCATACATCAGTGGTGAGACCTTTCTAAGCATGCTTACATATGACATCTATAAAATTATTTTTCAAGGTATAACTTTTTGAGATAGCACTGTCCATTCAAACAGAAACAAGCAAGCACTTTCAAGCCTTTCTTCATATGCTAAAATAAAAAATTAGAATAGTAAAATTTACTGCTCAGAACTTACATTCTTTATTTTTAGGTTTCCCCAGTCATCATCCTGTGAAATAAAATAAAAGACAAGTTAGTTATCTTGTAGCAAGATACTTGTAGCAAATATTTTCATTAATATTAATCACATTTCTAAATATACAATTGTGTTTCATCCAAGGTTACACAATATTAACTATTTACATGTTATCAAGTCTCATCTGACAAAAATAAAAAGCAGCCAAGCTGTGTTTTCAATTAGGTTTCCCATGCATTGTTCAACACTGCCTAAATGTAAACAACTTTTTGCAGCAAAACTGCCCACGTCTCATTAAACCAGTAACTCTCCAGTAGAGAAGCACCCAAGAAACTTCTCTTAAACAAGCTAGAAAGAAAAAAATTGCATTCAGATTCTGAACATAAAAAGTAACAAAAAGTCTCCCACCAAGCTGTTATGTACAAGTGAGTAAAGAAGTACAGTCAGTTTAACACATACAACCAAAGATCTTCCAGAGGAACACCCAGAAACATCGTCATTGTTCATGTTAACACATAACAAAGTTAGACATAATATAAAAAACTGATTTCTACCTTCAGAGTTCCTCCTTTAACCATAACTTTCTGTCTGGCTGGCTGAACTCCGGTCAGTGCAAATAACTGGGCTTTGAAGACCATCGGAGGTTCATCAGTGTTCAGCTCCACGCCATCAAATTTCTCTTTTCCCCATTTCACATTCACTGCAAACAAAATGTTTTGAAACTTGATTATTTCCTAATACTCAAGAATGCAATTACCAAGATTACCAAGACTTCACACAGTCTCAAAACATTCTGTTTTCGGCTCTTAAAATTGTCAGTAATGAAGGTAGGGAACACCTTTACTATATGGCACCTCATCCATCAGAACATACCACCTCCAGCAGGTCTAAAAATATCCTACAAAACAAGTGAAAAGTAAGACACAGAGACACTCTGTAAATGGTAAGTTTGTCTAACAGCATGAGAAATCCTTCTGCAGGTCTTCAGAAAAGCAGTTTGGAACTAACTCTCCCATTCTCTTGGCACTGCTTGTGGCAAACAACTGAACTTTCTGAGGGAAGTTCAGAGGTGCGATTCCAGCTCAGTTATCCGCAGCACTTCCGTCCTCCTTCAGAGGAAAACAATACAGCGTTCTTTAAAAGCAAGGCTATTGACCCCAGTAAGGTGCAGGACTGGAATTAAGAAGCAAAGTGAAATTTGGTCACCAAAAATGTAAACCTCGACGCTGGAAACGAGATCATTAGCAGAAACAGGAGGCAGAATGGCACAATGGAATGTTAACTTCACTGTGGTGAGGTCAGTAATGACCAAGAGCAGACAGAAAATGCCTGGAATAAGCTGTGTGCCTCTACAGTGAGCAGAACAGTGACACAACTTTGACCACTTCCAAGAACTAACATAGGTACATAAGGCTTCCTTAGCAAGCTGAGATTTTACTGAAAACCTGTAAAATAGAGCACACAGCAATATCCTCAATGCATAGTAAGTGGCTGAAATACCAGATGTGGTAAAAGCCACATCCTTCTACCTCTGGTTTGGTTTTACATAAATATATTACAGCAACTATACCTTTTCAAAACACAAAACTCCTAGAAGTCATAATTTTAAAAACCCTTCCAAAAAGGTTGAGATTTCAGATGTATGCAATGCTTGTGATGTGTGGTATTACAGAATAATCAAAAGCAAGTCTAAATGAGTTAGACTAAATTAGTCTACAAAGGAACTCAAAATGACCAACTTTTCAGTATTTCTAATAGAAAGCATCTTATATTTTGCCCAATGTTCCGATTTTTTAAAAAACACATTTATTATTTTGCATATTTAAGACCTATGAAGCACAAGGCTTTTCCCATTTTCCAGGAAGACAACCCACTCAGTCACTGATCAATTCAGCTGCACTGAGAGTCTGCAAGTCAGACTTTTGGGTTTTGAATTTTTGAACAGTCATGCTTCCACTGCTAAATATGCAGAAGAGCTAGCAATTATTAATCTGTAGTGTCGCTGGTTTTGACAATGCAGCACTCAAGAGGAAGAATGGAAGAGCATGACTGTCTTCTCTTCAGAGACTGCAACTAAGACTTCGTGCAAAACGAAAGAGAAACTAGTTAACGTGAAAACAATGTAAAGTAAGAAAGAGAAGAACGTATTTTCCCTGCTGATCAGAAAACACAGCACATACACATCACAGAACAGGTCCGGTTGGAAGGGAACACAGAGGCTCATCTCATCCAACCTTGCTGCTCGAGGGGGCCATCCCAGAGCACAAGCCACAGGACTGTGCCCAAACCATTCCTGAGTATCTCCAATGAGGGAGACTCCACTAGATTTGGATGAACTCAGGAAAAATCATTACAGTGACATAAGGATCTCAATTTGCTAACCACAGCCAAAACAGTGGACAAGCTGTATGCTGAGGCTGCATACTACCTAAAAAACTGAAGGCCCAAACAGGCCAAATCTGTGAGATATCATCAAGGCAGTAATTGGTCCCAGAAGTGTCACTGGCGGCTTTGTTCTTGAAGTCTTCCACGGAAACCTTTCCTCACAGCAAGAAGGGCCAGCAGGATGAGGTACAATTTAAGAAAGCTTTAATTTTAGGTTTAGGCTAGACATTAGGAAGAATTTCTTCATAGAAAGGGTGATTAGACACTGGAATATTCTGCCCAGGAAGGCGGTGAAGTCACCATGCCTGGCGGTGTTTAAGAGAGGGCTGGATGTGCCATTCAGTGCCCTGGTCTAGTTGACATGGTGGTGCCTGGTCAAAGGTTGGACTTGGGCTTTTCAAACCCATCGGAGCCTGTAGGATAGAATGGATTTCAAAGAGCGGAGGCAGACGCACCAGGAAGGCGCAGATGCAGCGTTCTGGCTCACCACCACAGGGACAGCACCACTTCTCTTTTAGCAGGAACCCAGAGCAAACCGAGACAGGGCAGTGCCGAGGCACGGCGGCCCGCGACTGACACCCGCCCTCCCGCCAGCAGGGCCAGGCCAGCGCTGCCTCCCCGCTTCCCTTCCCTTCCCTCCCTTCCCTCCTCACGGCCCGGGCGCACCTCCCGGGGCGCACCCGGCGCCGGCCCGGCCGGGATGGGCGCGCACGTGCGAGGCGCCTCCCGCCGCCGGGGCCGGGGCCGAGGCAGCGCTCCCGGGCCGGGCCCGGCGGGAGGGGCGGGCTCCGCGCTCACCTGAGAAGAGCGGCATGGCGGAGCGGCGCGGCCCGGGCGCACGGCGGGGCGGGCGGGCGCAGGGCGGCGGGGCGCGGCGCGGGCGGGCGGGCGCGGGCGGGCGGCGGCGGCGGCGGCGGCGGTGGCGGGTCCCGGCCCCGCTCGGGGTCTCATTCAAACCAGCCCCCGGGATGACGCTGCAAGCGCGGCCGGGCGGCGGAAGCGGGGCGGGAGCAGTGCGCGCGCAGCGCCGGAACGGGCGGGGCCGGCGGCGGGAGCGGGCCCGGCCTGGATCCCGTTTGTCCTGCGAGCCCTGGGCAGAGCGGGCCAGGAGAGGGCCCGGCTTGGATCCCGTTTGTCCTGCGAGCCCTAGGCAGAGGGGGCCGGCCTGGAGTGTGGAACGGGCCCGACCGCCAGAATGAGGGGCAGGCGGTGCTGGTGCCGTGGGCAGGGAACGTCGGTGTGGAGGGCGCAGGGCTGAGGCGAGAGTGTGTCCAGTTCTGGGATCGCCAGTGCAACAGAGACAGGGAGCTCCTGGAGCTCCTGAGTCTAGAGAAGGGCGACAAAGACGAATAAGAGGCAGGAGCATCTCTGTCACAATGACACGCTGAGAGCTGGGCCTGTTCAGCCTCGAGAAGGGAGGACTGAGAGAGGGCCTCATCAATGTGTGTAAATATCTAAAGGGAGGGTGGAGCCAGGCTCTCCTCAGTGGTGACAAGCAATAGGACAAGAGGCAACTAGTGGCAGCCAGTGCACAGAAATTCCACCTGAACACAAGAAGAACGTCTTATAATGTGTGGGTGACCCTGCACTGGAACAGATTTCACAGACAGTTGTGGAGTCTCTCTCACGGGAGATACTCAAGAGCCACCTGGATGCAATTCTGTGCAATGTGCTTTAGGATGACCCTGCTTGAGAAGGGAGGTTGGATGAGATTGGAGGTTGGACCCGCAGTGCTCCCTCCCAGCCTGACCCATTCTGTGACGCTGCGATTCTGTGGGAGCTGAGCTGGGCTTTTGCAGGCATCTGCCCAAAAGCTGTGATTGCTCAAGGCAGGGGAAGGGAGACAGAAAAAATAAAAAGGCTCTTGTGTGATGAAATAGGTTTGGTTTATAGGAAAGGGTGAAGTAGGAGCTAAAATTACCAAGAGAAGAACTTCATTGGGAGGAGAGGAGATGAGTACAACCAGCAATATTTTTTAGGCTCAAGTGATAGATAAGAAGCACTGAAGGATGGGTGTGATGGCAACAGCCAGGAGCCTTCAGTGTGATAAACCCCAAGTTGTAAACATTAAAACCAGTAGACATGGAGACCCAAATCTCAACTGCTTCTACAAAAACTCTTGGTATTCAGATGTGCTTAAAGAAACCAAAACAGTGCTTTAAGATGCAAGGGAGAGAATGAGACAAGAGAGACTCATCCCTTCCTTGGACCCCTCCTAGCTCCCACCTCTGGAAACCCAACACTCCTCTGCTGCTTACAGGTGCAGCTGTGAAGAGCTTCTGCCACAGCTTATACCAATGTCTGGTTGTTGGCATGTGCACTTCTGGCCATACTTTTGCCAGAGTTGATATCCTCAACAAGAAGGATCTTTTTCTTGCTGTCCCCCAAATGTGATTTTCAGTTTGAAACAGTTGAAGAATGAAATATAAAATGGCCATAAAAGTAATCCAGGGTTTGAACGTAAGCCTTAACATGAAAGATTTAGAAATTTCTGTCTTTTCAGTTTATCATGGAGAAGAAGAGCAAAAGTTGATTTTCTTGTTCAGTGTAGGCTCCTAGATGGGACAAGGAGGTTTGGGGGAGCAAGGATTACATTTCACAGAGAAGCTTCAGAAGGTGTTATGCTGAGATTTTGCTGGGTTATGCTGGATCTTGAATAAAGATGGAGTTTACCATTACTAAAGCGATTTAATTGTTAAAATTGACCAGCAAAAGTGATGAATCTTTTGTTACTTGGACCTGCTGAAAGAAGCTTTCTAGAAAAGATTTGGTCCAATTCTAGGGTGAGATCCTGCAGACCACCTATTCAAGAGAGAGCAGATCCCAGCTGCCTGCCTGTGAATTTACATGTGGGATAACTCCAGTCGAATGTTTTGCTCTTGATACCAAAGTGACATACATAGAGTCACGTTTACTCCTGCCAGCTCAATGGAAGTGGAATGCTCTGGAGTCTGAAGCTGCACTGAATCCTTCCCTTGAGGGAAACCCTTAGCTGATCAGGACTCAGGCGGTCACAGACCATGCATTTCCAGAATTTGGGAAAGGCACTAGAGGGTGCTGTGCTGAAGGAGAAGAAACTGGATTTGTATCAGCAGGAAAAACCATCCTGACCTCTGCAAGGTGAAGAACCGTTGTCTCCATCTTTTTTCCTCTCAGACTGTGTAGGCACCTTCCTGCAGTAACAGCCGTGTGCCTTCTTCCTTAAGAAGGGGATCAATAGACACTGGTTCTCCTGAATCTTACACAAACTCACATAAGGAGTGTTGACATCAAGAGACAAAGAGTACAGCCTGATGTATAAATATGAACCTGATGGCATTCAAATGGTAAAAGATTGGGTTGAACATTATTAAATGCATCTTTTCAAGGCAGGCCCTAGGGCAACCTTGGGGGGGGGGGACACCAGAAGTGCTTGCCCTGGCTGTGTCCCTGTGGCCTGTGACAGGGCCATCTGAGCAGGGCTCCTTCCCATCCTGAGCTGGTTGGATACAGGCCAGCTTGGATCCAAAAGCTGGGGCTGTGTCATCAGCACTGTAGTGCACGTCGGCCAACAGGCCTGGCAGGATTTATGAGTGCTGGAGGATGGCTCAGAGCAAGTCCAGATCTGTTTAGAAAAGGTTTTTTATGCTGTGGAAGCTCCCGTGGCCCAGTTCCAAGGAGCACAAGTGGTAGGTGAACCCTCAGACAGTACAAGCAGGTGCTGCCATCCAGCAGGAGGTGTGGGGAAGGAAACCAAACCCCTTGACAAGGGGTCAAGGGGTCACAGATGCTTTAGGCACTTGTGTGATGCCTGGGACAGAACAAAGATTCACTTCAAATAACAGACACTCAGGACTTAAAATACTGCATTTGCATTTCTTGTTTCTCTGAAGATGAGTTACCCTCATTCAATGTATTGACAGGTGCATTTATTAACGTATGTTTTGTTTTCTGTGGGGAGCATCATCTTCTTGGGAACCTGTCTACCACAGAATGGTCTGGGTTGGAAGGGACCATGGGCAGGGATGCCATTTACTAGATCGTGTTGCCCAGGGCCCCATCCAACCTGGCCTTGAACACCTATGGGGATGAGGCAGCCACACTCCAGTGTATCTTCTGTGTATCTTCAGCAAAGAAAATGTAGCAATCCAGGAGATGTTTAGAGTACCAACACCACCCCCCCCTTCCATTTTTGTGTTACATCTTCCATTTCAGCAGTTTTCAAACGTTTTACATTCTGAGTCACAAGTGTACATCCAGGGGAAGGAACAAGAACGAAACTCTACCTGCATTTTTTAAAATACATTAGAAAAATCCCAGCAGAGTTCACAAGCTCAGAGGGAAGCTCAGCTGCTACCCCCTCCTCTTGCTGCATAATTCCCAGTTTGCTTCTGGCTACAGCCTCAGTGGCTACTGTAGGAAAATCCCACCTGTGGAGGAGGCCCTATTTTTTTATTACCAGGCTGTTTAGCTACAGTTAGCTACTCTTTATTTCCTTTCCTGTTGCCTTCAGCAGGAATAGGGAGGCTTGAAGAGAGAATCAGATTTTTTGCATTCTGCTAATGTCAGTGAACCTAATACAGTCATAAAAAAATTAAAAGGTGAAGGCAAATCAACAACAGCAACAAAAATAATCATGTAAGAATCTGAACTTTTTGATTTCTCAAGCAGCTTGTAAAATTACAGCTTCACCAGCATAAAGGCAGTCATGGTGATTTATGCTGGCTCTTCACAGCTTACATGTTTCAGCTATCTTGATGACTTTCAGTTGAGATTGTAAGCATCACATTTCCTAACAGTAGAGACATTTGGCTGCTTTTTTTATTCAAAGTGTAGCTATTCCTGTAGATAGGCACCTTGCTTACAGTAAACAAGTGCCAACATCAGTGTACCAGAACACACAAACTGTAATTTGCACGTCTAGACTTTATTATTACAGCATTTTAGTTGCAATTTATCCCAGACACACAAGTCAATGTAATTTTACACTTCATTATGTCTGCTGCTGTTTTCTCAAACAAAATCAGCATTAAAAAAAAAAAAAACTGCAGAACTTCAGCATTACTAAAACACTGGAAATGACAGTAGGTGCCAGTCTGTAGAGCAAAAACCATTTTTCCACAAACCCTCTTCTCACTAGTCACTAGTTATTCATAACAAGGCTTATGCTATTTTTCAGATTCATGAAATACGAAGTTACATGATACTACTATTTATTAATAAATTACTCAAGCAAAAGGTTTTGAGCCTGCAGAGGTAGCCAGTTACACATAAAGGAAAGTAGAAAAGCAATCCACAACCTAATCTGAGTCTGGAGAGACCACAGGCCTTTCCAGCTGCTCCAAATTTCCTATTATAATATACATATTTAAGTAAGATATGTTTGATCATCTAACTATATTTTTCCCTCCCCAGTATGTGACAGGAGATTAAAGCAGGTCCCAGTTATCCCTTATATTGCTTGACAAGCTCACTGTCAATGTGACTGGTGATCTGGAAGGCTGTGTTCAGTGTGCTCCAGCCACAGCTTTGATATTGCTGACATTTCAGATACAGCAAGCTCAACACAGAGGAACTTGCTGAAGTTACATCAATGGCTTCTATTTATCTGTACTTCCCCGCTCTGTGACCTTCAAAGGACGTACAATGATTCACATGTAATTTGGCCTTACTGCTCTATTGTTCTGCAGGCCTTGGTGGATTCCCCAGGGAGATTTATGGACAGCTATCTTCATGGGATGTACATGGCTGTTCCAAAAAAGCCCAAACAAGCCTAATCCCAAAACCCCCACCAACAAAAACTGCCCTGTCTTTTGATCCGTGTTCCCTCCCACAAATAAGTGGAATTTCTGAAACTCCAAACCTGCATCATGAAGGATGAAGCAATGACAAGGCCAGCTCAGGGTGGTGGTTGAATAATAAATACAAATTAGGCTACTACAGCAGGCCATGAGAATAAGGAAATTAAAACATTTAATATGGTATTTACTTATTCATGAGGAATAGTAAAAGAAAAAAACAAAACCTTCCAGAATGCCCTGGGCATTATGATGCAAATGCACCTTGTACTTGGAAACTGTTGCAATGTCTGAATGCTTAGAAAGATGTATAAGCTGCAGTCAGGAGAAAACACCATGCCAGTCATTTTCAAATGGGTCTTTCCATAAATTACTTTATTTCTCATTAAATGAGCACAGAGTCATTACCATATTAATAACAGATATGTTTATTATTACATATCCATCAGTGCGGCTTTCAATACCACTTGAAACATGCAAATCGTCCTAAGGACGAATCAGTTTTCCAGTGCTTCTTATTTAATACACAACTGCAAAGCCATATAAATTATTGAGGAGGTATTTGGTTAAGAAATAAAATAAAATAAAACCATACTGCCCATACCATGAATGTATTCCTGCTACAAAGCAAGAGTCTGACAGCATTTACTGAAATTCCTGAATTTCACCCAGAGCTTTTTTGTCTTTTTTTTTTCCTGCATTGCCTACTCATCTCTTGGCTTATGAACAAGAATCAGTCTTTCTTTGTAAGAGGAATTCTCACTCAAAGATTGTACTTAATTTAGAAATGTATCTAGCATCTACAATACTTCAACCAATTAAAGTTCAGTAAAAACTACTGATATGCAATAGCTTTTTAGAGGTTTCTTTTGTTTAGTTTTAGGTTTCTACATTTATCGACATGGCAATAATACAATTATCTCAAATTAAGGCACTAAAAGAACAATGTAAAACCAAGTAAAAGTGTTCTAAGAATAATTTACAGTTCAAACAGTGCATATAATTCTTAAATGTATGTTAACTTAATGTACGTTATCACTTAAAATTGTAAGGCAATACATTATACAGTAATAGAAATGATGTACCCCAAAATATGCTTCCAAACTCGGTGGTTCTTTTTACTGTTAGTTTCTAATGCCTCTAACAATAAAATAATTCGGTATGGCTTGGCAAAAATGCATAGATTAAAGGCAATTGCTTGTTTTCCCCCCTTTACAAACCTGCTGCATCAGTATTTTGTAAAGCATAATGCAAAATATTTAACACTTTGATCCATTCCATAGTGGGTGGTTAGCATTAAGGCTGTAAAGAACTCTGCAGTGAAGGCACTGAAGTTCAAGTGATAAGGCTTCATTTTAAGCTAGTTCTGCAGTCTTCAAGAGCACAACTTAAGAGTCTTGAAAGCAATTGCAGTCCTTCTCACTGAGAAACCTTCCTCTTCTATTCCGTTTCATATGCTCATCTTGACATAAATATCCCCTTCACAGGGTCAACAGTCTTTTTCTTTCACTGGTACGAAGAAAGTTGGCTGCGTTTCATTGTGACTGACAGGCTTTTTTGAAAAAATCCAAAAGGCAGCACCTTTTTTATATACCTAGCTAAGCTTTATTTGCTTTAACTTGCATTACATAGTAATAATTAATCTAATCTACCTTGAGGCAAACCCGCAATTAAACACCCTCAGCGTGCTTTTGTGCCAAAGCAAGGAGGAGACAGTAATAGCAATCTTAACCCTGAAGCCTGTGATAGTTATGTTGAAAGGAACAACAGCCCGTCTGCACTGCTCTGTGTGGTTAAAAAAAGCCCTGTTTCTCTGACTGCATCCCATGAGGTTCCATTAAGCACTGTACATGTGGTTAGCTGGAACAAAAAAGAAAACAGACAATTAATAACAAATATAAAAATTAGCAATGTAACACTAGTGCATGTTTGCCAAGAGCCTCAGTGAAGAAAATACTTGATTTTAACAGAATTTTTTTTTCAATTGACAAGGTACAATACTATCATAACCTACATCATCTTCCACAAACTGTTCTCAGTTTCAAACAACATTAAGCAAACACAGAGATCAGACAGATGATAGTATTACTGCAGCTTTACAAGTAAGCAATTAAGAGTCAACAATCATGGGTGTATTCATGGCAAATGCAAGGTGACCCTCTTTCACTTGCAGGACAAGAAAAGGCTCTCTAGGTTAAGAGCACGCACATGCAGTTGCAGAGCTCATCTGATGCACAGGAATTTTGCTGGTTGGTTGTTTCCTCTTCAAACATGCATTAAATTGACTAAGTGCCCAAGTCCAACTGTATTAAAACAAAAGATCTCAGCTGTGCTAATACAGTGTGAATAAATCAGCAGACTGGAAGCTATACAGTGTAGGTTCTGATCTTGAAGCAGTACTGCAAATGCCAGCAAGCTCATCATGAAGTTCTGATTCACTTCATTAGTGATAAGTTCTTAAAACGAGGAATAGAACTTAGGATGAACTTTTATATGCAAAGCTCCTTTCAATGGGTCTGAGACACCTCTCCATGAAGTCAAGGAAGCACTGCCTCCTGACTGCAAAGAAAGGTGGGTCAGACCCTGAATCAAATGTACTGAAAGGTCTTCAAGCATGTGTTCAAGTCTGTATCCATTCAACAAAACAGTTAATGCCTGCTTACATGGTAGGACTCCATCACCGAGGGCAAGTTCTGCTATACTGTCTGACAAGAGAACAATTTTCAGAAACTCAGTAAAACCCAGGTATGTATATCCCATAAAAAATCATAACTGCTTCTCTTATTCCCACACCTAGGTAAAGTGGTGAGGGAGGAGGAGAACTGCAGGATGCATGAGTCCATAGAGGCTGATCCAATAACTGACTGTCTCCTGAGAGGAAAAAAGCCTGGTGTTCCTCTGCTTTATCACCTCCCTGACCCCAGCAGAGCATCCTCCAACTTACCTGTCCTCAGCTTTGGCCATCACTGCACTTCTCAGTGCACCGATCTACTTGCTAGCTTGGCACAATTAGTCTACATTTTTTTGACAGTCAGGAAACTGAATTGTGTACCTTCGTGGAAGGGTCCAAAATGGATAATTTTGAATACTTATCTAGGATCCAAGGACAGAAAAGAAGGAAAAGAAGACAGAGAGGGAAAATCCTCCCCTTTAGGTAGCAACAGGCTGCCAAATGAGCTCAGCTACTGTGCTGAGCTACAAGTTAACTGTTCAGTATATAAGCTACACTTTGAATTTATTTAATAAGCCAAATTTAAATATTGGTACATTAGAAGTGAATTTTCCTAAAATACATCCATCACCTCTTCTTTTTAAACACACAGGACAGAATATGAAGTGGTATGGGCACAGGCTGGGCACAGTCCATCAGAGCAGTACTTGTCTAGTTCACAGATACAACTCACAAAAAGTTTGTCTGAGAAAACCACAAAAATGTCCCCAGTGTAACTGCCAGAATGAAGAGTTCCAGCCTGGCCTTTTTCTAATGCTTCTTTGCTCAGTGGAACTCTGGATCTTTTCATTGTTGGCTCTCATTGCTCTGCAGGTGCCATGCAGGCCCCACTGCACTCCAGTCAACCCAGTGCCAGCAGTCTGATGGGGACAGAGCGTCACAAAGACACCCAGGGAGCTCCTCCAAGGGCCCCACCTGCCTCCTGCAGACATCTCCATGCACCACAACAGGCAGGAGCACACACATACCCAGCACCTCTGCTGCTCAAGTGCTGTGCCTCTCTAAATGGCTTATGCTCAATAGGACTCTTTCTCCACAGTGACTACAATATGCAGCATTAAAACAGAGTTTCTTGTAATTAATTACATGTTCTAGAAGCTCTGTCAGTATTTGATATCATCAAGAAGGAAGACATCAGTTATGTCATCAAGTTCACTGATGGATTTGGGGTCAGTCTAGAAGAGTAATGTAAATGTTAACAGTTTGATTCATGTCACAGCTTGCCAGATAAATTCAAGAAGGTAAAGAGGTAAGATCCCATGCAGGTATTAACTTCTGAACTAACAGAAAACCTAAGAGCTTTATTTCTTCCTAAGAACTTGGAAGATCTCCTTGGGTGATGGGAGAAAGGTGTGAGCAGAGGTTGTACACCAGGGCAGCTGGAAAATTCACAAGGCTGCACTATTTGGAACAGCTGATCTGACCTGACATCCACTTGTGCAAGACCATCACCATCATCCTTTCTCCTTTCGTTCTTGAGGCTCTCCCCCAGACCTCTGTAACTTCTGAACCCAACAAAAAATCACAAGCTTTTCTTTTGTGGAGTTAGGGTTGGATTGCTTTTGTTGTCATGCTTTGGGTTTTTTGGCTTTCCTTTAGGCAAAACATTCCTGGATTAATTTTCTGCTGAAAAATAGATCAGCTCACTCTGGTAATCTGTGAAGCATGAACTGACACAAGATAAAGCTCAGGAATGTGCAGCTGTCCTCCTTCTGGTGCTGGTGAGCTATTAGACTCATTGTATCTTTAGGATCTTAAAAACACAGCTTTAATAATGGGGTTTCTCATTTTTTAAAGAAGTTCCATTCCCTACTTGTGCATTTCTGTGATTCTGTAGCACTCTCAACAGGACAATGCTAACAGGATTAATAACAGCAATAGTCTGGGTATGTGATGTCCCCAAACATACCCATTCCTTTAAGAGTTACTGTAAACTTTCATTATCCGAATCTGTTCCTTCTATAGCAGATTAGCTGCAGACTTATTCTTGCTAAAGGCAACTCCAATCCAGCACTTCTTTTAAGACAGAGTGAAAAATAATCAATTAATTGATTTAAGAAAATTGATTTTTCTCCCAAAAGAGTATGTATGAAAGCTGGTTATTACAGCTACCAGAGGACCTTGCAAGGATAAAATGGAGAGCATACTCAGAATGCAATTCAAAGAGATTTTGGGAGAGAAGGTCTACAACTCTAAATATCCAAATGTGAAATAAGGAAGTATGGGATTATCTTGAAGGCCTTCATTGAATATATTATGATCTCAAAATTATGATCCCTAGGAATGTTCAAGGCCAGGCTGGATGGGGCCCTGAGCAACCTGATCCACCCTGGCAGAGTGGGTTGGAACTAGATGATCTTTAAGGTCCCTTCCCACCCAAACTATTCTATCATCACTTATGTTTTAGGATAGAAGTCTTGAGGACAAGAAAATCAATGCCCCTTTTGTCTTTCATATTTTTTCTCATCTGTTCCCTCCAAGGAGGATGTTTCATGATACACTCCATGTCTCCTTATATAATAATATAAGGAGACATGGGGCATAACATATAATAAAGGTCTGCTTTCATTGCATTTCATGCCAGGAATGTTTGGTAGCCCTGCCAATCTGGGAAGACTCTTTCCTTACTGAGACACTAGTTTCTACTCCATACTGTCAATTCATTTGGTTATTTGGGGAGAAAAAAACACACACACTGTATCAGGAAGCTAATAAAGATTAAAATCAGATTACAGCAACCTAAGCATTATAAAAGTGTATTTTACATCATGTCCTGGTTAATGCATAAGGTCACAAACAGTTTACAAAACCAACTGCTGGCACAGAAGACAACTGGGAATGGGTAAGCAGAGAGGAAGAACGGAATTAATACTTAACTGGCCTCACAACAGAAGAATTGGCCTAACAACAGACAGAATCTATAAGTTTCTCATTTTAGCCCCATTTGCAGAAGACTTCTAGCATACACAAGCTCTGAGTCAATCCATGGATGGGATGACTGTGGACCACCCTTGCTGCTAAATACCATTACTGCCATATCCACTGAGCCTTGCTTTTAAACAGGAAAAAAAATGCAAGCAGCTCTCTCCCATACACTGGCAGGCCAGGTACCACTTCCATGGTACCTTTCCAAATGTGAAGAGCTGATAAATTTACCATAACAGGAGAATTCTGCTCCTTCCTTTGAGATTTGAGCAAAGATTTAGATCAGCACTTTAGCAGCCATAACTATGGAGTTATTTCACAATTTCACATGGAATAGGATTTATAAACTGAGGGGGGTTTAGCTAAGAAATTCTGTAGTTTTTGTAGCTTGTTTCTCACCTAGTTTTTCCAGAAGTATTTTTAACAACTTTTCGGAATGACTGGTTTGCTGAGGATCTCGTAGACAAAGTTCTAGGAGAAGCACGAACAAAAGAAGATGGTGGTGTCTTAGGGATCTTCTTTACTAAATGTGTCACCCACTTCTTCTGTTCATCTTGACAGGATGCCAACAAGAGCATATCTCTTGCTGAAGTTACATCATAACTCACTACAAGGAAAAAGGAGGAAGATGATTCAGTGAAAACCCAGGCTCCTTATCAAAGTAACAGTTATGACACACCAACTGTGCCACTGGAAGGAACAATGGCATCTATATACATTCTTGTATTGGATTTGTTTATATATTTTTGGAAGACAACAAACAGCAGGGAGGATTATGAACATAATGTTTTTCACGATTTGTCATTCTGCATTAAGATTCTTGAGTCTAACATGAACATTTGAGAAATGAGAAACTTACACTAATTACAATTTTAATAAGCTGGGAAGCTGTGTGTGTGCCTTATGGCCAAGTTCCACAGTACATAACCCTGAATGCTCCACTTCACAGCAGCACAGAGGAGAAACTTTTCCTCCAGTCTATGAGGTGGCTGAAGAACACTCTGCAAGGTCTCAGCATCTCAGCAGAGCTTGCTGATGTCTGCAATTGTCCCTAGTATGGGTCAGGTATAAGTGCAGAGGGAATGGTGAGGGCACCAAGGAGCTGCCCAGTACTTGGGCACAAACCTCTAGGGAACCTTGTGCTCTCAGGGCCCTCAGCAGAGCTCCATCAGGTATACCACAGACCTCCCTACAGAGGTTTGCCACAACTGCCTGTTCATAAACACTGTAACAGCCTATTGCTTTAATAGCAACTTCCACATCTAAAATCATGGAACTTCAGTTTTAAGTTTAAATTTAAACTGATGTGCTTTTATTCACCTCCAGTAGTTCAGCAGGTTTGGCTTAACCACATGGAGAATACAGAACAGAAAAAAACCATGAGTATACCTTTGCATGGTGCAATTAATTCCTCCTTTTTATCCAAGTGGTCTCTGTGGCACTTCACATGGCATCTTCGACATTCTAGGGCAGCAGGGGGCTTAAAGACATGCCAGAGAGGTTTGGCACAGGCCTCACAGTTGGCTGGGAAGTGGTATAACGTGGGAATAAATTCATGGCCTTTGTGATTTAGAAAATTTGTCTTCTCTGCCGGCTGTACTGGTTCTACCTCCAAATCCTTCCTGCATTCCCCCTCATTAGCATAGAGAATCTGAAAAAGAACACTGCTGTGTTACTGTTCAAGCACTAAATACTTTTATATCCTCTTCAAAGAAGCCACCACTTTTTCAAGGGAGTTAAATAGACAGGAGAATATCTATCTTTTTACCTGGAATATTTTAGGAATTTCTTCAGTTTCAGCTCTATATACATCTCCTTGAGTTACAGGCCGGACATGAAACAGCTTACTAGATTAGAAGAAACATGAATCAGAAAATGCTAAAAAGTTATGTATGGTTCAGAACAATTATCAAACTGCTTTGAAGTTCTCAGAAATTATGCAAGCAACACGACCTACTTCAACACTGCAATATGATTTTGGGAACTAATTCATAAACCATACAGATTTTGTCTACCCACATAAGATCAAAATACTTCACAGCATGGAAAGAGGGTTATCTTACAATGGATTCAAGATCCATCACAGTAAATTTACTTAAGATAAAGGCATTAAAATACTTCCTCAAAACACTAGGAAGGCTAACATTATTGCTAGAAAAAATTTGTGAAAACCTGGATGAAAGTAACCATATTAAGTACAATACTATCCAGTAGTTTTTTTTACTAAATCACGTTGATGAACAATCTATGCCAAAACATCACAAAAGGAAATCTGGGGCACCAGCTGTTGAAAAAACTATTTAAATTGGAACAAACATCATGTGAGTCAAGACTCTCAGTTCACCTCTCCCAAGATCCTGTTTTCAACAGTGGCTATAGCAGATGTTTATGAAAACACAGTACGAAACAGTTCTAAGAAAAAAATAACTCTTTTCCTGGTTATGAGCAATTGGCAGCTGAAACACTTCCTGAGTTTGAGAGTCCTTCCAGACCACTGTAGCCCCTGATACATCTATTCATGAATTCTAAAACTTTTTTCAATTACCATTCTGTAAGATCCCATAATGTCAATCAGCTGTTAAAACATCAAAGTCATGTACCAGTGAGGGGCTTCAGTGATATTTGATACAACTTTCCTCATGTATAACCAATGTAAGGGAACCACAATTAATATATTTTACCACTTTAAACAGAAAACAGCTGGAAAAATTAGAAATGCTTTGGACTAGAACAGCAACGATCCTTTCTCTTTTTATCCAACTTATAGCAATCATAGGACAAAGAGCAAGTACTGTAAAAGTTCTGTTAATGGTACACTAAAATACAGACAGACATTTTCCAACTAGTATGGGATATTAAAAATTATTTATGGAATTTTTATTCCAAGATTCTGGATTTGCTATCTGCTATTTCACACACAACACTCTTTTGTCAATTTGTATCCAAAACTAACAATGACTTTACTTACTCTATATCTAGTACCATTGATGGATTAGACTGGTCCTTGTCTTTTTCATCATTGTAGAACAGTATCTTTTTACTGCTCACCACCACATACTGTGGAAAGAAAGGGTAAAACAGCTGAAATCACATTTTAAAAAGCAATTATTTATCCTAATATACTCCCACATGCACATAAAAAGCCAGAGTAAATGAAAGGCTTCAAATTAATATCAGCAGATACTCAAATCATCCTGAAGGCAGCTACATTACAGACAGCTGTGCAGTGCTACAGCTGCAGTGACTGTGTTGTCCCTGGATCACTCTAAAATGCCTGTGATGACTCTGCAAGTCCATCTGTACACAAACTCACAAATTTCAGCTGCTACTGGCAGGCCACTAGGAAATTTACTGTATCACTGAGTGATATGAAGGAAAAGTTATCACTTATAGATAATGTTGTCAAAAACTTCTCTAGTTCTAGGACTAGAGGACTGCAGGACTCACTAGTACTTCACACCAAACTGCTTGTAGGCTAAAACAGAGTCCCATGGCTCCTGCTATTTCCTACACCCCCAATTTAATGGACTGGTAAAATAAAGAGCCCAAATGAATCAGCAGAAACAGAGGTCTGGTACCCATGAATACACTGAGATAGTGAAGAACAAACACCTCTAACCTAAGCCCGTCCCAGTAAGTTCAAGACTGGAATTCACTGCCTGCTGCTCTTCACTGGGAGTTGCTAGTCTAACATCTTTGCTGGAACTCTCCAGAAGCATAAGCTCAGTGACAGCTGTGGCTGTTCCCTCCCCTGCAGTTTGAAATGTCCTGGAAGGAACTGTAAGATATAAGATACTAAGGAGGATTAAAAGGAGGGAAACTGGCAGCTCTGTCTACACTGATCTCCAGATTCACATAAAATATAACCCAGAAGGACAGAAAAGCATGAGAGTGAATGCACCAATAGTTCATCTTGAATCCAAGTACTGGCAGGTAACTGGATGGTAATTTGAATAAATGTCTACTCCTTCTACAAAGGGAGGTTTCAACCTCATTTTACATAGCACTTGAAGCTGACCTCAAAACCTGAGTATGAAAGTCACCTTAAGTTTATACAATAGCATTTATAAAATGTGCTGTGCAAGGTGTGAGCTACAGTTCTAACTCTCAATTACTGAAATGCATCTAAAAAAAGCCATGAAAGGGCATTTTGTCACAATTCCTTAATAGAAAGCCTGTTCAGCTTGAGTAAGTACTAAGTGTGAACCTCTTGTGATTTTTCCCATTGAAGAAAAAGACTGTACTTCAATTCCTTTATCCACTCCAATAAAAACTAATGCCTTTTTCATCTTTGAAGTGTGCACCTTCGCCTTTAAGAGATAAGAGCAAGCCCTTCAGATGACAACTATCACAAATGCAAATTCTGGCTGTAAAGGAATTCAATTATCACACTATAGATAAGCCTTGGTGAAAGAACAACTTAACCTCACAAAAAAAAGTTATGTACAACAGCGTCAATATCCTGTTGTGAACATATAAAAAAATATTCTGACAGCAGTTCTGTTCCACAATGGTTTTTGAAGGATATTTTATCACCTTCACTGGGGATGAAATGAAGCTCCAGATAAAAATAAGGGTAATCCATTTCAGTGCTAGCTTTAGGTGTAACAAGTGTTTATTCTCAAGTAAGTTTTCCACACTCACCCCCTTCTAACTTAAGCTAAATAAGTCAAAGAGCACCGGGCAAAAACATCAGTACTACTGACATTTGAGACAGAAATGCAGCAGCTCAAGTTGTAACAACTCAGGCATCAATCCAATTACACTCGTAATATAATTTTGCTTTTCCTTTAATTTAATCTGGGCATGCCTATATTTGAGGTTGCATATACCTCTCACTTTCACAAAACTGAAACTGCAGGAGAATTAGGAAGAGAAGCACCTGAGGAGGCTGACCACCTGCCAGCTTATTTCAGCTACAAGAGCAGCTGAAACAAGTGCAGTTCAGTTCAGGCAACAGAATGCACATGTGAGTGAACACAGTCCCTCACTACTGTGTCTCACTGATATGAGCCTCAGCTAGTTAAGGAACCTTATCAGTACAATTTATTTCATGACTGAGCCATCCATCTGCAGCTCAAATTCCTCCAAAGTGTGAGCACATTCAAACTATGGAAGTGTTGGAAAGGAATGGATTAACTGCCTAAAATATCTTGAGGCAAGTAAATATGCCTATACTGGGCATGCCTGAAGAAATTCTGATAGTCTTTCACTGGAGAAGCTGCATTTATCAGGAGTTTAAAATTTCATTTCTCAGAGAAAGCAAAAATAATCTCCATTTTTACAAAACAACCACAGAAGGGTACTTAGAAGCATTCTGACAGAAAATGACACAGTATTTTACATAATCCAAAACAGAACAAAGCTACCTGATTTTTGCCAGGCACTGTCAATTCTATAACAAGAGGACTCAAGCAGGCTTAGCAATCAAACAGATCTACAGGAAGCATTTGCCATTTGGTTTTGTTCCTGGTGGTGAACACCTTTTTTGTGGGAAAAAGCACCTTCTCTTTCTGTATACTTTTGCTATTAATATTGCTGGTTTTATTGTGCTTGTCTTAGTCTTGCTTTGTGCTTTTAGTAAACTGTTAAGCCATTAATTCTGCTTTTGTTCCTCCCTTACTCAAAGGGGTGGGGGGGAAGGTGACTGGCCATTAGTTGAAATAGGGCAGAACTTATCACTCACTCCCAGCAAGCCAGAATAGGTGGTGGGTTTAACTTACAGACAAATCACCAAGGTCTGATATTGATGTAAAAATAGGCAGGTCTGGAACTCCAACACTTGGAGTGTATAAAGAAGGCCATGGAAGCCCACTGAAAATAGCAGTACTTCAAAGAAGGAGCACAGCAGCTAAAGACTCAATACAAACCCTCAAGTGCTTCTCTGACAGGAATGAATCCCTTCTCCTTTAAATTTTATAGGAATCATTTCCATCTGTTGTAGAATGTGAATATAAATAGAAGCATTTAAGAAATACCTTTCAACAAGAATTAGAAAGTTACTTCAAAAGTGTGATTAATAACTCAGTAGATCCCAGTTGCAGTCTTTGAATATAAAGAAGATGAAGGAAAAGACACTGTTTAATACAATTAGCTTTTAAAATTGAAAAAAATTCTAGAGACCGTGTTCACTTTTGTATTTAGTTGTTCTAAAAGATGATAAAAGGGGTGGAACTGAAAAGCCAGAAAAGATAATCAGAAACTGGTTCTAAGTATCTCAATTTGAATATTGGAAGCTTCAAATAAAACAGATCATAACCTTTGCAGAGGCACAACAAGATTGCTTTGCTTGGAATGGGAATTCTGTCACAGAGATCCCATTTCTGAGAGTAAATCAGTTATTTTTAAGAGAAACCTATAATTTTAAAGGTAAGGGAGACAGAAACATCCTTGGAAATCGTATGTAGCAAGTTAGAGTGTGATGCACTCTTCCATGACCTTCAGAACATTTAAGTGTGGTAATCCCTACTCTGTGCTGCCAAGTTGCACAAAGAGGTTCTTTTTCAGTAACAGAATTATAAAGATGCTTACTCAAAGAAGAAACGTGATTTTTAATGGTTCCAAGATGCTCACTCTAAAGCAGTTCCTCCCCTCTTGTAAATTTGCACAATGTCATTACTAAAGGTTTCATACTGAACTTGAATTTTCTTGGGGTTTTTTTTCTTCAATAATGTACATACACTAAATTACTCTTAATTATTTTGTTTGTTTCTTAAATACAAGTTGTAAAACCAATTCACCACATGCCTAGAAACTTTTCCAAGGAAACTGAGGAAGAAAGAAAAAAAGGCATCTGTACCTGTTTCTTCCAGCCATGCCGCCTTATATTTCCTTTGTTTGGTACTGAAAGCCAACCTTCAAGTCTTGATTCTGGTTTTAAGAAATGCATATTTAATAATTTTGTGTATTTATAATAATAAAGCAGAATAGCATAAAAGCAAACTACTACTAGAAAGGAAGATGTACTACATGCAGTAATGGGCAATTACCTATTCAGCAATGCAGAATAAAAAGCACAGCTAAATAAAATGAAGATATAAGCATTTAATTCATGCTTCATCACAAGCCAACATCTGATTACACAGTTACTGCACAATAAAAGTAAAGCTGTTTTCCTTGATGCCAACATCTAACACTGTATGTAAATAGTTTGCAAAGAGCCAGGCAGGAAAGACTTTGCTTTGAAAATATATTACAGTTTAAATTAGGAGATTTTCAATGTAAACATAATTTAACATTCAGAGGGGCTGTATGAAAATACTCAGCAGGAAGATGCAGGAAGTAAAATAAATCAGATCCACATTTTCCACAGGAAACAAAAAAAGGAGAGAGAGCACAAGAGCAAGCAAAGCTACATGGGTGTCCCATTACTCACAGAAGATAAGCATAGGAGATAATTAAATAAGGAATGCAGGAAGAATCAACTAGATATAAAGAATAAGAGACAAGTGTTTTACTCAAATTTTCAGTGAAAAATTATCCAAAGAGAAATGTAGTACCCTATTTTCCCACCATTAAACTACTGAAATAATTTAGCATGATACAAAAAAGGGCCACAGGAAAATCAGCAATCTGACTAATCTGGACTGTTGATTTAGAAAACCCTTCCAGCTAACTGAGAGTGGCTTCTAAAATTTAAAATTATGAAGCAAGGTAATAGTAGCACTGAAAACTTCAAAAAATTTAAGTTAAAATTTTCTGAAACATTCTCCACAACTATTTATGTCCTGAGGAGCAACTGGTTCCTTTTGTCCTTCAGGAATTACTCTATGTGAGGTGTACCCCAGCAAGTTCTGAAATGCATTCAAATGTATGAAAGTTACTGTCCATATGCTTAGCTATATAGAATTACAATGGGACTGACAGCCTAGCAAGGCATTACAATTAGGCATGTAAAAGCCCTTCCCACATTAGCCTTACAGCAGGCAGTATTTAGAAATGGACTACACTGAGGCATATGGAATCATTTCCCATCATTTCTCCACAGAGAATAGCTTCAAAATGCTAGAGGACCACTGAACTACTGATATCAACTGTAATAAAAGCATGTTAGCAGAACTCCTTCCTGTAAGAAAACTTCCCAGAAAAATGAAGGAAATTTGTACCTCCCTCCCTTCTCACATCTGCATAACAACTGTGGGGACTGGGGGGTAAGGGGCCCCACACCCCCCAACCCTACCCCCTCTGCTATCCCAGACTCTCCCCAGTTATTGATATTCAGTACCTTTGGAAAAGAAAACCTATTTCCTTCATGTCTACAGGCCTCACAGATATGTTTACCTTGTTTTGAATACTTTGATTAATTTTTACATTAAGAGAAGATTCTTCCATTTTTAGAAATTATAGAAACATCCTAGAACTCAGGTTTTCATTGCAAAACAAAGTGATGAATTGCTAAAAAAAAACAAAGTATGGAAAACTGTCGTTCAAAAGGAATATAGGAAGGATGACTTGTTAAAAAAAGAAAAGAAAGCTTCTGTTGAAATAGTGGCATATGAAAATCTGGAAAGATCCAATGATGATGAATTTTACAAGATGCTTATAGGCACAGTATAAGTTTTTCTAGGTTTCCTTCTACTTCAGCATGTTCTGGAAACAATTTCATAAGAAGTAGGAAGTAAATGAGGTATTTCAAATGAATCTGTCGACATTCTTTTCTGTCTACAACAAATCTATTTTAGGGAGCAAATTCTATTTTAATAAGAGATGATTTCTGAGCTGTGAATAACATCTTGCAGTTGAAAGTAACAGTTTCTAACCATCTTTTCAACAAAGCTAAAATTTGTCTGGAACCAAATGTACTCTTGAAAGGGTAGATGAGCTCCTTCATTCCAACCTCACCACAAAGGTTCTTCTCAAGTAATATTTATAGTGCATTTTCATTTCTCTTGACAGACTTAGCATAACTGCAAATGCTCATCTGGCCATTTCACAAATATTTGATCCAGAAGACTAATATTTATGAGTGTTCTGATTAAGTAATTAAGAAAATATGGGCTATCTAGACTTAAAAGAAGAATCTTCCATTCCTGTCTTTAAAAATAGGCTCGAAACTATTGCCTGACAACTCCCCTGTATTTTGGAAAAAACACCAGAATTGATACCTCATATTTGCAATCCAGAAAGTCTAAGATAGACCTCAAAAATATCTGGTTAGCTGGATCTGAATAGGATATGAAGAAAGAATTCCATAAAGGCTACAGATCTTGTAGCTTTCTCTGAATATATTTTAAATTTAGATTTCTATTCCAAACATCTTCATTGCTAGCATCCAGACTACCAGGATTCATAGGGATTCAGTATGATAGGAGTGCTAACAGTAAGACTTCAATAAAATCACACAAGACAACCATAACTATATGTGTTTATGAGATTTTTTGTTGCTCTGGAGCTAAGTAATATGGGTGCTTTCAGGAACAGCAGAGCATCTCTTTCCAATGCTCAAGAATTCCTACTCCTAAGAGTCTTCCACAGCAACCAAAAACCTGTAGATACTATCTTGCTAATTCTTTCCATTCTTCCAATTTGGATTTTTCCTTTTGCAGCCTGTCCTACTATAATTTCATGTGGATTGCACCAAGGATTTCTGACTGGATCTCTCTTTGGGGTTTATTCAGATTTATTCAGGCTGCTTCAGGAAGTCTTATATAAAACTGCTGCTTAAGTGCCCCACACATTTATTATTCCATCCTATCTTTGTGCAAAACATGAAAACATATGCTGTAAAATATTATGTGCTGCAGCTAAACCTGTAGGGCAGCTCAATTGCTTAAATGATCTTGCCAATCAGATGAAAAGGAGCAATTCACAACAGGTTAAGTGCCCTGTAACAATTAGGAGAAAAACCCTCATGTTCTGCTCCTGATTGTGTTCTGTCTTGGCAAAAAAGAATTCTGTTTACAATCATGCAAGTATAAAGACTCCCAAAGTCCAGCCAGGAGGAAGAATCATTCCAAAGGCATAATTTAAAAGCAAATATCTCAGTTGTTTCAGCAAGGACTCTGTTAACACTGGGGACACCAACTGAGATATGAGTTGCTATCTGAATCAATAATCAGGAGTGAGAGTTACAAAACATGCCTAGAATTGAATACAAGGAAAAAATTTCATCCACATAATCTTTCCCATGTAAGTGAGCAAGAGCCTGAGAATAGCCTGGATTTTGTAAAGGGGCCAATCCCCACCTTGGGAGAGTATAAGTTGTCCTAGCAGCTACCAAAATTGGAGGGAATATTTAAGCCAATGGCAGACAGAAAACAGCTCCAAGAGAAATGCAGCTGTAAAGTGTGTTACCATGTGATTTCTCTGTGTCTATTTCTAAATAGAGATTTTTTTTTCCTTAAAATTTTATAAGTATAAAAATTTTTCTCAGTTAAACCAAAAACTGCCCATTGCCAGAATCATGACTGTGGAATCATTCTTTTATATGTACTTCTATTATTTTGTATCTTTATTTTTTTCCCTGGTGATGTTTTTATTTTGACAGGGAAATGAATAAATCATACTATAATTACTTATTGTAAAATTCAATCATTTATTTGCTAAAAAAATTTTTAATAGAGTCTTTGCCTTTAGAACTGGTGCACCAGCTATTGACCACTCATCACATCCAGCCCTTGAAAACAAGATGCTATTCAAGGTGCTCTGAAGGAATGGCCATGTTTCAGCTGTGGGAGTGATGGGAACTTGGCACACAGTTGAAGACAATCAACATCATGCAACAAAACTGTAGCAAATGAGTTGCTGTAATATGTCACCTTCTGGTTTGTACACTAATTACCTGGTTGGCAGGAAAAAACCTATGTGCTGGATAATTTCCTCTTTCTGTGGCACGGGCTATTTCTATTCTGAAGTCTGGCTGGGTTCTTTGTTATCTTTATAATGCTACTGCACTCCATTTTCACCCTCTGCTTAGCTCTTTAACAAGTGTGTGAAATTTGACTACACTAATGTCACTTAATCTCCTTTAATTACCAAACTGCTTCTTATTCAGATCCTGATCAACCCAGAAACTCAGTCAAAAAAACCAAAACCAAAACCAAAGCAGCATGTAGGGACATGATCTAAATCTAGATAAGTCCTAATAATATGTATTAGAGGTCCTACCTGTATCAAACCAGCAGGACAACTGTAGTAAAAATCAGAGGCACATGTAGAAAAAAGGGCGAAAAAGAGACGAGAATTGAAAAGCTAGCAAAAAAGAAATAGTTGAGGGCTAACAAGTAGACACCTCACCCAAGAACACCAGAACTGTCATGTTCTAATTAACAATGGGAATTACCAGCTGACTTGAAAAGATCTTGTACAGACTGAAACTTCTGCCCCAAAATGGAAGCAATAGATTATGCAGCCAAAAGCCTGACTGCACACATCTCCTGAGGTAAAACAGAAAATAACCTTCCTTATTGAGGCAGACAAAGAAAGAGGTTTTTCCTACAGTCCATCCAAGATCTGGAACACAATGGGTTCATACTGACACACTACTGCCCTTAAGAAAAAAATAGGGAAGGTATCTATGGCCAGATGGAAGCATTTATGTTTTCCATGTAATACACAACAGCCATCAAATGAAAATGGCTGAGAAGGGAAGTGAGGAAGTTCAAAACTACTCTTTTGAGTAGAATAAATGTGGTCTGTTTTGCTGTAGGAAAAAACCCTAAAGCTCTCAACTGAAGAGAGTTCAGAAATTTTCTACTAAAATTATGAGCTACAATCTTCTTCAATTACAAGACACTTAGAAACAATAAGGCTTGATTCCAATTCGTAATTTGAGGGGAGAAAAAAAATCCACTTTAATAACCAAAATCCCTCTGATTTCCTTTTTATCCCTGTTAAATGGAATACACTGAAAATGAGAATCTATGAGAAAAATTCCTGAGAAGTACTGATACTTCAGAAATACCAGAAGGAATTCCTAGCAGGTGACAGCTAAGAAAAAAATGTTCCTTAACCAATCTAAAAATTCTAAGAATTTCCAATGGGAGTTTGCCTTGAAGATGTTGTCAAAAGAAAAAATCTTTACAAGATGACAATTTACAAGATCAAACTCCAGAATGCAAAGGCTTCTTGAACAAAATGGAAGTTGTGGAGAAAAAGACTATACTATTATCTGAACAAGAATCTATTCTAAAATGAAACTCATTACAGTATCAACTAAAAATAAAAGTCTAAAAATAACTAGGGGGAGATAGGAAACATAAATAGACACAGAAAGGAGTAACTACATCAAAACATGTACTAAGACTGATAACCTACCTGAAATTTCAATCACTCTAAGACTCCTGGAAAAACTCTAGAATGTGGCAATTGAGCAGCATGAAGTGCATTAACAGGAAAAGACACATCTAAAATTATTCTATGTACTTTTATCTGACTACTCATCCACTGAAGTCATAAAATACCCAAAATATTATTCTGGTTTTGTATGTCTAAAAATATTTTTCTACAATGATATTCAGACTTATCAAAATTATATTAAAAATTTCACAATGAATTCTAAAAATTACTTAAGCATATAGAAAAAATATATACCTAGCTATGATGTACAGAAATTGTCAAGCACACCTGATTACACTATTTTTTTTTCCTGTATTGAGAGATACAGAAGTGGATCATGTGGAAGTACTAACTGATTACACTTTTCAAACTCTGGGGAAGGGGACAGGTAAATAACTAACCAGTCTAACAGTGGGTCTCAAAGTACAGTGTCTGGTACTGATACATGGAAATGGCTGGCTATGCTGTATTACATGTTCTTATTTTCATCTGCTAAATCAGAGTACCATACAACCATAAATTTATTATGGAAATTCCTCCAATTATTTTTCACAACAGCAATTACTGCCAGTTGTCACAGAGGTGCTACATGACTGAATAAGAAGAGATAAGATCAAGACAATTTTGCATTCAAGATATAAAATATAATCATGATGTTGTGGAAGTGTTGTCTGGAAGTGTTTGGTCTTCTATTCACCAAATACTGCACATTGTAATCACTGTATTTGAAAAACAAGAGATGTAAAGATACTCCTTCCTCAAAAGTGCATATAAACAATGCTAATACCAAGCCATACAGTGGGAAGTGTGATGTGAGAAAAAATTAAGTCTTAAATATAAGCAACCTAGGTATGAAAACAGAAAAAAAGAAACAAAGAAAGAAAGGAAGTGGAGATGTGATACAGAAGTAGAGAGCCAGAGGACTTTAAGAAGCAATAACAAGTAATTGTTTGAAACAATACCTTCCAGAACTATGTGTATGCAACACAGCCAAGTGGTTCAAATCTGCTTTTCTCATACCTGAAAGATTTCCATCTGTTTCATCTGTCGGAAGACTGGCAACACTGGTAGAATCCATTCCTTGCTGGAGGTCCATGATTTTCCTTCGTAGTTGTTCTATGTCACTCTCTTTACTATCCAGCTGCATCTGGAGCTCATTCCTGTACGTAGATTCTTCTGCTAGTTGCTGTATTTATATATACACACACATAGTTACTGTGTTACCAAAAACATGGCAGCCAAGTATTTTGAAAAGAAAACTCATATCTATATCTACATCTATATATATATATATATATATCTATACATACACACATATATATGTATATATATATGTGCATGTATATATATTCCACAGAATGATTAAAAAATTAAATTATTTTACCGCTTGCATTTCATTAAGCTCTTTCTGGTATTTCACAACCATCTGATTGAATTTCTCTTTTTCTTGATTAAGTTCTAATTGGAGCTTTCGGTTTTCCTTCTCCTTCTTCCTCAAATCTTGCATGTTAGCTTTCTTTCTGTCTATTTTAAAATCTTTCCGATTCATTATCTCAGCCAGTTTGTTGACAGCCTGTTAACAAAAAGGAGAACTAGTAAGAAAAATTACATATACAGCATGTTTCATAAAAAACTTCTCAGTTCCTCTAGTTACAGGATCTGATAAAAAAAAAATCCCTTCACCAACAGAAATGGCCCTTACTCAGAACTGAAGTAATACTGAAAAGTATACAGCATCAAAACTTGTTCTTTCAAATGTAAATTTAACAATGCACATTGTACATAATGGTGAATATAAACTTGATTTCAAAGGAACTAAGAGTTAGTTCACAAAGGCAAAAAACCTGAAATACTTCAGTTAATGCAAAGTAATAATTGCTATTAAATTGCATACAAAGTTGTACCTGTGTCTTCAGAGTTCTTTCAGTGCTTATGCTCTTCTCATATTGCATTCTAATATTACTGATTTCCTCCTCTTTTTTCATTCTGTAATCTGTTAAAATAATATTCAATTTTGAGGTATTTTAGTACAAGGTAATTATTTTAACACTTAATTACTTCTATAAGTGCTTTTTTTTCCATTCTGTTTTCCTGTTGCTTCCCTTTTTGAGCAAAATACAATTTACAAAGACAAAAATTACCAGTTTAACACCACTGCAATGACAGAAAATGACCAGAAGGATATATCAGAAAGGTACAAAGCTGAAATACTAAAGCCAACATCAAGCCCAAAATAATATGGAAGATAAATAGCAATGTCTTCTTCCATTTCCCATTTCTTCACATATGCTTCAGATTCAGGCATGCTTCAGAACAGATAAATTAAAACTCCAAATATGACATACCTTCCTCTTGTTTCTTAAATTTTTCACTGATTTCTGTATTTTCCTTTGTTATTAAATCAACATCTTTGGTTAAAGTGTTATTAGTTTCTTCCAGCTACATGAAAAGAAACACATTTTAGAATAAAGAATTTGACATAAATTCTAAAACTATCTATAATACTATTATTTTAAATACCCTTAATTCTATAACAACTTAGAACACCTTCTGCCTATGTGAACTTGTAAAAAATGCTACTATTCTTGTGCTGTTTTGATTTACCAGAGGGCTCAAAATACACCTGTCCCAGATACAAAAATTATCACTGCAGAACTGACAACACTGTTGTATGGAAACAAAAATCAACTTAAGCAGAGTTAGATTGTCAGTTATGGAATGTGGCAACTTTAATGTGTTGTACTTTGGAAAAACTAGTGAGTAGAGGCCTGATACCGTGAATCCAGACAAAAAAGTAGCTGACAGATGCTAGAACTCCAGCATTAAATTTAGAGTAGATACAAGGCATTTACTGCTAATCATGAAAATATGCATATTTATGCAATTTACTGCATAAATCATGAAAATCAGGATAAAAACAAAACTGAATTTGGATTAAGACAAAGTAGACATAGGTAAATATGTACAGAGCTTGCAAAAAAAAAAAAAAAAGAAAAAAAGTTGGAAAGGAAAAACCTAAAAACCTCAACAACTTTGAATATGTTTCACTGCCACAGCCAGGATCACTTAACATGTGAAAAATGTGAAAAACCAGACATAATTGTATTCCTAAATAAAGGTTTTGTTTGAAGCCTATACAAATAATTCTGTATGAAGCTGTCAGACAAAATTATCAGAAACTTGAAACCAAAAATATATTGGCAAGAGGGTATTCCTTTGATGCCACAGACATAGTCTTCTAAATGCTGCTTAAGAAATAATGGTATTCTGTAAATCTCAAGTTTAAAAAAGCAAATTCATGAAATAAACACTATTTGCACTATCTTTTCACAGAGATGGAATATCCACAGAAGCATTAACAGAAAGCTTTGAGCAACTGAGCCAAGCTCAGTTACATCTGGAACTTTACACCCCCAGAATTTTTAAGAATACATGCACAGCTGATGCTAAATGGGAAAAAACAATGATAAAATAACTATGCTACATATGGCTTGCTGTTTGAGACTTTTCAGTTAAAGACATTTATCAAGCTCATATTAACATCCAATAGCTATGCTATAAAGCGTCTTCAAAAATTACATTTTGGGGTTTGGGTTATGAAACTTGAGACTCTCAAGAGGCTTTTTGTTTAAAGACTAAGTTACTTTGCAATAAGAGTCTCTAATACACAGCTCTACAAATTTACAAGATTTAAATAATACACTTGGCAATGACAAGAAGTAAATACAAAAGGCTTAATAACTGAATTATAGACATTCACTTGACTTTCATTCTGGCTTCACCTCAGATTAATAATTTTGCTTTGATGAATTCACATTCATCATGTGAATGTGAATTCAACAAAATTGTGAATTTTGTGACATGATGAAATGTAAAGGTTCCAAGTGAGCCCAAAACTTAAAATACTTAATTAGTTATCACTTACGATCACAACAGGACTTGATTAATTAAAACCATGAATTTTGGTTTCCAGCCAGAAGAGATGTATACAGGTATAACAGTTAATTTACCCTTCTTATGATGATGTCCTTATCAGTCAATTCTTGTCTGTGCCTTGATGCAGCTTTTTTACTCTCCTGATTCAGTTCATAATACTGTTCTTCAGCGAGTGCCCGTGCCAACCGTTCCGACTCAGCTTTGGTTTCAGCTAAATCCAACTGGGCAGCAAGTGTTTCTCTGTAAAAAGGACATTAAGATTTCCTTTCCCTATGCAAAACATTCCAAATCTTCAGGAAAACTATCCAACCCAAATTATACCACTCAGCTAATGGTAATTATCTTAGTTTCTTAAGAAAAGCAAGAGCTACAAAACTGCATTCTGTACACTAGTGTCTTTTGATGGTCCACACAAGCTACAGCAGCAAGCTTACTGTGATTTGCATTAACATTTCAATCATCCATGAAACACCAATATGGATTCTCCTGTCTTCGAGGAACAGAAAATAAAACTAAATTATATGTACAGAATGGTCCAACAAAAGATACTTAATCCACATTTGCGCATTATCATAATTCCCATAGTTATATCCAAGTGAGAAACGTTTAGGATGAACATAAGATTGCAGAAAATAGAGAGGGAATAGAATACAAAGCATCTATAAAAAGAAGAAAATAAATAACCACAAGGAGAATAAGGGAAGTCTTGCCTACCTTCTCCTCCCTCCCCATTTCTTTATGTTGGTTACCACTCATGAACAACTTGCAGAGACAAATATATTTTCCTCCTACACCATATTTATTAGCACAACATCTTTTCTTTCTCCCTTTCTTAGCCTACCAAACTGCTGTACAAAATGAACACTGTACATAACCTTTGCCCTTCAGACTGCTTTCCAATGTTGATCCTCAAGCAGAACAAGAGACACAGACTTTAGAAGAAACTGTACTTGATGCGTAAGGCCACAGTCTCCTTCTTCAGAACATAAAATAAATTAAGAAACTGGAAAAACAAGCTTAAATTTTTTTTTCTTATTTGATAGCTTAGAAAATAGTACATCACAATTAATGGTTGTTAATAATAACTACTTTAGCTGTAATCAGAAATATACTAAATTTCAAAGACTTGGTTACCTTTTTCTCAAATTATTTTACTGACTATAGAAATATATTAAGTAATTATCAGGATAATACAATCAAATTTTAAAAGCTGGTGAGATGATAACCAAAAATGGAATGTTTTTCAAAATTTTTGAAATCTTAGTAAATTTTCAGAGAAGTCATTATTCTTCTTACAGACATGATAATATCCAAAGCAAATATGAATAACCATATTTGGCTTTGTGAGTCAGTATAGTTAACATCCTATGTATTTGCCACTTACAAGGTGTTATGGAACACTTTCGAGGCCTTTTTCTAAAGGAATTAAAACATCTTAGATCTGATTCAAAGTATACATGAGTGAGACAGTATTACAAGGAAAAATTTAGGTGTATGTGAGAAACATAATGGGCATACTTTTCATTTTGCAATTCCTGCATTTTTCTTTGTGTTTCTTTATTCCTTTCATCAATTTCCTCTTTCAGTTCCTTAACCTGAGTTTTGTAAAGTGTCTGTAAAAGAAAGCATAAAAAAAAATCATTATTCAAATTCCATACTGAAAGTCCTCATTTTCAGACTACCTTAGTTTGAATTTGTCAAACCCCGACACATGCCAATACTGTCATTAGTAAAATTTCCTCCTTCCTTCCTCTCCCAGATGCTTCTTTACTGTTTCTGTTGGGTAGGGAACTGATATGACCAAATTAGTTTTCAATTTCTAGTGTGTTTTCCTACATAGCTGCACAAATAAAGGTGCTGCAAAAGAGACAGAAGGCACTGTGACACAGCAGAACAGATCCCCCAGACACAACAGGGCAAAACTGCATCTTGAAGCATCACTTGTCTCAAAATGTTCATCCAACAAGCCTAACATCATTCTGTGCTTTCACCTGTTGCATTCTCTTTGTGTCCATGTACCTTTTCTCTTAGAATCTTAAGCTTTTTCTGTACAAACTTAGTAAGTGATTCAGCTGAGGTCTGATTTATGTAAATTACTTACTGCTGTGAATTACTTCTGGGCTTTATTACTATATTGTTATTATTACCATCACCTGTAATTTTGGAAGTTAAAATCTGATCTTCTACAGTAAACTACTTTTGTAAATATTCAGACTGAATTATGAATGTCTTATTTAAACTACAAATTAGTGAAAAAAGAAAAAACTGAGAAACACAATGCTCTGCATCTTCTTATAAGCAGTATGTCATGGAGAAATGCAGAAAAAGCCCCTGTAACAGATAATGAAATGATAATCATGTGCAGTTTAGTAAACAAAATTTTTTACTGCCTCTCCCAGGAAAAACCAAATTTAAAAGTATTTCCCAAAGTGAAATGAGTCTGTCCATATTCACAAATGTATTTGAAGTTCAGGTGTTACAGAGAATTTTATCCTATTGCTTCTTTTCACAGAGACGAAACAGATCAAACTACATCTATGAAATACCCATTTTGGCTCCCTGGAGTACCCAGTAAGGTCCTTCAGCGATTCAGGTGCAGAGAAGGTAGCTTTTTAGAATAAGGAATACATGCAGAATGCTACTGGGTCTATGGTTCTTAAATGTATGTATGGTAGATGAACAGCATGAGCTATTTTCCAGTAAATTTGGAGATTTTCAACTCTCTATAAATTTTGCAATTGTATCAGAAAAGTATCTCCTTTCTAATCTCAGGATGAGAACAACTCTGATGAAAAATTCAGGTAAGAGTTACTCAATCTAATGTCAGTTTTGACAAACAAGAAAACAACATTCTAGATACAACATCTAATGTTCTCTAATATTTTGTTCCTCATTTGTATTTCAAGCAGGATTTTCTGAACTGCTGATTTATGCAAGGTTGTTACTTACATTAAAACAATTTTAGTTTCAACTATTCACTGTTGAAGGAATTTATATCAAAATTCCTTACACACAATTCCTTACAAGTCTTACCGAAAAATACTGCTCAGCTTCAAGCTGATCCTGAAGCTCCCGCATCTGACCTTCATTTCCTCTGTACTGTCTTTGAAGAAATTAAAAAAAAGGAAAACATTTAAAAAGTCAGCTACTAACAAAAGACAAAAGACAATTTCTAACCAGAACAGCACTCTACAATGATCTTCCAATTGCATACATATGACTTCACAAAGAGCAACAGTTTGCTGTATCTTAGAATTCTGATTTAACACAGTTCTTATTCTAAAACAATGATCCTTGTAGAGTACAAATTACATACCCTTTCAGTATGTAATTTAGAAGCCCAGAAGTACTCTAAATGGAGAAACATTAAGCCAGCTGAAAGAATATATGATAGAAGTCTAATTAATGAAAAATGTCTTCATTTTAAGATAAAGAAACATTAAGAAAATGAATTAGGCAATGAAAGGGAACTGTTGACTCCCATGTACTAAAAGTCCCATATGATTTAGTAAGTAGCATCAGAGTCAATCCATAAAAAAGTAATTCAAATAAAAGAAGCATACATACACATATATATACATATATATATATACACACACAATCATGTATATGTGTGTGTGCCTTAACACAGAATAGTGAGCCAAGAACTGTTCTGAATTGTAGCTCATAACAAAAATATTCCAACACTGAAGGCTATATAGAAATCATAACAGGCAGCTACATAGGAATCATAACATGCAGCTAAAAATACTCTTTCAGTTTAGGAAAAAATGCCTATGCTCCAGAGAACTTTATTCACTAGCAGGAACAGGCAAAATAGTACATGCATAATTAAGCAATTTTTTCCATTTTACTTCACGTTTTTACTTACTTTGCAAGTTGAGCCAACTCAAATTCCAGTAATCTCTTTGCTTCCAACAAGGTATTGATTTCCTGTTTCAGCTGCTTCTCAGAACCCTTCAAGTTATCAGCTTCAAAAGCTTGTGCCTTTAATTCATTCTGTGCCATTATTCGCTTATTCGTCTCTTGTTCTAGCTTAAGTGTCAGATTCCTTACCTAAATGAGAAATATTTCCATTTAGGAGCCTTTGCTAAATAACCAGTTGCATGTGGCTGAAGAGGTTTCACATATGGATTATTTTATAGTAAACACCACTGACTAGGTGCTACACTGTGTAACACATGTCAAAGTATTCCTGAATCTCCAAACACTTCAGTGTAATAACCTCACACACAGCTGCTGCCCTTAGAACATATGGCTATGATGCTGCAGAATGATAAAGCTTTCCCATTTTTAGTTATTTCAAAGTCCCTAATTTAACTTATCTGAAAGACAACAAGTGAAGGAACCTAAATTGTCTGCAAACCTCTACATGGATTTCAGATCTTAAAAATCTCTCACCCTAGAAAAAAAATGCAGCTTATCAAGTACATAAAAACTAATTTACATGAGTTGTGACCCCTAAGAAAGGTGTTATAAAATTCATTCCCACTGTCCTGTAAAGAAGAAGTAAGAATGAAGCTATTATTCTTAGTACCTAGTTTTCACATTCAATATTCTAATTGCATTTCCTTGAACAAAAGGAAAGAATGCAAACTAGACAACACAAACTCAGACCTGTAAATCATCCACATCAATCAGACTGCACAGTCAAATTCACAAGCAAATTTTTTTCTTTAGAAAAAGAGAAAACACCAAAAAAAAGTGTTATATTGAATTGAAGTTCAAATATGGAAGACATGCTAGAGTTATGAAACAAGCAGAACTTACCTAAACCTACTTAGGCCAACAACTATCCTCAATTCTACTGAGGATTATATAAGGAGCTCAGTATTATATAAGGAGCTCAGTATAAGTGAATTTAATTTTCTATTTCTCAGTTCAACTCTAATTTCTTATTTATATAGAAAATTATTAGTGATGAACCTTTTACTTACTTCATCTTCCAGTCTCTCCTTTTGCTGAAGAAGATGTTCCAGTTTCTGCTGAGATTGCTTCAGGTCAAAGTCCAACATGGAACACTGTTTTTCAGCTTGAACTATTCTATTTTCTGCCTTTTCTCTTGCTGCCCGTTCTTCCCTTATCTTTTTTTCCATTTCTAAAAAAGATTAAGGAAATAAAAATAACAAAAATTATTACATAGCATCTGCAAGCATGCATTTGTAAAAACAGTCATAAATATCCTAATATTTTTCAGACCTTTTTGTTCAGCTATATAAGCTTTTCTGCTATGTGATTTTCAGCTTTTCTGCTGTTTGTTTTTCTTTTTTTTTTTTTTTGAAAAAAAAAAGATCCTGGCATTATTACAAGGAACACTAAAAAATAAAAATAATTCCATTCTGCATTCAAAGCACTGGAATATTATCATGACAACTGAAAGATAAACAGTGAAAGAAATAAAAAGCATAGCTTCTTGAAGTAATTATTTTGACGTAAGGCAAAGTTTCATTTCCATGAATGGAGAATAGCAAAAGAAAAAAATGCTACCATTATGGTTACCTCTAAAAGCCACATTTAGGTACTCATGACCTTCACAGGAAAACCTGACATGTTCAATTACAAAATCAAGACACACCTTTGATTCATGGATATACATCTATAAAAAAAAATTCTCACTTTCCTTCAGACAAGCCTAATACAACACTGGTATTTTTAATGCAGTTACACAAGAATGAATGCCCTAAGACATCTCTCTTGATAATGCATTCTTTCAATTCTGTTTAGCATTAGACAGAAGCTCAAGATTCAATAGCATTTTAGAAGCCATGGAAGGCTTTGAAGTAAGATATGTAAAACATTAGGAAACAATAAATTTTTATGAAATAGCATGTTAGAGAAAATAATTTTAAACATGTAGTTTTCACGTTTTAAGATTTTAATACACATTTTCTTTATAGAAAGGATCAAACACTGGTGCAAGAGTACTACAGTGTAACACAATGTGTATCGAACTATCATAATCAGAACATGCTTTATTATGTATTCACCTGAAACTTGCAGGAAACACTTACCACACATTGCAACTGATCTTGCCTCCTCTATGGACTGGTGTTTGTCAGTTAACCGCGCTTTTGTCACTTTGTGCTCATTCACTTCCTGTTCTAACCGGTCTTGTAAGGATTTCAGCTTGTAGTTCAAATCTATCTCTAAATTATTCTTTTCCTAAAGATAAAGTGATCAGATTTCTGTAATACCTGAAGAATCACATTCTTATTCCCTTTTTTAGTATTACATTTCTGTTATCAAGAGATTATCAATGTTATTTTCCACGCTTAGCAAAGAACAGTAACAGACCAAAACTGTACTCAGTGCTCTGGAAAAAATTTCACTAACTTTTTTTCAGTAGTCTACAAATTTGCAAGAAAACGGAAACTTCTCCATTTGTATAATTGGTAGTCACCTAAACTGGAAACATACAACTAACAAACAGACATCCTAGAGCACAGAGGAATCTGAATTATTGTTACCTGGATGGATTTGGGTTATTTCATTCTAGGATTGCCAGGCATTAACAGTAATTCACCAAACAAGCACTGGAGATGTGCTTTGAGAGACAAGCACTGGCCTTTGAATGGTTTCTTCACATAACAACAAATTAGAATTGCTTGTCCCCTTCCCTCACAGGCTGTTCTATCTCTGGTTTATTCGCACAGACCACAAAGCACAGCAAGTCTTTACCTGATCTCACCAGACAGAGTTAACTCTGCAGTCTGTCTGGAGAAAAGGTGCAGGATTTCCTCTTACTGTTTCCATCATATGGAAGGGATCAGAGATGTTAGAGGAACATTTAGAAGGAAGGACGGAAGGACAGAAAAAAATTCCGCACCAGAGTTGATTAAAAAGCCCTGCCTGGCACCGATCCAGTCAAATTAAAATCCCGTAAAGATTAAAAAAGAGAAAACACCCCCCACTCCCACTCCAAAAAACCAAAAAAAAAAACCAACCAAAAACAGATTTTTAAAAAGTTTATAGATTTTCAGAAGCAAGTCTTTGCAGTCATAGTTAGGCAGGCAGAAAAAAATTCCTTGCTACTGGCAGTAGAATTGGATCCTTGAATCAGTGATAATGAATGACAAACAAAATTTTCATGCACAATGCTACAAGTAAGAACCGCCTGAAGACTTGGAAACATCAATAACATTTGAAAATATAGTCAAAAGCTGACAAAGAGCATCAGCCTCAACATCATTTCACCATACCTTTTCTGAATGATTAAGCATATCCTGTGCTTGTTTTCTTTCTGCTTCCACTTTTTCAAGATTGTTTTTAATGTTTTTTACTTCTTCTTGTAAAGCTGTAATCCGAACTGCCACAAAAAATTAAATATCACTCAATATTTGTTACGTTATTTAGATCAATTGTCTTTGCAACTTCTATTGATTTCTGGGCCCATAAAATATTTCAAGTACTTCAAATTGCTCAGGCATGCAAAGGCCATACATTGTAGAGCAAACTGACCTTTGTAGACACTCTTTATGCATATAATCAGTAACAATTCACAAAAACTAATCAAGCAAAAATGGTTTCTGCCTTCCATCACTTCCATTATCTAATATTCAGAATTTCTTTCATTAACCCAAGTTCTGCTAGGCTATGGAACAAGCACCTGTAAGTGATGCTATCTTCATTAATGGGTAGATAAGGCACATTACACAGAAAGTCAGTTTCAAACAGATTTTTGGGTACTAACACAACATTCACGTAAGTGTGACTCAGACAATGGGGAAGTCAGGCACTGAAACAGGCTCCAACTGGAAGGTGTGAAATCACCACCCCTGAAAGTGTTCAAAAGATGTGCAAATGTGGCACTTAGGGATGTGGTTTAGTGGTGGATTTGGCAGTTCTGGGTTAACAGTTGGACTCCATGATTATTTTAGAGGTCTTTTCTAACCAAAACCATCCTATGACTTTAAGTGCTATGACTTATGGGAAAAAGAACTATTCCTCAAACCCCAAAGCATCTACCCTTGTGTAGTGTAAGAGTTTATAGGAAATACTAAGTAGAATCATGTGGTTTTGAAGGGACCTCTGAAAATCATCTGTGTCCCTGTCACATGCTGGGACATCTCTCACTAGACCCTGTTGCTCAAAGTTCCATCCAACCTACCCTGAAACACTTCCAGGGACAAGGCACCAATAGTTTCTCTGGGCAACCTGTCCCAGGGTCTCATCACCCTTATTATAAAAAGTTTCTTCCCATATCTAATGTAAATCTACTCTCCTTCAATTTAAAACCATTGCCCCTTGTCCTGTCACTACAGATCCTGGTAAAAAGTCTCTGTCTTATACACTCCCTTTTAGTAGGGAAAGGAGAGTCCTCATCTAAAAGACCTCATGGAAACTGAATACTGCAGACAGATGGTTCAAAATGGCAAGTTAAGAGTCAGGGTCCATTAGCACAGCCACAGCCATGAACTAATGCATCTGAATAGTTTCTAGTTTGGAAGAATCAATAGAAATAGTAGAAAGTTTCAAGCATCCTGAAAAAAAGGATTCAGCAACTGCATCCCTTATTGTGCTCTTAACCATGCTTGTAAAAGTAATGTAGAATCATCATAAAAGAAAACAAATGCCATTTAACAAAAAAAAAAAAAAGCCTTCTCAACACATGAAAGAAGAGCAAGTCCAGGCTATACCAATTTGGCTACTGCACAAGGCAGTAAGACAGTGTTGCACTGTATCAGCTCTTCCTATTTTTGCACCACTGGACTCAGACTTTTAGTCAGTGCAGCCCCAGACTCACGATCAGTGTTTGACACTCTGTGATTTTGATATTCTCTCTCTCTCCCAAGAGCTGCTCAATATGATCAGGAAGGCAGATCCAATCTTCAGAAATTGTTTAGTCACACTTTGTTTGCAGGTTGGCTTTCCTCCCGTTACCAAACTCTACTTCACTTAAGTAGGGTTATCACAGCTTTTTTTGTTAAGGTATAAATTCAGAATAATTACCCTGTAGTTCTCCAATCATTTCAGATCCATGACTTCTGTCTCTTCGTTCTGACTCCAAAGCTGCTTGTAGTTGGTAATAATCTTTCTCCACCTGCAGTTTTGTGCTTTCCAGAACTCTGCACCTTTCCTGCAGTTCTCTATTCAGTGATTCTACCTGACTTAATGACTTGCTCATTTCTGTGTTGCCCTTTCTCAGTCTTGCAGCTGTGTCAGATTCTGTCCTCAGCAAATCATTTGCTTCTTCTAGCTGTTAAAATAAACCATACAAAGATTCTCATATATAAAGATTATGGAGCCAGTTTTGCTACATTTGAATGCTCAAATCTAAGAAATAATTAAGACAAGGAGCACAAACAACATACTTGTTTTTGTAACTGTGTTATCTTCTCATTTGAAATTTGTGAATGCTGGCTGATTTTTTTCAAGTCTTCCATCTGATCTTTTAGTGTGGACACTAAAGAGAAATTGCAACATTAATACAGCATACTATAAAAAACTTAGGGTTTTATTCTTGTTTTTTTACACAAACATGCTCCAAAATATTGTTTTGCATTGATAGGTCTTTTATTGACTTTTTGCTTCTTACATATATTTCTATGTCAAATTTTGTGCTCGCAGACCAACAACACAGCACAGTGCTGCAGAGTACAGAATTTGAAAATAAGAACAAAAAAAAATTAACTCAAAATCCGTGTTTGTTATTTGAAAAGATCCCTTTTCAAACCTTAAAGCTGCACAGCACTTAAGACACTATGACACTAAATTATTCCCCAAAACACATTATATACAGCCTGTGTCAACGTTTGGACAATACTGCATACCTTCATTTTCCACATTACGTCTTTTTTCATTCTCTTGTTCAAATTTTCTTTGGTACTCGTTTATCTTATGTTGTAATACCATCTTTTCTTTCTCAATCTGAGACACTGCTGTTTCCAAGTTCTTCCTTTGATTTCCCTAAAATTCAAAGAATTGGTATTTTATACTTACATTTTAAGGAATGATTGCTAAACCAGTTGCATGATCTCTGCAACTAATTACACATGGAAACTGATTGTTTCGAATGAATGAATTTCTGGCTTCCTTGGAAAGGTTTTCAGAAAAGACAGTTTTTTTAACTTCTACATGACAAATTTATACAATTACGAGAAAAATTGTTGTTAGTACAATTATATCTAAAGTAACTACTAAATTTATTAAGAGACAAGAGAAGGACTCAGTAGAAAATCATCTTCATTTTTGTAGTAATTGACTTTGATAAAATCCAGAAAACTTGCAAGCAAGACTAAGTAAAATATTTATCAAAGTAAACATAAATCAGCATGACTAACAGAAAGAAAAGTTTTTGTAAATGACTACAAATAAAAATGTAAGGAAATCTCCCAATGTTATGTATTGAAACATGATCGTTAGGTCTCAAACTTGAACACAGAACAATTTTTTTTTAGTCACAGTAAAAATATCTTAGAATCATGAAAATACTATTCCTAACTCCACCCTTTACCCAATTAAGGCATCTTCAGGGGAGAAAAATATTACCTCTTCATCCAGTTCTTTCATTATCTTGTCTAGCTTTATGTTTGAAGATCTAAAAATAAAACAAGATCATTTAACAGATAAATTATACATACTGTTTTTCTAGTGAACTGATTCGTGACCATTACTAAAGTGAATGTTACTATTTTGACTAATGTTATTTTGTAAAGAACATTTAAAGCCGAGGAAGACAATCGACCATTGCAAATAATTTGTAAAATATATCACTAAGTATTTATCAGCTTTGTTACAGATTAAATATGTGAAACTTTAGGTGCCACATTTTATCCCTTAATCTGCAAAAAATAGTGTATGGACACAACAGGCTATCCTGAAGATTAGAATACCCTGGTAAACTGCTAAAACTTCCTGTGGTTATGACCTTCAAATATCTAAAACAGCTCATTAATTCCACAGCAGACAGCTCCCTACTACAGATAAAGGTACATGAATAATATTATTTGAAATATTTGAAAGTCTCTCTGTTGAATCAATGTATTAGAAGACTGAACTACAGAGAGTGTGGTGAAACGCACAGTAAAACATCATTTAACTGTCAATAGCACTGACACATCCATTGCATTCCTGCAGGCAGCCATCCCTCTTCAAAGAACCAACAAAGAGGACCCAGACAAGGCTGCCTGGCAGGTAAAAGAAGAGGCAGTTACAATAGTGAGGGATATCTCCTATCTACTGACTCTGCAGTGAATGGAATGACAAACCAGAAGACACAGTTGTGCTCTGACAGCTTCAGTAGTACTGCAGGAAGACAGCTACTGAATATCCTTCAAGAATGTATGTTCTGCTTGGGGGGAGCAATCAGAACCTGCCAACAGTGAGCTTGTGTTTAAGTAAGCAACAGAGTGACATAGCCTAAATTCCCACTAGACCATTTCAGTTACCAGTTTACACCTAAGGAGCGTGTACAGCTACACACTATGGTTCTAATTCACAAGTCTAAATTCTTCCTGCATCATATACCTAGTGTTGCCTCCTGGGATTATTTAATTCTTCAGGAAAAGATTTCAAAAGGAGAAGTTAACTGAAGGGGAATTTAGTTTGCATGACTCTCAGTAAAAATGTCTGATTATCAGAAAGGGGGAATCTCAACTGTTTTTTCATGTGACTGCAAGAAAAATGCCAATCCTCACATAGCTGCTATTTCAGCATGGTAGAAACAAAACTTCAGAAAGCAAATTGTTGTTCCTATATGTCAGCCATAGAAAAAAAAAGTGGTTTTCCAACAAGTACCCTGTATTTAGAAAACACCTAATTAATATTAATAATCCAGTATGTGCCATATATACAGAATTTCACATTTAAAAAAAAATCAGCACAGTGAGCACGTACCTTAGTCCAATAAAACATCTGAATACAGTGCTCAGAAAGAACATGTGTTACATGGTTGTCAAAGAAAAAACAAATTTCTCTATACCATACTCAAGAAAATTTTAGAATGACTTAGATCTGTGCCTGGAACTCCCTTGGAGAACTACAACACTATTCTTAGTGTTATCCTGGTAATCCCCAAAGCAGTACCACAGAACTGAAGTGTTAGATATACTTAAATTATGTAAATAATTGAAGTTCAAAGACTCACCTGCACTTTTGCTCCATTTCATCTTTCAACTGCATTTCATTATGTAGCTGTTCTTCTAACTCATAGATCATCTTCTGCATATTTTCCAGCTTTAAATATATATTTGTGAAAGAACATGCATTAAATTTAGAAATTTTTAAAAAGTATTTCATAATATTCAGTTCTGCTTACATTGTATCACAGCTTAGTTTCTTCTACCAAAATAAGACATTTTACCTTATTAAAATGTGATACATGTCCCTTTCTCCCTGCCCCCTCACAATTTAATTACAAAAAGTAAGACAGTTTTTTTCATTTGTATGCACATGGAATTTTAGGTATCTTCAAAATTCACAGGGCTAAGCTAAATCAAATCCTCCTTGTTTTACAGATCTTCAGTACCTGGCTAAAGATATTACTGCAAAAATGTAAGAAAGCACTTTAGTAAGTCTCAAAATTTCTTCTAGTATGAACCACCATGTGTATTTTGCAATGCATCTCCAAGTCAAGCTCCCAACAAGTTCAGGAAGCAGAACCAGGCCAGTCAGTTACTGGCAATGGGGAGAAAGTGCTCTCACCATCTCTTTAGTCAGAGGTCATTTTTACAGCTAGAACTGTACCAAGGTTTGAAAGATAGTAACAAACTTCAGGTGTTAATATGGCACATTAGTGCATAGCATGTACTGTTTGCCAGCAGGATAAACTCAGAAATTCATTCCTTTCATGTAGTCTCAAAATATCTACCACCTTCTATTGAATATCTAGGCACAATAATCCCATTTCAACATCAAAATCCTCATTTAACGTGATGAAGGAGCTCATCAAGTCAACCTCTTGTTGGTTGATTCATTATAAACCTTTCCACTGATATTGTAAATATTTCAGCCTATTTAATTTTTACACATTTCCTTCAATGCTCTTGGAACTGCATAGAGAAGCACTAGATTCCTAATCTAGACTCTCTTCAAAGCAACATTTTCAAGTGCTTCTGGTGCTTTGCTTTGTTGTTTCCCGTTTTAACTCCAAAATCTCAAAAATCTTCAAAAATTAGACATTTCAACACTTAACAGAGCAGCTCTGGAAAACAAATTACTGGTGTGACATAGAACATAACACTATGTGGATCAGACAATGCTTGTAGTTAAAAACAAGGGATGCCTTCTAAACCTAGACTTTGAGGACAAAGGAAAGACCAGTACACAACACATTTATCTCCTTGGTATGAACCACTGAGAAATAAAGCACGAAGCAAGACTATTTAAAGACTCTCACTGTAATAAGAAAGGACCACAGCAAATGCCCCAAAACAGAGGATAACAAAGGTTCCACGTGATTGCTCTTCCATTTCCTTTTACTCATGTTATAGCCCTTCCAGACAGGGTGCACAGAGGAACTAAATGGGATAGATGAGAACCAGGTCTACAAAGACATCTGGCAACTGAGGCATTTCTGTAGTGCCTCCGACTCGCTCGGACTGCTATCGCATCCTCCTGCGCCTCCGTGTCTCTGCATGTTCTCACATCAGGCTGGACCCCAGGGGACCCATCTGAGCTCGCTGAGCAGTCTAATTATATCAGTAGAGACAACAGGCTTCCGGGCAAAGCTCTGCACAATCTGCTATCAATAGACTAAAGAATACCTCAAGAAAATCCTGAGTTATAGTTAACTCAGTATAAAAGCACGCCTTTAAGCTTTAGTTTGCTCTTGGTTTCCATTTTGAGTAGGAAGCAGGGGAGGAAAGGACTGAAGAAAAGCCTGTTGGCAACAGAGAAGTAAAGAAAAATCCCTCCAGAACTGTAATTTTTTTTTCTTTTTTCTTACTCACTTCAGCATAGTGAGTCTGGTTCTGTACCCTGAGCAATGAAGAAAACCTAAGATTGAGTGCAAAAGAATCTCTTAATCTCCTTTTTCTTAAAATCTAAACTGTTTATAGGTGGTTATGGCAGCACTAAACCAAAGTAAGCAATCAGATCTTCAAAGAGGTTTGATATTCAGTAAAAGGATATAGAATTCTATTTTTGTACAACACCATGGCCTAATTCTGTTAAGTTTTACACACTTGCAAAACAATGAATTTCTTGGCAATTTGTGACACTCATGTCTTTCTCCAAAGACATTCAAAACACAGACATCAAAATGCAGAGAGACCAGGTAGCATCTTGTGTTATATTTCCAGAACTAATTAATTTGCTAACCATGTGGCAACATTACCGTTTTCATTGCAGCATGTAATGAAAGAAAAACAGCTGAGAAAGAACTGTGGGGGAAACATACCTTGTAATAAAGACTTAAAATCAATTTAAACCTTCCTATAACACTCAAATTCTTCCAGACCTTCACCTCCCAAAACTGCTAAAGTCACAATACATTTGAACATGTCTGACAACATGGACAGGACTATTGAGGATTCTTCAACTACACACTGAGTAGTATTCCAGTGAGTATGCCAAGTCCACTCGGTAACTCTCTTCAAAGTCAGCCAAAAGCCAGCACACAGTTTTAAGTACTTTCAAATACTGGAAAGTCTGGCATTGTTTTAAAATTTTACTGTATCAACAGTCAAACACTTATAAAGAAAAGAAAGTATATCAAGCACATCAATATACATTAAAAAATCAAGATATTTCACTGATTAAATTCACTTGCCCAGTAAAGGACATAACCAGTTCCCCTGCCCTGTACAAATTTTCTCTGGGTAGTGCCATGTGTCATTAAACCTTTTCATTGCTAGTTTAAGAGAAAAGGGAACACAGATCAGTATCTTTTCTACTCTCAACAGAAAACAGAACAAAATACTAACACAGTAAATCATAGTCAAAGCCAAGATTTATTTTAAAGTTAATTATCAATTTTTGACCATGTTTTCTTCTGGAAATAATGTAATTTGTAACATATCAAACCATTTTTAGGGAACAGTTTGATTTATATCAGAACTTACATAGAATCCAAGCACTCAACCAAGTCTCAAACACCTTAGCATATCTTCCTGGAAACCTGGCTGCTGAGATGTTTGGGAATATGTAACTGAAAGCATTCCTGAGCATTTCTTGCTAGGTGAACTGCTCTAGAAATGCAGATCATCAGTGCCCCAACTCCCAACAGCTTGTGGAGAAGGCTTGTGAAAGAGCAGAATGCCCATGCTTGGTACAGGGTCTTCTACCTTCCACTGAGTTCACTGGAAGTCCAGACTCCATGGCTGCCACAAAGCAACCCAGGATCAATGAGGCACTCTAGAAACACTGCACAAGTACTTTGATATTTCTAAAGATAAAAACTGTGAATCCTTTTCCACAAAAAGTTTTGGCTATTTTATTCAATTCAAGAAAACCAATGTTATATTAAGAAGTGAAATTCTGCTTTTCCATGAACTTTATTAGGGAGGCCATACTAAAGAGCTAAAACTCATGCATTGATTTTGTTGATCCCAAATACTAAGATAATTTGAGACATTTCTAACTCAAACAGGTTATGGCATATATGCAGTATATATTTATATATGCAGCAGACTCTTTATTAGGATACAATAAAGATGAAGACATACCACACTTTTGTCCACACTGGAGCCTGTTCTGTTGTCATTGGAATTTTCTGCAGGGACACCTAAATACCTGCAAAAACATTTCTAAAGTTAATTTGAAGAGTTGTTTAAAAGTAAGATTATTATAAAAAGATTAAGATAACAGAGACATCCTAAAATATAACTCCTAGATTTATTGCTCCAAAATGTGGATAATCAAATAGCAACATAATCAGATTTAAGCACATTTAATTGAAAAATTCAATTTATTGAAAGGTTAAAGTACAAAGCTGCAAGAGAAGGCCTCCAGAAAAAAAGGATTTCTGCCAAATACAATACAACCACTTTTCTTTTTTTTAATAACCATTTAAAAAAATCTTTGCTTTCCTTAGTTACAACACTCTCATTGGCTTCTATCCCATAAATATTTACTCAGGCACTTATGCAGCAAGTAGCAGTAATGAAGCAAAGTCTGCAGAGATTGTGTAACTTTCAACAAAGTTACTAAGAGTTCTACACACAAAAAGTTTGCCCTGAAGCCAGTGTTCTTATTTTATGTAAATGTTTTCCAAAAATACCATGAATTTCTAGTTGCGATGAATCTGCAGAGTTAGGTAAATAAATACAAATTACTGTTTTCAAATTCCTTTGGTATTTGATGTGATATTCTTGGCCTGCTAACTGATCTAAAGAGACGTAAAGCATCTATTAAGTGCATCAGATTACGTGAGAAATAACACTCCAACACATGAACTGAGAAAGATGGACAAGGCCTTTTTGCATCACGTGGACATTTCCAGATATAAAAAAACTTCTCCAAAAGATGAAGGAGAGTAAAATCAAAGGCATCTCCAAACCATGGTGAAATTAAACCTCAATCTGGCTTTCAGACAATCAAATGACAAAGTGGAAATGAAAGTTTCCTATGGAAACAAGCTTGCTGTTTGGAGTACTAGAAGCCACCCCATTTTACACACCAGGGTTGTTGAGCAGTAAGAATGTGATACTGAGACAGGCACAGCACCAGCTCCATCAGATCTAGAAGAGAACTCACAAGCCAGATAGGGCTACAAAGTGTTCTCAACTGGTATTCCAGAATCTGTGTTAACATGTCCAGATACAGACTTATTTTTGTTTTAATGTTTGAACTATTTCCAGTACAAAAAGAAAACAAAAGTTAGGATTACAGGTTTAGCAAGCATGAATAGTCATTTCAGATTTTTCAAGACAATCACACCAGCAGAATATTACAGGACTAAATTCAGTTCTAGGCCAGTATCATAGTTCTAGTAAGCCTACAAAGTCACGATAGTAGCAGAGAGCAGCAGAACTCTTCAATGACAGCAAGAACACAGCCACTTAGCTCTCCAAATTCCTGATACTGTCCCCCAAAAGGGAAGGAAGAAATTCTGTTATTAACATGCTGCTAATATGCTACTTCTTGACAATATATTCCAAAATATTCCTGCAAGGCAAAAATGGAAACTTTTCAAAGTTACAGACTAAAGTGAGAACAACAGGTGAAACTCTTGAACTGCTGAACTCACCCAAATTGTATGGAAAGCCTACAAGTCCTTCTACACCTTACCATGGCAAAAAGTAACAACAAATCCAACTCTTTGCAGAGATGGAAAGAATTTCACCTCAGGCTTGGAAAAGTGTTTCCTCTTCTACACAAGGACGAAAACCAGATTTATTTCCGTCAAGATTTTCCTATCCAGAAATGCTATTAAAGCTAACAGTCTCTCTCTGACACTTTGGGTTTAGCCCATTTGAAGCCTGACTGACACCACAATTAAAAGCAGCTTTCCAAGTATTAAAAAGTTACTGAGATTTTTGAATGTAGACGTAGCTATCCATAGGGCCTACAATAATAATGACTGTTGAAAGCATTAATTAATACAGTTTAACTGATGTAATTTAGAAGTCTTTTAAGCAATAGTGAAAGCCGTACAGCATCAAGATCTCACTCTGTCAGTGGACGTGTACTTAAAAAGAAAAATTATGATGTAGAAAGCAGGCAAGTAGGAAATATTTCTAGTAAGCCAGGGTTTAATTTACCACACACTAAAACACTGATGGAAAGTATGGAAACTTCATATTCAGCTCAGGGACAGTAATATGCAGTAAAACAAATGGACTTTCAAACCTTGATTCATGACTCTACACACAATTCAGTGCTCTGCAGGCAGCTCTGCCTGGTAGTGGCAACAGTGGATTTTCTTGCCTAGCTTCTGCAGCATCACTTCTGCAGCATCTTCTCAATGCAGAATAGGACACTCAACAACACAATGGAATATTTTGAGGTAATGATGTCTAGCAGTACTTTATCATTGTTAAAGTATTAAAAGAGTGCAATTTTTAGTATTCTGAATGATTAGTAAGTATCTGAATAGATTTAAACGTAGATATTGGTTAGTAAGAGTCAGAAACAGTGCCAACAAAGAATACAGCATTAATTTGCTTTCTGCACACATACCGACGGTTACTGTAGTACGTAAATCCTACAAAAGGAAGCTGGTTGCCCACAAATGCTTTTGGTATGGGAAATGTCTCTTCCTCTCCTTTGTCTTCTTCCAGATCATCAAAATTACTAGTGTCAATGTCACTACTTAAGTCAGGCACAACTGGTGCTACAGCTAGAAAAAATGCAAAATAGTATGATAATAATCAGTATATCACTCAAGTCACTAAGAACATTTTGCTTTGTACAGAGTAAATAAAACTTTAAACTCCTTTAAACAAAATACACCAGTCCTTTGGCCAACATGATACATCGGTAAGCCAGACCATAATTTCTGAGAAAAGCACTATACTTACTGTCTCTGAGTGTTTCCCAAGCCCATTGATCATTTTTGAAGAAAAGGTGCCGTTTAATTTCTTCTACACCATTTCGTCCTAGCCTCACTTCCCTGTTGAAGAGTGTTTTGGTTAAACACACGAGATTCCATAAATTATTCTGAAGGAAAGACTCACTTAAAGCACAACCTAACAACAGAGACAATAAAATACCTCTCAAGCTACGGTAAAATGTACATATAACTCAAATGTTTTTGTAAGAAGATCTCTATATGAGCAGAGCAGCTACATTTCAGACACAGCCTGGTTTAAACTTTCGTCTATAAGAAGCTCTGCTGTTTCTGTTTCCACCATCATGGACAGCTCAGGCAATTGCCAAGCTGTTACACTGCACTCATGCCCAGGCTCTAAAAATTTCACTTCTCCTGAGCAGTTTAAAAATGCACACAAAACAAATACTTTTTTTTATTGACATGACAAGAAATACTCTTAATGAAGGCTTATTTTTATAACATAAACCTTACCTATCAGTTAAAAAGGCACAAATGAGGTTTTTTGCCTCTTTAGAAATGTCACTGTCATCAGGGAAAGTAAGGGAGTTCTTATGGTTCATAATCTTACTGTACGTTCCAACCAAAGAATCTGCATAAAAAGGTGTATCACCTGAAAAAGCAGAACAAACATTAAAAAGCAGATCAAAATTATTGTAGACTTGATTTGCAATATCTGAATTACATATACAACAATGTATGCTACCAAGTGAAAAAGAGGCGAGGACAAATGTTTGAGAACTCTGCCAGAATTTTTCTAAAACATATTCTGTAAATGCCAGGATCTGTAAACCACAGCTCATGCCAGAAGAGCTGTAATGTTAAAAACAAGAGTGATTTTAACATGGGAGTCTAGTTAAGTAAGGCAGTCGATTCTGATGATCCTATTACTCACCTACAAGCATCTCATACAAGAAGACTCCAACTGACCACCAGTCACATTCCCGCCCATAGTAACCATCCCCTCCCTGGGACTTCAATACTTCAGGAGAGATGTAGTCTGGTGTTCCCACAGCCGTGTCACATCGTACCATTCCTTCCTACAAAACAGAGGACAACAGCCAGGCCCAAATATAAGTTCCAAAATTCCCAGTAAGTTCCATGAGTTTATGCAGCCTAAGCAACATCAACAGATGTTGTATATGTATAAAATTCTGTCAACAAACATTCTTTTTTAAATGTTTTTTTTTAAATTTATTTTTGAAGTCTAAGCTGCTAAGCTAGAACAAAGCACTAGATCTGTCAAACACAATGGAAGTTGCTTTAAAAACCTCAGTTAGAATCCAAGAAGTAATCAGAATTGCATCTAGGCCCTGCACACACTACACAGCTACTCATGCCAGTATAAATTTGTCATTTGCTGACAGGATGTACTGTAAACAGTGAAAACTCCTCTGATAGCACAAATGGGTCAACATCAGGGATTTTGATAACAGGAACAGCTGAACTGCAAGTTTCTGGCCTCTGACCCAAGATACTGTATGGTAGGAAGACTAAAGGTAGATAAGGCTTTGGAAATCTATGTAGAGAGACTTCAAAACAGGTAACAGATGACAAGAATGTTTGATGTTCCTCACACCCTCGAGAAAGTGCTCACAGAACTGAGATCAGTCACACTGGAGCTGACATCCAGAATGCTGAAGGTGTAATCACACACCCTTTTCCAGTGCCATTCAGGCACTTCAGAAATAATCCCATGCCATTCCTAGAAATGGATCAGTGGAAAAATTCACATAAAAATACATAACTAAGCAAATAAAAGAAATATTAGTTTAGTGCTGCATAGACAGCAAATCCTAAATTAAGCTTCTATGCTGAGCAGTTTTTCTTCTAGAGAATAACCCCTTGCTTTCAAAAGACTAGAGGAACCAAGACTGGGCTCAAGACTACTAGGATTTTTACACACAGCCTGCACTTGGTTTTCATTGGTGCCTTTTATTCAGCAGCTAAGTACAGTAACTTATTCAAATCTCCTGGAATATGATGAAAATATATTGTACATATTACACGAACTCTACTACCTACCACATACTTCAGATTTCCAAACATGTTTTCCTCAAATGTATGTGCAGGCTGACACAAACCAGGCAGTTTTGTGTAGGGAACAACAGTTGCTGGATTTTACTTTTTTTAAATGACCTCAGAATACATTTTTAAAAATAAATAATTATATGACACCTGTTTCCCTCAGATTTGCCCTCATCCTATGTCAGCAATGGCTAATACATAAAACTGGCATTAAGCAACCGGCGTGTCAGTTTTGATTCTTTCATTTCTGGCACACTATGTAAAAATCATCTCATTTCTTTGCATTAACTTTTCATACCAAAATATTTGAAGAAATAACCCTGAGCATCTAGAGACAATCAAAGGCTTGACTTCTGAAAAGAAAAAAACTTCAGAAAAACTCTTCTCTAAAAAACAGTACTTGAAGAACCATTTCTGCACTTTACATTGTCACTGAATAAGATGCATGAATCAGAGAATCATAGAATGATTTGGGTTGGAAGGGACCTTAAAGATCATCTAGTTCCTTTCACGAGGCCATGAAGAATAATAAAGGAACTTCTCATCTAGCTTAAAACTTTTCAGTATCTTTTCACTTTTAAGTATGTTTTCCTTTCACAAACAGAAAAGTCAAATTAGAAACATATGTTTACCTTGTTCATCTTCATACAAGTACCAAAATCTGCTAATTTTAAATGACCAGCTTTATCTAGCAGCATATTATCAGGCTTCACATCTCTGAAAGAAAAATACATATTTTAAAAAGTAAACATTCAATTTCTTAGATTTAACTTATGAAAACAATGGAAGTCAACTGCTTTTCAGATGCAACATTTCATGGAAAAACAGTAACATTAAAGCACCACTACTGCCTCCACTTTTTTTTTTTCTTTCTCTAAGTATCACGACCAACAGAGACTGCTGAACAGCAACATTTTTTAAAATTAGAACACTTAAGTCACCAAATTTAATAGATCTGGACACTAATCTTGAACTTCAAGTTCCTAAAAAACATTCACTGATTATGTCAAACAGGCACTGAAAACATAGCTTCTTTTCTGTACCACTTCTATTTCAAGGGAACAACTGAATGTCATTTTCAAAATTCTATTATTCAAATATTTTCCCATGACTGAAGAGGAATATTAACTTATAGCACTCTCCAAGTACTTCCACTATAGAATTTTCAAAAAGTAACTGGTAAAGTGCAACATGTTGATGTCATTGAACATACTGAAGCAGAACAGCAGTAAGAAACAATTACCAAGATAACATAACACAAATTTCAGGAGAAAGTATATTTCAGAGATCTCAAAGGAGAACTCTGGCCATATCTGTCAGATGAAATGTAGTGCAAATGTACCAGTACAGTCACAGAATAATTTTGGTTGGAAGGGATTTTTATAAGACTCTCACTTAGCTGCCTGATCAAAGTATAGCTGCAAAGTCAGACTGGACTTCAAAGTTACATTACATTACTCAGGGACAAATCCAGGCAAATTTTCTTTATTTGAGGATGAAGAATCTATAACCTTTCTCTTATACTGTTTTACCTCCCTCATAGTAGAAAAAACAACTCTTAATGAATAGCTAGATATTCCACTGCTGCAACTTGTGTCATCCATTGCCTTTCATCTTTTCATCATGCAACTTTTCAAGCCTGGTCCACTTTTTTATAAACTCCTGCTGGGCAGCTGGTGACTAATGCTTTCTGCCCTGCCTGAACACTGTTCATCTTGTGAACAGAGACAGTGCTGATCCTGGCACCAAACCTCTGGGGAACTGCTGGTAGCTGACTGCTGCTGGACAGCACAATCTACTCAAGGAGTATCTGGACAGTTCTGCCTGTTCAAACTGCACCTTTCTAACCCAGCTACATCTACAACCTGGCTGAAGTCAAGACAAACATACTCTGTCTCATCAGTGAAGCCCATCATCTCAACACAGAAGGTAATTGCTTTGGGAAGGCATCTATTACCCTTCATAAATCCATGCAGGCTGCTCACCATCACCTCTCCATCCACATGATCAAAAACTGTTTCCTGACAATTTAATCCAACTGCTCTTAGGCTAGCTAGCCTTCAGCTGCTCTGACTGCCTCCTCCCAGCCCTTCTTGGGGTGAGACAAGTGTGCCATTTGTTTCCTTCCAGTCATCTGGAATCTCCTAATTCCCACTCACCTTCCAAGGTGAAAGAGAACAGTATCATAAGGCTACTTGGCAGCTCCTTCACCACCCATGGCATGTCCCACCATGTGCCCTGGACATGTGTATATCCAGTTTGCACAACTGGGACTCAGTTTGATCTTCCTGTGCCAGAGCAATGCTTTCCTCTCCCAAGCTCTGCCACTGGGCACAGGACCCAAGGGGCCTGAAAGAAGACCTTATCAATGAAGGCTGGGCAAAGGCAGCAGCCTCAGCCATCCCCATGTCCTTTGTCACTCAGCCCCTGACCCATTAAGCAGTAGGCCCATATTTTCTTAAGTTCCTTTTCATTCATCAGAGTTGAACAGATTAACTGCAGGGGAAAACAAATTTAAAAAAAAATCTCCTGGTGTCAAAATAATCTAAATTTTCATGAAAAAACCTCTCTGTGCTGCTGGCATCTTCTAATGCCTGCTTTCTAAGGCTTGCAATACACACGTACAAATGGTTCACTCAGCCAGATAATGTACCCATTAGATGCAGCATAGCTACATAATTAATGATGCTCTAGATCCTACTCAAGCAATGGATTAGTAGTTTATTTTGCTTTGTGTCAGCCTTTTTTGCAAAAGCTTACGTGTTAATACTGATCTTGTGAACAAATTACAAACTGAAAATGTATATACTATAGTGTATACTACACACTACTCAAATTCTTCCTGTATTTTCTGTTGAAAACTTTATTCTTCTGCTCCCAGTTAGTATAATTAAAAGCTAGAAATAGATACAAGTTCAAATATCAAAAAGAAAACTTCTCAACCTATCCAAGAAAAGACTACATTTCACTTTAGGGCAAGTACATAACATGAAACTAATCCAAGTCCCTTTGCTCTTTGCTCTGCATCTCAATTTTCCATCTTGCCCCTCACAAGAAAACATATGGCTGGGAGATTTTCCTCACATTGTTCACAGATTCTTGTTTAATGGGTCACTGAGGCTTCAAATGCCTAGCAGAGAATTAATTCCTAACAGTGGATACTACTGTGATCAAATTCCCTAAACAGCTTTTTCTAATCAAAAGAAAAGAACCATTTTGAGGCCAACATGCTCACACCATTTTTATTCTAGCTACCTCCTAGTAAAGTGGGACAATTGTATTGCTCCCCAAACTGAAGAACATCAGCCTGCTGAAAACCTTTACTTTGACTATATCACCTCAAACTTACAGTTTCTGATGGCAAGAACTTTTCAATTTCTAAGATGGAATAATTATGGAATAACAATAAAGAAGTAGTATCTTGAATTTTAAAACTGCCTGAACTGAAGTAATTCTGGCAGCATCGGGAAATAAACAACCCTGTGTAATATCTTTTTCTTTCTCACCTGTGTATAAAACCCATTGAGTGAATTGCATCTAATGCAAGTACAACTTCAGCAGTATAAAATCTTGCCCATTTCTCTGGAACATCGTAGTTGCTCATTAAATTCACAAGGTCCCCACCAGGCATGTATTCCATCACCATGTAAAGGTAACGGTCATCTTGGAATGCGTAAAATAACTGCAAAAAAGCAAAACCAAAAAATAAGCCAGTTATGTTCCAATTATCTTTAATATTTTGCTTGTTGGCAAATCAAGGGCATATCTGTGTAGGCTGATTTCCAAAGTAACAGAATTGCTACAATAACTGCAGCAACTCTGCATTATTCAGCAAACCTCCTTAAAAGAAGTTAACCTCTAGAGCCAGATCCTCCATCCCCTTATATTACCCTGGAAAAAGTAGAGTTCTGGTTACAAATTATGATTAGTGAATTTGCTACAATGAATTTTGAGATCATTTCAAAGAAAGCTCATTACATTTAGACAAATGTTTTTTCTTTCTTACTGGGATGTTAGTGGACCCATATACAAAGATAAAATTACTCCGTTGCAAACATCTGCCCGATTCTATTTGTATTATCAGTAAATGTTTATTTTTCTATTGTCAACATTTATTTATTATATAGAAAATGAGCCTAAACTTTAAACAATAAAAATATTTCTTTTAAGTTTCCCTCTGTTCAACATGAGTAGTGCAAACAGATTTTTCTTTACTTAAAACTGGATGAAATTCCTAAGTTTTATTCTGCACAATCACACCCAGACAGATAGTAAAGCAGTTACCCATTTGACTTGGGTAAATCTTGAATGAGTTTGTGTCATTCCAGCCTCACAGAAGAATTTATATGCTTAAGGGTAAGAACAGTTTAAATTAACAAGATGACATGTGCACACACAATGCTCAATGATTGGTTCAGGCATGTTCCTTAGAACTTCAAAGGCAGCAGCGCCTCCCAAGAAACTGTCAGTGAGAACACTGAAATGGGGAAAAAATAACCAGAGCAGGCATAATTTGCAAAGATACACACAGAAATTAGAATTTACAGAAGCTCTGTCTTAAGTACCTCTTGCTGGTATGCTTACTGGTATGCTGGATGATCCAAATAACTACTACAGAGCAGATGCACCAAAATATATTTGGCAAAGAGTTTTAATAATAAAGAGAATAGTTTATCATGTAAATGTGACCAAATACAGTTTGAAGCAAGTGTTATACATGCTCTTTTGTATAGCATTGCTATACAAAATTGCTATTATCTTAGTCATGTACACCCTAGCAGACAAAAAAAACAAAAAAGAGACTTCAAAACGTGTAATTCCAGGTCATGCAGTGTTGCAACCAAACTATTCTATAATGACAATATTTTAAAAGTAGTATCACTTTACCTGAACAACCCAGGGACTATTAGCAAAAGCCATAATATCCCTTTCTTCCCAGAAGAATGCAGAATCAGATCTTTTTATCATCTCAAATTTGCTCAGAAGTTTCATAGCATACACTCTCCTTGAGGATTTATGCCTTACCTATGAAGACATATGTGACACACAGAACATATTAGTTTGCAATATTAACACATGAAGAACATCACTGAAAACATTACTTTTCCTGCTTTACTATTTAACACATTTTATGAGACTCTTCACATTACTATAAAGGATTCTATACTGTACATACACAAAATAATTATATCTGACAATGCATCACTTTTAAAATACTTGCTAGAACTTTTCAACACAGAAGTCCATAAGCATAGGAGTCACATAATCTGCATGTATGTGCCTTTAAAAGGACAACTATCGCCAGTTAGTGATGTTAAACACCATAAAGTTAAAACTATAAGCATTTTCCAGAGTTCATTAGCAGATGTGTATACTTGCTGCTGTATCTCCAGTTTCTCCCACCAGCACTCGATTAAATAAAGCAGGATTAACAAGCCTGGCTGCTAACCTATCACAAACAACACACATCTCTCATCTGTGAGAACTATGTCCACAAAAATCTGGTGTAGTCCCTGAACTGGCAGAAACTCTTCTAGCCCTTAAGACTTCTTCAAGTGTCCATGTAAACAGTGGTAAAGGCTAATTTTCTTGATTATAAGTAATACACATTCCATTTTAAGAGAGAAGACTACAGTGCAAAACAAGTACTTGTGCAATTGGACACGACTGAAATAGGGCATTTTCAAAAACATCTCCATAAATTGTAAAGGAATAAAATTTCACTGAGCCAAAGGCTTTAATATTTAAGACTGTATCTTCTGAACACTACACTGAGAAACAGATGCATGAGCAAATACTGCAGAATACATTCAAATGTACAAATAGAAACTCAACTTACCAACTGAACCTCCCCAAATGCCCCTCTACCGATCACCTTCACCACTTCATAATCTTCAGCTTTCATGCGCAGATCTCTCATTTTATTTACTGTGTCTTTATCTACATGGAACAAAATTCACATTTCATATATAGTCAACTTAATTAAAACCATTTGTCTAACTTCAATTTTTCATAGTTTTTAGAAGAGCTGCTGCTCAAAGAACCTGCATTGCCATTGAAAAATTCTCTGCAAGAATGCATGACCTTATTCTCACAACCAGTTACCAAAACCTGATATAACCCTGATATAACCTAATGCAATGACTCTGCTGTACAATCCTATTACAGGAGATCTTAATTTAGAATTTTTGTTTAAAATAATTACAAAAAAATAAAAAAGTGCAAAAATTTCATATCCAGCATGATCCTGCTTGCAAGCTGATCAGTATAAAAATATTATTTCTGAATAAATATGCAACACAGCTGGGAAAGTGTATAAGAAAATACACTACAAGACACTTGAAAAAATATTTTTTGAAAAAAAGTTATGCTTTTCTGCACTTTCATGATTCCTAATACTCAAAAAAAGTAGATTTTAATTTAAAACATGCAGTGGGAATCACTGCAATTATTTATATAAACCTGTCATTCTATAAACTAGAATAATTTACAAACTCCCAGTGGGCAGATATTCTAATTCTAATTCCAAATTTGGTAAAAGATTAAAACAGTCTATTTTAATCCATGTGGGTCAACACTGGCATGAGACTACGTAGAAAAGCTTCATGCTTTAGTATTTCTAAAAGCCAGGAAGTTCTACTAAAACAGATATGCTTCTAATAAAAAAATAATGCAATGGTATTTTATTTTCAAAAATACTATTCTAGGCCTAAAAGCAAAATTTAGAGAGAAGTAAGGACAGGGGAAGAGAAAGGAAGAGAAATAAGATATTTTAAGTTCATACACTAAAAACTAAGAAAACAATTGACAGAAAATTATCATTAGATTTCTACCTACACAGGCCACAATCTAAAACAAAAGCTGCCTATCTAAAATAAAAATTCAGTAAGATTTTATTACCTCAAGAGGAACAAACATAGTTCTGTTTGAATAAATACTCTGCAGCATTATTATCTAATGTAAAGCAACCATTTACAATTCAGCATAACACAGGCTTATTCCGGTAAATGATAGCAAAATTTTAAATTCTGACAAATTCTTCCACATAGGGATCAAAATATTCAGTAGTTCCAACAAATAATGCATTGCCTTATTTGCCCTGGTAAAAACTGGCTTACAGAAGAGGAGGAGCAAGATTGCGCAGAACTAAAATGCAGCAATTTTCATGACAGCAATTTTCTAGCTATTGCTAACTTCCTCCCTAGTAATCTCACAATAGGAGGTTCACCTCTTCTGAACAAAAAAGCCTAAGCACAATATAAATCCTTTAAATGGTATTCAATCACAAGCATTGCCCTTTGGACAAAGCAGAATTAAGGAAAATACATCTGAAGAGCAACCTAAGCTAAGGATTTTAAAATCATGTAAGCCAAGCTTCTGATCAGTTGCAAATTGAAATTTACTGCTTGAGATGCATACTAACACTCAGTTATTTTCAGAGACCATGTTAGAGTAACAACAGTGTTGGAAATTCGACCTCCATATTCTAGATCTGTTAAACAAGGTTTATCAGGCTGCAATAGACTTCAATAGGCAGTTCCTTATCTCCCAGGACCAGTGGAGGACCTGCCCAGTTTATGCTGTATGAACAGCTGGGGTGGCTCCCATGGCAAAATCACCCTCTCCCAACTTGCCCTGAACTTTGGGTATAGGCTCAGATGCTGCCTTGAAATAAACTGAGTCACCACTGCAAAGCAGGGCTCTCAGATACCTGCAATACTCATTTCTTCATTCCTTTAATTCTAAATGGTAGAGAAACAATAAGGTTCTACATTTGCAAAAATCATCCTCACAACCTCAGCTGGTAGAGGCAGATTTTGGAGGCTCCACAAATATTCAATGTAAATTAGGGAGAAGTAAACAGGGGATAAGGAGTAGTTCATAGGGCAATCAGTCTACAAAATAAAGGAAGCAAACTCCCATTTTATTTACCATCTAGAAATTTATTTTAAATTCCTGCAATAGTGCTGCAAACCAGGCAGCTGATACTGCAAAAAGATATTTTAAACAGTCTCCTACTAAATAAAATAAACTAAACATGAAAATGTCTATTTTTTTTAATAGAAATTCAAGGCAAACTAAGACTTCACAGTTCTCTCTAAGGCCACTACTCACACATCCACAGCTTGCTTTCATATTTCAGCAAACACTGCAAGTTAATGTTTCAAAGGCAGTTTGAAGGGAACTAATGTGTTCTGTTCTCCACCTTCAGATTACTTCAGGTCACATCTTACACAGTATATAATTTATACCTAAAAGATATTCATTATCAGGTTGTAAATGTAAAAGTTTTCTTTCACTCAGCCCCTATTGCCAAAGTGAAGCTTTTTGAGACACACTAATGATTTCACTACTCATAAAAATTACATTCAAATTATCTGTTGCAATGAATATTTCCTTTGCCTGATACAACTTCTCTTTTCTCCAAGAGTTTCACCACACCTTCTCAATAAATAACTGAGTATACAAAATGAGCATGTAACTCAGCATATGGTATCAATACAGTTTGAACTGTGAAAAGTTAAACAGAACATTTGAGCTTACGCTTTCAGTAACCAGCTTACGTGCAAAGGAGCCATCAAACAGATCTAGTGGACTCAAATATTCACACAAATGGAGATAAATGTAAAATAATCACCACAAATTCACTATCACAGGTTACAGTTGCACCCAATAAACCATTTGAAAACACCACTCCAAAAAAAAACCACTCCACGTAAATTTCAAAGCAAAGACAAAAATTCTTTTAGTCAAATTACTTTATATTTATCACAAAAAACATTTATTATAGAATTGAATGGAATTGCTTAAATCTGCAAAAATTTAACAGTATTAGCTTAATTTCAAGTTTTGCCCATTTAGTCTACAGGCAGAAACAAGTCTTCAATCAGCAAACATTTCTGCCACGATATTCAGAATTTGCCATTTTAGCAGCCTTCAGAAAAGTTTTGATTCATAAATGCCTTTTCTGGGGTTTTCGTTGTATCTTGACTTTTTAATTATGAAAATTATGGAATTATTATTTCTATTTAAAAATCAACTTTACTATTTTAAAATGTTCTTATAGAGTATAATGTGTAGGAAATCTTGCAGTGGAAAAATACAAACTAAATGAAGGGAATTCTGCAGACACATCAGCTGCAGACACAAGTAAATGCATCAGCTACACAGTACAAGATTTTCATGAAAAGAGACCTTTTATACTAAAAAACCCAAAAGCTTACAAAATAATGCTCTGATTCTGTTAGCGAACAAATATTTAATATGACTCCATGGCATTGTACACATCCCTATCCCATTTTACTGTTAATTGCTTATGATATCCTAGTACATAGAAATAGAAAACAAGTTATGGGAATCCAGGGAGTTGCCCTAACAAAGACAAGAGGCCTTTCTCTTAAAAGGCTTTGTGCCACTTCAGACAAGGCCATTTACAGGGGCAACAGATTGGACACTCAATTGCTGGGGATGAGATTTGCATAGGCAGCTGTCACTTCTCAGTGGGAAATAAATAAATAAGACTCTTGCACCCAATAAATAGGACTCTTGCACCCAAAAACTCAATGCACTCCAAACCCCTAGCTGCCTTTCAAACAGCTAGAACAGGTGTTTTCTTTTTGATATTACAGACTTCTGTTATTTAGTAAATTAAACATTAAATACTTACACCTGTTTAAGAAGTTATCAATGTTCTTGTTTTTTCTTAAGGCAGGAAAATCCAAGTCATATACCAAAGCATCTAATCCATCCTGAAAAAAAAACAAACAAAACAACAAGCAAAATTAAGTATTTGAAAAAATAATTACACATGCTGCTAACTAAAGAGCCAAGTTAAAAAAAACAGTTGTCCCTATCAATCTTCCATGCAAATGAAATCATTCACATTTATTTAATGACTGGTAGCAGTTATGTGAAACAGCTGTTACTCCTTCACTTCCATGGGACTCATCAAAATTTAATTCCATGTGCTTCTATGTATTATTACCTTAATTAGCTCCATACTTACATGAAAATAATTACTTTTTCCAAATACAAAAAGAATAGCAGTTCTAATGAAGTTCAGTAATATTAAAAAGTCACAATGCATCACACAGTAGGCACTTGAACATGAAATGGCAACTGGCAAATAGGACAAAGATGGCAATTTAATTCACAGAATCAAACCCCTGCATTTTATCCATTGAATTCAGTGTGAATTCTCATGAACAAGATGTTGTCTTTATACATTCCTACTTAAATCTAGAAACAAACAACCACAAGCCCATCTGGCACTACTACCGCAGCATACATCCCTATAAACAAAAGCAAACCAAACACAATCAGAAAACCCAGTAGAAAAATACAACAAAGAAGGAGAGAGTTTTAAGGTGTCTTTAAGTGCTGTGAACTTTGTGAGTTACAGTTTAAGTCTAAGTTTGTCAATAGGTATAAATGACTCCTCAGTGGGTAGCATCTTCTTGGAGAAAGACTAAACCCAGTTTTTTGGCTGAAAACCACAGATATGGCTTTGACTTGAAAATGATCAAGTATTCTAAGAATTCTGTAACAAAGAATCAAAGCGCATTAGGGAGTCCTCTCTCCCTCAGGTAAGCCTAAATGACAACTGCAAAAACAGAGACAAAGGTCTTAAAATACAAATTGATGGATGCTACCAAAGCATGCAAGAGATGTACTGCTATTTACTTGTCCATTCATAGCTAGGTGTTTATGTTACCTATTTTTAACCTGCTTGGAGTGAGATATTAGACCAGACATATCTTTGATCTGATCTGTTCAGATCTCACTAGACCTAATTTGATTGCTTTCAGCTTTTAAAAGGATTTTCCTATCCTTTTTTCAGGATTGAAAACCGATCCATCAGTCTTTGCTAAGTATATCAAGTAACTATGCCTGAACAAAAGCTAGAGCATAAGCTTTCTGAAAGCCTATTTTCCAGGAATATATAGTGGAGAACACATTTGATTTAGACTGAAATATTAGTCTTTAATCTTTCACTTCAAATTCAAACCTATTTTTCACCTCAGTCTTCACAACTGACTTTTAACTATAAAAAATCCCAAGTGCTATCAAAATCAAAATTATTTCTTGGCTCGCAGTCCTCAGTTTTAAAGTATGTGAGATAGAAATTATTTACTTCAGATATAATAAGAATAAGCAGTAAAATCATGCTAGAATTTGAAAACGGGTACCTGCAAGGATAATCAGAATCACTTTAAAGGCTGGATATTATTAAAATTGTCAATTTCATAAAAATATTCCGTTTTTAAGCTACCTCTGCCTGCAATAGCTCATTTTGAACTAAGAAATGCTAAACTGAAAATAATACAAATCAAGAAAAGCATCACAGTAAGTCACTTCTCTAAAATAAAGTCAGCTTTTGCATCTTGTGCACTAAAGGATCATCTTTTTGGACTGACACTGATGATGAAAAAAGAAAGCAAATAGCAAGGAAACAACATTAAACCAGTCTGTAGTAGAAATAATAGAGTAAGAAGCCAACAACAATTTGGACTCAAGACAGATGCAGAAATAAAGCTATGAAGGTAGGGTAACTAATTTGGTGAGAAATACTTTGCAAACTACTAAAAGACACCTTTTCCAAAGACACATGGTAAATATCCAGGAAATCCAGGAAAAAAATTAAATTCTCTGGTTCTGTTGAATAAATTTAAGGGTGAACCATGATAACTGCTTGCACAGCAGTACAAAGTCCACCAGCAGCTTCTGTGCATTTATCTCCATGCTGTGTGAAGCAGTAGGAAAACACCAGCTAGGAGGCTGCTGGGTCCCATCCAGTGATTTTTGAAAGCAAATTAGAGATGGCAATGAACTATCAAAATCTGGAGTTCAATCTGCTGTGAAGCCTTCCAATGCGTAGAGTCAATTTATCTGTCCAGGTCCACAGCTAACACAAAACTGACCCATGCCAAGCAGAAGCACAAAATTCTCAAATCCTGGTTGGCTCTGGGGTTGTGCAATTCTCTGTTTCAATTCAGGGCTTGCTTCAAAAGGCAAAATTCAGTCTTCTTCTTTATAGGAAGGGAGATTTTAACCACCAAATGCAAAAACATACAAAAAATGACAATATGTTTAAACTCATAACATCAATCTTACTTTTGTATCATACTTTTTCTTTCAAAATACTAAAATATAAGTCCATGACTAAAGAATCATAAAGTACAGAAAAGGTCACAGTTTCCTTGGTGTCTAAGACACGTTAGGTATTTTTTTGTATTCTTTTTTAAAGTTTTAATTTAAAGATGGGAAAAAGTATACAAATTCACTTTTAACATGCAAAAGCAAATTTCAATACTGTTTAATTCAGAATTCACCATATACAACGTTTCCTGTTCTGTTCTTCACCTTCCAGTTCTTAGATATCAACTCTATCAATTAAAATACTTAACTAAACAACTCTGAAATACAGATTTAAGCTCTTGATCTTCCATTAATTTCAAATCGTATTTCAAGATCATGCAAACAATATCTAAGGAAGCTACATGCCAAGAATTGCTTATTTAAAAGGCTCTTCAAGAATCAGCTTCTCTTCACTACAGTATCCAGAGAATAAACTAACCCGGTTCAAAACTTCCATTAAAAAAGGTAAGGATGGGTGATATTCTACAATTAAGAGACTTGCAAATCCTTAACTCTCAAAATAATTGTTTTCTTAAAATGAAGTTAGTTTCTGAAGAAAAAAAAGGCCTTGGTATTAGTGTCAGACTCCAAATGCAAGACTAAGCTTAAAGCAATTTTATGGAATCATAATTAATGGAAGTAAAATACCTGGGATACCTCGTGTACAACACAAAACATGAAACAGCTTTACTTACATTAGCTAAAGCAGAAGAACTTGCAAAACACTACAAGCTGTCCCAGCACAAAGGGAAGCACAGCTATTTTTAAATGGTATCATTAGTGGACAAACAGGGAGGAGTACACAAGCTCAGAGTGAGTGCGGTTCAAAGTGGAGCGGGTCAGAGAGATGGGAACATACTATGGAGTTGTAGAAATAATGCCTTGCAGAGAAAGGGTTAAGTCCAAGTGAGACATGATCATTATTGCCAGTGGCTTGCTGAGATAGCTCATCTCTCAGCTTTCTTCATTCCATCTTGGTCAGTCTTTCAATATGTCATCTGACTTTTTTGCCAACACAGAAAGGAAGGGACATCATCTTTCCATCAAGACCTATAGCAGCCATACTCTTCTCCTCTTAAAGGATGACAAGATGTCATTATAACAGGCAACCATGCACTGTATTGAACAAGACAGCCTCAATTTTATGATGGATTTTTCCTCCACTTGGCTGGGTGCCATGTATGTATCTTTAAATACAGCACATTCCATACTTCTTGGAAACATATATTGTGGCTTAGAGGTATTTTCAGCTAACACTAAGTTCTACCTTATTTTGTCATTACAGAGCAATTTTCCTGTTAAGCTTTCAGGCCTACACGAACATTTTCCTTGTAACAGTTAAATTAGATTACTAAGATAAATTGATTTATACCTCCACTTACATGGTAATAGTATTTCAGAGGTGATTAAAAAAGAACAGGGAAGAAACTTCTTTTCTAATGTTCTTCAGTCACTTTCATGACCTGATACAGTCTTTTCTATATCACATTCATTCAGTAGTTTCATTATCTGTTTAAAATACCTCATTTCATCCTTAAATTTTAAAGAGGGCACACTAGGGAGTCATTACAACATGCAGAGCTCTTCCTTATGAAACCAACAATTCAACATACTCTGTTGGTTGAATTTTGTTCATTAATACACCATAATTAAAAGTTTTAAAGGTATAGTTATATGGAATAAAACCAAAGGTCAATCTAGATGCATAGACTGGCTCTGGAGGTGACAGCAAGAGTGTCCAGGAAAGAGGATATGAGCAAGCACTGCTCAGCTGTATGTGTGAGCCAGAAATGGCACTGTCACAGCTAACTATGATGAAAATTTTCTTGACAACATTTTTTTGGTGATTTTTGTCTAAATGTTTTCTCTGTTTTAGTTTCTTGCTCTTACAGCATTGCACAGATATGAATTCCACCACCTACAGGCTATACAAAAGTGTACCTCATCTCAAGCTTACCACTCTTCAGCCAAAAAAGGGACAATGACTCTTTACCCCCTCCCCCAAGACACAGCTTTACACTTGCAGCATTTCACCACTGGCCAACTCTCTTCCAATTATCCTTGGATGAAAGTTATTTCAATTCCCACCATCAGCACCCTCTGGTGATTTGTTATTTCCACCATGTACTTTTTAACTGGGGCAGGGGCACATATGGATAAACTGCATGTTGTATTTAAGTTGTGAGCACACCCTAAGTACACAATGCATTACAACAGTTCCTGTTCTGTGCTTCATAATATTTTCAGTTCTTCACTGAAATATCTGCTTAGTTTTTATAGTCACTGTGTACTAGATTGATTCTTTTACAAAACCAGGCATTACAAATCAAAGCTAGTTCAACATAAGTAAAGATGAGACGTTTTTCTCCCATGTACTCAATCAATATTCAAAGATGAATTTTACCTACCACTTTTAATCAGCCAGGCACAAATTATTAATTTCTTCTTTGATCTTGCTAGATCTTTAATTTTTACTGCTCTGCCATCATTAATTGATCATTATTCACCATTTTAGATCCCTTGTGACTGTGAAATACCATACACCTGTTAAACTTCATTACCAATCTGTTTTGAATACACAGATCACCCGCTTTCCATCTATTCATCTATTCATACAAGTAGCCAAGCCCAACTGCCTTTGCCATTACTTTCCCTTCACTTGTTCTAAAAATACAGAATGCTGTAACACAAAACTTACCAATAACACATATATTAACTACACAATCTCTTAACGCTGAATTTCTCAGGTTGTTATGCTAACTTCTTTTCATTAGATTCATCTATAATGGACTGGTTTTCTTCAGTTTGTCCTAAGCAGTCTCACATTAACTGGATTTTTCCCAAATTTTGATCTATACCTACTTCCAAAGTTTTAATGCATCAAACTGCCAGTACCACTATGACTATACTAGAGTTCTTCACTCTGCAACTACATTCCCTAATCTCAAAACTTACTACAGTTCTGTAATGCTGGTTTCATTCAAATGCATGAATTAATATTAATATAATTTTATAGGGATATTTTAAAATATACACTATCAACCAATTCCAATTTAGCAAAACATATCTCATGATTCATAAGTGATATGAAGTAGAAAATGCAATAAATGATCGACATTATCAGGGTACAATTATAGCATTTCTATATTTTGAAATTTTATTTATACACATTTCATTATGATGCAGTATCATCTACACAAGTAAAAATACATGAAATTCAGTTGAAACTTTGTTATTGAGACACTTAATTATTTTACTATTTATTTAGCATTCAAAGCACTAAAAAAATACCTAATGAGTATTACCAGCATACAAAATTTGCACTTCTTGGACAGACTGGCAGTTATCCTAGTTTAAACTCTTTGCCACTTTTCCTTTTTTCAAGAGACAAAAGTAAGCCTTAAAATCTACAACTCTTACCTATCCCTATTTTGGTTCTCTGTATTGTAGCCATTTTCCTATCCCTATAGCACTATGATCTTCCCCCCTCACTATCAAATCAACAAACCTGACTCACCTTGTTTTGCACCTGTTCATCATAATTCACAATAACATCCTGTCGTACATAATTCTCTGGTCAACTAAGATAAATGTAGCACTATTGGCAATCTCTAATCAAATACACAAAAGATCCCATTAAGTTTTAAGTTAATCACGCTCATTAATTTTGCTGTCCAAATAAAAGAAAACTGCAATTTAACACTTCATCTTTTAAGTGGACAAGAAAATGTAGACAGAGTTAAGGCACTTCACTTAAGAATTTTCATTAAATTGTTAGAGCAGGCAAAGTACACAAACTGACATGTGAGCCTGGGTAAAAGGCCCTTGATTCATCACCCAGCACGACAGAACTCTACAGAGCTCCTTGCTCCTTCGTATCCAGCAATACTCCTAGGAGTTCTTGCAAATTTGCTCAAACAGATAGCCTTTCAAACAGAAATATTGGGGGGGCTGGGGTGTTAACTCAATAAAGAGCAAAGAGTTTGACTTGGTGAAGATTTAACAACTAAATAAAGAGATCTTGAAACTTCAAGGCAGCATTACTGAAAGCAGTATGGATTATTGCTTTCATTTTGACCATTTTAAAGGGTTATTTCAAGTGTAGTTGCAAACTTCACCCACATTCTGTGTGCTCCCAGGTATAAGTACATGTACTTGCCTTCTGCTCAAACAGTAGGTGCTCAACACTTGCATTGACAAATTCCTGGAATATACATTTCCTACATGACTCACCACATTATAAATCAATACAGATATCTCAAATTATACTGATATACACAAACACATACATCAAAATACCCACTGAAACCAACACCAGAGCCAAAAGGCCTCTCAATATTGTTATATCCATATTAGCACTTTAGGAAACGTCAGGTACAAGTCTACTGACAGATACACATACAAGTAGTAATTTTTTTCACATGCACTTCTGGGTGTTGCTGTTTCATCACTCCAGCAATGGATCTTACCACCTGAAGCATCTCCTAAAATAAACTAAAACAAAATGTATTGTAAATCTGTGAAATCAACCAATATACAGTAAGCACGCAGGAGTACTGCTAGCACCCACCACATGCCTCAATCTTTTGCTAAAACAGAGGCTAAGCCATAGATCCTTCACACCAGAGCCCCTCTCTGTCCACTGACTAGATGGAGAAATTGTCAGTCACTAGATCTGTTCTGAATGACATCTATCAATGAGACTATTTTATGCCTAAAATTATGGAAAACTGACATTGTTTGAAGATGCATTCCAGAAGATGCATTTGAGTGGGTGTTTCTTTCCACTCCAAATTCTAACATTATATTACAACATTAATTTTACTACAATAGCATTATTTCTTGTGGTCAATAGTCTTTACATCCAAACTTCAATTTATTACATTACTGCTTTATTATTTCAATTTGTCATCAGAATTAGTTCCACTTAGTATTGCATCTTTAGGAACAACTATCAGATGAGAAAACAGTGTCTTCAAGGATGATGAAGAACATAGACCAATACAGCACCAAGAATGTATTGAGCAAAATCTAGGCAGAAAACAGGTACCATATAATTTGAAAACAGTTCAGGAAGATGTGAAATGGGAGTAAAACCTGATTGCCATTAAGTCAAATTATACTGATTCATTTCACAGCAAGTGAGACCACTGAATCTTTGCAGCTTCATTTCCTTAAAAAAGGTTCACTTGCATTGGTTAATATGCTCTGTGGATAAGTTTTACAAACTTCAAAGGTTCTATACCATATGTGGCACATTCTACCATGAAAACAATACTTTACATAAAAAGACTAACACAGTTGTAGAACTATCTGAAAGGCTACAGAGATTCTTTATACTTTAATGTGTAGAAAATAAGAAAATAGATAGCCTACTTTAGGTTTAAATGATTTATCAAACCACGTTTGACTAACACTAGAATTAAATAAAGCATAAGTACAGCTTGTTAAAATGGCCCTTTTCCAGAAAACTGTACTAAATGTGATTAACACAAGTACACCTAAAACATATATATTAAAATAGTGTTAGAAGAAGAAGGAGTCCTGGTCAGGAGCAGTGACTGATGTTTATCACCATGGAAGCAGCATTCCACAGCCCCTGCAGCACTTGGCATTAGGAAATGCTTCACAGGTCTAGAGTTCCCAGCTACTGTAACAACTGCAACTGGAGATGAGCAGACAACCTGACACACTATCCACAGAAATACCTCACAGTGGAAAAAAGTGACTTCACATCCTTTCCACTCGTCAAAGTTATGGTGCTAACCAAAAATATAAGGCAAGCCCTGTTCCCTCAACTAAGATATAAGATAACTACTTCGTTGGTTGGTTTTTTGGTTTTTTTTTTTAAGCCAAACATCATTTGTAAATTATATCAGCAAACGCTCTTTGAGGTGCCCACAGCTTCCTTGGTTATCCTGCGAGGGCAGATTCTTCCACAGGCAGCAGAGAGATCTGCTGTTCTGATTTGGGACTCCCAGCCTTTTCATTTGAAACACAAACACTCAAAACTACCAATTTAGATCAATGGGAGTCAACACTCTAAGAAACGCTCATTAGAAAGCAAAAGTAACGTGGATAAAAATTAACACTATGGATGCAAATACTGGTACATAACTTCCCTTCGACAAAATGTATAAAGACAGATCAGAGATAGGAAAGAATGAAGACAAACTGGTCCAGTCCCAGCTCAAAAGTCAAAGGCTTCTTTTGCAGCAACCTGCAAGGAGTCAAGTAAAGACTTCAACAAAAGAAAAGAAACTGCACAACTCCATTAAGAAATAGTGGTATTTACCAAAAGAAACACAACCCCCTCCACATCTGTTGCCTAGGAAATTGCTGTCTGCCTCCCATATTTTTTCCAGGTATCCATGAAACCTGACTTCAGAAAGTAAGGCTTAGTCATTCAGGCAAGATGTGAATTAGCAAGACACCAACACGTTCACAGGAGTTATTGGAAACAACATCAGTAAAATTGCTTTAGCTCTTGTAAAAGCTGTCAAATACATAAAGCAACTTTAGATTTCTTAGCTTTACATTACACTAAAACTACCCTAAGTTCTCCCATCAACAGCTTAAATTGCTGCTTCTAGCTCTCCCACCATGCTTTTGCCTGAAAAGCGATACCTCTGCTATGAAAAACAAACAAACAAAAAATATTACCATCAAGGTGTGCAATATAATAAGTCACTGGAAAGGATACTAATTTTTCTGTAAAGCAACAATACCTTAGCAGCCATACTGAACCTGCTGTCACCTGACCTGGATTATGTTTGCTGCAAACATAACTAAGTGCTAACAACAGACATAAACAATAAACTATACAATAATAAAAAGGGAAGTTCTCTCTTTAGGTTGGACAATTTGGTCTTGGAGATTATATTAGCTCAATAATTATGCTTTAAAAAAAGACTCTAAAAAGGTGCATCAATGAAAAAAAGCCCTCTGGGAGTAATAAAAGCCACCCCACAGAAAAAGAATCTGGGGACTGGAAACAGATGCTGAGAACAAAAGTACTTAATTTTTTTAACAGAGCACAGACAATTAATTGAATAACTTTTCAAGAAAGAGTGGGAACATCATAATTTTTCTAGCAGTCTGGAAACATTGCACAAAATCTCCCCTTCCCCACCACTAAAAGGGAAATTCTTCCCTAAAACTCTACAAGTCAAAACACTTCTACAATTAGAGGCAAATAGCCATGAGAGAAGTCCAGAAATTAAGATTATGAAAGAATTATGCTAAAAAAACTCTGCAGAAACTGAATTAGTGATCTGTAAAGCAATGTCTTTCCTTAGTGTCACATGCTAACCAATCTGCAAAACAAAAAATATGGGAAGTTGAGCACAACTGAAGCAAGGAATCAACTCTGAGAAGCTTCTTTGATTGCGCAATCTCCCCTCAGAGCTCTCGCTACATTTCTGCTCTAAACATTCCAGCACAAGCAATCACACGTCAAGCAGATATTTGAAATATGCAACTAAACAAGAACTTAACACTATTTAAGAATTTGTGCATCGTTAGGCAGTTCTGTATCGCAAACCCTAGTGAAGTCCATAGACTTTTTTGTGCATTGATTAAAAGAAAAACTTCACTTTCAATAAAAAAGATGTCTGTATGCATAAAACCAATGTTTTTTATATTTGTTCTTTTTTCCATGATGAATATACCCACAAAAATGACTTTTAAGTGATGTTATTTTTAAAAAAGGCTATAAAAATTCCATGAGAATTATTTTAGCTATAGACAAGTTATTTCTATTTCCAACCACTTAGATTCGTCAGAATTAATAGGATTTTGTAACTAACAGGAACAAAACAGGAAGTTTTCCACATTTTTGGGAAATTTTCACTGTTAATGTAGAACAAAAACAGTTCTGCTAACAGATTGTTTCCAGAGTCCAGAACCCAATTAATTAAATTTATAAATTTAAAAAAACATGTTTTACCCATTACCTTTAAGCAACTTTTTTTTGTAGTGTGAAGAGACAAGCTCTCTTTCAAAATCCACCTGAAGAAAAAAATGGTATCACATAGAGACAATGCCACTCATAACACCATTTTAATTAAAACTGGATGTTTCAGTATATATTCAAGTCACTAACAGTGACTACTTTCAGGTCGAAAAATACTCCCTCAACAGATGCTTTCAGAGAAGTTGTGGATGTAGCTCCCCGAAAGTCTTCAAGCCAAGCTGGACAGGGCTTTGAGCAACCTGCTCTAGTGGAAAGTGGCTGTCCATAGGAAGGTGGTTGGAGCTAGATGATCTTTAAGGTCCCTTCCAACCCAAAACATTCTACAGTTCTCTGATTTAAACCAAATCTCTAAGTACTCTTTTTACCCTTTCTGACACCATAGTAGAATCATGATTAAAATCCTGAATGCTTTGGACTGCCTGTGAAAAAAGAAAGGTGTAACTATAAAACCAAAAATTTACGTGAAAGCATGGTTCCACATTCTAGGACTGAAATGACAGAACAGAACCAAGGCTGTCCATGAAACCTTAAGGGTGGCTTTCTACAAACTTCAAGTCTGTCTCATAATATTCAGTAAAATTTTACCATATATAATACTGGAACAATATAAACCAGTTTACCTGGGATTTTCAAGTACAGTATTTCAAGACTAGAGGAGGAGAGGAAATGCTAGAAACTTAACTTTTTTAATTCCAAGGAAGTCCAAAGATTATGTGATTTATCATGCTTACAAGATTGTTAGGGACATGCAACTAAGTTTTTCTTTGTTTCTTTTCAAGCTTTGAAACTAAAGTTTGAGGAAAACTAAAGCCACTGACTCCATACACCAAGAAAGAAGCTTTTTCCCAACATTTCCATTGCTTGAGCATGACACATGCATTCCTAATACACTTGCTAAAGCATGAGACACAGAGAGCAGAACTTCATAAAACAGTGGTATTCAACCTCTACAATACTGGGTATTTTCACCGAGCTCATATACTGCGATCATAAGGATGAAAAATACTAAAATACTAAGAAAGAACTGTAAAAGCAACTCTTCTACCAACGTGTCCACCTACATCAAAAGAATAAGTCAACTCCTCCCCAATACCATTCTTCCTCCATAGCATTCCAGAACCTGAGAAAACCAACCCCCACCCCCCCCCAAACTAGACTCCCAAGGCATGATTTTCTTTTGGATTTAGAACGCAGGAGGAAACAAATCTTAACCCAAGAGGAAAGAGAGCCAGGGCTGTCTGGACCATTGCCACAACTATGGAATCTTGTCAAAGTCTCTCTTGCCTGTCCTTACAAGGGAGCAAGACTGAGCCTGGGCTGATTAACTTAATCTCTACAGGAGATGAGGGCAGGCAATATTTTTGTCACACCATAAAATCCTGCCACAAGACAAATCAGAGCCCACTAACATGACATTTTCTGTTCCTCCATCCCACAGACCATTCTGAGTAGCTGTCATTTACTTTCTCATCAAGTAGAGAGCAAAACTGATAAAAATGTGGTTTTTACAAAACAAACCAAAAGGAATTGAAAGGCTATTTTTCACTTCTACTTCCATCCAAATTCTATATGATTTTTACCCCAGGATTTGCTTTACGAGAACATTTTCCCAGTATCTAATTTTTAAAAGAAGTCATTAAAAAAGCACTGATTTCTTGGAAATCTTCATGAACTAAGAGATTAGAGATACAATGTATGTGTGTATAAAAATATTAAAAAAACAAGTCATTCAAAGGCCATGTCAAATGAGGCCAGGCAGCATCTGCCACTTCCCATTCATATAAATTCTGTGTTTGTAAAACACTGAGGAAAGCAGGTTTCCAATTTCTAAATACTACGAAGTATCAACACGAGATATTCTGGAATGTAATTAAGAGTAATAATCAGTTCAAGAATTTAGAGTCACATTTTTGTCAGATGTCCTGCACTTCACTTTCCAGAAGTCTGCTGGACCACAGAGCCAATTTCTGAAGAACTACATAAAACATGGATAGAAACAGTAATTTTGGAAACAGATGCTTGTAACCAATCATGGTCATTTTATAAATTAATATATCTAGCCTCAGAGACTTCAAAAGGAAATGAAGAAGGCAGTTATGTCTTTTGTGATATTCAGACAAAATGCACTGGCATTGAGGTAAACTATCATTAAATTTAACTAAACTCTGAACTACAGATAAACAATTTGACTCGAAAAAAGGAAAAACCCAACCATCTGCAATTAAGAAAGGTCTAAAACCAGAAAGTGTGTGCATGCATACATTCTCTATACACAGATTTACATATCCCAAACAACCAAGCATTTCAAATAATAATTTTTTTTTAAGTGACCTACCACTTTCATTCTGATCCACATTTTACAAACTGTTTGCTTGGCAAGAGAAATAAGAGTATCAAATACTTCAACAGAGATAACAAACAGAGACAAACTCCTTTTAACTTGCAAAATTACAAGTAGTTCATGATGCAAAGCTCTATATGCAGTCTTCAGAGAAGACAAGCAATGCAGCATTTCATATAATACTGTCATGTAAAGCACATTTAAAATCCCCCTTACTTGCCTCAGTCAAGATTACACATTATGTAACTTGCAGCAAACAGAAAAGAACTGAATTTCCCCTTTTCTGAACTGCTGTAGATCAACTCTAAGATCATGTCACATTTACATGTTTAGAGCTCTCCTTTCCTTCCAATATAGAATTAAGGGACAAATATGAAAATTGGTCATTTCTTATAGTTTTGTCCCTTTCCCTACTGAACTATGATATGACAAATTTCCAATTTATTTAACCTTATCTCATTGAAAAACCTCTTAATCTGCTTATTCTCTGAAGATGACACTTAGTCCAGTTCAACAGATTCAGTTAAAAGCCAACTTTCATAAATAGGAACACTGAGATAATACTTCTTTGAGATAATACCTCTTTTTGTACATGTTGCTGTAAAGAATTAAGAAAACAGCAGAAAACCAGTCTAGGAATAGATAAGCTATTCCTTCTGAAAACCAATATAAAAATCCATGGCTGTCCAGAAGACAAGAGCAAGAAAATTCAGAAAAAAAGCTAAGTGGAATAGTTCTAAATTCTCACACACTATTTCTACACAGAAGTTAATCTTAACAGCAGAAAATCATCTGAATATCCTAAAGCCTGACTTCCTCTATTTCCAAATGTTGTTCAAGGTCATGGGCATGCCAAAAAGGTATTTTGACTTTTCAGTACCAAGTTTATAAAAATTTTTAATTATAAGCAGTATGGTCTTAAAAATTACAAACCCAAAATCAAGACAATACAGCTTACACTCCTTATCAATCATCAAAATAAATATGCTATTTCTGTAAAAAGAGAGAAGCATCTTAAAAGGCCAATGCAGCTTAGATCTTCTGTTCTGTCAATAGTCAACTACCAACACATTGAATTATTCTGAACTAGCAGAAACATAACAGGAACCTGATGGTAAAGGGATGACTAAAAGACATCCTGATTTAATTTCTTTTCCTTCCAACACCACAGTGACAGTGACTGAATTTGCCTGTTTGGCACCACAGATGTTGGAGTATCTCATTTCTTCAAAAGTGCATGCGGAATGCCAATGGCCACTGGGAAAAGACCATAAGCAATAGCTGGAATTTGATTTGCTCTTTCCACCGAGTTCTTCCAAAGCCTTCTTATTTCATCTAATACACCTTCATTGGTGGATCACAGTATGGATCATGGTATGTGTCCTCCTGCCCCACAACCCAAAACATAAGAGGGAGGTAAGCTCCTGAATGCAGCACAAAGGCAGTAGCTGTATTAGATGCTGGCCTGCAAAAGAGAGACAAGAGGCTGCTGTAGAAAGATTGTGGCCTCACTCTTGATGGACTGGCCTGAGGATTGCTGCTACAGAACCCTCTAATACCAGTCTTATTGTACAAGTGGGATTCTGAAACAAATATCTTGTACTTCTACGTTTTATTACAGAAAAATAATCAGCTGAGAAATAAAATATACTTTAAGAGCAGAGTTTAGACAATTTTTTTCTATGTAATTCTTAGGGCTCCATCAGAAATACAGATTCAACCAACTACTTCAGTTATTTTTTGAAAGTGTACCTGTAGCCTTCATTTTGTGCCCAAATAAACCACGAATCTTCATCTAGTAAAAGTTAAATGTTGCTTGGCTATATCTGACTGTATATGGTAACAACCTTTCATATCCAAATTACCTGTATTACTTCCATTCTCACAAAGAAGAATCACATCCTATTTACTGAAAACTTCATTCTATGCTAATTCTTAATTTGGAGACATATACTAATCTCACCTGAAACCATCATAAGACAAAACTCTTACTAGCTCCTGATCATTTTGCAAGTTCCTCTTACCTTAACAGAGGTATCTTTCCAATCTAAATGGGTAATTTGAACTTGCTGATTTAAACTCTCAGAATATTCTTTCCCTCCTTCCAGATAGAGTTCATCTTAACTTCTGGAGTATTAAATGTCACAAAGACAAAAATTAACTCTGTGGGAGCTGCTTTTCCTGATGCTTTCTTTTTAAATTCCGATACTATTGCTATTTAGAGTTATCATTTAGAGTGAAAAATATTTAAGAAAATAACAGCGGTTTATATTTTTGTCCACTTAGAAACTAGATTTTTTATGCATGCGTTCTGTGGTTGAGTTTCTTCCATGTCTCCAGGCCACTACCTTTAAAGGATTTTCTCTTTAAGTCTCTTTCACCCTCATGAGACCAGGTCTGCCCTTAAAAGAGGAATGAACATCGCAGTGCTCAGCACAGATATCATATCCTGATATCCTGTACAGGTCAGAAAATGGGACCTCGATAGCTGAGGAAACAATTTATACATATAGCACATACCATTACTTTCTGCTTAACCAGCACTGCTGCAAACATGTTGCACTGATTTAAGAGCTTCACTGAGGCTCTGAAACAAAGCTAGGAAAAGGCAAAGGGAAAACTAACCAGTGAAATTGTAAAGATGTTTTGTCCAAAGATGGGGTATCACAGAACAGTCTAGATTTGGTGGTACCTCAAAAGTTCACCTTGCCCAACTGTTCAAGCAAAAGGGAGCCTTGATAAGAGTGCCCAGCACCCTGCTGAGTCTTGAAAACCACCACTAATGGGGACTCCACCTCATCCCTGAGGACATTGCTCCAATGACTATTGTCACAGTAAAAAATTTCTCTTGTACGTAAACCTCTCCCAATGCAACATGTACATGTTGGCCCTTGTTTTCTCCTCCTGAAAAGACAGTTTTCATCTTCTTTGTAGCTGTCCTTTTAGTACTGGAACATGGTGATGAGGTCCCCCAAGCCTTCTCTGGGGAAGCACCTTCACTTTTCTCTCACAAACCAAGCTCTCCAGCCCTTTGATCACATTTGCGACCCCCCTTTAGAGCTCTCCTTGAATTGCAGAAACAAGAACTGGACACCTCTCTTCAGATGTGGCCTTACCAGCACTGAGTGGAATAATCACATCTCCAACTCTGCTACTGACCCCACTGCAGATGCAGCCCAGGATCCAATCTGCCTTTGTTGCTGCAGTCATGCTCTGCTGGCTCATGCCCACCTTGTTGTCCAATGGAGCCCCAGGTCAGCAAGGCTGCTCCCAACCTCACAGATCCCAGCCTGGACCAGGCTCTTTGGTTGTGCCATCCCAGATGTAAGACACCGCCCTTGACTTCCTTAAACTTCATCCTGTTCTTGCTCGCCCTCTCTTCCAGCCTATCCAGATCTTTCTGTAAAATGTCTCTTCCTTCTAAAAGTTCTCCTCACTACTCAGTTCAGTGTCATCAGAAAATTTACTGAGGGTACTTTTAATGCACCATCCAGGTCATGCAGGAAGACACTGGACAGAATTAGGCCCAGCATCCGCCCTGGAAGACCCCATTTGTGACAGGCTGCAAGCTTGAGTAACCACCACAAGTTCTGATATATTTTAAAAATAATACATATTTGATGTCCCACCATAATTAATTCAACTCTATATTAGCAAATTTTAGGTAGATTATTCCTTGTGCAATTTTGGTGTCACCATTCACTATACAGAAATATTCTTATCACAATTTTCTTCGAACAAAATCTAGAGTAGAAAATTATAATTGCACAGTACTGAAAACAAACACTCCTATCAGTTTTTCTGAAGCTCAGACTACTTCAACTGAATTTGCTGATTTTTTTTGTAAAGGAAAATTAATGTCATGATTTCATATTTTTCATCTCATATACTACTGGGTATACATGTATATAAAAATCTGTGAAGGGACTAAAGTTTTTTTTTTTACCCAATTCATTCATTTAATTATGAACTTGAGTGATTAATGAAGCTTTTCACAGAAAGGCTTTCCTGCAAAACTTGGAGTTAAGCACACCTTCAGACTTAAAAAGCAAGCAATAGCTGTATATGAATTCATTAAGGTACAACACCACCACCTACTCAGTACGTCAGGCTAACAAGAAGGAGAATTATTTCAGAGAACTAATAAACTTTATTTATTACAACCCTCAAACTGCTTAGGTCAATGGAACATTTTAGTGATCTCCCTCCTTTCCTCCAGTGATTACACACTGGAAAATATGGCAAACAGGAAGTCTCCCTTTATGCTACTGAGCATTATCAGCTGAGCACTGGACACTGCAGTTTAAGTGCAACTTAAAATGTATATATCTTCATTTTAACAGCTTCATATACATGCACAACACAGTTCAAACAGCCACTACTGACATTTTTCCATTGAAAGCATCAAATTTCATTAAGCTCCTCTTTGTATACAATTTTCCCCCTAAAAATACAGTAATTCTCTACCGCACATTCAATGCAAAGAGAGTGATGAACATTATGAACATGCTACTAAAAAAGCTAATGTATTGTAAAAATTTACTCATATTGAAGTACAGTAATTTCTAGGTTCATGTACTAACATGCATTATCATGCAGAGAAATTAATTTTCTTTACCCAAAACCAGAACTTTGCAGTCATAAGCCTCTGTCCATGTAAATCAGTTTTCCCTAGTTGTCTGTGGGAACATCTGGAACTTAAGAAAACTACAGCTCTAACTCAAAAGGATAACCCTCTCAATGATTTTTTAATGATTTTGGGAATCTAGAGAGGTTCCAGCTGACTGGAAGCTGGTAAACATTGTCCCAATTTAAGAACAGCAAGAAGGATGACGCTGGAAACTCCAGGCCTGTCTATATCACTTCAATGACTATTAGAGAAAAGCTTATTTGGGGGTGGGATTGAAAAACACCTGAAGGACAATGCAGTCATCAGTCACAATCAGTATGGGCTCCTGAGGGGAAAGTCCTGTTCGACAAACTTAATTCCCTCTTATGACAAGGTAACCCACCTAGGTATCAAGGGAAGCCAGCTGATCTAATCTTTTGGGATTTCAGTGAAGCTTTCAGTACTGTCTCACAGTCCTACCAGATGAAATGTCCAGCATTCAGCTGGATAAACACAGCACGGGACAGGAAAGCAGCTGGCTCATGTGTCAGGCACAAAGAGGCAAAGTGAATGGGGTGACATCAGACTGCCAACCTGCCACTAGCAGGGGTCTGCAGTGCTCTATCCCTCCACAGGGCCTTGTGCTCATCAACATCTTCATCAATTACTTGGATGCAGGGCTGGAAGGAATACTAAGTAATTTTTCCAGTGATACTAAATTGGGAAGACCTGTTGACTCCCTCGAAGGCAGGGAGGCCCTGCAGAGACACATCAACAAATCTGAGGGCTGGGCAACCACAAACCATAAACAAAAGAGAAGTGCTGGATTCTGCACCTAGGATGGGCAGCCCTGGATGTACACACAGACCAGAATGAGATGCTGAAAAGGAGCACAGTGGGAAGGGACCTGGGGGTCCTGGTCAATGGCAAGTTGAATCTGAGTCAGCAGTGCCCTGGCAGCCAGGAAGGCCAAGCGTGTCTTGGGGGCATCAAGCACAGCATCACCACCTGGCAATGGAGGGGATTGTCCTGCTCTGCACTGGGGCAGCCTCACCTCGAGTGCTGGGGGCAGTTCTGGGTGCCACAAAATGAGAAAGATACAGAGCTATTAGAGAGTGTCCAAAGGAGGGCCACTGAGATGGTTCAGGACTTTACAAGGAGTGGCTGAGATCACTCAGCTTGCTCAGCCTGGAGAAGAGGAGACAGGGGAGACCTCACTGTAGCCTATAACATCCTCATGAGAGGAAGTACAGGGGCAGACACTGATTTCTCTCTGGTGATCAGGGACAGGACCCAAGAGAATGGCATGAAGCAAGGGAAGTTTAAGTTAGGTATTAGGAAAAGATTCTTCACCCAGAGGGTGGTTAGGCACTGGAACAGGCTCCTCAGGGAACTGGTCACACCACCAACCCTGACAGAGTTCAAGAAGCACTCTGACAACACCCTAAGGCACATGGTGTGATCCTTGGGGTTCGTAAAATGCGCAAGGTCAGGATGATCCTTGTGGGTCCAACTCTGTATTTCTGTGATTCTACAAAAATAATTAAAGAATTTGAAAGCAACTAATTATATTTAAAAAGCAGTTTGCAACATACCAGTGAAGATGCAATGTTAAACAGACTCAGGCCTGCCTTTTGACTTTAAGTCTTGCTGTGGAGGTTTTTGTTGGCCTCCACTCCATTCATGTTTGACACACATCCTTGTAGCTTGAGGTCTGCTTTTTGAATACTTAATGGTCCTACCAGTGAAATTTCCCTACCCCTTAAAAGGAGTACAAAAAGTAACTTGCCTCCATGCCATTAAACCCACAAATTGTGGGGGTTGGGGGAAGTACTTCCTTATTTTAGATGCAGGAAACAGAAATACAAAACAGTCTCAGAAAAAGACTGAAGAAATCAGGAAACCCTAACTTTAGGCACATTAGGCCAAACAAACAATTCTAACACCAAAATCATCTTTAATTATCAGCTTACTAATTTTTCTGCCTGTTTTCCAAACTTCACATTTGTGTAATTATCTTCCACACAGACAAAACTTCCTTCTCCACAAAGGGCGTTTTTTTGTTCTTGTACCCTACCCCTGCCACACCATAAATGTAATCTGTTGTGTTCTGCAGCTTAAAATATTCAAAAGCAAAGAAAGATGTATCACAGTGTCAAGGATACTGCACTGATGCTTATATTTGTTGATATTTTATTTACCAAGGCAAGAGGATAACATGGCACACCAATTTTCACTTCACCTATCTTTTCAAGAGATATTTGACTAGTACTCAAACAAGAGGAAGAATTTAAATTGAATAATTGACTTTTCACAACTTCAACATCAAAAGGATAAAGTTATTTTTTATAACTGTCAATAATTAAGTAATTTACGGTAGGCAAATACCCATTGCACAAGTTTAAGAATTAACTGGAAACTATAAATTGACAATACTGGCATTACTGACAAAATCATTTTTGTTGACTGTCCCCTTAGTTGCTTCTCCTTTTCATGTCAGAACACGATTATTGATTTCATTTCTACTGCAGAAGTGAAACAGAAATTATGTGAAGGCTGAAGAGCATAAAATCATGACAACAGACACCACCTTTCTGGATTTAAAAATTAGGTGATTCTTGTATTTTACAGAGATGAGGACATGGTTATCTTGCCCAACTTCATCAGGTGCTCTTATGGTTAACACTGCTTCCACCTTCTTCTGGATATGGAAAGGAAGCTTAACAAATAAACCAGCTCATTTCTGTAAGCTGCACTTCATTATACCTGAAAAACATTTTTTTATCATGATGAAATTCAAGGGAAGCAAGATACACAGAGAATTATCTAATCTTAAGCATAAGCTTTAGCTCTAAGTTGCAAGTTATTTGTTAAAGATTGTGTATTTTTCCATTGTCATGAAAGAGGTTGATTCCAACTCCTCTGAAAAAAAAACCAACTTATTTTGTAAAAACATCATATTATTTTTAAAGTAATTCTTCAAAAACTTATGACTCTATTTCTTTTTTTTTTCCGCTTTTGCTAACCCATCAGTTCAGAAGACTTGTTCTTAAATTACATGTAAGGGCGTATAAGTGGAATTATCATTCAGAAGAAAGCTTAGAATTTCAACTTGAAAGAAAAATTACATTTTTGCCAAACACTGCTATTTACTCCCACAAAATATGAGTAATGAAGCACCACTGTAAGGTACGTTTTTTGATGTTGAAATATACAAGAGAGAAAGCAAAAGATGTCCTGCATTGGTAGAGTTAGTCAACCTCCCACAAGATAGCCAGATTTGAATGAAAACCTTCAGCTGCCTATTCTGGTTGAATATTACACTGAAAAAATTAAGCTTCTACTTACAGGGCATCAGAAACTTTGAAGGAAACTTCCCAACCTGCAAGTAAATTGTTTTATGATGAACCTTTTCTTTTATTCCTGACCATATCTATGAGTTTGTCAAATTGCAATGAAATAGGGTATATAAAAAGAAAAAAAAAACCCTTTTTCTCTCCTCTAAAACTCATGGTTCTCAGACCCTTCTTTCCCATGAACTTGCAAAGATCTATGACAGAAACTATTCTTTATACGAAGGTGAAGTTAATCTGACTCTGTTCTTTGACAGGAGCTCAAAGAGGAGACAACCAAAGAAAAGAACAATGCAGCCATCCCAACTATTCCCTGACAGCAAACAAAAATCAACTGTACAGAAGGCAGAAAGGCACAGAGGAGCTGCCTACAGTTGCTGCAGTCCCAGACCCAAGCAGCTCCTGCAGCACCAGCACCCAACACCCCAATTTTGCCTCTATATGGCATCTGCTTAAATCCCAAGTTCAAACTACTAATGATAATAGTGTTATGTACACATTGCATTCAGAAGGACAAAAGCTTTCTTATCAAAGCCGGAAGGCATTTGAGGACAGAAAAAAAAACAAAAGGAAAATACTTCAAAGATTCCCCTGCCCTTACACTCATCAAGAACAAGAGAGACTTTTAGTCCTTTCTTTACTCCAATCCAATCTGCCATGCAGAATCAATTAACAGCTCTGAGCTTGCAAGTTATGTGATACAAGACCTTCTTTGTGCTACGACTTTTTTCTTTAGGCAAACAACCCAGAATTCTCCTAAATATGGTTTTCCTACCAAGAGTCTTCATAGTTTGACTCAGAAGCACATTGTGACTAGCTCTGATGATTTCTCTGACCACCTGATTTTGCAAGTCAAAACTATCTCCAAACACTTTAAGGTCACGCTACTTCCAAAATCCATATACACAAAACAGTTTGTGGAGTACGAGAAAGGCTAAAAATAGCCATGGGCATTTTAGTAAAAGACAGCAGACAAAAGCTCACCCAGGAAACCTACTCATTTATCTGCTACAGAGAAAGCCTAGCTCATTAATGATATGTCTAATTATAAATTCAGTGTATTGGACAAAAAAAAAAAAAGAAAAAACAACCAACCAACAAACCTACTGCTCAAACAAAAAGCAACCCATTAAAATACACAATCACATCAATAGTTCAGCTTTCACTCACAGGTCTTCATGGGCAATTTTTTTATTTATGTCACCATCTTTGTTACATAAATGTTGGCAACAATGGTCCCTCTTTCAAAAGCCACGGTGACTGTTGCCAGTACTAGCAGAGCAAAAACTTCAATTCCTAGTGAGTCTACTACCACTTGGCTGGCACCACTTTTGGCCTTGAATTTCCACAAAAGAGGATATATAGCATGTAACAGCAGATTTGAATGATCCCAAGACCACCAAAAATTGTATCATTGTTATGCTGGCAATTGTTTGTTTAACTGCCAATGAACTTAGTAGTAAATTGAAGGAGGAGGACAGCTACCCACAGAAGATGTATTAGAGCAACAAACAAACCATCAGTGAAATGGCAGAACCACCTTCCCTCTTTGAAAGGGGAGAATAAATTCTCTCAGCTCAATACCAACAAGATTCTTCACATGCTTCCAATCAAAGCTACTTTCTAAGAAGAGATTAGTATAAAAACACATTTGTATAATCAGATTTAATAACAAAGAAGAGAATTCTATGATTCCACCTCTAACACTGACAGCACTGCAGAGTATCACGACAAAGTTGTGAGGCATGAGTATTATCTCTATTTTCAACCAGAGCTTCATGTCCTGCCCAATATTATTTGTACAACCTAGGATCTGCAAAAAGCACAAGCCAACGATAACCAGTGCACTCTCACTCCTGTCCCACCTTCACCTCACTCCTCCTGGAATCTTCCCCATCCACTGCTACTTGGTTAGATCCTGGCTGGAGAGGTTTCCTCCCCTCTTAACTACTTGACAGAGTCGCTTTAACACTTGTAGCCAAATGAGCTCCCAGATCTCATACTCTAGGAAGATGGTGCTTGTAGTACAGACACCTTACACTTCAGCTTCTCTGAAGTCAATGTTTGAAGCTGAAGTCTCTCCTCTGAAGACTCTGACCAAAAACTCCACAAACAGTCTCTCCTCTTCTCCAGGGAGATGTTCCTGTCACATCAGTATCAAAAAGTTTTTCACGCTTCCAGGACAATAAGGAAGTCCTACCCAGCGCCCCTCACTGCCTGTCAAGAGGAAAATTATCTGTGCACACATTCAGAAAACACAAGGCTACGTAATCATGAAAAACTGAAGTGGCACTAGTGGAGTGCAAACTGGAGATCACAACAAGGCTATCACTCTCTTTTTAGCTCCAATAGAAAAATCCTACATCTGTTTCAACCACACTCACAAATTAAATATGAGCTTATAAATTCACAGCAAATGACCCCTCAGATACAAATTTTTATGCTTAAAATATCCAAATCTACAAATGCCTCCACGCAAAAAGTTCTTCTAGTCTTCTGTGGCAGATACCTTTAAAAAAATTATTTGGGCTAGAAACAGATTTACTGAACAAGAATGCCAGAACTCTGCAAATAAATGCCAAGTGAGTACTGATGACTTTTCTATTTAGTTTTGGTGAATTTTATTTTCTGCTCTGTGAAGCTTCAACAGAGAAAGTATTCTGAGAAGTGGAAAATTGCAGGTTGCCCAGAGAAGTTGTAGAGTTGTCAAAAGCCTTCCTGGGCAACTCGGTCTAGACCACCCTATCAGAGCAGGGGGATGAGGGACCCCCAGAGGTTCCTTCCAGCCTCAACCATTCTGTGAAAAAAACATCATTTGTACTCAACAACATACTACTTTCCCACAATATAAGGTAATAAAAATTGAGAAGGCAGACTTCCAAATCACCATCCGAAGTAACTGATTTAGACAAAAGAAACAAATGATCAAACAGCAGCCAGTTGGAGATGAATGCCTGAAACCACTGTTCCTTTACACTTTCCCACTGGAAATAACCATTATGGCTATAATACAAGTTTTACTAACCATCTGCTGAAAAATGTACCATCTCCAACCACAAAACACGAAAAAATTTCCTAGCTGAAATTTCCAGATGTCAAGACAATCTTCTGGCTTCCTCTTCTTCAAAAAGCACATTCCAGATGACATACTTAGTTTTGTGTAGTCAGGGGTTTTTTTGGCCATTATTTATTTGCTAAAAATTAAGCTCAGCCTCCACAGAAACAGTATTTTCATAGCAGTCACTGACTACACAGGAAAACAGCCATCTTCTATGTAGATATCTCACATCAAGTTTTTTTCTGCATATACTCATACCTTAGCATTTAATACATCTGAATATAGTGCAGAACTAAGTACTATGCTGCTTTCTACTATGTTAGAGAAAAAATATAAGAACATAATTAGTCAATATTTACATAACTATTAGAATTTGAGGATTTTTTTTTAATTAATATTATGACTCATGAAGATCTGTAAGAAAAAACAAGGACATGTTCCACTTGTGTTTCCAGTTCAATTATAAGCTCCACAGCCCAGACACACTCAAGCTAGAAACACTCTTAGGTAGTTCCAATCTAGAGTCCAAAATAAAGCCTTAGTGTGTGCAGTGTTTCCTACAGAGGTTTCCAAGCATGGTCTTTGCATCATCTTAGACCATGCAACTGACAAAAAACAAGCAAACCTTCATGTATTTCTGAGCTCTGTGAAGAAACAGAAAAATGAATGCATATAAGAAACAGAAGAGAAGCTAAAATAAAGAAAACTGCAGTTGGATTTCAAATAGGACCCACTAATAAAGAGATCTTACATACTGTCCCCATGACAGTTTTTATTGTATAAATATTGACAGGGAGTGGCAACCTTTCAGCTAACGAAAGCCAATCCTTTACAAGATTTTGAGTATCAGAATAGACTTTGACCCCTGCTCCCATCAAACGCTGGTGCTGATCCTGCGCCGGTTCTCCCGTAGCAACATGCGCAGCCAACGCAGGCAAGCAGCTCCTGCTCGTCTAGACAGCCTCCAGACAGCTGTAACTGAAGATGTAACTAACACACCTTACACCCTGACACCCTGCTGAAGCTGAGCACACCACAGAGGCATCTCTACCCTGCTGTCTGGAGACTTCAGCACAGGTAATCCCATCATCTCAGCACAGCAAAACAACAAGGACGAGAGAAGCTCCAAACCACTTTTCTTCTTCTCAAAGATCCTGTTTCAGCACTTGTTCAACCACTGTTCACAGAATCATTTAGGCTGGAAGAGACCTGTAAGGTCATTGAGTCCAATCATTTCCCCAGCACTGCCACATCCCTAGAACAATCCCTAAACCGTGTCCCCATGTGCCACATCTACACGTCCCTTCCAGGGATGGGGACTCCATCACTGCCCTGGGGAGCCTGTTCCAATGCCAGTGTTGCTGTGTCACAGTTTTCCTGCTGCACGTGGCTCCCTGCTCCTCCTGTTTGCTGTCCACGCTGTGTGCCTTGGCATTAATTTGAGTGTTAATTTCAGCAGCTTGCTAAGGAAGCTAAAAGATGGTGTTATTTGCATTTGCTTTAACTGAGCTATAACTGGGTGTTGTCTGCATAGTGCCTGCAGTTTCACCAGTATTGTCTCATCATCCTTCTGGCTTTATTGCTGATGGAATGACTGGACAATTAAAGGCAAAGACAGAAAAGTTTTTAACCATTCTCCAATTTTTTTCTCAGAAAAAAAAGTTCAGTTTTTTAGCATTTCTATTTGGAACTGCAATTTCTTGACAACAAAGGAGTTTTGATAAATAAAATCAAGCAAAATCCATCAAAAAAGATTTTAATTACATAGTTTGAGACCTATTAAATTCAAGATAAACATCCTGTATCAAGACAAACATCTCATTGTTCTTTAGTAAGAGACCTTAAAAAGCTTTTTATTTTTATATAGTACTCAAGTATGACCTCGGGAATTCTGCTAACAGCAACTGTGAGGCTACCAACATCATCTGCTCACAAGGCACTTCAGCATTTATTAAGTTCTCAATGAGTGGCTCCTGAAACTATCACTGTCCTCAAAGATTTACAGACCAACAGGTTGATTTTCAATTTGTCCAGCAAACAAATTCCAGGTGCTTCCCTCTTCCTTCCCTCAAGCAACAAAAAAAATCACTCTGTAGTTGCCAGGGAAAAGGACATTGTTTACAAATATTTTTACTTTGTAAGAGCATTTATAGCTTAGTTGGGTGTTTTATTCCTCTTGTTGAAATGTGTCAACATCAACTTTCTATTATCATTCCTCATTAAAACTTTTTATAGGAAAAATAAACAATTACATTCCTACACAGCCTCTAGTTTTATAAACAGAAGAATTGGCTAAGTTAACTATTAATTCCTCTATAAAATCTACCATACGCCATGAAACAAATGGTAACATTTTGACAGTTCCATATCTCTACTGTTAAATTTCTAAAGGCTAACATATTACTAAAAAACTCTTAGGAGATGCAACCTGAAATAAGAAACCATCAAATTACTGTATTCTCAAAGCTGACTTAGAATTGCATTTTACCTTTGACTAACATATCAAGATATATTTTATCATTAACTTAACATGAATCTTTATATTTCATAATCTGTAGTGATGAGTAGATAACATTAACGTAAAATAACATTATTCATAATGTTAATTAACATTAATAATTAACAGTAATAATTAACATTAATTATTTTTGCATATAAAGTTCAGATATGGTAACCTGAAGACATGGAATTGTATTTCTAGGTCAGCCAGAAGTCTTATTTTGAACCTAACTACCAAATCACAGAATGGTTTGGGTTAGAAAGGACCTTTAAGGATCATCTAGTACCAAACCCCTGCAATGGGCAATGACACCTTCCCCTAGATCAGGCTGCTCAAAGGCCCATCCAATCCAGCCTTGAACACTTCCATGGATGGTGTACTAACAACTTCTCTAGGCAAACTGTTCCAGCACCTCACCATCCTCCCAGTAAAAAATTTCTTTCTCATGTCCAATCTAAATCTGCATCTGTTTCAATTTAAAACCCTAGCCCTGACACTAACAGCCCCTGTCAAAAAGGTCATTTTCTGACAGATGAGCCAGAAATTCAGATAAAACCCCTAAATCCTTCTCCACAGGGCTGCTCTCAAACCATTCAACACCCAGTCTGTAGTGATGCTGGTGATTGCCCCAATGCAACTGCAGACCTTCCACTGTGATCTGAAGAATGGTAGAAAGATGTCCAAGGAGACTGTGTCAGTCACAACACCTTTCCTTACCTTGGACCAGCTTCAGACAACTTAAAGAATCCTGAAGCTGACAATCTGCAACTGTTCATGAAGTTCTGCTTCTCAAAAATATACATATACATGCACACACACAAAAAGCTTCATTAGCAATCAAGGAAGCTTCTCAGATACCAAATTTTTCTAGCATTTAATCACTCAGACTTTAAGAGCAGAGTTAATGTGGTTTCAGTCAATATGATTTCAACAGCTATTTGGATAGATACCTCTAAAGTAAAAATACTTTCAGTTATTTACTTTTTATTTATTGCTTTTCAAAATTTTATTATCCAAATCCCAAATCACAAAGTCTTCAGAAGTGCTTTCTAACGCATTTTACAGAAGGAAAATGTAACAGAGATATATAGAACTCCAAATATCAAACATGAGGAGATCATCTTGCCTTTTCCTATGCAAGACAGATGAACATGAATTCATCTAGCTGATGAAACAGGCCTAGGAAAAACAGGTGAATCAAGCTCTGTAGCTATGCATTTCTGGTGCAACAAAAATGGAAACCTCTTCAGAGCAGATAAAACAAGTTTGTGATATGCTTTGATTTGCAATGTTTACTGCTGTCAGTTATTTTGAAGACAAACTGCTCAACAAATGAAATATTTGGCAACTTGGAAGATTAAGACCACCAAAAGTGTGAAGTTTCTAAAATCAACTATGGAAGTAACTGACTGAGTACCTGAATAATTACAGTATTATATTGTTATATACATATAAAGAGAATATGTATAATAATTCAAGTGCCTGTATAAACCATGAAAACACTCTTTGTGAGCACCTACCTGAACAGAGAGAGAACCAAAATACATTTCCATGAAAACTTACTAGTTATTGCAGAATCAAAAACATATTCCAGGTCAAAATGCCCCATATCTCCACACTTATTACACCCCTTAACTCCCACTCTCCAAAAACTGGAAGCCCATAAACCCCAAGAATTTACTAAAACACAGGTTCATTCCAAAAACTGTTGTAGAATGATGCTCACAGAATAGTGCTTTTCAGTGTTTAAGCTCACTTAGCTCAAGTTAATAGTTACTTACACTGCCTTTGGAAGTGTAGGCAGCAGCCCTATGGAAATTACCAGATCTGACCACTGCACACCCCACAGTGTGACCACCTCTCAAACACAGCCTTCACTGTTATTGTATCTTTTGGGGACTGTAGGACTCCTAGTAACAAATATTTTGAGAAAATGCACTACATGATGCTGTGACACATCGTCTATACTTAAATCAGGCTTGAGACTCCTCATGCCTCATCAGAAAAAAACCAAAACAGCTTATCTATGATTCCCCTGCCTAGTACTAAATCAAGGGCATGGAAGCCCCAAAGAAACAAATTTTGTCACAGACAGTTGCAACCTAAACTCATTTTCTTACTCTGTTTTTTATTACAGTTGCATAAGAGAAAACAGGAAAAATAAACACATCTCTCCCCTGCACTTCAGCTTTATGAATTTCCTTCCTGCAGCATGTAAATTGAAGTTACAAGGCCCTCAGTGTGCCTTTTCCGCCTGCTCTGCTCTGTTGTCAGCACTCTTCTCCCACACCTTCCTGAAACGGTAACAAACACATCTTCCTTTGTATCAGGCCCCACCCCCACCTTCTTTTCTTAGAGTTCTCATACTACTTCACATATAAATTTAGACTCTTTCTAGCATACAGAACATAGCTTATGACAGTTACCAAAACCCAAAATGGCTACAAAGCTGATTTAAAGGTTAGTCCATGTCTTGCCTGTTAGTCTAAAAGGGTACAAACTGATGGGGAAGAAATATAAGAGCAGAAGAAAAATGAAACCAAGTTAGAGGATAAAACCATCCTAAGAGAAGCCAAGAGCACTGCTGGAACTTTTCATCATACAGCCAAAAAAAATGTTCCCTGAACCTAAATGAACCCCTAAATGCATTTTAAACCTACACATACAGAATATCAGATGCTGAAGTGTCTGTGTATCTGCTATTCCTGTATTTCCACTCAGACACACACAGTTAGCTACCACCTTTGCTTAGGAAAAGCCAAAGCAGTTATAAGGAATATCAGTGCACAACTTTAATCAAAGATAAAAATATTTTAGATTTTTGAAGTTTTACTAGAAAGAATTTTTGTATGTAGTCGGATCAGAAAAATATGATTTAACTTTCTTGTTAAGTGTACCACGTCTAAAGTCTGTCAAATTTCCCTCTTTTAACTGAGACTTGCAGAGAGGAGAATGGTTAGTTCATTTCAGAAGGTATTCAAATGCAGATCAATCACACCTACACCTAAGCATTTCTTCCTTAAAAGCATATCCATACAGATTTTAATGGATTTGATATATAAGTAGTACTTTGGGCCAAGAATGATGCTTGTAGTGTGAATCATCACATTAAGAACTAGTGTAAAATATTTAAGCCGTTTAGAAAATGTTAGGATACTTAAATTCTTCTATAGAAAAGACCCCAAGAACGAGTGAAGCAAAGTGTATGTCCTGCCAGCAGTTAAGACTGATATATTGACCAAACACAAACAAAGTTAGCTTACCAAGTGATTTCCTCAGAACAGTATTTTCTTTTTTAATTGATAATAGTTTAAAAGAAATTGCCTAAAAAATTGTCACTTCCAAGGACCTTAAAATCTGTAATGCAAACACATGTTCTGAAACTTTCAACAAGCATGACAGGAAGCATCCCAGCAAGTTCATTCCCAAACTGACTACAGCTTAGCTCCTAATCACAATTAAGATAACTGAAATGGGGCAAATCCTTAAACTGATTATAAGATTAAGGAATACAGTTAAAGATACTACCAACTGCATGTCTGATACCTGCCAATTCCTTCCTACCACTGTAGGAAGGTTTCCATAGAACTGCCAGCACTTCAGCACATACTAGCAAACTGAGCCATGGTTAATGTAAACTCTGAACTCTTATCTGACTTTATACTCTTGACACCTATCAATAGAACCTGGCTGTAAAAATGTCTGATTAGTCTCGAGGTACCAAAATTGACACACTATATGCTAAGAACCAGAGGTCTCCTCATTAGCTGTGGCTCTAAGATGACAGATAGGTAAAGCAGATCAAGAGAAGCAAGTTAACTAGAAGATGCAGTGCTGTTTTCCTTTGTGACAGCAGCATCCACAAGGCTCTGCTTTTATCTAGGGATGTAGGTTTGATATGCCAACACTTCAGAAGCTCACAAACCTGTAATAAGTTAAAGAGAGTAAACAATATTGTGAACTTGCCCAGATTCTTGCATTATTCTTGTAATCTATTTGCCTCCTTATGCTCAAGCAAGCTTTCTGCCAAGAACCATGCAGCAGAAAATGAAGAATGACTATTAAGAGCTATCTCCACCCCCACACCTCCCCTCCCTTCCAACCCCAAATGTCAGAGTTCAAACGAGGAACAAATTCAATTTATTTGTTCCTCTATCTGACAACAGAAAGCTAGGGAAAAAAAAATACACTAAAGAACTTCCATCACTTGTTCCAAAGAAAATAAGCCTTCTACTTCAGTGTGAAAGCACAAATTACACTTTGGTACTATTTAAGGACATCTCTAGGCGTATCTAAGGATCCAGATGTATCCCAAGCAAATTGGTTGTATTTGGCATGCAGTTTACTGCGGTACTAAGTGAACTAAATGAGGACTAAAAGAGCATCCAATTCTGTCAATCAGCCACCAAATGACGTTGGTTGGTTTCATATCAGGAAGTGTTATGGCTTGCCTTCCTATGATGCGGTTTTAACACTGACAGCACTGGTGAGCTCCAGCTATTAGGTACGATCAATTAGGGAAACAACAAGCGCGCAGGCCTAGCACAACCACCAGTTTAAAATGCATTTAAACACCTGCCCCCACCTGTAAGAGCTTATTAATCGTGTTGTATGCGACTGTCAGCGCTGCAGTGCTTAACCGCAGCATAGCAGGACCTCAGTCTTCAAAGAAGTTGTTGGAGAGAGAACTAGTATCAAAGCTATTTGACGTCCTGTGCTCACACAGAGGAGCGGCACTCACGAATTCCGCCTTTGCGGAAAGAAAGGCTCCACCGCCCCTGTGACAGCCGGCGGGGCACAGAGCAGCGCTGGGAGCGAGAGATGACAAGTGTGAGACAGGGCTGGGCAGGCGCCTCCTTGGCAGGAGCCGCTCTCCCGGCACACGGGCACATTCACGCACCCTCAGCCCAACGCTGGGTAAACAAAACACCAGCACGGAGCCGAGCAAGGCGGTGACTCAGCCAGGAGAGCGAGATTCGGTCCCACAGGGTAAGGAATTCGGGGAGACGTGACCGGGGGCCCATCGGCGCTCCGTACTCACCAGCAAACAGTCCACGTTCACTTCGGATTTGGGGTCCTTCAAAGTCACGTCGATTTTCTCAAATCGAGACTCAAAACTTTCTCCCGTCGACATGTTTCCGAAGTTAAAAAGTTTCCCTTATTCCAGAGCAAAGTTAAGGTTAAAAAAATAATAATGATAAAGTAAAAAAAAAATAAAAAAATAAAAACAGGAACAGGCGAGCACAAAAGAGAAACTGCAGCCTGCACCAGGCTGAGGAAGCGCCTCCTGCGAGATCCCTTCAATCACAGAAGTCTCTGGGGCAAGTCCCCGCCAAGGGGGCAGAGAATCCAAGGGGAGCCCGCAGCAGGCGGGGGACGAGACTGCTTCTCCCCCTCCTCCAGGCACGCACGCAGCTTCCCGGGATGCTCACAGCTCCGCAGCAGCAGGTTTCCTCTCCCTCCCTCCTCTGCTCGGGCCCCACCGCCTCAGCATTCCCATTTTCCCAGCCGGGGAAGCCGTCCTGGGCTCCAGCGTAGCGGTCCCTCCTCCTCGCCCTGCTGCTGCAGCGCCGGCGGGTCGGTGCCAGGTTCCGGAGCGCGGCTTTCTTTCCGGTGAACCAGAAGAAACAACAGAAGAGGGGAAACAAAAAAAAAAAAAAACCAGAAAAAAAAAAAAAGAAATAAAAAAGAAGAGAAAAAAAGACAAAAGCCTGCAGCCACACTAACAAGGCAAAAATGGACGGAAAAATAAAATTTAGGGGAATCCTCTCGACGGCGTGTCTCAGCGCCGTGGGGTCGGTCGGTCCGTCCGTGGGCACGGGGCGAGGAAGCGAGGAAGGCACCGGGCGAGTTGCCCCCGCGGGCGGCGGACGAGTAACCTCACCGGCGGAACGGCCGCAGCAGCATCTTTCTTCCTCTCTCCTCCTCTCGCTGCCTCCCGCCGCTGCCAACGCCGGTTCAGCCCCTCCCTCTCCGCCTCTCGCTGCCTCACGGACGGGACGGCAGCCCGGACCGCCTCAGGACGGACCCGAGGCTGCGGCGTGAGAGGGGAGGGAAGGAGGCGGCTGAAGGGGAGGGGAGAGCGTGAGGTCCGGCGGCTGCAAGGGAACCTGCGAGAGGCACCAACATGTCCGCCTTCCTGTTTGAACAGTCGGGACGGGAGCGCATGCGCGGGGGAACGGCTCCGGTGCCGGCGGGGACGGGACGGCGGCAGGAGGTGCGCGCGCGCGGCTGGGAAGGAATCACAGTCACCCGAATCGGTGAGGTTGGAAAAGACCTCCGAGACCATCCGAGCCAACGTGTGACCGAACACCACCGCGACAACTAGACCAGGGCACTGAGTGCCACACCCAGTCTTTCCTTAAACACCTCCAGGGACCGTGACTCCACCACCTCCCTGGGCAGTCTATTCCAGTGTCTAATCACCCTTTCTGTGAAGAAACTCTTCCTAATGTCCAATCTAAACCTCCCCTGGCGCAGCTTGAGGCTGTGTTCTCTGGTCCTATTACTTGTTGCCGGGGAGAAGAGGCCGACCTGGCTCCAGCCTCCTTTCAGTGGTTGTAGAGAGCGGTAAGGTCACTCCTGAGCCTCCTTTTCTCCAGGATAAACACCCCCAGCCCCCTCAGCCGCTCCTCATGGGATATGCGCTCCAAACCCTTCACCAGCCTCGTTGCCCAGGTGAAGGAAAAAGCGGGAGCGAGCGGGAGGCAGCGCGTTCGGCTCGGCCCGGCCCCGGTGGGACCGCCCGGGATCCCCCTTCCGGGAGCCGCTGTCTTTGTGTGCCCGCCCCCGCCCGGCGGTTCCGGCGGGAATTGCGCGGAGCCCAGGGGCCGCATCCCGCCGGGAAAAGCGCCCCTTGTCGCGGGCTCCCCGTGCCATGGGGGGATGTTGCCGCCGTGTTTCTGCCCCGGCTCCCCAGAGGCGCCTCAGCGCTGGTGGCTTTCGCCGCCTCGGCACGGCACGGGGACGGGCACGGGCACTGGCACGGGGGGACAAGTGGCAGTGAGGGTCACCCCAAGAGCTGTTGCAGGCTCCATCCTTGCGGATCTTCAAAAGCCAGGCCCCGGGCAGCCGGCTGTCGGTGGTCGTTAGGTGATCCCTCACTGCAGATATTCCAGAACCACATGGGCACAATCTTTTGCCGTTTTTTGGGATGATCCTGCTTGAGCAGGGAGATTGGACCAGATTACCCACTGTAGTACCTTTCCAGCTTGACCCATTCTGTGATTCTGCGGTTCTGTCCTACCTGATCAGGGGGACTGGAGAAGTTGGCCTCCAGAGATCCATTTCAGTGGCAGCCACTCTGCCATTGTGTGTGTCCAGGGAAGGAGAGGCCAGCTTCCACAGTGCCAGAAGTTCAAAGCATTCTGGTTTATGTCCAGACAACAGCAAGGTAGCACACCAACAGAAAGAAGAGATACCAGCACTAAACATGAACCTGTGCAGCCTGTGTTGGTGTTTCCAATTCAAACCTTACCCTCAGACTGCAGCAGGGACCTTTTCTTCAAATAAAGAAACAATCACAGAATCCCTTAGGCTGGAAAAGACCTCTGAGAGCATCCAGGCCAACCTCTTGACCGAACACCACCGTGTCAATTAGAACATGCCATTAAGTGCTACATCCTGTCTTTTCTACAGCACCTTCAGGAATAGTGATTCCCTCATCTCCCTGGGCAGTCCATTCCAATGTTTAACAACATTTTCTATGAAGAAATTCCTCCTAATGTCCAACCTGACCTTCCTGTGGGTCAGCTTGAGACTCAAGCAAAGTAATGATTTCAAATATTACTGGACAGAGGCCACTGTACTGTTTCAGTTCTTCGACTTCCATTGCAGTTCCATAAATGGCAATGGCATTTTTACAAAGATCACTATAAATCGCATAGAGTCATTGATCTCTGGTCACTGGACAGTTGCCAGTAGCAACTGAATCATTATCACTAGAAGTTATTTTCCATGTCTTGGTTAGGAAACAAATTATTAGCCAAGTGTTAGAGTGTTTAGCTATTCAGTATTGGATGTCAGTACTTGCTGTCTTGCCTTTATTCAGAAAAAATAAGAAATGGCATTCTACATTTTACTTATCCACAGCTGTCTGCATCTTTGTTTCTGTTTTCTGCTGAGAAGTATGTTCAGTTAAAGCAAAAATACAGGTTACAGCAACTGTATTTTTGTAATTTCCTGCTCTGTCGTTTTGTGCTGGCTACTACCACAGCCCTTTGATTCAGAGGGTTTGGTTGTTCTTGGAAATGCAGATGTTCCATTTCAGCAACCACAGTCCAAAGAGAACATTTCTGCAAGCTATAGGGTGTAGGCTTGGGATCATTTCATATGTGAAGCAGTAAGTAATTTCTAGAATACATAGAAAATGTTTCTTGCAGTCTTCATCTAAAGCAAGATGAAAATCATCACTAGAGATACAGAGGCTAATTCACAGTGTTCTTGGGCACCTGATTTAGGCACTAGGGATGATGCCAGGCCTCAGCTGGGTGATTTGAGGCACCTAGCTGAAAACAATGCAAAATTCATGAACCTGTAATAGTGTATGGAAGAGGAAGCCTGATTCTGCAGCTTAGTGGGCAGGATCACCACTATGATCAACAGATGCCACTTATGTGTTTTATCCAATGTCTGTGGGAAAACTTACAGGTACTCTTGGAAATGCAAAACACCTTGCATCCTCTCCAGATCTCCCTGAAACAAAGCTACATGGGTCTTGCTCTGTCTTGCTCTTTGCTTCTTTGCTTTTTTTTTTTTTTTTTCCTTACAGTGGCCCAGATTCAACACAGAAAGTGGAGAGAAGCACCATCCCATTGTTTGGCAACTTGGAGAATTCACAGAGATGAGAGCTGGGCATCAGACAGGCCCAGCCTCACATCCTCACATGTTTTTTTCCAGTGAAGGATCTTGTCTCTGGGGCAGTATACCTGAGAACTTCTACCAGTGTTTGTGGTGAGCAAAGCTGCTGTGTTTGTGTTCATCTGCGTGCAAACTCTGTGTGTTTCAAACATGTCTGTCAGACTGGGCTTTTCTCACAACTGTGGTGGACTAAAAGTGCTTGTCTGTCTGTCTCAAATAGAATAGAATTTGTGTGGGAGGTACTCATGCAGCTGTCTAGGAAACTCTGAGCACTGCTTTGAAACTGTAAAATGCTTTGGCTACCAGCATCAAAAAGGATAATAGATTCTAATTTTTAAAAGCAGGTATGGGTTAAGTGTCCAGTGTGATAAAGTATTCACGTTGTAACGTGAGAGTGTAATGTAATAGTTTTTAATCCAGAGAACACTCATTCACATGCTGGGATCTTAAAGCCCATTTTCACATACTTCAGTCAGACTATTTGTATCTATATGATTAGGAAACTTGCATATTTCTGGCATTGTTCCCTTAGAAATTATATGAATCCCCATCCTACACAACTAGCTACTGCATTGAACTTTTGAACATAGAATTGTTTTGTTTTATCTTCCTGATAAATAAACTAAAAATGAGTAATTTCTACTTGTTGCTTTTGTTATGTCACATTTTGGATTGAACTAGGTTTTGTTGAGTGAGATATGAATTACTCAACATATACATTACCTGAAAACAGAGCTGATAAAACATGCAAACCTAAAAGATCATTTTTGCTCTCTTCAAAACCATGTCATCTCTAATTCTTGAAAGAGTCTCAAAGTAAGTTGATGTCCATACAAAGTAAACTAACAAACTGATAATCCTAATAAAACCAAAACCATGGTCCTCATATCCATATTCTCTTGTTTTATAAGATATTTAAATGTTCTTTCTTCTTCTGGGATACAAATTGACACTGATTTAAGAACTGATTGTTTGGCAGAGATTGAAATTTCTTATTAAATACAGAATATCAATAAACTGTTGAATGGCTACACTGGCTTCCTCTAAACCATAATAAAATACTTATAAAAAGTGCAAGTAATACTGTTTATTTCGCAAATAACATTCTTGTACATGAGAGTCATAAAACTGTGCATGTAAGAGGTTTCAGTAATGCTCATTTCAGGAACATTTAGCAAACAGCAAGAACACAAGAACAGTGGAATACTCCAAGTACTGGCTCAGCCCTCTCTGAGCAGGTACTGTTACTCCCATCCTCTTGTGAAAAAGCTAAGAAGAATTAAGCAAAAGAGCTTGTAATAAAGTCAAAGGCCATTTACATTTTTCAGGTCACTGAGTGTGCACATTAAAAGGCATACACTCTCAGAATGAGAAAACAGGCTGGGACACCCGTGTTCCTGAAGTAGTTGCTGACTTCAGAAGAGTTGCACAAGACAGAAATGAGACTATATCCTGTTCACCATATTAGGCCAAGTTAGTAATGCATGAGGTCCCCTTACATTCAGCTTCCAATTTAGTCAGCATGAAGGTTAAATCACATCATATTAAGCCTGCCTTGGTCCACCGCCCTCTCTCCTTCTTTGCCCTGCAAAACTAGCCTCTGCTCCTGTCCTAGGGACAGTTAATAGCACAGGCCAGTGTGGCTTGAAGCCCTGAGAGGAAAACTGGTCAACAAATCCAGTCCTTGGGCAAAATATTTTATCATTGCTAAAGCCAGTCTGTGCAACAGGCTACTTGCAGGAGCTTCCTGCTTCAGGCAAGGTGTGATGGATGCTCAAGCAGAGATCTGAACTGACTTTGAGTAATGATAAAGTCACACTAGCATTGATCTTAGTGTGCTTGCAAAACCTGAAAAGTAAAGGCTGCGTTAGGTAATGAAAGCTGGTGTCTGTAAGTAGCTGATTTAAAGTTGCAGTCACAGTGGTGACCACACTGCAGCCCCCTCACCTCCCTTGAGGACTCACCTATGCACTGAAAAGACTCTTCAGGGAATTACAGACTGAAAGCTTGAAGTACAAAGTGGTCTGAGCAGTGAACACGTTAAAATGCTCTATGAGTAAGAGAGAGAAAGTAAAGAAATGAGAGAGATATTAGTCATAATTCAGCATGCTGAGAAAAGTCATCTTGGCTCTTGATGAGGCAAAACATATGACCTATAACAGAAATAGAATCAAAGTGGCCTGAGCAATAAGAACTGCTAGCACAAGAAAACCCTTTTGCATGTAATTGATCAAAAGAGAATTTACTATGGGTAAACACAACCAAAGCAGTATCTTTCAAATCTGTTGGCAAACATATATTTGATGTTGAAACAGTGCAACATATACCTATAAGTATATAAATGTTTTTCCTGCATGTCACCAGATTTAATAAAGGTGTGAGGCTCCAGGCTTGTGGCCTTTTCTGTTCCAATGTATCCCAGCTTCCCAGCAGAGGGTAGCTGCTGCTGTTCCCTATTACAGTGCATTTTCAAGCACTGTAGTACTTGTGCTGGAGCCCTGAGGAGAACCTGCTCCCACTGCCTGCGAGTGGTGAGTGGTGAGTAAGAAATGGGGCACCTGAATCTGAATCTTTGTTGTAAAACTAGAAATAGGGGGGGGGGGGGGGGGGGGGGGGGGGCGGAAATCACCTTTTGGAACTTCATGGCTCAGTTTGATGGAGAGGATCCAGTTTGAAAACAAACTTCTGCAAAGGAGGAAGTAAACTGGACGGCATTGTCTGTTCCAGTGCAAACGCAGATGTGTTTGCTGCCAGCAGACAAGGGCATCGTTGTACAAACAGCATAGACACTCCCAAAGTAACTTCTGTTGTATCTGGAAAGGAGGGCAGCTGTGAGCCCAGAGATAGATAGTAGCTCCCATATCTGGTCACCATATGGCTTAGGCCAACATCAGCCACAAGTGCATATACAGCACAGGCTCCCTCTGCTTTTATGCTTTAAAGGCGCAGGAAAAAATCTTTTAACCAATCAATGTATGTCAAAAGCTCACAAACTGATTTGAAAGCAAATCAAAATTCCACTGGAATGCTGAAAGATTCATACCCTAGAAAGGACCATTTCCATGGCAAATGCTATTTTCCCGTTAAAGCCCCTTGATGGGTACAGAAAATGTCAATATACCAGAAATTCTTCCTTGAGAAAAAGCTTTTTTTATTTTCACTATCCCAGGGCTTAAAAATGGCCCAAGTACTTCTGTTGGAAATCTTTGAAAAGCCAAACAAATTCAACTCTAAGTCAACAAAAAACTGTGGAAAAAAATTGCCTGAAAAAACAAAGGTTTCAGAAATGTAGGAGTATATTAAAACAGGAGCTAAAAAGTAATCTCCTTGTGGTCTCATTCACCAGGATATAAACAGAAGTAATACATCTTTTGTGTCTATATATTTACATTGTCTAAATGGAAATATAAATAAATATGTATTTCTATTGAAAGTAGAGTCATTATCATCATTTTAGACCTCTTAAAAGCTATCATGAATCCGATTTTCTGCACTGCTATTATCTTGTTAACTGTGAATCACCACTGAGATTAAGGAGTTTTCTTCTTATTTCTCCAGTTCATAACCCTAAGTGCTCTCTCCTAAAACAAATTTCTCCCACCCCACCTTACTCTTACTTCCCTGGCATACACATATCACATTTCCTCTCGTCGGATTAGTTTTGCAGTCCTTGCTCAAATAGTTCTTCTGAAGACAAAAGTTAAAAGTAAACTAGGCTGAGTTTAAAAGTAAACTAGCTTCGATTGCCCTGGCTTTGTTTTTATGTATGCTGTCCTAATATCTACACTCCTTGTAAATGCTTTCCTCTGATGAAGACTATGACAAATCCATAAAAAGCCAGGTTTTTTGTCTTGGGCCTGGGAAATATTTAACAGATTCAGCCCTTAACAGATAATTAACTTCTAAATGACACATCTCATAACTTTGCTGATATAAACAGAGAGGGCTCCGTGTGATCTTTTTCGGGACAGAATGGCAGAAGTTGCCAATCCTGACACTCACAGTGTGAAGATTCACAACACAAGTCATAGACAATTGCTTTATATCATGAAGCGTCACGAGATTCTACATGTCTCGTCTTAAATTAAATGTACTCAAATTCCATTAAATATGCAGTTTTAAAAAATGCATGTGTTTCATATGACTATCTTCTGGATATTAAAAAAAAAGTTTAGTCGCTGAAAAAGAATTCAAATTCACTGCAACTTCAGGAATTATAAATCAGTTAAGTTAGTAATTTTCTTATGAATTCTCATAACTAAATCCCAGAAGCTGATTTTGTTCACAATTGGGATATTGTTAAATTCTTTTTTTAATCTCATGCCACTAGGCAATCGGTTAACACTTACTTTATACCAATGCTACCACTGTTGTTTTCTTTACAGAGCTCTGGTACTCTTTGAACACATCTATAAGGTTTGAGAGAGTCTAGTCTTAGACAACAGAGATTATTTATATATTGACTTTTATTATAATTCTGTTTTCATTTGGCCAAAACAACCCAAACCCCATAAATGAAAAATTTACAGGTGTGATCATAGACAGAAAACTATGTGTATGAAAGTGTGAGCAAGCTCTTTCTCATCAAAGAGTTAATCTTATTCTTCTTATTCTTCTCTTCCTCCCCTCTCGGAAGACACCAAACTTCCTTCTTCCTGTGATAAAATGCTATGCAAGTCTGTTGGGTAATTCAACTCTTGCTACTCAGAAGATGGCAATTTTATATCAGTTTTACCTCATTATTTGGCTTCTTTATTATTATAATTATTATTTATTATGATTATGGTTACTTCAAATCCCCAGAACTGCCTTATTTGAAATGGAGAAGAGAAATAGAACAAGAACAAATAGCCTGAAGTTGCAGGAGGGAGGGTTTAGATTGGATATTAGGAAAAAGTTTTTCCTGACAAATGAAAAGGATTGTCCAGTATTGAAATAGGCTGCCAAGGGAAGTGGTTGAGTCTCCAGCCTTGGAGGTATTTGAAAGATGTGCAGATGTGGCACGAGGGGACATGGTTTAGTGATGGACTTGGCAGTGTTGGGTTAATGGTTGGACTTTTCCAACAGAAACCATTCTATGATTTTATAGACTCCTAGTTTGATTATAGCAAAAATAATTGTCAAAGGGACAAATCAAAGGCCAGGAAGAGGCCATTTCAAAAATGTAGTAGATGCAAAGTAACACCTTCTTGATGGAGAGTTTTTAGGCAGAGGGGAAAAAGAGCCAACTCAGTTTGTTTTTTCCAGAGTCAAATAAAGCCCATCCACCAGGACTGGAGAATGTCAGCATTGTCCTAAGCTGCCTCTACACCATAAGAATAGATGAGGCTGCTCTATAAAGCACTGGATTAAAAAAAGTACAAGGTGATTGACTCATCCGTGGCCCATAGCCATACTCATACTTGCAAAATTGCCTCTGGCTGATGTTCTAGAACCTTTACCACAGAAACAAAAGGTACTGTGGCAAACAAAGCTGTCCCTCAGGAGTCTTATACAATGAAAACAAAGCTGGGAACATGCATATGCAAAGCAGTATTTGTAAAGAGTTACATCATTACACCTTTGCAGTCACTCCAATTTTTGTGCCAAACTTCGCTGAAATTATGGAATAACTCAGAACTAGACTGAGGTCTTTTAAACAGATTATTGAAACTGTAAGTACTATGTCCAAATTATTATGGAGTTTGAGTTTTTTTTAATGAAAATGTCTTTTGTTTACCTGTTTGCATGGAGTTCCCAGCACTCCTTGGTGGTGGACATGCCATCATTTTATATTCCTTTGAAGGCAGAAATGTTATACTGTAAAATATCCACAGCAGCTTAGACCACATCCACAACATTTTGACAGACATGGTTGTATAATCCAGCTGGCTGAAGTCAAAGCAGGTAACATGATTTACCTACTAGCCCCAGGTGTTAAGACCAGAAATTTATCCTTTGCTTGTCAATGTGCATGCAGAAAAGGGACATACACCTCTGTAGCTCCAGACTTACCTGAGCTAGTTTCTAGCAAGCTGGCTGATGCACCTACAGTGACACAATCAGCCTCCACAGACCATCACGTTATTTGCCCAGGCCCCAAATCCCACTTCCTGCTGAAGCTTTGTGCAGCTGTTCCTCAATCAGCTGGATTATACCATCACATCTGCTGAGCACGGCATGGACATGGTCTGAATTCCTATGGGCATTTCATGGTGCTGGGAGCATAATGCTGCTACCTTCACATGTAGAAAATGATGGCACCATCACCACAGGGGCCTGCTGGGCACTACTTCAAGTTGGATAAACACAAGACCTTTTCACAGAAGGAAACCTGAACTCTGTTATAGTTTGGATATGGTACTTGTAATTTCAGTAACTTGAATATAGGAATCTGTCCAATTATAAAAAATCATGCAGTTATAACAGTCAGTGGTCAGTGATGTTATCTGCACTGTGGGTAACTATGGCAAGAATTTCTTGTGGCCAGTATTTCTACTATTTGATGACCTCATGATTTTTTTTTTTTTTTGTTTGTATTTCCTTCTTGACTCACTCCCAAAAGGCACTGAAGCATCACAAACTTATCACTCACACAGCAATAACTGCAGCTGTCCTTAAATCAGTTTTGCAAACCTGTATCCAGAGCATCACCTACCAGGAGGGTGCGTACTCTGCATCCTGTTAAGTTGAAGTCCCCCACTTTCTTTTGATGTGAGCCATGGGATCCAGTCTTTCATTTGGGCTTCTTTAGACTAGATTGAGTCTGAGGGGGAGTGCCTGCAAAGCACTGGAGATGATGCCACACCATGGGAAAATTAGGAAAGAAATGTATGTCTCCTGCAGTGTGGGAGACAATCAGCTATTAGCCACCATTCTTCTCAGCTGGGTGGAGGTTTTAATCCCCCCACTTCACCCTGGGCAGCCAGCAGATCATTTCACAGCAGTCATCTTTATAGCTCATCTACGTGAGCATGGTGGGGTGCCTTGTACTTCTGAACACACATTTCGTTAATGTCTCTTTTCATGTCCTGATCAGACTATTGCAAAACCCCACACGCAGACTCCCCAAAATGAGTCATGTCTGCCGGCAGGGATGTCTGCAAGATGTCTCTGCAGAGGTGCAGAGCTGTGCAGGAAGCGTGGGAGAAGACCACCCTGGCACAGCACAAAAGCTTATTTATTAGAAAGAATGCCTTAGTGGAGCAGAGAGGGCCTAGCAGGTCTACCCCAGGGGGCAATCCATTAGCTTCCAGGTAAAATGTAGTGGGTTCATTGTGACCTCCAAAGTCCGACTGCCATGGGGGCTGCCCCTCTATGAAATATGTCTCCCCTTGCATCTGCAGAGAACTGAACTTTTGCTCTGGAAGGGTAATCCCCCAGTGGAACTTGAGACACTGGAACATGATCTGCTCTGCATATCCAGGTCTCCAACTTTTCCTTTCTTATGGCATGTTCTTATTTGTCTGGTTTTACACCCACTGTCCATGAGATTTTTCCTGTACATCAAATCTGACGCTGGGAAAAGGAGCTGCATTACTCATACATAATTTCAAAATTGTGGGCAAACTGGATGGTTTCTTGCTCCCATAGACATATGACTTCATCATGTCTATCTTCCCAACTTCATGCACTGATACTCTTTGCTTCAGAGGCCTTATCACCTGCTGAAAAAGAATTCCTTCCTTATCACCTGTTAAATTGAAGGATCAGTTGGGGCAGCCATGTGGCATATCTTGGTTTCTGTCAGCCAGTAAGTTAGCTGTATTCAGTTTCAATAACATGGCTTTTCTTAATATGTTCATTCATGTTTTGTTGTTTAAATTAGAAAAAAATAGGTTGGCATGGTAAAATTCAGACCCTCTAAAACATAGTAGACTAATACAATAATGCCTTGATATTGAACAAATGACAAATATTTTCCCCTTTGACTCCAGAGTTTTCCACAGAGTAGTTACCTGAGCAATTTACTCCGGTTATTCATGAGTAAGTTTGATTAGCAGTATATTAATTGCTGAAACCCTCTGGTTTGTTGCTATTGTCCATAAAGGATAAAAAAAGCACTTAGAAAGCCCAGTCCTACAATTTAAACTCACTAAATTACTAGGCCAAATCTCTATTCAGAAATTGTTCCATCCTATTCTATATGCTTTCTCACTCTGTTTCCTCTCATCTTTTTCCAAACATGTATTGGACAACTTACATGCAGAAAATAATATCTGTAAGACTTACCCTGATTTTTAAAATATTTATTCTCCTGTCGATCAAAACACACCAAAAAAATCCCCAAAAACAAACAAAAAACCAAATTACAAAGCTATGTGCAAACTGATAGAGAAATGCTAATGCAAATTTACCCATCTTTCACACTCAATAGCTGTTTCTAGTACTCTGTCTTTGTCCTTAGGATTTAATTAAATCTCTCACAGAAAACAGAATTTGCTAGTACTTGACCTTTGTTTTCAGAGCCCCGAAACACAAAAGGCATTTAGAATCAATGACAAGGCACAAAACACAACGCACTCCATTTAGCGCTCAGGGCAACACAATGCTCATCCTTTATATGGAGAGACCCTGGGTTAAAAAAGGATTAAAATTAAGCCACAGTATTCTTTTCTAGGTTGTCTCCTGAAGAATCACCACTGCTGCTTCAACCTGATTATATGTTTTGCAGTCCATCAGCACATGATGGCCAATGCTACCCCTAAAGTAATCTTTTTTTCACTACATAAACTATATCTCCACTCTTTATTTGCCTTCACTGGCTTCCTTCCTGTCGTAATTCCTCACTGCAAGCTCCTCACCCTCCACTTGAAGACCAAACACAAACTCCCGGCTCCCATTTCTGCTCCCACTTCCCCTTCCTCCCATCCGGGCCGCCTACAGCCAACTTTGTTCCAGCAGCCTTTCTGCTTTTGTTTCCCAGCTGCTCTCTCCTGCATCTCTTCAGCTGCTCTTTATACCACTTATATCCCTTTCCTACATGGCTTTTTGCAGAGATTCTTCACACTTTCTCTTCCTTTTCTCTCACTGATTTCTTGCTGGATTTTTTTTTCTTCACTTTGGTGTTAATGGCAGAGAAATGGTGGATTTATGATATATAGTGAGAAAAAATTTAGTTCTTGCAGAACTCATGGAAGCAAGTCTGAAAATTAACACTTAACTAAAACAAAAACTGGTAGAAAGCTAATTAAGAGAAAGCATGATGTTCAATGGCCTTGAACTACATAGAAAAAGGCCACTGAATGAGAAGCTACAGAGAATAATTTGCTTCTGTTCATGTTAACAGGGGATAGTAAACCACACATTAATTATATTCCTCGAATTAGAAGGAGTTTTGAGAGTGAAACTCTCCTTAGCCCTCGCAGAGTGGCTCACAGTAGGAGAAAGGTGTGCTCTGCCTGTCACACCAGCCAGCCAGGCCCTTAACATTTCCTTCTGTGGATCTCTTACTCATTTACCATCCCACAAGCTGCAAGACAGCCGTTCACAGCTTCTTTCCCACCCAGTGGAAGGCTACACCTCTGCCTGCTATCCATGCAGTTGGGAAAAGTTTGTCTGCTTCCCTGAGCTAAAAAGTGTCATTCTTGTATCTTTTAAAATATTGTCAGTCAGCACAGCTCACAGTCCAAAGGTTCACAGCCTGGCTTTTAGCTTAACTAGAACCTGGGCATGTTTTTGATTGGGTTTTTGAGTTTGTTTTTTTTAATGTGGGAGTAGAAGAAGCAACAAATACAACCTGATTTATTTGAGGGAAATAATTTAATAATAACAATAATTTAAATTATATTGTAACTCAAGTTATTGCCACCAGTATCCTGCAGAAGGACCACCAGGTTTGCTCTGGCATTTTTGACCCGACCCCCCCCCCCCCCCCCCCCCCCCATAATATTGCTCACTGCAATTTATCCTGCTGAGAGGCCTCCTACCTCCTGGGATACCTTCAGGGATACCTTCAGGGATACCTGGGTCTGGCCCATATGGTACAAATCACATATTTTAAGCCTTCTGTAGGAAAAGGTGTCCAAAACTTATGAAAACAGAAAAGACTGGGGGAGATGCATTGGCACTCGTCCCATTTCCATCTTCTCTGTTGGTTAAACACTATTTTAACCAACTACTATTTTTTTTAAGAACAAATTATTCTTCCGGTCACTTCAACAAATTCCTAAAATCTACACAAAATCTAAGGACTTTTAAAGGTCCCTTCCAACCCAAACACACAAACACACACACACACACACACAGAGGAATCCACCTCTGCCTCTGCTGGACCTCTCCAGCAGCAGCTCTGTTGGCAGGAGCTGCTTCGAGGATGTGTGAATCACTAAGGAGTTCCTAGTTTCTGCAGGCTGATTAACCAGGTGCCAGGCAAGTTGCAAGGCTACAACCCCCAGCCGGAGGGACTCTCTTGCTCATGGTCCTCTGCCGGGCTCTGCACAAGCAGGGGCCTGATTCTGCAGACAGATGAAGGGGGAAAAGGCAGATGTTCTCCCGAAGGAAAAAACCACATGAACTGAAGACACATCCTGTACCACGACCGCACATGCCTACAGAAAATGCTCCACATTGCTCTGCTGCAGAAGCTGCCTCTCCAGGATTTGTATTTCCTTTGATTTTCTTATGACCAGAAAGGGCAAATAACAAATTGGGAATCAAATGCAATACCCACCCCTGAAACCCTCTGCATTTAACAGAAACCAGCTGGTTTTCTGCAGCATTTTTACAGTAATCTATTAAGTTATTTTCAGACTGCTTGAACCAAGAATAGCAGTGAATGTCAAGTCCTTCTATGCATGGCTGTACCCTTCATTTCTCAGTGAGATACATTTCCAGGCAAGTGTTAGGCCTCGACAGCTATATCAAACGTTCAGATCAGGAAATGTTGTGTCCAAGAGGTAGATAATTCCCCCCCCTGCTGTGGCCAGAAACACACAATATTTTACAACCCAGCTCCTCTGTTTCTTCCCATCACATATGCCAGGCACCACTGTTTTCCTTATTCAGTCTTTGTCCAGAGTTTTGACCTCTGATTGACTTTGAAGTTTACATATGAGGAAAAACAGTCAGGCAGCTGCTAAAACAAGCGCGGGAGAGATCAAACGGTTCTGAAAGAATTAAAAACAAACAACTTTTATCTTTTTCTTTTGTGTTTACCAATACATTAACAGATCCAGATAGATGGAGAGATACTCAAATGCGCATACATATATGTTTAAATGGTAATGTTAAAAAATTACATTAAAGGATATTGTTTAGAAGGATAAGGAAATTATAAAAATTAGGAAATACCAGATTAAGACTGCTATGCTAATTTCTTTCTGCTACTGGGTGTGATTATCCTGTGTTGTACAGAATGAGGCATGCATCCTGTGGGAAAGTCTAAAATCTGACTGTGTCATGGAAGGGTTTGTAAGAAAACATATGCACATGGGGAGGGACAAAAAAAGATTGTCCAGAGAGTCTTAAATCTGCCACTTTCTGATGTATCAGGAACAGAACTGTAGCTTATGTGGCACTATTTAATGACTGGAGCATAGGGAATTGGATGTTCTAGCTTGTTTTCAAGGGAGAAAAAAGCTAGCAGAGGGAAGTCCCCTGTGACATGCATAGAGAAACACAGACTCTTGCCATTTATTGAGTCATTGCAGACGTTTAATTAATTGGGTTTGAAGTATCAGGCATAAAGATGAGTTATTTGGTCTGGAGCTGGAAGACCACTTAGTAGAAATCAAGTTTTGTTTCCTCTATCCTACTAAACCTTTTTAAGCTTCATCTATATTAAACTGAGTCCAGAAATTTCATTCTGCTTTTGCTGTACAATTTCTTCTAATGCTTAATCTTCTATTACTGTTTTAGTGTCAGCAAGAACTCGGGTCTTTAAAACAGTGATGTTTCCCAATTACTATTCTGGCAGACTGCCTTGACCTTTCCTAGAGAAACCAACAAGAGAAAAGCAGTGGTGGTTCCCAACAGTTTCCATCTCAATGACTCTCACATAGAAATTCACAGAACACAGGAAAAATGTTGTCTCTGAGATGAATGACTTTGAATTTCAAAGGTCTGCTGAAAGTAATAAAGATGTTAAACTTTCCAAAATATGTCAAATTTCACAAATACCTAAAAATATTTCTGCAGATACCATGTAAGTATGAGTAATGATCTAAATCAGAACATTTTAATTGACAATGGAGTTCTATTTGGTTTGTGAGACATTTCCTTTCTTTTTTTTTTTAATAAGATTACTCTGGCTTATATAATATGAACTCTGTAGGGCTCTATAACTTGTGGCAGCAGCAAACCAGTCTGTGCATTCTCCTGCCTCTTGATACTGCTTGTAAATGTAAGGTAATTTCCACAGTCAGTTAATTCAAATCTGCTTTCTTAAATGCTTAAAAAACAATAAGTTATAGGACGAAAATTCTACCAAATCACAACTCCCTGTGTGTCTTTTTGCCTTTCTGCCATAGATACGCCATTGTCTCTTATATAGGCTGCAAAAGGACCAGTTTGGATAAATGTAAATACATTTTCCTGTGGTTTGGGGTTTTTTTTAATGCTGAATCTCACAGATTGTTAAGATAATTTTTGTAGAGCAAAGTAGTAGTATAAACAGAAGTAAAATTGTCTTTTCAGTATTAGCTTCAGAGCTGAAGCAGTTTGTGTACAGTTATCTTTTCCATCTATCCCTTGGGCATAAAGGCAGTGAAAGAATTCCTAAAGAGGGGAAGGAAATTGCGTTGGTCAAGATCAAATTGCAAGCATGCATAATTTGATGTACTGATGACTGTCCACCAGATATCACAGCAGGAGACTTGCCAAGATGTTAATTGTCCCAAGTACTGGAGTTTGATGCTTAACAAACATCTCAGTTTCATTGTGGAATGAAAGTTATGACAGCTGGAAAGACTCCTTTTCTTAGTTGCATGTGCAGTAGTGAGTAGCATTGAGAGAAAACCTGATTTTAAATGAAAATGTCTTCTGCTTGCAAATAGTAGTTATTGGTAGGGTTACTAGAGAGAGAGGAAATGTAACTTCATAGCTTCAGTATGTGGAGTCAGTATAAAACTCCAGGGTTGACTTTGTGGCTTCAAATCAACTCGGACACTAGGGGAGCACGTAATTTTTTGTAGCTCTTTCCACTTTTGAAAATGTCAGGTTATATCTTGTAGACAGTCCCACAGTGAAGTCCTTGTATAAAACAAACCTCTATTTCACAGTCTTTGCATAGAAGTCTGCAGGTTGCAAATCTGGCATACCGCAAGTTGGTAGATGTCATTTGTCACCTCTCAGGTCCAGACATACGAGCCAACAAACAAACTGGCTACATTTTTTACTGTTTTTTGAAGCAAAGGGGTCAGTCAACAGCCCATTAAAAAGACTTACGGTGAATAAAATATTTCTAAACACAGAAGACTCCCATAATCTGACTTCTGTTTAGCAAGCCTGCTATTCATCACCCCAGTTCTGAGCAGTGTACATAAGGAGAAGAAATACTTCGCTATTTAGGACAGAAATTTTTCTCACTTTGATGTCTAGGATTTCATCCCAGATATTGAGAAAACTCTGGCTACAGTAATTGTAGATCTGCTGGTTGTGCAGGGAGCATTAGCCTGTAACTGTTGTCCAACTGGAGAATGGTATGGCCTTTCTCTCTGATATTTCCCCTTACCACCAGATGGAGAAGAATCCTTCAACACAAATGTTACCACATCTGATTTGTTGTAGTTGTTACTGTGGAAATTGTACACATGGGCTTGGATTCTGTTTTTGGCTGAAGCAGGTTAAACTGCAGAGGGAATAACTGGAATTAACCAAGAGCTATCACACATATGCTGGATTACTGAAGCATGTAGGTGATCAGCATTTCCCATGTGCACCAGTAAAAAAAAGGCAAGTCCTTTTTCTGCAATAATCCTAATTGAATTTCAATGTTCTTCTGAAATAATAAAAAAAAGTGGTAGTTATGTTTATCCACAGCATATATTCATAATTGTTTCGGTTTTCTCTCTGTGTAAAACTACACAGAAAAAAATTATCTGGGTGGAATACATGAATTATTTCATTTGCTCATGAAACTGGTATCTTTGTTATAGTATTCCTATACAGAGTTGTTGGAAACTGGTATCTTTGTTATAGTATTCCTATACAGAGTTGTTGGAAACAAATGTAAGGGCAAATATCAATAAATAATGTTGGGAAAAATAATGATATCAAACAAGAAGAATTACTGGACTGTAGTGACTGAAAGCTGAATCTTCATCAGAAATACATCCAGATATCTAAAAATAGTGTGTACTTCAAAGCTCCATACATCCATATTGATGATGAGAAATAACAGCCATACTGTGGCCATTCCACAATCACTACTGGTTCCTGAAATGCTTGTCTATCTGCAAGAGATACTGTCCAGCAATCTCAGCTGATCAAACTGTTAAGCATTTTCTTCCAAAGCAAGAGAATTTGGCATCAGCCTGGATCTCAACCTGGGGTAGGCAGGATGAGTTGTGAGCTGGGTAGAGCAGCTGTTGATCCTGTTTTTGTTTCCACTGCTGCTTGCAGGGAGTTATTTACCCTGCTACACTTCATAGGCTGCTCCAAATTGCCATGAGGCTTTTCTTTCTTTCTGCAGCATTCAAGAGAGGCAGGTCTGTAAATTGTCTTCCTCTGACTACTCTGAATCACGTTAACTTGCTCTTTTTTGTAAGCATACCCCATAGTGATAACAGAATTCAATCAGGCGGGCAGTGTTGCTGTGCCTGCCCTTCCCCATGTGCACCTACATTCCTGTGTTCACCACCTCTTGGGGAGCTCATACCAGGGAGCAGCTTTACCCCCAGCACCAGGGCAGCTCTTGGGACTCTCCTGCTGCAGGTGCAGGGAGGAAAACCCTACTCACCTCCCTCTGGGGAAGGCATAGCCTGTGAGAAACCTACACAGCAGGGAGGCCATCCTCTAAGAGAAAAATCCCCTTGGACAGTTTTGTTTCCAGCTGCCAGGGAAAATACTGACATTTATCTGGGGCACTGGTGCCAAGTTACATTTAGGCTTGTTCATGCTCAGGAACTTTTTGGCTTGGAGAGAGAAGAAAAATAAAGCAGTTAGGCCACAAGGCTCTTTGCTGCCTTTCATTTTGTCCCTCTGGGCTGCTGCCTTTTTCCTTACTCCACAGCAATTCATGTGGGAGGGGAAAGAAGTGACTGTGGCAGAAAGGCACAACAGAAACTGGAAGCAGGAACCTGCATATTAGGGCACGGTGACCAGCAAATCTGCCAGGAGCTGGTGATAATACCGAGGGCACAGTAACCTACACTTACAGCTAGGAAAATTACTTCATGTGCTTCCAGCTTTGCTAGCCTGTTTGTGCTCTTGCACCTTCCTGGGAAAAGTATGGAGTTGCTGCTTGGTGTCAGTGCTGCTGGGCACCTCAAAAGAGTTTCTCCATGCGCTGAATACTTGCCTCTGGGAGGCTAAGAATTTTGGTTTGCATAAAATGGTTCATATTAACCAATAATAAATTAAATTTATTATTTAATTTATTATTATAATGTGTTATGTATTTTATGTAAATATATTTGCTTCTCTAACTCTGATTTGGACTGCTGGCTTTACTTTCCCAGGAAGGAAGAAGCCTTGTTTTGGGAGAATGTGTATCCACCCTCTGAGGAATCGCCAAAGGCTTGAAACCCAGGTTTCTCCTGCACTATACAAAGTGAGGAAAATGCCCTTGGTGATTATTACCTTGGGCAGAACTGAGAATGAGCAACAAAATCTGAGGAACACAGTCTGAAAAGGGGTGAATTTGTTTGCTTTCCCATCCTGGTATCCTCTTTGCTCTCTCTTACAGAAGGATGTTGGCCTGGATCAGTTTCTGTTTTTCTAGAGGGAGCTTGCCCTGGGACACTGGGGTAGCTGAGAACAACTGCTGAGCAAGGACATTCCCCACTCCAGTTTGAGCAAAACACTGTTTACCCCATTCTCACTCATTTGCCTCTCCCATTTCCCTGTTTCTCACTGGAGGCGACAGCTGCCTGAGGCATGGGAGTAACAACAGATCCCTCAGCTGCAACGGCTGTCAGACCAGGAAGGGCACAACGAGCCCCACAGAGTGTACCCAGGTTCCTTGGAAATCTGCTCTTTGCTATACGATTCTGTTACCCTGCCCAAAGTCCCTTACACCCTACACCCAGGGAGATGCCACTTCATGGGCTTCATACACATACCCCACACTGACTAGGGCACTGGCATTCACTTCCAGGTGCCACTGCATGCTGTGCATGCTTATGCACAGCTGGAGAAGATCCTCTTCTTCCCACCGCCCTGTCACTGCTTTGAGATACAGAGGACCCCTATGGATATGAAGAGGGATGTCTCTAAGTGTGGTTTCTGGTCTCTGGCTGGTGCCAGGACGAGTGTCCCTCATTCATGGGAAAGTACAAAGAAAGAGGCTCAGGAACTAGACCTGTGGCTGCCTGAGCTCAGAAAGTCTCAGGGTCTCAACTACTGGCACTCAGACTTGGCTTCCTTTGTGTGTCTGGCCCCTTCCTGCTTGCCCACAGTTCTCTTCAGTTTTGCTAGTCTTCTTTGCAGGAGAGACCAGGGGGCTTGGGCCAACGAGTTCTGCTTACACTTGGTGACATGGATTGAGTGCTGGTTCATCGGGACTGGTCTCTGCATATCTGTAAGGTTACTTACTCATCACAGACACCACCACCCATGGTGAAAGCCCAGGTTCTCACAGTGGGCCATGAGGGAAAATACAGTTTGCCACTGCCTGGGCCAGATTTGTCAGTGGGACAACTGATGGCAACAAGAACAAGAAAGCTCAGGAGGGGGAGTCCAGCTAAACAGCCCTGGGCATGGCACATGTGTGAAGGTAACTCTGACCTACCTGCACAAACCATCCTGGCTTCCCATACTTGTGTTTTTTTGAGTCCTCCCACTCTTAAATCTGACTTACAAGATTTGCTGCACCTGTCTATGCCAGCTACATAGTGTGCACACACTGGATCCAACCCACATATCAGCAAACCTGCTGTGCACTGGCAGCTGCTGTTTGGCCTGCCTTTCCAATTGGGAGACAGATGCTTTTGTCTGTGCACTTGTGCCTTAACATGGCATTGGAGCCAATGTGCTGAGGGTTGTTTCTACAGCATGAAGAAATTTGTGGTGGAGCCACTTTTCCCTGGAGTTGGTTACAAGACTGTTTCCTCAGATGGTGCAGAAGCCAACCATCAGAAGGCAGAGCCTTTGTTTGTCCTTACCAGCTTCTGCCACACAGAGCTCAGCTAAAGAGGCTCTTAATTTCAGTTTTCCTCAGAGACACATTCTCTGGTTTCTTCCCAGACCACAGGATCGAATAATCGTTTGTTCCTTTGTTTCATAGATTCTCCCATCTTTTCTGGTTTTACTTTCATATATTTCCAACATGCACTGAATGTTGGCCATAGCTGGTTATTCCCTCACATGTGTCTTGTATGTCTGCTCTGCTACAGGCATTGACTTGCCCCCGTGTTTGGGATAGAGATTGCTATTGTTTGTATGGTCTAGCTACACGGAGATCCCCTATAGAACTATCTTAAATAAGGGGTGACAATTAGTCAAATACAAAGCCATGTAAAGCAAAAAAGGTAAGCAATTTAAAAACTCGGGGAATGAGAGGCTGGAAAGCAGTGCTGCAGAAAGGGACCTGGGGGTCCTGGTCAATGGCAAATTGAATCTGAGTCAGCAGTGCCCTGGCAGCCAGGAGGGGCAGCTGTGTCCTGGGGGCATCAGGGACAGCATCACCAACCAGGCAAGGGAGGGGATTGTCCTGCTCTGCTCTGCACTGGGGCAGCCTCACCTCGTGTGCTGGGGGCAGTTCTGGGGGCAATACAAGGAGTGTCTGAAATCACTTGGTTTGTTCAGCCTGGAGGAGACTGAGAGAAGACCTTACCACAGTCTTCAACATCCTCATGAGGGGAGGTGAAGGGACCAGTATTGATCTGTTCTCTCTGGTGATCATTGACAGGACCCAAGGGAATGGCATGCAGCTGTGCCAGAGGAGGTTTAGGTTGGATATTGGGAAAAGATTTTTCACCCAGAGGGTGGTTGAGCACTGGAACAGGCTCCTCAGGGAAGTGGTCACAGCACCAACACTGCTAGACCTTAAGAAACATTTGGACAACACTCTAAGCACATGGTGTGATTTCTTGGGTTTGCCCTGTGCAGAACCAGGAGTTGGACTCGATGATCTTTGTGGCTCCCTTCCAACTCAGCATATTCTATGATTATATGTTTCTAAATGTTCGCTCACAATTGTCCCAGACTGCTCACTCAAAGTTAAAAGGAACTTTTTGCTTTGATCCCCATGTTCTGCTTCACATATAGGGATAACAATCCTTCACTTCACTAGAATAGAAAGAAAGATGAAAAAATATATGTGAATCTCCCAGATATTATAATAGTGAGAAGCATAGAAAAGCCTAGGAAGAAGCTGATGGTTTTTCCTCTGATAATGGGACTTGGGTTAGGCAAATATTTGATGAAGAAAAACTCAGTTCTACCATGATTCTTTTTCTTTTCCTGCCTTACATTCAGGCCATCTCCTGATACTGTGAGACATGGGAGAATGTGTAACCACATTACAGCAGAAGAGATCCCCTGTTCACCAGGGAGAATCTACTGTGGGAATCTCCAGTCAGTTTAAGTTCATGCTCTGCATGCATAAGCAGAGCAAACTTGGCAGGCTGAACAGTCTGTCCCTTGGGAATATTGACAGATGAATATAAACTCAATTACCTTGCTTTTTCATTCCAGTTGGGTTACTTGTGCTGTGTAACTAAGTACATCAGCATCTAGAGTCACTCTGAACAACAGGAGAAAACAATTTCTGGTGTTGAAACTAGAATTTTGTACAGCATTTATAACTTGCAAAAAGTCAGGAGGCTGGCTGTGCTTTGTTTCCCACCATCCTGAAAAAAGCAAACAAACCAAAGCCATGGTAGAAGGGTCACTATTGCCAAGGCCTGGGGTTTCTTCTTTTGGTATAGCTAAAAGGCTGTTAGCCATTTTGCCTATGAGCATGCACAACTGAAAGATGTAAAACCAGCTCCTGAATTTTCCTTACCATTCTCCCCACCACCACCATCTTCACTATCCATCAACCTGCCTCATTGCTGAAAGCTGAAAACACAAAAGTAAACATTAGTTAACGAGTTTTGCACCCGGGGGTGGTAAACAAAACTGCTCTCCATGCCTGTGAGCTCTCGAAGGGAAACTCTGCTGTAGGAAAACAAATCTCATCACAGTAAGAACAGGTCTGCCTGGGGTAGGGTGTGTGTGCAGAGAATGAGAAGAATATTTTCATTTTTCTGATTTCATAATTAGGGAATGATGAGGTACAAAATCTTTCCTAAATGTGTCCTTCCAGTTAGAAAATACATACTTGCCTTATCTTTGTTTTCATTGTAGCTAGAAGCAGAAGTTGATGCTAATCTGATTCCTTACTCCTCTGTATTTTGGGGCATTTCAAATACATATTTTTTGTCCTCAGATTTTGTCTCAAACGGAGACAATTGAGACTTTGTCTTGGACTAAGAGAATCAAGACTTTGTCTACAATGCAAAAATATGGTGCATGCTAAACAAAACAAGTCTTTGTGTATCATTGTTATTAAAACATTGTAGCAGCAGGAAATAGCTAGACATGGACTTTCCTTTGCTAGTTAACTGCTACTATAGATCTATTAAAGTTCAACTCATTATACATTTAAATCCTATTACAGCAGCTGAATACTTTGACAAAGAAAGAAACAGCCTGTAAGAGGGTTCCTTGCAAAAGAGTAGTGCATATATTAAATCAGCATGTTCTCACCTTACCGTGTCCTTCATTCAGTCCACAGTTCCCTGAACGTGACTTTCACTCCTGCACCCGGGCGTGACCTCCTCCCGCCTGCCCAGTGGAGCATCACCAGCGAGCGGGCAGGAACCCCCCGGCAATGTGGCCCCCTCGGGAGCTGCACGACAGGGTCAGGTCCACCCCTTCGGCATCGCTCACCAGAGCCGGGCTCAGTCCCAGTCTTTCAGGAGCTCCTTGGGAGTCGTTGGTCAGAAGAAACCCCGCACGGTTTAATGCCCGGGGCAGGGTCTGCTCTCTCGGTCAGTGCTCTCCCCTCCGCAGGGCTATGGTCTGAAACAAAAGCAAGCTCTAGAAAAGCAGATCTCCCTTGTCATACATTCAGGGATGGATTTTCTCCTCTTCTTCTGGTGCTGAAATCAGGGAGAGGACTAATTCCTCTGAAGATAATGGAGCAAACCAACTCAAGTCAAAGGAGAATCAGACTGTAGCTCTAAGAAACACCTATTCCTATTACTTCCCAGGTCTTTGTTGGGGTTTTTTCCTGCAAATATATAAATCTTTGTATTAGCTGACTTCAAAGATCATAAATCCATAATTGTATGTGCAGACTACTAATGCAGTGTGCTGCTGATGCATAAAACACATGTAGATACTGCACAAATACACTCAGGCTGGGCTTAAATTTAGCTTCAACCACACAAAAGATATCTTTATAACTAAGAATGGTGGGAAGAAAGATCTCATTCCAGACCAGATGAACATATCATTTTTTCATTAATCCTGGATTTGGCTGATCTGACTTAAATGTGTCCTAAGACATTTCTTAGTGCTTTGGAAATTACATCAACATACTTGGGTTGGAGATGCCAGAGTCAGAAAAAAAAGGGGGGATTCTATTTTTAAAATTCTGCTGTTCCTTTTAAAAATAGATCAGCAAAACATAACTTTTGCTATAGCTGTAATTTTTCAGGCTAAGCAAACTCCAGTAATTTCAAAAGCAATGGGAACAAGGGGTCACCTGGGGCCAGCCAGAAAAACAAATTTAACTCCTTTGCTCTTTTCCAGCACAAGTTTTTGTCATGTTATTATTGTTGAAGAGTCAGCTTATAAATGAAAAGTTAAGCTTTTCCTTGCAAGAAAACAGAAACTGAAAAAAATTGCAGCAATAGTGATTTCAGAGCTATATTTCAGAGAACATTAATGAGGGAAGAGAAATATAAACAGGAGTTCAGCTGTGCATTTTCTCAGTACTTATCACCATAGCCAGACTAGAATTTGCTAAATGACATCTGTCACTGACAGCTGCTGTCATCAGGAGACTGCCAGGAGCTACAAACACCTTTCAGCAGCAGGAGGCTATCAGCCATGGCAGTGTACAAGCTTTTCATGACATTGCCTTCAGTGGTGAGAGCTCCAAAGCCTTTCCCTAGTAATATTGCTGCAAGTCTTCAGTTTAGAGGGGAAGAAAGCCATGGTACAGCAGCATGACCTGACTCTCTTGAAAATTTAACATGAATAGTACAGATCCTTGTATCCTTGTTTCATGATTGTTTTGAATCAGACAGCTAGACTTCCATGACCTAGTGTTTTAGGTGATTTTTAGATGTTCCGTTTTATACAAATATACAAATAACCCCTAAACAGTGAAAAACCCAAGTACAGGTAGGTAGGCTGTCCTTGCCATTAAGGTGTGTTTAGCAAAAGGATGGACTACCCGTGGCCTGAATTCACACCTTTGAGCTCTGGCCATCTCAAAGATAAAATCCCTATGAGAAAAACTCCATCTTCACCTAACCTGCCAGCTGTAGGTCAAGTTTGTTGACTTCAACTGGGGCTCTACTCACATTTAGATAGAAGTTATTTGCCATCCTCCTGGCGAGCCATAGGGTAAAAGATTCTTTTCCCCAGATTGTTTTCCCCATACATTTCCAAGTATGGGAATGGGGGTTAAAAAATCTATTGGTTTCCCAAGTGGCTTCCAACAGGGTAATGATAGTTTGGCACTGGAAATGCTTGGCCTCTGTAGTTTGAGAACCAAACTGGGGAAGCTAGGATTGATGTTCAGGCTTTGGAAACACCAGCTATCTTCTGTTTGTTTGTATCTACATTTGCATTGGGATAAACAGCTGTCAGAAGAAGAAAATGCAATTTAAGTATTTCAGCCAAAGTACAGCAATTATAAAAATAAGGCACTCCTTTCCCTACCTTCAAAGCATTTGCTAGTGTCAATAACTAGGACCTGAGACCAAGTCCTGAGGCTTAAATCTCTTCTGACACTTAAGACATTAATCTCTTCCAGCTTGACAGTTAAGAGATTTACTATTATGCATTAGACATTGTGAAATGTTGCAAGCACTTTCTAGTTAGAGCTTTATTTTGTCCAATTGACTAAGGAATAGTCACATTGCAATGATGTCACACTGCAATGATGTTTTAGACTCCTCCTTGAGAAAAGAACTGCTTCATGCTGTAACTGCAGATTGTGATCAGTGGATAGACAGGACATCAATGAATCTTTAGTCACAAGCCATCCATACATCTCAGTAACACCCTCTGGAAAATCTACAGCTCCTCACTTGTCAGGGATGGTGTTGCCTTAATAAATCATACGAAAAATCCTTAATGGTATTTTAACAGCACTGAGCATGCATTGTTTCTAGGAAAAAAACCCCAAAACCTCAAAAAACTTGGTGATCTAAAAGTGTACCCCAGGAAGGACAGCTCTGTAGCTACAACTCACAGTAGCTTCTGATGTTGGCATTGACAAAACAAAAGGGAGTCTTCTTCGATGTAACAAAGATTTCCATGAGTTGATCAGAACATACAGAACTATTTGACAAAAAGTCTCTTTTAAATAAAAAAAGTCTGCCATATATAAGCTAATATAAAGAATAAATTTCAAGGGCTTAATCAAATAAAATTTCTTTCACAAAAGATAAATTTCTGGAGATTGAAAAGTGCAATATAAAGGTTAATTGTTTGTTTTGTGTCTGTTACTGAAAAAGTTCTGCTAAAATAATAAAAAATGCTTTAATCATTTTTTCTTCCTCTTAATTTTCAAGTTTTCTATATTTTCATTTTTGCATTTTCTCTCCAAAAAGCAGCTTAAATATTGGACCAAAATTACACTTGCAAACAACTCAAATTGGTGCGATGTAGTGGCTCAATGAAGACTGCTGTGTTCAAAGACAGCAGATGGATCCTACATGAAACACTTCCATGAAAATCTAGTCACCTCAGGCAAAGGATATTTTGAATTTTATAACCTAAATAGTGCCAGACAACCAGTCAGATGAGAAATATGCAGGGAAAAAAACTGAAGATATTTTAAGGAGCTGTCGCGTGGGGACACAGTAAATTTGGGTTTAGGACTTCAAGGATCAGATCAGAAGTTGGCAGTTACACACTGTAAAACATTTTGGAAAAAAACTTTCATGCTTTTAACAGAATTCTGTTTGAAACAATCTTAACTCTGTGCAGGTGGCATTTGGGCTTATATTGATATTGTCAGAACAAATGTCATCAGCCAGTCTTCAGCTTCTTGTTATTTTGTTATCTGCAGGTTGGTGTGCCAGTCAGTGTCCTTTACTTTCAGATCCAAATCAAAATCTAATAATCTCTGTATTGCAGCCATTTCCATAATTTGCCACAGATATATTGCACATTCTTTTGACCTCTTCTTTTGCATCCACCCTTTGTCTCCCTCCTCATATGCTGAAGAAAGTGAAGAAACTCAGGATGATCTCAGGAACAGATATGGATTTCTATCCATAAAGAGGCACACTGTAAGTCATGTGCACTGTTTGTATTTCTCTAGCCCTGTCTGCCAAAATTCAACCCTGTCCCAGGTTGTCAGCATACATAATGATAAAGTTTACATCATGATGAAGTTTACAATGCCATTTCTATGTGGATATCACAGGATAGACACCAAAGAGAACTAGAGCAGTGCAGGGATGGAGTTTTGAAGTGTGACTACAAGAAAGGAACAGATGACTTGATGCAATAGGGTGCTGCTGGTCCCTGAGGTGACAAGCTCATTCAAGGAAAGTGGGTACAATGGGATCTCGAGGGCAGACTTCAAACTGAAACTTTGAGCCTAAATGCTCTCTTACCAGAAAATAGAAAAGGATTCAAGGCTTTTGAGGGGACTGTCCTAGGGGCAGCAGCCAAAGAGTAGATGGGCAGTACCTTCTTTGTCCTTGGGTTTTGTTTACAGCAGAATGTCAAAATAAAAGAAAAAGCAAAGCCAAAAAACTTGCCTCTAGCCCAAGTAAAGAAGCCACGATGAGAGCTCTCTTCTCCTTGCATTTTTTTATTTGTTTGCTTTATTTCTTTTGTGGGGTGCTTCAGTTTTCTGGGCACGTCTCCAGGGGTTGTGTGCTTTGCCAAGCGGCTGCTTCACATTGTCAGGCAGGCAACATCCTGGTTCCACCCTATCCTTAACACAGGGTGTGCTCACACACCCTCATCTGCAGTCAAGAACACTTTATTTCAGATAGATGTCTGGTGAAGAGAAATTAGACTAAATCTGCATTTCTCCCATGAACTGGCCTTATTTAGTGTACTGGCACCTATAAATATGGGCTGTAGCTTGACATAGCATTGTTGGAGAGATCCCAGAAGAAGAGATACTCCCTGAGATGTGCACAGGCTCTTTCCACAGTCAGGTTCACAATGTCTCCTCAGGCATCATTTGCTGTTGGTGCATTGTGGCATAGTTTGACTTGAGTGACAAGGGACTTCAGCTGATTAGAAACGACATGAATCATTGTCACATTCTCCAGCAGGGCAGAGGCTTCACTTGTGGACCATCGCCCACAGACGTTTACTGTCTCCAGGGCTGGCCCAGACAGGGAAGGAAAAAAACAGAAATGCTGTTTCCAAACAGAAAGGAAAATAGTTGCTTATCTGTGTCATAGAGGAGAACTGCTTAAATTTTACAATACTGCCCTGGAACAGGAATAATTCAAGGGAAAGATGATAAATCCACACGTGTAAAAACTGGGAGAAGGCAGCTGGGGCGGCAAGGGGAGGGCTCAGCCCATCAAGCACGTATCCCATCCCCGGCGCAGAGCTCTGTTCCCGGATAGCCATGGGCAGGGGCCGGCTCGCTCCCGCACCTCCCGCTCCCAAGGAGAGGAGAGAACAACCAGCTTGATCAGGAGAACGAAACTTACTGCGGTGTGTGCCGCGGAGCCCTCACTGCCCGTCCCGGGCAGGCAGCGCCGGGCGGCGGCGGGCCCGGCCCGGCTCCCCGCGCTCTCTGGGCCGCTGGGCGGCGCTGCGGCAGCGCGGGCCCGGCCCCGCACCCTGAGGGGACTGGCTTGCTCGAGAGGCTGGGAAGCTGTGAAAATTATATCTATATATATATAGTATTAAAAAAAAAAAAGAAAGAAAGAAAGGAATGGAAAATAAAAAGGTGATTTTAAAAATTGGTTTAGGCGCAGAGGGAAGGTTCCGTGGGAGGATGACGTCCGCGGCACTACTTGCGTACGACAGCGAACCCCGGTGGCCCTGTCCCTTTTTCCCCCGGGAGCCCGGGCCACCGCCGATGCATCCATCCCCCGGCTGCCGAGGGTACTGAAGCACGTTCTCATGTGTCTCCCACACCGAGGCAGTGCCGGTGCTGGAGGGTTTGTCGCGATTTCCACGGACGGACAGAGTGACAGGCGGCAGGCAGCCAGGAGAGGCGGCTGCCATGTAGCACCACAGAAGGGCAAGGACACCGCAGAGATGAAGAGCAGCATAAATACAGATAATAAACATTTCAGAAGAAGGTTTCTCTAAATGATGGTAACAAAGGGATTTTAATATAGTATTTAATATAATATTTAATAGTATTAATTGTTATATGGGGACAGTATATAAGTGGTAGGTAGCAGTGACATAGGGAGGGGTGAAGCTTCAAGCAACATAACAGTGCTCCAGTAGGAAACACTTCAAAGGGATTTGTTAAGACTCTGCCTCAGTTTTGACTCAAGTTTGCCCGGGATTTTTGCCTATGCACAATATAAATCAAACAAAGATTTGCAATTGGCCTGTTTTGGGAATTTCAATGACTACCTCAGTTCTGCATCTGGGAGTAAAAGCAAGTGGAGTCAAAATGCTCAGAACAACAACCACTGATACCAGGCATTCTAACATCAGAAACTGTGTCAGCACCCCAGAACTTCCTACAAGCTGGCAGAAGCTAGTCATTAAAACTCACTTTCAGAAGACCTGGAAATCCGGGGGATCTCCACAGAGTCAAAAAAAAAAAAAAAAAAGTTCACAATGAAACAGTATTTGAAAGGTACACAGAACAACCCAGGCAATTCAGGCAGTGAAATTCTGTCCAGCCCTGACATTGCCTGGATTCTTCTTGCTCTGGGCCTGATGGAAGTCCACAGCCTGAAATGTGTGCTGCCCAAAATGACTATGTTAGTAAATACCAAGATAAAAGAAAGTATACTATTTATACTAAGTAGCATGGATTTGCAAAAAACAGATTTTGCTGAGATAATCTGGTACTTTTCTCAGAAGAGTAAGACATTTTCATATAAAGCTGCTAGATGCATAAGGCTTTAGTTTTGTGCAGCTCTTTGATGGAGAGGTTATAGTATATCAGTATAATAGCTCACAATCCAGTTAACTCTATCTTAATGTTAAACAATCATTGTGCAGTATCATTCATTGTTCAGGGGTATTAACTAGTGAAGCTCCACCTAGACTGTCTCCTGGCTATTTTCCATTTTGATCTGTGGTACAGAAAAAAAACCCCATAAACTCACCCTATGACAACAGACCAGAGGAACAGAAACAAAAATAGGCCACTGATGTAATCAGATGGTAAACAAAAAGCAAGCATATAATATGCTACCCTATTACAGGTAAACATGAGTCTATATAGCTAAGAACAGAGAATGAAGGCCATAAAATTAAGATGGGAAACTACGCTTTGAAGCAGTGCCTCTGGAAAAGACTCACGAAAGAGGGACACAGGAACTGAACAGAAACTCCCCCTGAAAGAGGACCTAGAGGGATAAGGAAATTTTTAGATGTACAGGCAAGTGAATTCTTGAGTTGGGCTAAGGAAGATTTTGAGATTTGCTAGTAATCTTGCCATTATGTGGAAATATTTGGTCTAGTTCTCCTATGTTTGGGTCTGGGAGGATGCTGTCACATTAGTGGGGGGAGAGGTCAGTGTGATTTTGCTATGTTAGACCCAAAGCACACATTAAGGAGCTCCTAATGGTCCAGGAACTTCTCTTATAGACAAGAAAATGGTGTAATGCAGCAAGCAGAATGCTGACATTGGTGAAAGCAAAGCTTTTTATACCTGAAGAATTGATTTCTGATTGTTATCAAGTATAACTTTCCTGGAACTGAAACCATTCAATACAACTGAATTTTTCTCCTAGATGGAAGTAAATACCTTTGAGGTCAAGCTTTCTAGCTTCTACCTGTGACTGGGAAAAAAATTATGTCCCATAGGATAGTTGTGTGAAACATGAAAACCTTATGCACTTCTGAGGATAAATGTAAGACTATTTCTTTTACTGGACTTCTGAAAATAGCAAATTAAATCATAGAATCATGGAATCATTAAGGTTGGGAAAGACCACTAAGATAATTTAGTAAAACCATCAACCCAGCATTTCAAATCTCCATTCTTTTTGCAAGGGTTTCCTCAACCTCAAGCACCCTTTCCTCTGCCCTTATATTTTGCTCTTGGACTGTTTTTGTGCAGAGCAGCCAATGTCAACACTTGCTTGTGTCCCCGTGTGAGCATTTATGTATTTGCAAGTTGTCTGCACCTTAACACTTCACCACTGTGTTATTTCTTTTCATTTTAGTGACAGCAGCACAGTGTATGCAACTAGGAGGCTGAAAGTGCCTAAAAGTGTCCTTTCTTTTTTACTGACTCACTCTGCAGTTGCTTACTGATGATGAAAAAAGGGACAACTGGAGAGCACCTGCTCCGACCCCCTGCTCAGGACAGGGCCAATTTAACACATGCTACTCTGTGTCTTTTCCAGTCAGTTGTAAATATGCCAAGGTATGAGATTCCTCAGTACCTCCAGGCAACCAGTGCTTGAAAGGACTTTCCCCCCCCCCCAATGCTGTGATGGAATTTCCATTCTGGTTCCCTGATAGGCAAGTAAGTGTCAACTGGTGTTTACAGGGAAGGCACTATGCTTGATGGTGATGAGATGAAGGACAAACGCAGGGAGGTGGCATTTACATTCTTCAGCTTGCTTTTGGTCTTACTGGTTGCTCCGCAACTCATCTCAGTGAAACCAGATAAGATTTGAGTAGCCATGTTGTTCTCCCAGTCAGAGGGCATTTAAACAACCAGGTAGTTGACCAAAGTGTTTGATGAAGTCAGAGCAGCTTCTGTTTTGGACTTTAATAAGCATTGTGCTTACCTGCCTCCATTTCATGTCCATCTTCTCAGGCCAGTTTTAGTGATTTCTAGTTCCCTCCTTAGTTGCATCTCTTGAAAGATTTCATAAACTGTTCCCAATATCTATCTGTTTTCAGCTCTGACTTGCTGACAGCACTGGACTTCTTCCTTGGCTCTTCACCTCACAATTGATGTGCTTTTTCTCCTACCCTCAGCTTTATTTGGAATTGAAAAGTTCAAAGTCTTGTGATTTTATGTTTGCACAATGTTCACGTTCCTGGTGCTGATGATTACAGCAGATGTAGACAGACCCAAGCACCAAGAGTAGTCTCTGGCAACACTAAAAGCTGCCACCACAGCTGGAGCCACTATCTGTAAGGCATCATACAACTCATTTGGTACTTTAGGAAAAGTGTTACTCTCAGGCAGTCTCTTGAGGAGGTTCCTGCTGAGAGAGACAACAGCATGCCTTATTTTAATTTGGGGGTGTCAAAACCCAAGAAAATCTTTGGAATTTCAACTACAAAACATTATGTAAAACTGAACTTACTTATGAGGAAAAACCTTCCTCACAGGCTAGGGAAAATAGAACAAACAAACAAACAAAACCCAAAACCAAACAAGACAAAAACAAAAGCCCATTCAACTAACCAACCAAAAAGCAAAGGAAGGCAGGAATACCATATAAATTCATGGAGTGCTAAACATCATGAGTGAACATACTAAGAGACTTAAATGACTTTTTGTTAATTCAGATGAACAAAGCCTCTTTTTAAATAAACTGGAAAAGCCAGAGGAATTTGTTTTGCATAACCTGGATCTGCCCTTTCTCTGGAGCTATTGGAACACGGGCCATTCTATACAATAAACATATAATAAGGGAAATGAATAGAGATTAACCCACAGCATTAATAAGTTCATGTTTTGTAGCCCTCAGGATTTTCTTGCTCTTTTTGGCTGACTGGACAGCAGCTTTTTCTGGAACTGTTTCTAACCAGCAGAGCAAGCAGTCAGGTTTCCTTCCCTGGGGACAGCAATCACAATCCTGTCTGTTTCACTGTCAGGGGGTACCAAGAAACTGGTTAAAAAAAGCAATATGGAAATAAAACATGACCTGAAACTGCACATTGCAGTCATGAGGATCCAGCCATGTCTGAGCTGGGACTGGGGACCACAGATTGGCTGTTGTGGACTCCAGGGCAAAGCCATGCAGGGAGTTAGTGCAGCAGCCTTCCCTGCTGGCCAACCCACATATCCCAGATTGCTTTCAAAACGCTAGCAGGGACTCTCCACCAATTCTCTTTCACTGATGTCACAAGAAGACCCACAGAAATCCAAAAGCTCTACAGCAAGTTGTTAGCAAAGGTAACAAACTCATTGTGCATTTTTTAGTACCATGTGCTTGAGAGATGATAATACAGTAAAAGACAGAAAATTACACTAATTTGATGAAACAGCTGGTTTTCCTGAGACACAGATGAATCTAACTCAGTATTAAACCCAGTAGTTTTGTGAGACATTAGCCTAAATTAATCTCCCATGAAAGTTACACACGGAGAAAGAAACAGAAGATGGATAGTTGGGCAAAAGTATTTATAATTAACACATTATAACTCACATACAAATTTATTTTTGCAATGAGATTTGTAGGCATATAGATACTTGTTTTTAGCTATTTAACTTGGTTTGTTTTCTTTTTCTCTTTTGTTGGAGAAACAGGAGAAACAGCTGGGAGATGAGTAACTAAAGTATTCTGTGTCTGCACACCTGCAGAGTGCAGGTTGAGACACCTCAACACCAAGACCCTGGAAGCTGCCCAAGAGAGGGATGGTAGGCATCTGACATGTATCTGAAGCTCTGTGGGAAACCTTCACTGTGGAAAACCCAGCTGCTGGCAGGTCACACCCCATGGCACACACCCATTTTTCTTTCTGTCCTTCTTGAGCCAAGCTCTTTCTGCATTCATATATCTCTGTAATTTTTTCTGGAGAAGATGGAGATTTTATAAATATGGGAGTTGATATCTGTGTAGGCTTAGATGTTTGCCTCCACAAGACTAAGACAGCATTGGAGCCAGTTAAGATATGCTGGACTGAGTTCCCTTAGTGGGAAGGGAGTTTGGTCTACCATGATGTGTATGGAGCCAATAGGAAAACAGGGAGAAGAGTGAATTGCTGTTACTTCTGGCAGCTACACAAACCCAGTAACGTTTCCATAGGCTGCTTTAAGTAGGAATTTTTTCTCTGTAAAGGGAACAGTGACAAACCCATGAATAGTTAGGGCTTGTGAAGTCTTATCTACCTCACCTTAAAAGTATTTTCCATTTGTAAGAACCCCAAAAGCTCAAACACATCTGTGACTTTCCGGCAAAATCAAAACAAACTCACAAACCAAAATAAAAATTTGATACCCTAGATAGATAAACCTACATAGGTAGTGCAAAACACTAAAAATTCCTTGCACTACAAATATTATACTTAGGCCATGGGTGACATTCCACTAAAGACATGGGTGCTTTAATTGTGAGATGACTGTTTTTCACCTCTAAAATTACCAATTTCCATGTTTTGACTCCAGTATGGATTCAGGGCCATTTTCTCTGCTATTGTTAACATACTTGTAGCTCATAAGCAGCACATCCTATGCAGCGCAAATATCTGTTTAAGAAAAGGGCAGCAAAAATAAAGTAGCAAAGGAACTAATTGCCATTTCCCAGCTGGATTCAGAATAAATATCCCAACAAATGTAAGCCAACACTAACGAGGCAAATTAAATGGAGCTCTGAGCAGCCTGGTCTAGTGGAAGTTGTCCCTTCCAATGGCAGGGTGTTGGAACTACATGGTCTTTTATGTTCCTTCCAACCCAAACTATTATTCTATGATTCTTTACCAACTTTTATGAGAGTCACTTCTCTTAGTGATCACAACTACAAGAAACTTCGCAAATTTGAAATTTAAAAAACTAACTATTGAGCTTTACTCCTCAAACCATGTCAGTGCCATGAAAACGCCCCCACCTCTGTAAGCTCTAAATGTAAATGCTTATATGAAAATGCAACTTTTCTTTTTGCTGTGTATGACTAATTAGCCAGGGGACTCAGAGCCAGCCTGTGAGTGGTTCTGTTGTGCAAGTCAAATGGTGAACAACAGGGAGAAATTTCTTATATCCCTGCGGTAAATGATCAGGTGATCCCAAGGACACAGTCTGCATTCCCCACCATTGGTGATGTGTAGGTGCATAGACTAACCTAGGTCTCTAGACTTGCTCAAAAGTCAATGAGAACACGAGAAAAGGGATTGCCTTTTGAAGGTGTTCATTTAAGAATGAGATGAAACTGCCAAGTCATTTTCACTGACTAGATTAGATCTTAAGTTTTATACCTCTAAAAGTTAGGCAAGACTGCCTCCTCTGTAAGTAAGCCCTATTTAAAAGGATTATTTCACTCTAGGCTATAAAATAATTTGATTCAAGTGGATGTGCTTGGCAATGGAGATGTGTCAATTAGAAGTAATGGATCTAAGTTTCAGTAGTGTCTCTGAAGGAGCAACCCATGGTGAAAAATCCAGAGCAGACTGGATATTTTATAGAATAGCCAGTATTATGCATACCTTGTATTAGGCATACCTTTTCCATTTTGTTGAGATTGCTTTTCATATGGTCTCATACTCTGAAAACATTTAAACAATAGGTAGTGTTATGTTTTATTACATACAATTAGCTAAGTAGCATTGGCAAAATTATTTTTTTTAAACAGTATTTCCTGATGAAGAAAAGACTAATCTATATCTACATGTCCCAGGGGAAAAAACAAATATTTGACCTATGGGCCTCATGAGTATACTAACTATGCATTCAAAGATACACAGAAATTCTTTATAATGTAGTTAAAGTGAACAAATCCAAATAACAATCAGAAAACACTTCTTGAATAATTTCAAGCAGCCACTGTGCTTTTAATTTCCCTTTAAAAATGATGGTGGTATTGATAACATTTTGTTGTATAGTAAAAAAATCTGTCTGTATCTTCTCACTGAAAGAGGTAAAAATGGATTGTGCTAATCACATGGTGTATAAAAACCAGGCTTGATCAAAAACCTGAATTCACAATGTGATTAATTTTACTCAGCTATATTCTAAAGTAATGCACAGATTAGGTAACAAAAATGATTCCTTGATCAATAGCTAATAAAAATGATTCACTGAATGATCAGTGAATTCTGAAAGTGAAATATGACATCAAAATTTGTATTAAAAAAAAGATATGTAGACAGTCAGCTTTGACAAGTTCTCACTTACTTAGAGTTTTCCATAACTGAGAACATACTTTTTTGCAGTATGTGTGGTAGCACCAAAAAGGGATAGTCCTTTTTCACTGCCTTATCTGAAACAGACATATTTAGAAAATTATGAAGAGACACACTGTCTCATGTAGTTCATTCACTGCCTCTCATGTAGTTCATTTTCCCTTTAGCTGGCATCCAGGCTGCTGTTAAGGACAGGGTTCCTAGCAAAGGAAATGGAATCCTGCCATGACTTTCATGATGGATGCTGTACAGTTGCCAATTGGTAAACCAGAGCTGACACTACTAAATATTTTATAGAAGTTTCTAAAAAATGGAGACTCTGTTGTAGTTTCTAGAGCCGGTGTGAGTGAGATCTAAGTGATTAACTTCACGACTTTGCTACAACCATCCTTTTCTTTTTGTGATTATCTCATTAAGAGTGGTCATTCTAAATGACCTTACATCCTATCAAAATGGAATAGAAAGTATATGCCTATCACTGACTGTGTACTACTGCTGAATTTCCAGAAAAGCCTGATGATGAGTTGCTCAATTTCTATGGAGTGAGTAATGGAAATATAAAGCAAATATGTCCTTACTAGTTGTAAGAAACACTCTTGTCTCCTCTATCTTGCTGTGCACTATCAATTTTTTTGGTAGGAGGTGTGCTAAATATTCATGCTAAAAACACGAATGCCAAAATATGGATTTTAAAAACATTACCATGAAATAATAGTGATAAGGAAGTCTAGATATGATGACTTGGAATTGGAATTAGTGTCTGAGCATCAGATCTGAATTCAGTTTACCTCTGCCCTCAGACTGTCTGCATTAAAGACACTAATTTTATGTACTTTCATACCCCATCTCTGTCTCATGCTTTCTGTTTCATCCTGTCCACCTATTTCACCCATGTAGATTAAACGTTTTTGGGGCAATAGCTCATTTCATAGATGCCTTGATGTTAAACAGACCAAACTGTATTGGTCCTAATCCTAATTACAATATTACAACTAGGGAAAGATCAAAATAATAAAGGGGTAAAGTATAATGAACCTTAAAAGGTCATTGGTGCTTCATATAGGAGGATAGAAGTTATTTAGAAGGTTCAAACCAGAATTACCCATCAGGTTGGTGGGATTTGCTTTAGCCCCAAAAAAGAAGTCAAAGCAAAGTCTGTAATCAGATTTTAACCATGACAATACCAGGTCTGTGGAATTCCAACACTTCATTCAGGCAAAATTTAATACCAAAGGTTTCGTAGGCTGGATCAACTAAAACATTGATACTAAAACAAGATAGAAATTACTGGATTTAGTATGTACGAAATCAATAGTTTGCAAATAATAAGAAATTAAAGCAGAGAGTTCTCTTGCGTGACTATTTGTTTATTTCTTTGTGTTTTTTGAAACCTAATTCCTGAGGCTGGATACATCAGATTATCAGTGAATATTTAAATGTAATGGGCATGACAACAATAAACACAAGCTGCAGTTCAGAGAATGATCTAAGATGAACTTAAAACTTTTGCTTGTAGGATTGAGAAAAAAGGTTGAAATCTGTTGGAACTTTGCCTTTATGGCTTGGAAGAAGGAAATGGACTTCCAGAGCACTATATCATAAAGGACCTTATTCCTATTGCTCTCAAACCCAGCGAATATGAAGAAAGTGAAGAGACTTTCACTTATATGCAGAGTTAAATGCAATACACAACGAAGGCTCAGGTCAGAATGATACCTATCAACTTCTGTAGTTCCACTGGGCAGCGGCCCGTCAGTCAATCTTTGCACAAAGTGTAGCATCACACAGCGTTCTTATACAGTAGTCCTTTACAACAGAATAAAGGTATCTTGCCTTGTGAGTATGAAAATGACCATATCCCAGCCTGTGACAATTTTCTTCAATGTTGCCTAGTCAGCAATCAGAAAATGCTGTTTGTTAGACAAGGTGCTTTTTTTTTGATGCTGCCTCTTTACATCAGTATTAACTGACCTTGATTCCCAAAGTGAGTCTCTAATTGCTGTGTGACTGCATATCTGCTGTCAATAATTCTGAATGATTGACTTCAATTTCTCACTGCTTGAAGTTGTGCTTTCTTTTTCCCTCAAATGTCCTTTTGTTCTTGATGTCATCATGTTCCTCCAACTGTGTGGTCTCTCCTTTATTTCACTCCAGCAGCTGCTTTGGCATTCTGCTTCTTCTGTTTCAGATACATGAGTGGCTCTGCACATTTGTGTTGTGAATATCATGGCTTGAAACCCTGAAAGACTTTTATGTCCCAAAACATTCTCTTTGCAGATTTTATCCTGCCATCTGATGTGCAATATGGCCCACAGATGGTACAGATGAAACCACCCTACAAGCTGTAAATGTTGATAGTCAAAATAAGAAGTTAGAAGAAAACATATAATTAATGTCTCTTCAAAAAAGCAAAACAAAAATAAGTCCAAATAGGAAAAGAGTTACTGCATTAAAGCTACCAGAATAATTCTCACTCATTCAGTATATATCTCTAACTAAATTCAAACACAAATTTCGAGGGAATCTAGACTGCAAATACTAGGATCAATTTAGATATAATTAAGTAACCTGAGTTAGAGTTATCACAAGCTATAGCACAGTATTATACAGGCACCTTGATATGCTTTCAAATCTCTCACAAAGTAATGTCAGTGTTAATTCCATTATATTCCTGTGTAATATCAATAGCAGAGTTGACATACACAGCATAAAAATGTACCACTTAGAACTGGCAAAGTGACAAAAGTGTGATCCTGAAGCCTGACCTGCTTTGGTAAACTCTCTTAAAATCTGATTCAACTAAATTTTTAGCTACCTGTTGTTAAGGGTCATATTATTAGCAACTTTATAAATGCAGAGATACCAAGATGTTTAGGCTAATGGAGGTAGCATGTCTTCAGGTAATCCATGGCAGAAGTCCAGTTCTAAGCAATTCAAGCATATGAATAGTTGTCTCAAAGACAACTGATACTGCGATTCACATAAAATTTGCATGAAATCAGAATCAAAGTAGTCAGTGAACAACCCAGTTGAAAAGCTTTATTTGGTAGGTGCCTTGGTTTTGAACATTAAATGAATCGAGCTTTTTTCTGCCTTGGCTATAGCCATGAGTTCCAGAACTTCCTTTCATTTATTCTCCTGCCACAGTTGTTCTCATTTCTGGACCAAGCAGCATTTTTGCAGTGCCACACTGTTGCTGTGCCACCTCTACTTTCTCCAATGGGTATGGACAGTTTTTTTCCCTCCCACTTTTTGATGGGAAGGATGCTGGAACTTAATGTTTTAACCAGTAAGTACAAAAGAAAAGGATGTGAGAAAAGTACTGGACTTCTTTTTCTCTATGTCACACTGCAGCAGGTTCCTGTCAAAGAAAATGAACGAACACTACCACTTTTTTGTGACTGTACATTTTTTTCTCAGGTGTTGAAGAAGAAAGATAAAACACTTTTATCATAGCATGGGATTGAGCCTTATGGTCCCAAGAGATGAGAAAGACTTTTTGAAAAGCTCTCAAGAAATATGTCCTGCAAAAAGCAAAAAGGGACATGGTTCGTACACTTGCTTAATCAATCCAAGGCAGAAGGAAGGAAACGCAAAATAATTTTTCCCCAGTTCAATAAATATTTACCCTCAGAGCACCGGGCTATGTTTCTAGTCTCTTTTCCAAGCTCCTGCTATGTCTGACCTTCATCTTTGTACACACAAAGAATCCAAACCCGCTTCTTTCCCACCCACTTGGACACAGTTTACAGATCTAATTAAATGTTCCAGATCCTTCTGTTTCCAATCTCTCCAACACAATCAGACCCCCTCATCTTTACCCACCTCAATTAAATGTCAGACACAGTATCAGTTCCATTTAATAGCAGACACAAATACAGGCAGAGTGCCCTTCTCCTCTTCGCCTCCAGCAACCTCCTAGCATGCTAAATCCCTTCAGCTTCTACTTCAGCACCCCTGGACCAGCCCCATTGCTAACTAAACCCAAACGCAACCTCCCGCCGAAATTTCAGCTCTGCCCACAGCTCTGACCAGCGTGCAGTGCAGGGCCGTCTCTCACAGGGCAGATGGCACTCCCAGTGCCATCTTCCTCCCTACCGGCCACCGAGCCACGCTGAATATCCGATATGGTTTTGACATTCCTAGCTTGGCTCCTCTCCTCTTGCCCCTTTCCTCACAGACTGGAAGCAGCCCAGTTCGCTCCGTCCTCACCGAGTCTCTGCCGCTACGTCCCGAGCTTCACCTGCCTCCTCCCCTCATGTCCACACTAGCTCCCGTTCCACCCCCTCGGTCCCTGACACGCCGCTGGCATCCCCTTCCCAGCCCCGCCGCCCTGGGGCACGGCCGGGGACGCTGCCGCCGGACACCTCCGCACCTGAGCGCGGTACTCCCGCGGGCACCGCTCGCTCCCCGCGCCTGGCGCCCCCCGACCCCTCTCCTCTCGCTGACAGAGCAGGAGGGGCGGCACCTGCGGGTCCGCCCCATTCTCCTCCCCTCGCCTCCCCTCCCCTCCTCTCGCCGAGAGAGAGAGCGAGAGAGAGAGACCGAGACCCGGAGGGAGGGAGAGAGAGAGAGAGAGAGGGAGAGAGAGACAGAGAGAGAGAGAGAGAGAGAGAGACGGTAGCACCGAGGGCTCCGGGAGGGACTGCCTGAGCGCAGTGCTCTCAGGCGTGAGGGGAGGGAGGGGGAAATTAAAAAGCCAAAACCAAACCCCCAAAATTTCAAACATTTAAATTTAAATAAAAAAGTGAGGGAGGTGTAGAAGGAGAGTGCTTCAACTTTTTCTCTCTCTGCCCAGCAAGGTAAGGGAGCGGCACGGGGCTTTGCTTCGCTTTCTCGCCGGTTTCTGGGAGGGCACAAAGGTAGCGGGATGGGGCGGCGGCGGCATCTCCGCTGGCGGAGTCGCGCTCGGCGCTGTCACCCCGCGGAGCGCAGCCTCGGGGGCGGCGGCGGCGGGCTGCGGGCTGCCAGCGGCGCGGCGGCAGCACCCGTGTCACCCGCGGGCTACGGGCGCCCGCCCCTGGGTGGGCTCCAGCCCTTTGTTACCGGCGTCTTGCATCGGGGCGGGGGGAATAACCCGAGCGGATGGGGCCGGGCGGGGGTGGGAGCAGCTCGGCCGGGGGGCTGCGGGAGCACAGCAGCCGCTGGGGCCGGGCGGGCGGCGAGCAGCCGAGCCTCGGGACGCGGCGGGCGCGGGGGGTGCAGGTGGCTCGGCCGGGGAGCGGGCAGTGCGCCCCCGCCCCAAGCTGCCAGGCGGGCGGCCGCCGGCAGAGGGGGCTCGGCCGCCTCGCCCTCCGCGGCCGCGGGAGGTGCGCCCGGGGCGGGGAGCGCCGGCCGTGGGTGGCCCGCGGGACGGGCGGGTTTGGGGGCGCTTCTGGACATGTGCAGGCCGGGTTTGAGGAGGTAGGGGAGGATAGGGCGCTGGGCCCCCTCGCGGGGTGAGGGGCTGTCGCTGTGGCAGGGGCACGGCTGTGTTCCCGGGAGACGCGGCGGCCCCGACGCGCGGTGGCGGCCCGTGCCACCGGCGGCCCGTCCGTGATGCTTCCACCGCGGGGGCAGCTGAACGACACGGCTCCTTTGCTGTTGGGAAGTACGGGTAGAACGGGGGAAAAGCGGCTGGGATGAAGGCGGCGGCGGCTCCCCGCGGCATCTGACAGATGTATCCAGGGGCCTTTAGGTACCGCCGGGTCCGGCCCTTCTCTCCCGGCGCTCCCCGAAACCTCCGAAAGATGAAAACTTTGTGTACACCATAGGATTTCAGCCAGCTCAGCGGGTGGGCCAAGCGTTGCTGTTTGTTTAGGCCCCAAGCCTGCAAATATTTATCCGTATTCTGAAATTTAGGAATTATCAATGGTTAGATGTGTTTGAAGTGCGGGAGACTCTTTCAGTTACCCCGTGGAAAAATATTTCCCATGTCTGCTACTTGTCAGCATGTTTGCTTTGAATCCTCTCACGATAGGACCTTTTTTTACATTATTCCATTTGCCTTTCTTTGAATTGGTGCCTCTTCATTCTTTTCCACTGAATGATACTTTCAGTATTATTGAAATAATACTTCATATTCTTCATACTTCATTGATACCTTGTTACAGAGAGCTTTCTAAAAGATGGAAATAAAAAAAAGGCTGCTGAGAAGAAAATGTTGTGTTTCATTGCCTGACTAGAAATTACTTTATTTTATTTAATATATTTTATTTTATTTAATATATTTTTACAATTGTTAGTCTTGTTTGAGAGGTGAAGCAAATAGGTGCATAGTTCAGTTCCAGGTACAGTTATATATGTTGCTTCTGAGACAGGTAAAGCTTTCAGCATTTTTAAATACTGTAAGGCACACCTAAGTTTGGTTTTTATGAAGAGATATGCCCTCTAAAGAGAAACAAGGATGGGTCTTATGTTGATTTAAAAACTTATTACATATGTGCTAGTATTAAAAAAAATCTTTACAGATTTTAAACATTATCCTGTTGAATTTGCTTGTGAGTACAACAAAAGCACTTATGAAGCTGGAGGATTAGCTTGTTAAATACCTCTTTGCAAAGGAATAGGGATTGTGTGAGTATTCTCAGAGCTGTTGAGAAATATTTAGTTATTTGTCATTTTTAACATTGGTGGATTTTGTGCATATGCTTATTTTTCTCATGTATTCTCAAATATTCCCAGCAAAAGGCTCCAGAAAGTCAATGAATAATGCTCAATATGTGCCTACCTGTTTAAATGATTGGGTTCTGAGCACTGAAGTTTTAATTCAACATCTGTAAATACAGATAAAAAGTACAGTGTTTCTTTCTGCTTACTGTTCGTAGTGCTTGTGCAAAACAATTTTTTTCTAAGGTGTTCAACAGGAAAAAAAAAATTAGCTGTAAAAAACAATCTGTACATACCAGGAATTTTTATTGGTTGGGTTTGGCTGTAGATAATGTAGCAATCATAAATAGTGAGGATTTTTTGGCAAGGCAGTTTTTAAGTCCAGGATGTATTACTAAAGGAAATACGTACTAATAGGCGAGCTGATCACTGAGCTTTTACTGGGATAATTAAATTACGTGAAGTTTCTTAAGATGGCATGAGGACATCACAGATGAAAGGAGGGGTGATCTGACTGTGTGAAAAGTTTGTCTAGAATTCAAAAAAAGCACATTTGGTTCAAGGTCTTCTGAAACACATGGCTACTGGCATTGGTATTTGGCAGTTCAACAAGTCATGTCCCAAGTATTTTGCAGATACAATGTAAAGAAAATCTGGAGTCCAATTTAGGAGACTCTAATTAGTTACTATGGGATATAGAGAATTAAGCTATTTTTTAAGGAAAAATGTCTGTACCTTGGAGCCAGTCACACTATGAATGCTGGGCTGTTTATTCAGTGTAAAATTAGACTCAGTATAATGTCAAAAATATACTCCAGGAAACCTTTTAGTGAAAGCTAAAAAAAAAAAAAAAAAGATTGAATGCTTTTCTCTCTAATTTTCAGTGCTTCTAGGAAATTTGGAGTGGGCATAGGACTGTAAGGATTTTACTTTCAGTGGTGTAACCAGTTTTGTAGTACCTTTTATATTAAGCATATGGTTTTTAAAAGTGCTCTCTTTGCTTTGTACGGTTCTGTACCATATGTTTTGTATTTAATTCTTTGAATGACCACTGAAACGCAGCCAACTTTGGGTAAATGTGGCAACTGTTAACTAGCGCTTAGCAACAGTGCACAATAATCAAGACGGGAAGTGAGGAAGAATACCATGTCTAATTGAAACTATGGGGGGCATTTAGCTAGGTAGGACATAATTAACAAAACATGGAGCTTGGACATGATATTAGGGCATCACGTCTTGACTCTTGCCAAAAAAGGATTCTGAAATCAATAATGTAAAAAAACATTTCAGATACTTTACACCTTGGAAGAACAGCCTCTTTGAGATGTATGTTCTTTGCCTGTTCTTGCATAATCATTTCTTGCATGTAATGCAAAAGATGCATTTTCTTTTGTTTCTACAACATAATTGTGAGCAACAGAACTGTTGGGAAAACCAACAAATGAAGAAGTAATAAGCCTTGACATTCTGACAATCATGTCTTTTACAGAATTAGTCCTGTGAACTGGAGTTCATTAGATATAGTAAGCAATTAAGAGATCTCTAAAATCCTGAAACAGATTACAGCAGCAGTCATAAAACAACACTAAACTTTTACAATTAATGTGGGGTTTTTTTTCAGAATTGTTAACTTTCCTCAAATCCTGTCTTGTCATTACTTTCCTTAACATGCTAAGAAAAGTATTTCTTGTAAGAATATATGTTCAAAATGCTTTTGCTGAATGTAGTTTTGGGTTTTATTTTTAAAAAAATCCAGACCTGATCATTTCATTTCATGTTGTATTCTGTGTGGAGATACATTCATGGACCAATTTTATTTCTTGTATAACCCAAAAACATCTTGTTTCTAAGAACTCTGAAGATATCCTGAAGATATCCATAATAAGGAGAAACCTAGTGAATAAAGCTTCAGTGAGTCATTGCAAAAGCTTATCTGCAACTCTGAGCAAGCTAGTGAAGATGATCCGAAATCAAGGAGCCATTCTTTGAAGGTGCATATATTGGTGAACTATCCAGTAGCATTAGGCTCTTAATAATTAAATAGAATCATTAATGTTTTTTATAATCTGGAAGTAAAAAACACAGGATATCTGTTGTAGGAATGTAGATGACAGAAATTTGGAGCAGTGTTTATTCACAATGAGGACAGCCAAATTTTGGACACTGTTGTTCTTGGCTTGGAAGTATCAAACAGAAGTATGGAGCTCTTACAGAAATTATAGGCTGGATTGATGGGCCAAGGCCAATTGTATGAGGTTTAATGAGGTAAAGTGCCAAGTCCTGCTCTTGGGTCATGATAACCCCGTGCAACAGCACAGCCTTGGGAAGAGTGGCTGGAAATGTACCCGGTGGAAAAGGACTCAGGGGTAATGGCTGACAGCCAGCTAAACATGAGCCAGAGTGTGCCCAGGTGGCCAAGAAGGCCAGTGGTATCCTGGCTTGTGTCATACTGTGGCCAGCAGGACCAGGGCAGTGATTGTTTCTCTGTATTCATCACTGGATGAGGCTGCACCTTTAATCCTGTGTTCTGTTTTGGGCCACTCAATTCAGGAAGGGTGTTGAGGTGCTGGAGCATGTCCAGAGAAGGGCACCAGAGCTGATGATGGTTCTGAAAGTCCTATGAGGAGCAGCTGAGGGAGGCAGGATTGCTTAGCCTGGAGAAAAAGAGGCTCAGAGGGGACTACCTTGCTAGATGGGTGTTGATCTCATCTGCCAGGTAACAAGGGATAGGACAAGAGGAAATGGCTTCAACTTCCACCAGGGGAGGTTTAGATTGGATATTGGGAAAAATTTCTGCATGGAAAGGTTTGTCCAGCATTGCAACATCCTTCCCAGGGAAGCTGCTGAATCACCGGCCTTGGAGATGTTTATAAGAAGTGTAGTCATGGTATTTAGAGACAAGATTTAGTGGCGAACTTGGCAGCACTGGGTTGATACTTGGACTCAGTAATCATATAGGTCTTTTTTGACCTAAATCTTTTTATGTTTCTGTGATTCTAAAATGTAATTAGTTTTGGTTTGGATGACTGCTGAATCCTGGTGAGCTGGTTTCTGTTGTCTTATTCTGTTACACAATAATATCACAATTTCCGTGAAATCCTTTTGGGACATGAGAGACCATAGAGAATTGTGTAAATTACTACTTTCCTTGAAGTGTATTTAATGTTACTCTCATTGAGTTAGCATTTTAAGTTCCATGGCACCTCAGATGTTTAGTAAAAAACCTCCATGGACTTGACCTGAAATCTTGCATCATGTACTGTCAAGTGCTTTGATTAATTTAGATTTAATTTTTTAAAAAATATTTATATGAAATATAAAAGATAGGAAGAACTATATGTTGTGACATAAAATCACCAGAAGAGTAAGAAGGTAGGGAGCAGCCTGAGTCAGTATGACAAGATATGATTGATTAATATTGATCATGTAAGGTTTTAGAGAGGTTATTTTGAGGTAGTTTTTCAAACTGCTGGAGCTGTGCACAGAAAACAGTGTGGGCAGACCTAAGATACTGTTACTTAAGAGATTACCAGACATCTGTTGTACTGGTTCCATGAACAAGCCTGGAGAGACTAGTTTCGTGAAATGCTGTGCAGAGATCCTCTTGTTCTCTCTCTCCTATCTCCATCACTGCTTGTAATTAGCTCTTTTCAAGACCCTTGGTGTGATTTGATCAGAGCACTTTGAGGCAAGTGATGAAGTTAATTACTGAATGTAACAGTGGTCTGAAACAAACTCTATTCATGGTCTTCCTTTTTAAAATGAAGATTCATCTGTGTGTCTCACCAAAAGTGATAATATTTCCCTAGAACTTACAGTGTGAAGCTTCTTTAGATGGTTATTTCAAGCTGCTGAACATTTTCCTGGTACTCCTGTCCTTTTGCACCAAATTCTGCTGCACCTCCCTCTGCAGCACTGATTTCTCTATTGAATGGAGTGCACAGCACCAAAATTTCAGGGAAATCAGTAGCCTTTTTTTAAAGGCTCTGTTTATGCTGCTGTTTTTCTCTAGAGCCATAATAAATTTAAATTTGGTTTCATAAAGAAGAATTAATGTGCATATGAAACATTTTACCTCTAGAATTCTGCATATTTGAGACCTATGATTCGTTCCTCCCCTTTCTTTTATAATGCTACCTCCAACTTCAGAACTTGCTTTCTTGTAGACTCCCAGGTCTGTGGGCATAAGGAAACCTAAGCACAATTTTTCTGAGAGTGTGATAGTTAAATTATGCTTTTAATTTGGTAGAATTCCCTTATGCCACCTCCCCTCCCCCCTCCCCTGCATTATTTCCAGCTGTCCTTTAAGACATGGTCATATGCAATTGTAATGCCAGTGCTCAGGGAGACTTGCGTATACTCTGAGTTGTATGGTCCCTTGTGGTGTTATCACTCAGGAGTAATTGAGTAATTAGAGGACTGTTTGGAAATTGCTGGGAGCCTGATCCTCCACAGTCTTCCTAGTAAAGAGGAAATGATCACTTATTAAAAAAAGTGAAGTGTGGCACAGTGAGATCCAAGCTCTGGGCTTAGTGAGATCCAAGCTCTTTCTCCATCACACCCACTTCAAAGAGATAGTGTAGTGGTAAGGAGCAGCAAATGCAGATAGCTGAGCTCAGCTGCCTCTGATGCTCTAAGGACTCTGGGCAGCTACCTCTTCACACTGGAATCACTGGTGAAACAGAGGTGTTCACACCAACATTTTATAAATATTACTGTTGCCTGCCCATGCTCAGAATGAAGAGCCTATGTGATGTGACAACACTGTGTCTTGGTGGCTTGATTTGTGATTTGCAGAGCCAAGTGCTGTGTTCCCTGTCCTGAGCCCCGGGTCCTTTTCCTGCTGGTACAGTACTTCACTGCTATTAGTTCTCTTATTTATCTCCTTGGTGATAATGTGTTTCACAGTGTACGACTGCATCTCAGTTTTGCCATTCAGCAGAGCAAGCCATCTACTTTTACTGCTTTTGTTCCTGCCTCGCTGACCATCTCCCTGTGGCTTCTCAGGAAGTCTCCCAAACTCTGTGTTGCTTTGCAGCATTAGATGGCTTTATTCTCCTGCTCTTTTACACTTCCAGTGTACTTGGAAAACAGCTGTTCAATAAAGAAAGCTTAATCTTTTAATTTCTTTAAAGCACTTATGCAGAAAATTCTCAGTGCAATTAGGTGATTCCTTTGGGAAGACTGCGAAATAGGTCTTGATTTTTACAACTACAATGCACTGAATCAAGAAGTGGGAAACAGCTTCCTGCCAGTCATGTTGTATGTGACATTTAAGAACATGGTGGTTTCCCATTCTTGTAAAAATTGCTTTCAAAAATTAATATATATAGATAAGTTTTTAAGATACTGTTGTTACTCTTTTGAATCTTAACCTCTTAGAGGGAAATTTCTGGTTGTGAGAACAATTAAAAATTAGGTGGATCAGCCAAGTGATCAGTACCACCCCACAGAGGAGCAGTTATGAAGAAAACGTAGAGGAGAAGGGAAAGGCAAAGCCATCCAAGAACACTTTAATGCCTACAGGCATGCCAGAGGCACACTGAATGGGATATTTAAAGCAGAAGTCCAGAGTGAAAAATATGCATATCCTCAGAGTCCCTTTTGCAGCAGTTTTTGTAAATCTTGACAGTTAGTGCCTGCCATATTTTTTTTCAGTAGAGTAGTCATCAGTCAATTTCCAAGCCTTTTGAGCAGGATGAAGACAACTTGTCTGCCAGACTGTGGACTTGGAGGCAGAAGGTGAAATAACAATCATGATTATAGCAGATGTGGAAGGTGAACTGGATTTCAAGGGCACAAAGATTAAAACATTAGCAGTCACAAACTTTTGTGTCAAGAGCTATGAAATGACAGGGCATCTAAACATGCAGATTTTTTTTTTGTTTTGTTTTGCTGCATTAACTTAGTAATACTCTTCTTTCTTACTACACATCTGAAAATGTTTTGGGTGCTGCATGGAAAATACATAGAAGTTGCCTTCTCCAGAGTACTCAAAGCTAGAGAGGATATTGTGTATGTTTGTGCATGTACATATATATACATATATTAAAGAGAAGAAGACAGGAATTAGAAATGCTGAGGTCTAATATCATACTGGTCCAATACATTAGTGGGTCTTTAAAGAAGATTCTTTTTTTAAATGATTGCCTGGCTGAGAGTATTTATACTGGGTTTTTGTGTTGTTGACAGTTTTCCTTTAGAGACCAGAAGTTCTTAGTGGGTAGTAGATGTGCCACTAGTAATGTTATTCAAAACAGTATGCCTTGGAAGCTTTTAAACAAAGGCCACCACCACAAAAAAACAACAACCCAATTTAATTTTAAACAGCAGATGTGACCTTGTGGCAGAAAAGCCTGAGAAGGAAGGGGAAAAAAAAGGATTATTCTGGCTGTTCTCAGCTATCATAATGAACAGTGTTGCTTGTTGACTGTCCAGCTTGGCTATTTTATTGAGAGAAGTCTTGTGTCTGGTGTCTGTGCAGACAGATGCTTAATTTTCATCTGCAGCACAGCTGACTGGCTTTCTGTCAAGCTTGGCTTTGGGGTGATTCCAGTTGTCACATGGATTTGGTGTAGAAGGAGGGAGGCCATGCTTGCACTAGGAGTTAAGCACTCCCCTGCATAGTGCAGTGTAGGTTTTCAGCTCCATTTGCTGTCACTGTAGTAAATCCATTTCTGATTATGTGCTAAAGCCAGACAGATTAACTGCCAAGTTGAACTTGTGAAGTTGCGTGTGTGTTGCCAGAGTCCCTCCTGCTGGAAAAGGCAGATCTGTATAACCTGTAGACTTAGAACAGTTGAAAATTCATCCTAACATTGTTGCTTTGATGTCTGTTTGAAAGCAAAAAAACATGTTTGCTTTTGATTACCATGTTTAAAGGATGCTGTCCCAGCAGTGTAATAAATGAGAATTGGATCTGGGACTTAGTTTCAGTAAAAAACAGTGTTCTTCCAGATGCTTTTAAATTGAATCTTCCTGTGAAAATGGGCTAAACTTTGAATTCAATAAACATGCAGTTCAGGGGTTTAGGGCTGAAAAAGACAGAGGAATGCAACAGATGCTGGGTAGTTTTGGTGCTTCTTATGTCAGACTATACTGATACTTTACTGATACTGTTCTCTATTCTGATTCACTGTATAAACAAGAACAGCATGAACCTCAGTGTATAACCTTGACACGAGTGGATCTTTACAGGTCACTAACAGTTTGTCTAAATTGCAAAAACTGCATGTTGGGAAACAGATGAGGCATTTGCATCAATAAAATATTTAATTTCCTTTAACAAAAGCTAGTTTGTGCCTTGGGCTTTTTATTTTTAAGAAACAGACCTTCAGTCCTTGATTCATTGTACTCCAGCTGAGAATCACTGAGAACCTCACAGTTAGATTTGACAGGATAATAAGTCAAAACTGTCAATGCAGATCAGCCATGAACCAAAATACATCATAATATGTGTTGTCTTTATGGGATTTCCACTATGGCCCTGCCAAGAGTGTGAGTTTGGACTGGTTGACCTTCAGAGTTCTGTTGTTTGTTGTAAAATGGTGTAGTACAAAACCCATAAAACTTGGCAGTATTACCTATTGGTAAGGTACAGCTTCCTGAAACAATTCATCTGGCCCAAGGCCTTTGCAAAAATACTCAAGGAACAGGCCACGGGCAGCCTGAACTGTTTTGGTAACCTGCTTTCCACTTTTCTTCTTTCTGGCCATTTTTCTGCTGTGTGCCAGGTGTGCTTTCTGTATATCATCAGAGTGTGTGCTGGTTGCACATCCAGTCACAGGCATCGACAGAGAGACTCCATGAGTTAGTTCTGCTACTGGCAGCTCTCTGCTAGTCTTGTCACCTTGGTGGATGGCAACAGAAATGGTCTGGTGATTGAGGCATCGCTGGGCATGTGTTAATAGGAAGGCTGCAAAGCTTGAGTGATTCCCTAAGAGGTTGTTTGGCCTGTCTGGGATGGAAGAATGAGCATCAAAGGGTAATAATGATACCTGATGGATTGACATTGTTGCATTGTCTAAAATCAAGTCTGTCTAGATTCACGTTCATAATTGAATGTTTTACTCTAAGGAAACTTGGAATAAGCCCAGTAGTATTAATTTTAAACCTTTTTCAGGGCCAAAATAAAGCATGCATAAAAAAGAGACAGTTGTTATTTCAGTCAATCACTTCTACTACTTATTTTGTTAATTAGTGAGATTTGGGTACTGCAGTTTTCAATGACATTCCCTCCAGCATCTTTCTGTTGAGTTGTATGTGTGTCCATATGTTTTATTTTTCTGGACATATTGATTCTTGTGTGATGATTCAGTTTGTGGGTGGCAGTTTCTCCTTGACATATTCTAGCTGAACACACTCCATATGTAGAGGAAAACCGGCCAAGTGTGGAAAGAAGGGGGTTGTGCTTTTTTTTGTTGCAATTATGGAAAGAGGAACAGAGGCTGGATGATAAAATACCTTTTCCTGCTTCAAATGATTATCTGAATAAACCGTGGGAGATCGAGGTTTTGTAGAAAAAACATAGCAAAGGGGGGAAAGAACCAGAAATTTGCAAATGCAGATTGAATTTTCTTTGAGAAATTCCACCTCAGGAAGAAGCTGACTGGCAAGTTAACAAGAGCCAGAAAGCAGAACTATTTTATGATTCATTGTCCCAAAGACAGAAGCAAGTGCATTTTGAGGCCATATGCCTGGAAGGAGGCTGGCCTCAGGATGAATTAATTGAAACAATTCTGTCCTCCCTGTTCTAAAGTGCAGTTCATGCTGAGAGAGACTGATAAATTTCTCATTAGGAAATGCTTGTTGAAAATGTGGTCTATTCTCTGTGTTGTCACACTGCCTTTCTGATCTGGAATAAATTACATAAACTGTGCTCCTTTCAGCCAGCATGCAGAGATAAGAGAATGCACGGGTGAATCTTGTGTCCATTCTGTCATTACGTGTGCCAGGAAAAAATAGCCCCAAACGAAATATATAAGCAGAAAATTGTTTTAAGAGAAATGTCCCCTTTTAACACTTTGATGTCAACCTGGGGAGCAAACAGTTAAATGCAATGCTACCATATAGCCACATGAAGGATAATACTCAGTTTCTGATGTTCTTTGTTTTGGAAATGAGGCTTGCAATTATGTACTTGCAGTTTTTTACTGGCTTACCTATCCCTGTAGGTTATCCCTTTTGCAAATGCTTCTGTGTTTCTATGGATAAACTTATTTTTACTTAACAGAGCTTTTAACTGATGATCATAGTTCTTTACTGTTCTATTCTTCTGCCCATCCTTTAACAAAAAGTGGTGCTATTATGATTTTAATAAGACTGAGGAATGTTCTTATGTTTTGAACACAGCCTATTGCTATTATATTTCATGGCAAAAAGGGGACTTGTTTGGATCATTCTCAGATACAAACTTTATTTTGCTGTTGAATGGCTTAGTTCAAGGTAAAGAGTCAAGTTAAACTAATCATTATAACAAACTGTATTAGAAGACCTAGACTTCTAAACCAGCAGTTTGAGAGATGGAGAATCCAAAGAAAATCTGTTGTGATTTTCTAAGGAAAGGATACTGGAATGCAGTTTCCTCAGACCTCATTTCATAGAATCATAAAATTATTGAAAGAGATTTGAGGTAAGCTTGTGTCCATTTACATTTCAACCACAAAACAGGCAGTGTGTCTGGAAATACCGCCTTGGCCAGGGAATAGGGAAATTTCTTTGGTCACTGAAGAAAAAGCGTGATGATTTACTTAAGAGGGAAAAGGAAAATAACCTTGCTTTCCCCTCTTAGGTGCTTCTCTCTCTCTTACCATGGCAGAGTGGTGTAAAGTACATATATTTAATATAAGGGAAAACACCTCTTTGAAAACTATGACAAATGCCTATGCAAAGCTGTAATGTATGTTTTTCTCCCAGATGATGGTCTGTGTATTAGCAGGTAAAGAGTATGGAGCTTTTGCTACCATGGTATATTTCCCACCATTTACACTGATGCACAAAAGAAACAAAACCTTTGCAGTCCATAATTAATTTAATATCTGTAGAGAAATTGCTAACTTGCAATAGAGAAAGGTTATAGTTTTATGTCTTATTTAGCCAAATTCTGAATGTGTTAGAAAAATAAGTGTATCCATTCCTGAATAACTCCGGGATGACTATCATTGCCTGCCTGATTGGAGAGACTAATTTTGGTAAAGAAATGGATTTAATCCACAGGTCTCTTGTTCAGCTGTGAAGCGGCCAAAAAAAAACAGCTGTAAAAATGTTGATGTTGGCCATGAATTTACATAAATAACAACTTGCTTGTTTTCAGGTGCATACTCAGGGTGATATTACAATGGGGAATTGGGTCTGCGGAAGATCCGGTTTATTTCCAAATTCTGCCACTGAGAGATGACACATGGCTTCTACATGCCTCAGATTCCCTCCCTCTAAACCAAGGGTGTTCTTGGCCTGGGAGTTTTTGAAGCACTACAGGATAATAGTGATTTGCTGTTAAGGTCTTTTATGGCTGAGCCTGGAGGGCGGCCCTTAGTTCAAGTCTCCTGCTCAGGTCCCCGGGCTGCTAAGCTTCATGCTCCTGTCAGAAAGCTTTAGACCTCAAAGAACAAATGGTGTTCTTGGAATACGTACAAGCAGCTATTTGGCTTCTGTGTTCAAACCTTCTGTTTAATTTCAATTAGCTTAATTTTAATTAATTGAATTTAGACATCACAATCTCTGTTTTGCCTGTGAAAACTATTTGCCATGCACAGAAAGCCGGGGCGGCGTCTCCACTGGGGTGACTTTATGGTGAAATGGATTCGAAAGTCCAAGGCCTTTGGTCAGTGAAGCAGCCCATGGCCCGTGTTTACCCACCATAGTGGTGGCAACCAGTATCTGCACCGGTGTCAAAGGAGTACATGAAATACCCAGTGAAAATAGGCTGTGTCTTGCAGAAGGTCTTCAGCTGGCTAAAGCAAGCAGTAGTTGAGGAGGGAGTAAATAAAGCTCTTGCAGACCACATGCTGTCACAACCTTTCCCCCTCCCCCCACCCCCCCTTTTTTTCTTTTTTTTTTTATTGGCCATATGTTTTAGTAGTCTAAGTATGTGTCAGCAGTAATCCAGGCTCTGCTTTTAAAGGATGATTACCCAGTTTGTTGCTGAAGTGAGACTTTTTCTTCCCTATTTAATTAATTTCTGTGAGGGTTGTAACCGTAAACCCTTTTCTTTTTTTTTTTTTTTTTTAATTTATCACAGATTACTCTTTGTGTGGCTAAATTTAACTCCCATCTATTTTTGCTGGCTGCCGATCTGTTCCCAGTTTGTATGATGGAGGTGGCGAGGGGGAGTCAAACAAACCGGTTTGTTCCCTGGATGCTAATCTGAATTTCAGAGGCGCTGTCCTTCACCCCTGGGCTCTGCTCCCCTCCCCCTACTCCCTGATCTCTGCAAACAGCCTCTTCGGGTCTCTTTCTCTCCTCCATCCCACCCCCCACTCCAGCCCTTCTTTCCTCCACTGGCTCACCAGAATAGTAAATGTTGATTATCCTTTCCTACTCATCCCACACCCCAATTCTCACTTAGGGTGTTTGATGTACTAGGGAATTAATGCTCCTGAAATTCAAATTATTTAAAAGCCCGCTAGTCTGTGTGCTGTATTAAAGATATCATGGTGCTTTTTTTGGGAATCAAATTCTATGGATTTTCATGGGTTAAAGCAGGTACAGGGTTTTCTGATGAATTAAAAAAAAAGGTGGTGACCTTTCGTGAAAATGTGATGAGGGTCATCTTTGTTTTATATAAAATAGTGATTAGGAACTCCCCTCTTTAGGGAGTAATTTCTCAGGTCACCTTGGCAGAACAAGGAGGGGTTACTAACTAGCATTGGATCCCTGCTTGTAACCCGTCTTCATGGTAGTTCTTATAGCATGGATACAGTTAACCTCCTTCTTGCCTTAAAAAAAAGGAAACATGACTAGTGGGCATGCAGCAAGGTGTTGTCCTTGCACAGAATAAACCCTCCTACCTGATATGTGGAAAATAAACAAACCCACAAACATACCGCCCTGGTAGATTGAAATGTATGTGTGTCGGGGAGGAGGGGAATAACACGTAGGAAAAGATTTATGCCTTCCTTTGGGCTGTTGCTTGGTAACAGAAAATGCCTCTTAAGCCTATTTTTGGAGAGGGGAGGGGTGAAACTTGATTCAGTGACCATCTGTCCCAAGCTGGTTGATTTCCTGTTGAGCTCTCCTTTGTTTCTGTCAAACAATTGATTCTTACCCTTTACAGATAAGAATACTGTTGGTGACATTGCCCTGAATCAGCAGGTTGCCTTGTGGCAACCACAAAACAGGCCTATTAATTTTAATAATTTTTTTAAATGTTTAAGGGTTTTTGTTTTCTGGGAGGCTACTGACTGGTTTTACTGGGATTTATTTATCTGTGTTGTGGTTTTGGTTTTTAGGTTTTTAGCTCTCTGGGAATGCCTGCAGTACAGTAGGCAAGTGTAATAAATGTAACTGAAACATTCTTAGAGAAGATGTAATAAGCTGGTTTTTCACTCTGAAATTGTTGGGGAAAAGAAGCCATGGTTTGGGGCCCATTAAGCCTTTTGTCAGTGGGGGGGAGCAGAAGTTAATTGAAGTCACTATTGAAGAAATCCCCACTGCTTCTGTGAAAACAAAACCCAGATTCTTGTTGCAAATGGAATATTTGCTATTGTTCTTGCTTAATTGTCAGAAAATCATTCTCTGTTTGACTGCCTCCTGATGTTTGCTTAGTAGCAGTGTGCTGGATAGATTTGAACTTGAGTTATTTTTAAATCATCTGTTTTATTTATATTGCAGAAGCCCATATTTTTCCTTTAGTTTTATGCATGCAGGGTACAAGGCCCATGCATATGCCAATATGTGTGTGCCCTCTGTAGCTGTGATTATTTAAAAGCATTCCAATGCCACTTTCTTTCCTGTCCTGAATTTCAGCATTCAGAGAAGGTTTTCGTAGTTCCAGGTATCTGCTGAAAGGGAATTAAGGCATGTGTGACACAAAGAGACAGGTAATAGATGCAAAAAAACCAGTGAAGTCACCCAATACAGTAGGAAAATGATAGTCACTGTTATTTCCTTCAGTCATTGAACCTCTTTCCTGGAGTATTTCCTTGATGTTGTGGTACAGAGGAGGGTGAGAAGGAAAGACTTTCAGTACAAATGTCTTGGCATCTTACAGGTCTTTGCTTATTTGAGTTTAGCCTACTTGTCACTCAGTAGATGAAATTTGGAGGTAATTCCCAAAGGTCACTTCACAGACTTGGAGGTGTTAGAAAAGTTAATTTCCCTTTCTCTTCTATTTTTCCCATGTGCTTTCCAGATTGCTTCCCACAGGTAGGAGCCCTGTTGCCTGCAGCTTTCAGCATGGTCCTGGATGCATGTGGACTCAGCTCTTTTGGAAGCCAATGGCAATATGCCTCCTGGACAGTGATTTAGTGCATGTTGAGTCAAGGGATACTTGAGAGATTTCCATCCTTTCAAAAGAAAGCTGCACCTGTGATTTGGCTCAGTAAGGGAGGTTCAAATCAAACCATGGGAATGAGCCTGTGGCTTGTGGTCCATCAGCCCTTGGCTCCTTGTTGGTTGCCCATTTCCTCACTCCAGTCTCAACCTTTCCCCCTATTTTGCTGCTGTTTGTTTGGAGCATGGTGGGATCTGGCAGAATAACTGGTCCACTTGAAAAACAATGTAGTTTTCCAGGTTACTTTTCAGCTGGATGAATTCCTTGATCCAGTTTACCCACTAAGTGGCATGCCAAGCTTGACTGGTGCAGTGTAACACAATGGGGTGGAAGTGGTAAGTACTGAGTAGATTAATTTTATTTTTTCACAAACCTCTAGAGCCAAATGTACTGTGAAGTGGTTTTAAACACGCATTCTCTTTTTGGTTGAGAGATCCTACTTTTGGATTTTACACTGGACTGGTGTAAAATTAATTGAACCTGCATATGTGCGTGCTGCTTTTTGCCAATTTTTTTTTTTTTTTTTTTTTTGTTAGAAAGTGATAGGTACCACCAACATGCCTTTTGGATATTTTCAGTCTGTCTTGAAATTATACTGAGATCAAAAAAAATCATTTGTAGAACTAGTGTTAACTAGGTCGATGTTGACCTGAGATTTTAAACTTGGCAGTGAAGGAGCTGTTCTGAACTGTTTTAAGAACTGATTAAATTTTGTTTCTTCCTGCAGAGTTATTTTCATGAAGGGAAAAAAAAAAACCTGTAAATTTTATTTCAGGCTTAAAATAAATGAAAAATGGAGCCCTGGTCTAGATACTTGGAATTCATTTTTTTGTCTGACTTAGAGAAGATGATGAGTGGTTGTTCTTTTCCAGATTTTCTCGGAATCCTTTAAAGAGCATTACTAAGCTGTATGACTCAAATTGTAGGGAACTGACAAAAAGTCCAGTTCTTCCGGTATCTGGGGCAAGCAGCTGAGTCCATGACCTGTGCAGATGACACAGTTAGAATACAGTCCTGCACTTGTCTCTGTGCTTTCTCTGCCTGGGTTGTACTGTGCTTCTCCCCTTAGAACAGATCTGACATGCCCTTTGTTCCCAGATAAGAGCATCTCCAGGTCTGCCAGTCAGGAGGCACAGCACCTGTGGCTTACCCTACAGACAGGAAGGCAGTAATTCTAGAAAGGGAAGTTGGTAGAAGACTGGCATCTGCTTGCATTCACCTTCTCATGTTGCTTTTGCAAGGATGGAATTATTTATGAACATTTTCTCCCATCTCAATGCAGTCAACCAGTCTGAAGAGCCACTATTCAATGTCAGGGTGTTTGGCAGGGGTTTTCTTTTGGGAGGGGGAGCACAGAGGTAGGGTCATGATGAGCTGCTTCTCCATGCTGGGTGAGTTCATTGCATGTGCCTCAGGTATTATGTCATTGTCATGCCAATGTTCCTATTGCAGTTCTGACTCAGCTGCCATTTACAGAACTGAAGGCAGTGCCTCCCTTAATAAGAGTTTGAGAAATCTTCCTCTCCTGTGATAAAAAGGCCTATTTGTGGTTTGCAGGACAGAGTTTGGGCACTGTAGCAATGACTTTATGCTGTAAGGATAAGAATTATGCAACCCTTTCCTCCCCAGCAAAAATCCCCAGCTCCAAAACCACATGCATCAAAGGTGCAAGTGCCAAGCTTCCCTTCCAGGAAGGTATGGCCATCAGCACCACTGACAGACTCTTTAGGGAGGAAGCAACAAAGAAAAGGCTTTTAGAGAGGCTTTTGTTTCCAGAAAATAGCTTTCTGAAACTACAAAATTGAAACTTAACTTTGGGAAGGACAAACTCCATGTTCTTCAATGAAGTTACTTCCTAGTCTACCACAGCCCTGCTCTGTGTTAGAAGTTACTGCTTAGGTGGACACTCACCTTTAAAAGAGCTCCAGGCTGTGGGCATACTGGGCTGTGCCCATCCTCTAATCTTTGCTTGATGTTCTGAGGCCTAAGCTAATGTCTCAAAACCTACCTTCTGCATATTTCTGAATAAAATGTGCTCTTTTATAACCTACTGGCTCAATGTTCTTATGAGTGTGTTTTCCTTTGTAGAGATGAGCCCATTTCCTACTCAGGAGTAGGGAATATCCACTCTCATATATATCTAAAAAATATGTGAGTGGATCAGAAAGTGTTCTTCCATTTGATTTGATTTAATCTAGATCTTCTTTTTGATTTAACTCATAAATTGCAGTTGCCTGGAGATACACTGCTGTTTTGCTCTATGATCAATGCTTTGAAAATGTAACTTTGGTGTTTACTAATAATGTTTAACATGATCCAGACATTTCATATAATGCAGTGTAAAACCAGAGAATCTGGACTATTGCATGTTAAACAAGTGTTGCCTCTGTCTGGTATTGCTTTGTATATGTGGGTCAAGGATTGCAGAAGACTGTAAATAAGTGGAGGATGTAACTCCTACATGTGTCTGTTATCCTGGAATGGCAGTTTGTGTGAATAGAAAAGAAATACCTTATCAGTTGAAAAATAAGTGAACCAATGTAAAGCAAGGCAAGGTCAGTGTCTCTGAACTACTGTTACTCTCCAGCTTTTTGCTGTAAGGATTTTTGTCATGACATGATGGCCAAGTAGACCAATACTTCTACTTTCTTTTTTTTTCCTTCGCTGAGCAAAGATATGTTCATTCCTTCCCCACCCTTATTCTCATGAGGTTGAATTTCTCGCTCATTTTTCCAATGGTTTTGCCTGGAGTTTTTTTCAGATTGTTTTCCTAAGTGACTAGATAGCAGCAAGGAATAAGGGGACAGAACTAAAATTAAACCAGCTAAAGCCAGCAGCTGGGAGATCTTTGTTCTGTTCGGTCTTGACCACAAGCTTCCCAACAGACATTGGTGGGGGTGGGGACATGGATCTCAATTCTTTATCTTCTTAATTTTCTTTTCCCCCTTCATGAGTAAAATGGAAATAAAGTATTACTTAAATGAGCAGCTAAATTCTTCTTAGTGTTGGTGTTGAATTAACATACTCTGTAAAGCCTGTAATAAACTGTGGGCTTACAGAAATATCCTGGGAGGATGTACTGACTTTTTTTTGTTTTGTTTTTTTTCTTGCAGTACATTTGTTTAAAGTGAATTATCTAAGTACCATGAAAGTGGGTCTTCATTTTACTCTTCTTTTTGGAATGCATTTTATTAGTGATATCCAGAGGGGTCAGCAGCATAAATAATGTTTGTTTCGAGTCATGTTGGGTGCAAAGGAGGGGGGTCCACAGTGAAGAGCTGTTTTGTTTGGTGTGGCTGATGAGGAGTGAGGCTGGAATTGCTCATAGCTGTCATTCAGGTTTTGTTTCAAAGTCCAAGGACCTACTGGGAAAAACAAAAAGCTAATGAAAGCTGACTGTATTTCAACTCAAACCCTGTGGAATCCAAAATGATGTCCTGACACTGCGTGTATTCTTATTCTCCTGCATTCCCGTGGTTACTAAGGTAACAGGTTTTTAGAGGCTTTACATCTTCATTGTCAAGTATTTGCTACACTTATTGTTGCTGTTTGCAGATTAGGGCAATTTAAACAATGCCTTTTGAAATGGCGACCAAAAAAAAAAATACAAAAAGAAATATAGTAGAAATAGATGTAATGAATCAATTACCTTCCCTTGTGTATATTTTCAGTGCTACATCTCAGAAGCTATGCACAAAATGTCCCACTGGTTTAGTGTAGGGATTTTAGGCAGAGGAAAATGCTTTCTTTTAAAGCATGCTAATTACAGAACTCCGAATACAGATGTGAGGAGTACCAAATGTGACTTGGTGCCTTTTTTGACTACAGAACTGTGAAGAAACTGAAGTTTGTGTTTGTGTCAGGGTATTGTCACTCTGCTTACAGTACATCTGAGACAGTGACCTGAATCTTGTAAGCTGTGTTATCTACTGCATCTGTGAAATCATACTTGAAAAATTAAACAGCTTGAAAAATTAAAGACTACTTTTTTCCTAACAAAGAAAAAAGCAGAACTCTTGTACTTGAACACACTTTATTGATGCTCCTCTATCCATTTAGATCAAGCAGAAATATGCCTATTCACATCTTCACTATAAAATTGGATTATAGATGAGATGGTACGGCTTGTGAGTGTATCTCCAAGAATACGATATTTAAATTTATTTAGTACCTGCTGACTTCTTGCAAATTAGTGCATTGCTGCAGCAAAGATCTTTAGCATCTGTGCTAGGAGAATTGTTTTTTAAAAAAATTAGTGAAAGTAGCGAAGTCTTTACATCATGATGATTTGTGCTAGCCAGCTGAGATACAGCACATAATGATTCCACTTTGCCTGACAGAAATAAAATGTTCCTAGTTGAGAAGAATCCTGCTAGACAGGGGAGATACAGGTACTGTTCTCCCTGAGTGGCCTTGAAATGAGTCTTTTGCCATGGACTCAAGAGCCTTTTGTTGGACAAACCCTATGCAGTGGGTGACATCCCTGTGCTGCTCAAGTGAATCACCACCAGTGTCCATGCTGTCTCCATTTGGGCAAGACTCAGAGTATGCTCTTAGACCACTTTTTTAATAAAGGTGGGTTATATGAAACAACTTTATTGCTGCTTATTTGCAGCTAAATATAGTTTCTTTGGAAGCACAAGTGATGGTGGTGGAGGGGCCCTGTTGAGCACCATTTTATTATGGTTTTGCAGATGCTGCTGATGGTGGTTTGTGCTCAGCCAGGCATTTGCCTGGTCTCAACCATCTCTACCCCCAATATCAGCAAGAGGTAACTTTCTTGAGGTAGACAAGACTTAGGAGTCTAGTGTTCAGATAAGTACAGAGCAGATTACCCCAGAAAAAGGGAGGTGACAGATGGGTGGCTGACGCCAGAGGGGTGAAGCCGAATGCAGACTGAATTAGTCCCTGCGACCAAGGACAGAAGGTGCTTGGCACGCAGCTCTCACAAGTTATCATTTTAAAGTGTTTGTAGGGAAGCCTTTAATTTGATTAGGTCATTTCCTTAATAGTTTTGTACTTGTGGTTTGTTACATTGCCCTGGACAGAAGTGTGATTTGACATCAAAATGGCTGCTAACATTTAGCTTTATAATTAGCCATTTATATATGACAAGATTTAATTTTTTTCTGGTACATACAGAAAGTTGAATTATGAATGTATATGTATGTATGAAAATAGGTATACTTTTGTGAGATTACTGAAGGAAAGGTCATCTTTCTTCCATCTCACTTAAAAATATGTATAATGCATAAGAGAAATAAGGTGTGCAACTCAAAAAATTATGTAGTGCATCATATAAATACAATTGTTTGTTAAATTTTTATTTTGTTTATATGGGGTTTTTAAAACTTCTTTAAACCTGTTGTTATACTTTCAGCACTTCTTTAAGTTTTTTGAAAGTTGTAGAACAAGAGGGGAAAACAAATTTATTATTAGTGCTTTGCAAAGCTTTTGAGATTCAAAGCTACCAGTATTCAACATATGTCAGTTGTAAGCTTACTAGGAGGGCTTGTAAATTCCTTATTTGGGGAAAAAAGTCTCTGAAGTGTAAGGTTTTAAGGACAGGCTTGAATGCAGAAAGGTCCATGACAACTTGTTTTTTAAAAAATAAATAAATAGAAAAGTCACACTGCTGTTTGCCAAACTGGGGATAATCACTGAAAACTAATGTGGCAGGAGGCTGTAGCACCCTCTGGCAGTTTTTTTCCATCCTATAATAAGTATCTTCCTTCCCTACTGGAACAAGGATGAACATCCACCCATCTCTGATGTATGGAGTGTTGTAGAGGAGTTTGGAGGAGGCCTCCACTTTAGGGAGCAGGGAGGATATCAGGGTGCTTTGTTCATGCTTTGGCATTCCAAATCTAACCAAATATAATTTAAAAGCATTTGTATGGGCCTCAAAGGAGTCTTCCACTTTGCTAATGAAAATCAGTCCTGCTTCTTCCTTTTTTTGGTCCCCCATCCAAAAGGCACGAGCAAGTCTTGCACAAAAACATGTTTTTCAACCCATTTTTTTCATCAGTGCTACCTCTTTTGTTTTGTGGGGGTTTTTTTTAAGCATATTTTTTTCCCTTTTTGGTCAACTTTTTAGATTCCCCTTTTAATTCCTGTTGGAAACTTCTCTTTCATGGTAATCTTAAGAAAGGTTTCTGTTGGATAGGCTCCTTTCTCTTCAAGAAAATTATTTCAGACAAACTGAAAGATGTTAATGAAATTACATGAAACTTAAACTTTAATGAGTCATTAGGTACATGTTCTCATGTCCTTCCCTTCAACGTGCTGGTCACTGATTAGATTCTAGGAGATTCTACTGGGTGCTTCATATCAGGAGTGCCAGTCTTGACAGTGAATTTGAGATCAGAGTTTGGCAACCTTGATTTTTTTTTTTAAGCATTGTGTTTGTTGTTTGGTTTTTTAGTTTTGATTGGTTTGGGTTTTTTTTTTAATGGAAAATGTTTGCATGCCTTTATTTTTAAATAGCAGCCAGAAGAAATTACTTCTTACTTACCTCTAGATCTTTCCACAGTAAATTACTACCATTCAGTGAGGAAAAGGGTATTTACCTCAGTAAGAACCAGCTGTGGTTGAGCACCAGAGAAAACAGGAGGGGTTTCTTTTTCTGTATGGTTTGGCTGTTAAAAGCGAATTGAATTTAAACTCTTGAGTTGACTTAGCTGTTTGCATTCTCATATATGGCATGCATTTCTGCAGTTGTCTTAAAAGACTTTGAAGACTGAAAGTGTGGGTAAAACCAACAAGATGAATTAGTTGCTGGAATGTTTAGTGTGCTCCTGGCTGTAACAAGGGAATGACTTTTATTCTTCGTGGATAAAAACAACTTAATGCTTTAGCACACATATAATTTCTTGACTAACTGTATAGTATTTATAACCTATAAATGGGTTATAAATTTGCATTATCTGCAGGAGATGCAAATTTTTTCTCCTGAGCCATTAGGCAGCCTACCAGTTTATTCCCATTGACAATGATGGCTGCTGAAGAGGCACAGGCATTGGCAGGATGAAGCTATAAATTTAATTTCTGGCACACTGGAAGCTCTTCAAAGTGTCTTTTGTTGGCAGAGAAAATTCTTGCAATATAAATAAGTATTGTATCTTGCAGCCCGCATTGAAGAGAGATGGAATGAAATGTAAGAATATTCTTTGGGTTTTGATGAAGTGGTTTTCTCTGGGAAAACAGAACAGAGAAATAATTCAAGAACCCTTTTAAGGCTGCAAGATTTAACTATTTTATATCTTCTTCAAGCAGCCTGTGCTGAACACCATTTGCTATATAAGAAACACTGACTGAATAAGTTAGGGGCTTCTCCTCAATAACTATGCAGTTATTGCGTAAAAGAGAGACTGATGAAAAGCAGTACAAACCTATTCTGTTCTCATCCTCTTTTTTTCCTATAAACTGACTTTTTGGAATTTCCACACAAAATTCTTAAAGAATGTCCCATTTTTTGACATGGCAGCTCTCAAATCTGTGTGGAAAAGCTGTTGGTCGTGAACTAGACCTAAAGTAAATAATTCACTGGGTAACCTCTTCATCTGACACTTAGTGTTATAATAGAAAAATTATTATCACATCTCATTTATTCAGACTATCTAAATGGAATGTATCTAGTGATAATTAAATTGAGAATTTAAAAAATGTTTGCATTAGCCTATTAATCTTTTTCTTAATTAAGTGTATGGGGTTCTACAGCCTCTGGTTAGATAGGTATTGGTTGAATAACCTTATGGGAAGAAATTTGGTGTTTTTCAGCTTTGTTTCACAAAACTAAAGTATTCCTAAGGCCAAACAAGTACAAAAGATCAGTTGCAACTAACTTTGGTTTGCTGCAAGGAAACCAGTGGAAACCAGAAGGCCAAGGGGGTTGTCTTCCATCTGTGCTGAAGATGCAAAGTCATGCTATCTATAGGAAAAGAAAGATGACATTGCCCTTTAGCCTGGGTTTAATGTAGGTCAGTTGGGTCACCAGATGACATGACTTTAATGGCCAAACTGCTTTTAACAATTGCCTAGGGCAGTGTTTAATTTCACTGATCCTTGCCAGCCTCCAGGAGAGGAGAGAGGAGAAATCCACCTTATCTTTCGGTTTTCACAGAGTGATGATTTAATCCTCTTTTGTACTGAAATTTCTCTAATGAAACTAATTACCTAGTACACACTTGTTATAGCCCAGGTTTGTATGAAATTTCAGAATGAGTTGACAAAGAGGTTTGTTTGTGTTCTTGGCCTGTTCAGCTGCCATGTTTAAGTTGACCTATGGTTTATCATCTCTCTTTCACATGCAATATCGTCCTTCTCCCTGCAAACCACTGTAACAATCAACCATACTGTAATAACAGAAGAGGAAGGATAGAGCTGAATTCCAGTTGTCCTACTGTTTTTCCATTCTGGTGATGTACTGGAAGAGCAGTTGAGGGAATATACAATGTTCTCTTTTGGAAATATTCAGTATATATATATATATATCTTAGAAAGTGCATGGATGTGTGTCAGTTTCTATAGATGCTTTGAATGGGCTACTGCCCAGAAACAATGTGGTAACGTGCTAGCTTAATGGTCTGTACTGGTAGGGGGGAAAAGACAAAGAAAAGCAAATATTGAGGCATTAGTGGGGAAAAAAAAGGAACCAAAGCAAAAAAAATTATTCTGCCATGCACATGCATCTTTAGGATATCTATATCTTGAAGGACACATGCAATTTGTCCCCTTCCTCTTGCTTCTGTGGTAGCACATCTTAAGATTGGAAAAAATACAGAGAAATAAATAAGGTCAATCTAAGTGTAGAGCAACTACTATTATGTAAGGAATAACTACAATGACTAGACTTCAGTCCTGCTGAATCCTGAAGTCAGACAGCTGAGGTCCATAAAATGCTGTGAGGCAGAAGGTGAGAGCTGTTCGTATCTTCTGGAGGAAAAGAACTGAGGAGCATCAAATGAAATTAGCAGGGGCTGTGCTGAATGCAAACAAAAGGTGATAATTGCCAGTGTGGGGTGGGTTATCACACTCCTTTCTCAGGTCCCAGGCATGGTACTTTCTAAAGCAGCTGGACAAATGTATGGTTCCTGTTAAATGAGCCTTGAGCTGCAGGTCAGTGGAGGTTGGGAGAATATTTCAGATACCACTGCAGGAACATCATGGAGTTTGTGTTCTTCTTTGAGTATCTGCTGTTGGCCACTGTGTGACCTAGGGAAAGCAGCCTCTAGTCTGACTTTCAGTTGTGTCTGCTTTTAGGTTGATCTGACCACTCCATTGTTCTTCTTTGATTAGTGTGGGTCACTGTGTTGGGTGAGGTGGGCTGTAGAAAGTGTAACAGGTCTGCTCTATGCTCACAGTGCATTTTCTGCAGGCAGTGAGCCAGATGAAAGCAGCATACAGGTGTCTTGTCTGCACCATGTTGGTTTGATAGGTAGTAAAATTAAGTATTACCAAGCAATTCCAGGTGTGCCAGAACTGAAGAAGCTAGTTTCCTAAAGATTTGTCTCTTTCTTTGTTAATAAACTCTGATTTAAAATGTTTTCTGTATTTAGGATGTGGTTAGGATCAGCCCTTCCAATGGCTTCCTGTTGTACTACCATTACACAGTCAAATGCCCCGCCTAACTGGCAAAGTTTCCTCGTGAATATTGAGAAGTTGAAATATTTTTCAGAGCTCTGTTCCTCTGTTTCATTTGCATGGAATTGTGAGTTTAAGAGGTGGTTGACAGAAAACATGTAATATGAGCTATGTTTCTCTTGGAAGTCAGGCAAACAGAAATAGTGCGAAATAATTAGAAATAATGAAAAAAGCCAAAGAATCCTTCGTTGTACCATAAAGTAGTAATAATATAGTTGAAAAATCACATGAATATAAAAATAGCTTAATGTTCATCTTTCTAAAGTATTGAGTGTAATACAGGTTAGTTCAATGCTCATGGTTGTGCACAGGAGCAGAGGGGTATGAGTGTGACATCCTATTTTTCTTACATTATTTAGTAACTGACACATGCTGTGTTCTTGCTGGTTGTTAACAGCATGTGAATTATGAGGCCAAAGGGGTCTTCCTCATGACAATGGCTAATGTTTGCAGAAATGCAAAGGTCATGATCATGACTACTTTTTTTTAATGCCAACTGGATACCAATGACAATTACTGAACTAGACAGTTCTTAAAGGGTCAGTTTATTGACTTATCTTCCCTGCTTTGGGAGGGGTGATGGAATCAAAGCAACTGCCTGGCTTCTGTTCTGATTTAAGTGACTTTAGCCTTGGACAGTTTTCCTTCATATTCCCATGAAAAACAAGAGCAACTCCTTCACTAGGTTTATTTTTCTGTGTGGTGCTTCTTGATTAGCAATATTATTGTAATCTTTAAAAGAGAAAAGAAAATTAACTTCTTAAAACATATTTTGTGGTTTTGAGATAACTTTCTTTTCCTTCTAACCTCTATAAACTTTAATGGAGGAAAAAAAAGGTGGTTTTGCACTTACAGATTGTAAGTTGTGACTGTAGTGTACTTTAAAAAAATAAGTTTTTTAAACAAATTTGAATGTTGACCTCTTCAAGCTAAGCCCAGGATGTTAAATAAAGCTCTTTACTTACCTATGGGTGAAAATATGTGAATGAATAGTTTTGGTTTTCTAAGACACAGAATGTGTTTGGAGGAAATTGCAGCTGTAGGACAAATGGCCATGGGTTGTATCTTCTCTTTCCCAGCTCAGATGTTCAAAACTGTTCAAAACTGAGCTTAAAATTGTTTCTGAATTAATTCCTCTGTAATGCAGTGACCTTACATCTGTGGGAGGCTGGAAGTCTGCACTGCAGTGTGTTTAGTTACCCCTTACAGTGATTAAAAATTTGAAGTGGAGATATGAAGGCTATTATTTGTTACTTTGAAAACCATACTTTCCAGTTACTGTGCTGAGTGATTTCTGGAGTAGTAAAATACTAGACCAGTATTTTGAGAGAGGGCAGGTCATTCATCAGGAAGTTGAGTCACAGCTGGAGTGGACTCAGCACTAGGAAGTATCCTCCTTAATAGCCTGAGAAGACAAGAGGTATTAGATGACCTAATCTTTTTCCTGTGAAATTTTTGCTGTTGTGACTTTATTTATTTTCCTGGTTGCCAAGACTAAATGTGGAGGTCATCTTTTTTATTTTTTTATTTTTTTCTTTTTTCTCTTTACACAGGAAAGTTTCATCAATATACAGCTGGTTAGTTTGAACCTTGCCTGAATTTATGGCCTTCTGAAGCAGGTATGGTAGGAATATGGTAGATGTGATACTAGAACTTAATTTTATCAGTTTACAAAACTGTTGATTAATTACAAAAAAGGAGACTTTGGCTTTATGATAAGAATCTTTGTCTCAAAAGCGGCTGGAAATTATGCAATCAATGACTCTGTGTTTGGTAATAGCAAATCCATATGAAATTTGTCTGAAGTTAAAGAAGTTGGTCTAAAGCCAGATGTATCAATGCAACAGCTGAGTGTAAGCTTAAAAGTTCTTGTTTGCCTCCCTTTGGGAGCTGGGGAGTAGTGGTGGCAAAATGAAGGTTAAAAGTCTTGCCAAGGTTAAAACAGGCAGTGAACGAAGAGTCACTTTCAAAAACAAATGACAGGAAACAGCAAATACCTTTTGACAAATTATATTATTTTATTGTATTAAATAACTATAGGTGAAATTTATAATCTGCTGAGATTTGCAAGTGGTTTCTGTAACACAATTTAGTATCCTAGTGCTTTACCAGACATCAGTCATATTCTGAAACTTTGGCTTGTTGAACAGCTGTTGAAGGCTACTCTGTGCCCTTAGTTCAGCTGTTGGCAGGTTTTGGCATGAGGCACACAGCTGGAGTAATTGCTTTTCTTGCAGAAGGGAAAATACTGTGAAAACATTGTTCTTGATTGCTTCTGGTTTTTTATTTTTGTTTTTTTTTTTTTTCTTCAATCCTTGCTGTCTAATTACTTTGTACTTGGCAGGAGTAGATTTAATCTTGAGCTTACATCTTTGCTGTCTCTTCAGAAACTAGCCAAAGCTATGTAAGACCCAAAACTTCTAGTTTATTCATGCTCAGAAACTTCCTAGTGTTGCGCTGCCAAAATTCCACCTCCCCTATGGTTCTGTTTCAGCCTGCAGCTGTACAACCTTTAGTTGTACCCCCTGATCCTTAGAACCCTTCTGAAGATAACACACTGAAGCTGAGGAGGTTTTTAAGGGTGGCTGTTGTGTGTGTGTGTGACTGTATGACTTTACTGGCTGGATTTAGGCAATGCGTGGTGGAAGATGGTGAGGAAATGGGAATCATCATGGGGGGAGTAAACAAGGAGGCTGAGAAAGATAGGAGTCTTGGAGTGAAGGATGTAGAACAAATTGAGAAGGAGATTGGACTGGCCATGGAAGGGCTTGTTATAGTTGAGGGCTTGGAAACTAAAGAGAAAGCACGTGTTAAAAGAAATCAAGATTGGCTGGATGAGGAGGAAGTGTTTGAGAATCAGAAAGGGAAGTGAAGGGCTGTTGAAGGCAAAGCTGGGCAGTAAGACTGAGAATGTGTTGACAAGGAACCTGGGAACTGCTGAGATGGGGGGGGAAGGGTACTGAAACCAAGTGTTTCTGACAGATTTATATACAAATAGGCAATGTTGTTTGTAATGAGTCTTGGGATGATGGGAGAGTTGCTGAATTGGGATAAAACTTCACGAGTGGGATGAAACCCCTGTGGAATGACAAGAACTGGCAGAGTGTGGCCTAGGAAACAGGATTTAGATTAAAGAAAGGGACTGGTCTGGAGCTTGACAAAACAGTTGGGAGTGGAAACAGTAGGGTTATATCAGAATAATACTTTTCCAGAGAAATTTATCCATTGTAATGCTTAAAAAAGGATCAGGTTTTTTTTTCACTTTTCTGATGTGTTTTGGGCTGACCCTGGCTGGACACTAGATACCCACCAAAATCACTCTTATCCCTCCCTTCTTGAGCTGGATGGGGGAGAGAAAATATAGCAAAAGGCTTGTGGGTGGAGATAAGGACAAGAAGAGATCACTCACTCATTTCCATCAAAATAGACCTGAGTTGGGGAAATTAGTTTTATTTATTACTAATGAAGTCAGGGTAGGGTAATAAGAAGTAAACCCAATTCTTTAAACACCTTTCCCCTACTCCACCCCTATTCTTGGGTCAACATTATGCGTCCCCTCCCACTCAGAAGTGATATTCTGTGATATTTCTTTCCCTGCTCCCCTGCAGCTGCACTATGAGTTCATCACATGTTATCTCTGCCATTCCTTCCTCCTCAGGGGAGGACTTCTCACTCTCTTCCCCTTCTTCACAAGAGGGTCCCCTTTTCACAGGGTGCAGTCCTTCAGGAACAGACATCGCCAGTGTGTGTCCTCTATGGGGTCACAGGTCCTCCAGAAAATCTGCTCCAGCCTGGGCTTCTCTCTCCATGGGCCCACAGGTCCTGCCATGAGCCTGCTCCAGTGTGGGTTTCCCAAGGGGTCACAGACTCCTTTGAGCAGGGTTTTGGGTCCTCCATGGGCTCCAGATGGGTCTCTGCTCCACCATGGACCTCCACTGGCTGCAGGAACACATCCTGCCTCATGGGCTGCAGGGGGTTCAGCTCCTGAGCCTGCGGCACCTCCTCCCTCCCCTTCTTCCGTAACCTTGGTCTCTGCAGAGCTTTTTCATGTGTTCTCACCCTTCTTTCCAACTGCAGTTGAATTAGCACATCAACTTTTCCCCCTTCTTAGCTCTGTTATGCCAGAGGCTCTACCATGGTCACTGATGGGCTCAGCGTTCTTCTGCAGCATGTCTGTCTTGGACTCCACTGGCATTGGCTCTGTTGGATACAGGAACTTTCTAGAAGCTTCTCACGGAAGTCATCCTTGTACCCTTTGACCACCATAACCTTTCCACACAACCCAAATACATACTGTCAGTAAATGTCATAGATCTTTTCACTGACAGGGTCTTGCCTCATTCCTGGTGTTCTACATGAAGCACCTGACTCAAGGAGAGGAACTCCAAAGAGCTTTGCTGCTCCCAGCGGACAGGCAGACACAGGAGAAGTGAGCCACCACAGTGTTCTAGCTGATCTGTGCTGGGAATACTGGCACTGCTGCTTGACTTGTGCTTGTCTGCATGAAAACAGACCATCAACTAATGGTTGCCTACCTCCTCCCCTGTTTGGGGGTTAATTATCCCCACAGATACTCACAGCAGTCTGATCACACACTGCTGGGGCCAGGACATTGGTGGGTTTGGCTTAGTTGTTGGGTCAGGCTGTGGCTGGGATAGAAAGGAGGTCACAGTCAGGGTCAGGAAAACCCAAGGTCAGAGACCAAAGAAGTCCAAACACATTAATCTTGAGGGCAAGGCAGAGGTGTGGGTGCCCGGCTGTGATGTGGAACGTGGGAAGGGCCGGTGTGCCAGAGTAAGCATCAAAGCCCAGAGTCTGGGCTAAGGCAGAGGCTGGACTCAAACAACACACCTGAACACAGGAATGCTGAAAAAGGAGGCTGGTGAAGCAGGATGGTTGTGAATGAGTCCCAGAGTACCAGAAAGGAGGACCAGGGATTAGATGTAGAAATTGCAGCATAATACATAGTTTTAGGAAAATTGGCAAGCCCACAGAAAACCTTCTGTGAAGATCAACCTACCACTTTCTGATGGTAGGGCTGAATTTGGGGCAGCTGTCAGGTGGGACACCACAGTGGGGGACTCCTTTCATAAGAAAAGTTCAATCAAAGCACCCTTGTATAAATGTTTTTGTGTTTTTTCCTAACTTACTGTGGATGCCTAGGCTTCACTCTGTATGGAGACTGTTCTACAAATGTGTTTGTAATGTGTGGTGGTTTCCTTGTTTTGTCCTGGGTATGGAAGGTACACTGGCACAGAGAGAAGAAAAATACCTTTATGGTGAAATCACATTCTGAGCTCTGATTTTACAAAGGTTTATGAAGAAGGTCCTGAGAGCACTGTTGGGAGAGTAAAATCTGTTCTCTGGGAAACAGCTAAAGCCACAAATTATTACAATTATACGCTTGGCTGTTTCAGAAAATTAGAATTACTAACTTTTCATTGAGGAAAAGAAGGTGTGTGTACAAGCTGGTCTGAAATGTTGAAAGAAGAAAAAGTAATTAGTGAGGTTTCATGTAGGTGAAACCAATCTCACGAAGGCTAACTAGCCCCTCATTTTCATGACTGTAATAAACACTCATTTATTCCTGGCTGCTGGCAACATAAAGTAGCTGAACAATTAGTGTGGGATGGGCTCATCTGTGGGTGGCATGTGAAGTAATTCCAGTCATTCCTGAGGGGAAAACTCATACCTAGCTACTTCTGGTTTTGCCACCTGTAGCACACTCAGTGGACTGGAGTTCTGCACCTCTGGCTCCAGTGTAGCCAGGATGGAGCAAGTGTGGGGTTTGAATCTGAATTTCCATGGGATTTTGGCTCAAACAAATCAAGTGGCTTGCACTGCCCTCTGTAAGGTGGAAGCTCAGGTAGAATTAAGCTTAAAAACTTGTATAAATAAATGCAAATTTACAGTTTTTGAGATGTGGGAATTCTGTTGACCTATTCAGTGTTAATTCAGTGCTCTGTGTGTCGAAGGAGAGGAAGTGGAGACAGAAGTGACAGATTGTCTCAGTGTAAAACCAGGACAGAGGAGTTTCCCAGTGGTTTTCATGCTAAATCTTGGGACACAAGAGAAGTAAAATAATTTTATTTGATTTAATTTGATTTTCCATCCCTTAAATGTAAGGGATGTAAATGTAAATGTATCACTGGCTGTTTGTTTGCCTGGGTTTTTAAACTTTTGAGGCAAACACAAGGTGCTTTCCTACAATTTGTTTTGCAAGACTAGATGATATTTTGGTGTATGGACTTTGAGATTTTGTGGGTTTAGGGTGAGATTGCCTTAAAAATGTAATTTTTTGCTGGTATATCAGATTGAATCTGAGAAGCATTTCTTGTTAAATACAGTTAGCTTTATTTTAAAATATTCTTTCAATTTATTTATTTCTTGCTTTCTTTTCTCCTCCTCCCAACTCCCCTCCCTGAACTCTAGGAAAAGCCTATTCATTTGTAAAGCTTCATTCTTCTTTCAGGGCTGGTATTTTGGGAGGACAGTCATACTGTCAATTGTAAAGGGGCACATCAAAACCTACAGTTTTTATTTCTTTTTTCTACCTAGTGTGTTCATCCTGCCTGGTTTTGGTGCAGAGAGTGTAGCGTGTTGCAGAGGATGGGATGGAGAAGGGGAACAGTGACAGAGAAAAATACAGTGCCTAATTTAATAAAATTTCATTTTCTGTTTTAAAGCCTGAATTTTTATTATGTCCTTTTTGTAACATTGGCTTTAGAGAAATATTTAAAATAGTGAATCCATTTTCTAGGTTTAGAGAAGTGCTGTTTATTAGGCAGCAGTCACAGGAAACTAAAGCAAATTTTTTTGTGCCTACACACAGTTTAATAAGGTTCTAATGACAGTAAATTTTACTAAAATATTTAGTATTACTTAGGAGAACTGCCAATCCAGAAATTTCCTAAGTATGAGGACGCACAGTTGGTGCAGCCAGTGTTTGTTGTATCTCCCCCTACCCCCTCCCCTTTGATTTACTAATAACTCTGATTCTCTTGAAAATTTTCTTCCTTCCCCACCCAACAACTGCTTTATAGCTGACAAAAATAAGCAATTTCCTAGCCTTATCCTCTGCCTACAGAGGTCATAAAAATTGCTAATGGAAATGCTGTTGCCTTCTGTTGTGTGATTCTAATAGGAAACGGATCACTGCAATTTATGGGGTACTTACCCTTTTCGGTACATGATGAATGGCTCACTTCAAATGATGTTTCCTCATTGATTTCCAAGTATTTATCACCAGAAAAGACAGAGCAGGAAGAACAGCATTTAAACATGAAGTTGATTTTGAAGATGTTGTCTTTTCACTACCATGTGAATTCATGGCAATATAGCATTTGCTGTAGTAGGGAAGCGAAAGATGTGAAGTCAGTTCTTTAAGTTGCTCTTAAGATTAGGTCTCTAATTAGGTCTTCCACTTTTTGTTATGCTGTATTAGCTTTCTTGCCTGTTCTTTGGTAGGGAGAGTGAGAAGTTTACTCTGTGTAGAGGTTTTGCTCACATTCTGCCTGTTTGTTGCCACATTCTTGAAACAAGCTGATATTATATGATATTTATATGCCAGTAGTCTCTTTACTGTCAAGCTTTTTTGGATGTTTTCACTTAATTCACAGGAAAATCTATATGCAAATAAATTCCACGTAATATTTAGAAGGTGACTGAAATATTTGTATTGGTGTGGTGTTGTTTTATTTTACTGCATGAAGTATTAGAAGAGACCCTCTGAATCTATTCCATTTCTGGCTGGCTGGACTGGACTGAATCAAAATAAAAACCATCTCTTTAGTGCCTGCAGTGTTCATACAATCTATTTCTGTGTGTTGCTGCATGAATCACTGGGCAAAACCACATGTAAGCAAGGTAGGTCATGGGCAGATACAATCCCACAAAATATGTTTGTTTTTAAATTACCAAGAGTAGAAAATTGATACATCCCTATGCCAAGTAGGATAACTTGCTTCAATTGAGAAGCATATTACAGTTTTGCAGTTTGTAAGACTGGCTTAAATGTCATTGACTTGACATCTTTGAATACTGCAAATGGTTATAGCTACGCAGTAACTAAAATTTTCATCTTTTTAAATGGTAATGTTAACACTTGTTTGCATTCTTCATTTCCAGAGAGTCCAATATTAGATAATTAGATAATATGCTAGCAAAAATGAGGCTATGTTGGTTAGAAAAAAGCGTGGAGCTTCACAAGTCACTTTGATAGCTACTACTGCAATTAGGTTTACTATTAAATGGATATAAACTGATTTTTCATTAAAGAACGATATGAAACCTTTGATGCAAAATGCACCTATTCCAGAGAACTTGTAATAATTTTAACTTTCACTGTGTAAGAGCACATCTTTATACTATTCTCTTACATTATTTATCTGCTTCTTGAGATTAAAATTTTGCTCTTTTCTTTCTTATGGTAATGTGGTTTACAAATTTTTAGTTTCAAATCATAATGCAAACAATGGAAGTGAAGAATAAAATCTGCAGATGATGACTGTGCAGTTTCCATTTTTTTTCTCTTTTTCTGAAAGCTGCGTTGAGTAAATCTCTAAAAAAGCTACCAGGCTGCCCATGGATGACTGACAAAAGCCACTCTGTATTGTCTGCTTCCATTGCTAAGATTTATAGAATTGGTCTTCAGATGTCTCTAGTGTAAACATACTGGATGTCAAAAGGAAACAAGTGAAGACTGTCATACCTCTCTGATCATATTTGCTCTAAAATGGGCTTAGTATAATGCACAATTTCTTTCTACATGAAAAAGCACTTTTCTGTAAAACCATCCTTTTCAGCTGTCCTTTCCAAAATCAGTATTATCAAGTGTTCTGTTCTTAAGTTCACCTGCTTTCTCATGCCACACTGCAGTTACTTTCAAAAGAAGAGCTCATACTTGTGAGATGTCTCATGTAAAATAGCAACCAAAAACTAATTAGTTACCAGTCTTGCAGAACACTAGATTATATGTTCATGTTCTGGGCTAAAAGTTGTCCTATAAAGGACTTCCTCAATTCTCCACATTGCTCAAGTGGAGCCACCACAGTCAGTGATTTGGAGGCAGATGTTAATTGGTTGGACACTGAGTAATGGGTGGTGGTGTGAAGAATAGGTGCAGCTTTAAATCTGTGTAATATTAGAACATAAAAGATAATTGAAATAGTATTGTCAAAACACAAAAATGGTGTCTGACTTGTTAGAAGGCAAGGAATAACAATATTCTTTATCTTGGGTATGTGTAAAGAGAAAAGGAAGGAAAAAATATAGTTGTTTACTGTACTTCATTTCAGTTAAAAACAAGCATTATTCAATTCAATGTATCTGCTTTTCTTTGTAATTTAGGGTTTGGTGTACATGCTTGAGGAGCAGAGGACAAAATGTACTTTTTGAAGATAAGAAATGTTCTAAATGATGAGAACAACATGCACTGAACAAGCACAAATCATTCAGATACCTCTCTAAATTGCACATGTTGAATTCAAGTGACTCAAAATTAGGTTGAAGTAACAATCTAAAAATACATAGAAGTTATTTTTTCTAAATCCTGCTTTTAGAATTTATGTTCTTATTGTACATCAAAGAGCTGTTGACGGCAAGTCTCTAAATGACTGGCCCAAATCTGAGTTGAATCATATTTTGGAATGAACTGTTCCTAGTCTTTGTTCTTCTAAACCAGCCTTGTCTCTGAAAACGATAAACATCTATATTTGCAGTCTTGCCTTTTGCTCTTGGTGGTGGCATGGCCTGCATAGGAAATCTCATGTCTGGAGATCCTGACATTTTGCTGCAGCTAATGAGCATCTGAGTCTTGATAGTCACAGAGCTGGAATGGGCTTGTTTGCAAGGCTGGAGCAATGCTGGTTTTGGATAGTGCTGGTGAGTGTTGCTGGAACGTCTGTCAGTCAGGGGATTTCAAACAAGGGCAATTGCAGTAAAAAGTTGATAGAATTTTAATAAAGTTAAAATTGCTTTAAGAATGTTCAAACTTACTTAACTTGTCTTTTTACTGTATTATCTGCCTCACACTGTTAATATGTAAATGTAAGAGCTGATTGCAAAAGAGATTATGTAGGTTCATGAAGTATTTTAGCAGTACTACCCAATTCTTTTATTGCCTTTGCTGTAACTCTTGGTAGAGCTTCATGGAAACGCAGACCTCACTGAAAAATATTGACCTGAATTATTAACGCCATGTACAGCTAAGAGTAGTCCTATGAAAGCTTTGGATATAACTTGGATTTTCTTTAATCAAATAATTTAAAATAATCATCTTAAATTATAAATCAGTAGTTTATAGAGAACTTTGAAAACCATTTGTATTGATGTTTGTCTTTTAGAGCACAGGTGAGAGAGACTCATAATTGAGAGGAATCATGTTTTCTTTGGTAATTCTAGTGGGGGGTTGTTTTTTGAGGTCTTTTGTCGAAAAAGAAATTTAATAGGTGACTTTACAAAGTTGTGTTATCTCTAAAAACAATTATACTTTACTACTGGTCACGGTTGAAAGTAGTTATTTAACTGTAGTCTAAAAAGCTTTGGGTTTTTTTCATTGAAGCTGAATGTTTGAACAGAGGATTCTGTTGTAAATGAGAATTGCTTATTGCTTTGAGTTTCAGAAGGGCAGATTGTATTTAACGTCTGCTAGCTGTGTACCACAGAAGAGCACTCCCCTGGGCTGCCTTCTTCAGGTTTCAGGTTCTGCATTGCTAGAAGGTACAGCTGTGGCTGTAAGCAAAAAGAGCAACTTTCAAAATTCCAGTTTGTTCCTTCCTACTTACTGCTGTTAGATAAATACCAGCTGAGCCTGTTGTATGTACAGGGCTTTTATCTGTTTATTCTGTGCCTTGTTTTTCTTTCTGTGTTGTTTTCTGCTCTATCTGAAACAAGTGTGATGTGTTTGCTGTTTAGTAACTTGTAGTTTCCCTACTTTTATTTAGTGTAAAGTCAAAACTCCTGGCATATGAATGAGTTGGCAAAGAAAAAAGTTACGCAACCTGTCGTGAAACTTCATCACTGTCAGTTGCCTCTAGTACAGAAATACATTTTGTTTCCAAAAATGCAGACTAACGAGTATTTGGATGTTTAGTGCTGAGGGACCTGACTTTTATTTTTATGCATCAGAACTTAATCACAAGCTCAATAAAATTCTCTGCTCGGATAAAGCTGATAGCAGGTTCTTGCCCATCAGTATAGGGATGGAAAGCCAGGTTCTTTGCTCTATGAAGGGAAATGATCATATCCTACAAACAGCTGACTGGTGAAACCCCCCTCAGAGGGTCAGAATGGAGAAGATGTCAGTCAGAATATTCTTTTTCAATACTCTGAGGAGTCATTAAGCTTCAGGATGGAGCTTCACTGCTGGAGTCACCTTTTCCTTCAGTGTTCCTTCAGAGACTGATAATACACCTGCAGCTCCTGGTATTAATAGGACTGCACCTCCCTCTATCTGCAATTCAAACATCAGGATGGGAAGAAGCATTTGATCTGGTTAAAGCTTGTCATGGTGCCGTAAATTATGACTTTGAACCTTAAGCAAGCCAGAAAGTACTAGTGGAGGTTGTTAGTAAAGCAGCAAGCAAAGTCTTAATCCATAGCTTTTTCTTCACTAGAATGAATTCATTGCCAAAGTGCCCTTTGGCCTCATCTTTCCAAAGGAATTCTGTGTTTCTAGTGAAGAGAACCTCACATTCAAACTCTGCTAGCTGGTACCTAAGTGCCCAAGAGGTATTTAGCATAGGGAGGGAAATGTTTTGTACTCACTGTTGTGACTATTACTTCCAGCACAAAAGCATCTACAACTCTGCTCCATGAATTTGCTTTAAATGAATGCGCATATGCTAACAATCTTCGGCCTAATATATACAGGGGAATAGCACCAGTAACAAATGCACTGCCTTCTTTTAAAGTGGCAATTGACTATAAGGAATTTCCAGTTCGTGAATGTCCTGATCCATTCTATCGTCATACAGAAAACCCACAGACATGGTATTTCTTCACATGTTTTTTCAGTGCAGTGCAAAGGTACCCAAACGTGACTTTAGAGAAAGGTTGAACTGGGATAGACACTGACCCCAGGACAGCAAGGAGCTCCATGTGAGCTATCCAGTCCACTGCTCAGAACATGATGCCCTCAAAGCTGCCCGCAGCTGTGGGTGGGCTCTTTCTGCTTCTTGAGCTGCCTCCTCCCTCCAGATATCTTTGCTCTGCATGTGCTGGGAAGATACAGCCTAGTCAGGGCTGTAGGTCAGCTCTGTGGTTTGTTAACAAAAGAAACAGACTCAAAGGCATGTCTTATCTTCACAGGAGCTACTGCAGGTCCCAGGGCTCTCCCATTCCACCACTGGGGGAGAGCTACTCCTTTGTTTTCAGGCATGGAATGCAAAATTCATCAGTCAGATACTGAAATTGTTGCATTTGTGGTTAAACTTCACTTCTGACTGACAGCCACTCAGCTTCCTTTTGGGTTTTGCAAATAAGAAAGGCAATACAGATCTCTTGGATGTACAATGCTAGTGATTCTTGCATAGTTGGAGTCTCACTGAAAAATAACCCTTTGCAGTTCTCTGGTGATCTTTAATGCCCTTGTCCAGCTCCTGTGATGCAGTAATACTCTATACAGTGGCAGTAAACACTTGATAAATTTTTGCCACTGACTTGACACCAGAGAGGGGAAATGTTCAGCTGAGGAGTGGAGAGCTTTTGTGGACAGAAAACTCTGTGATCTCCTCTACTCTGGGGAATTCATGTTTGCCTGGCCTGGACATTTTTAAAGCTTGCACTTACCATTTATTGATCTATGTTTTTTCCCTCTCTAATCTGACTCAGCATTCCAAGTTTTAAGAAAATAGGTGGGACTGCAATCCAGAAAATAAGCATTATTATTTCTGAGGCAAAAAAAGCTTGCATATGGAGGAATACAGCTTTTTTGGTAGTTCAGCCTAGGGGAATGGGGAAGAAAGGAGATGGTCTTACTTGCATTTTCACATCCCTTATATGACAATCTGCATTAGTAGCGTTTGATATTTGGATTAGAGAATAACCTCAAATTTTGCAGCCTGAAGTTCCAATATTCCTTTTGTTTTCCATAGCCTTGTGTTCCGTGGCCCTTTATTCACATTTACCTTTCCTCTGGACTCAGATTGCCTAGCTTTGCTTCTCTGTGTGTCATCAATGTTCCAGCCTAGTCCCTTCCAGTGTAGAAAGTCTCCTTTCTTCTTTAGCAACATGCAGCAGAGACCACTTTGCTTCTTCCACCTATGTCCCTTTTGCCTCCCAGCTGGCATCCTCCCTGCATTTAACTCCAGGTCTTGGGATTTGGATGGTCTCTTCAGCCATGCCAGTGTTCCCCATCTCCCCTTCATCTATCCTGTTGGCAATGGTCTGTTGATTCCTAAATCCAGATGGGGAAACTACAAAAGGAAAAGTAGGAGACTGCAGGTGGCTCTTCCTATTGTTGCCTCAACATCTGCAAGCATAAAATTCCAGTGAAGAGACAGGGAGATTTTCCTCCGGGTTGTGGCTTACAGTATTCTTGAGAGAAAGAATGTGTAGTTTTTTTACATTTGCTCTGACATAAATAATATTTAACTGCTCCAGCCTGGTTGGTATCCCTTGAAATTGCATGTAGTTTATGGCAAGAACACCATGTTCACTTTTTCAATGGCTAATTTTACTCATAGAGATAAATAGTGGTAGTTGTTCTGGTATAAATGAATGAAAGAAGATTGCTTGGAGAACTGGTCTGGGCCAGATAGCACAGGCAGCTATTTTTATGGAACGGTAGATCCTGAATGAATCAGTCAAGGTCAGAATGGTGTAGTTAAACCCAGCAGTTACCAAGTTCCTCTGACCCAGATGAAGGTCTTTTTCTTGGCAACTTCAGTAAGAAAACACTGGCTCTTGTATGGCTCTGCCTTGGCTGTTACATTGGTGAGACACAGATTGTGGTCTGATTTATATTTGAAATAGATCACCAAGAACTGAGTTGGACTTGCCCTGGCTGGCAACAGTTCACAGAGTGCCATGCCCTGGTCCTCTGTGACCTGGACTGGTTTGCTCTGTGACCAGCAATTATCAAAGAATTAGGAGTTTTTTAACGGTATGATTAACACAATGTCCACCCTTTATGTAAGTATAGAAAATAATTAAGTGAACATATAATTATGCCCAAATATTTTGCTTATCTTTTTGGGAAGGTGAGGGAGATAAGAGAAACTACAAAATTGATATAAATATATATATAATGTGTGTATAAGAAAAATATGTATTTCTACATGCAAACCCAGTGATTTATATATTAAGTATTTGTTTCTGAGAAGCTTGCAGAAGCTTCTTTACATCAGGACACCTGTTCTTTGGTGACACAAAATCAGTATCCTCAAAGATATGTTACTAGTGTGGGGTTTGGTGTATTTTGTAGTGTATGGTATCCCCCTTTCAGGAGCCACTGTATAATGTTTTCCCCTTGAAAACTGGAATTTCTTGCAATCTTAACAGTAAGATATGTTAGAATTTGGGGTAAGTAAGGGAAGAGGAGGAAATTTCAACTGCTTTGTGAGAAAAATGATTTGATTAATTAGGAGTACCTAGCAGGCCCAGGGGGAGAAGGAAAGTGTGTGATCCTGCTCACAAGGGAGAGTGAGAAGGAACCGTAATTCAATTCAGAAAGCATAATCTGTGCAAAACTTTTTTTTCTTTACAATTTCTGCTCTTTCAGTGCACAGTAATGCTGACTGTCTCTACAATTTGTCTGGATTTTAAATCAGATCAGTGTAATTAGCTAACTTTACTTATTAGCTTGAGCTGACTCTAGTGGCACAATGGTTGAATTGGTTGCCATTATATTTGTTTAACTGCTGTAAAGTAAGATTCTAACAATAGGTTCCTACACTTAAATAGCACTGTGGAGCACTGGTGCCCTATCAATCAGTCAGACCTTTCCCTCCTGCTGTCTGCTCTGATAGACAGTTCTGCTGATGGGGGGACTCTGGAAGAAGAGATCAGGAAGAAGGGATGATGGATAAAGACCATCTCCTGTCCTGGGAGGAAATCAGAAAAATCCTTTCTTTGACTATCAACAAGCTGCTTTGTCAAGGTGTCAGAAGATTAATTATGCTCGTGCAAGAGGCGAGAGTGGCTGTTTTCCCTGCCGGTTTTGGTGTAATGGGGTGGCATTCTTCTGAACCATGGCAGAGAATTGCAAAGAAAGAGGCTTAAGAGATTTCAGCCCCCTAACATCACTGTCCTGTAAGCGTTTGTAAAGCTCTTAGGCACACATCCACAGTACTGTGAAGTTCTGCCAGTAATTGATTAATCAAAGTGTTTGTTCTGAGTGCTGTATGGACTTGATCTCGTGAAACATTTGGTGCCAACTGCTGTTAAAGTCTGTCAGCATTATTGGTAGTTGGGACTCTTTATATACAATAAGCTTTCAACAAAAAGATGCAGAAAACTTTTCCACAGCATAACAGTGAACATGAAAACATGCAACCACTCACTAGTTTTTGGAGTTTACAAATCAATGAAAGGGAAAATCTCCAGTAAGTGTTTGGAGTATTTCATATTGGAGCTGAGCAAATCTGCTTTGTGTTTTCTTTTATCCATCATCCTTTTGTATGTTTTTGAATAAATTAAATATAAATTATAATAAAAAATTATTGAGTTTACATTTTGAATTAATTTTTTTTTGGGAATAAACATAATGTGCTAGCTTTAATTATGAGCAGATTAGATTTTGGTAAAAAAGTGGGGTTTTTTCTTAGAATAAATCTAAATTGTTGACTTGAAGAAATTCACTACTTGAAATATGAGGTCATTTTAATTAAGTCACTCGATATATTAAAAAAGTATCTTCAAAAGCTCTTTAAATTTTGAACAACCTATGTCAGTAAAAGGACTCCTTCCATCTGGTCTAATCTGTCTAACTTAATCCCATGCTCAGATGAAGAAGAGCATTTTTTGTAATCTGCTAATTTGATGCAGCTTTTTTTCTTGAAAGAGTCAAGTCTTGAGTTAATAAAATGGAGAGTTAAAGAGCCACATTACTTTATTAGTTGGGGTTTAAGATGTTTTGAACTCTAGTACACTGTAGTTGAAACTGTAACAAAACCAAACATTTTAAACATGACTGTGCCTGACCTTGAAATGCTGCTGATAAAAGCTAATGCTGTTAAATTGCATGCCAAATTAACCCTCATTTCCAAATGCTTTGTGTGTGTGTTTCCTGTAGGATAGGCTTTGATCCTGCCAAGCAACACTTCTTTTACAATCAGTTATTTTTTAATGAAGGAAAATCAATGAACAAGTTTCAGTAGCTGATTTCAGTGGTAGTGAAATGAAATGTATTGTTTTACATCTTTCTGCCACTGTGCTTGGGTGTGTTGTATCAGACAGCTGACATGATACAGTGTTTTTGTGTAGAGGTAATGGTGATTTTCATCTTGAAACTTTATTTTGATGTGTGTAAACCTTATCAATGATTACAAGTTCATGTGAGAAAGGCACAGGAAACTGGCTAATAGACTGGCCAAGGAATACTTTCTGAAGCAGTCTTTTTTTTTAAGTCTTACTGAGGCTTAGCATCAGTAAAGTGGGGATTTAATCTAAATCAAGAGAAAAAAATGGTAATTGCCTCACAAGTGTTTTTTTCTTGAAGCATCCAGGTTCACATTATTTTAGCAGTTGTCCATTTTGGAGTGTTTATTTTTAATTCAGAAGTTACGTTGCAGGAGCATCTGTCTGTGCAATCCACAGGTTTTTCATTTGCATCTTTTGAGAAATATAGATTTGGTATGAGATTTCATGGGATATAATCATGTCTCTTTTTGGACCAGCAGGCCTTGTAGGTCTGGTGGTGTAAACTCCACTAAAATCAGACAACAGGCATGAGCAGAAACTGCTCACATACAGATACTGGCTTTCTGTTAGTTCTTGTCTGTTGAGGACCTCGAGTGTTCTCCTTTTAAAATGGAAGTGGCTCTTTTTAACCTCTGACAAATGAACTGCCATCTGCATAAATTCATTTGAGGGGGGACATTATCTTCCTGTGTGAACTTTGGCGGGAAGTGCTTTCAGGCCATAAAGTGAATCATTGGTCTCCCTGGGCTGGAGCTGATATCTTGGTCTCTCTCCCTGGCATCTCCTCCAGGATGTTTAGCTCCTCTTCCTCTGTTATGTGTCTTTTTTCTCCCACTATGCACAAGCCACCCATACCATAGCTGTGTCCTGTGTAAGGTCTCTGACCTAGCTGTATTGCCTTTTCATTTGGAGAGGAAAATACCCCAGTCCAAGCTTCCATCTTCACCACATCAGGACTATGTTCATTGCACTGGGCAGATGTCTCCTTATGCCTGGTCTTTGTGGCTGTTGTTTTCTGAGTGTCACCTTGATCGTGTTACCTTTCTTTTTGCACTTCTCTGCCAGCTTTTTCTTTTTCTTTTTTGGTCTCTATAATGTTAGACCTAAGGTTTTTATCTTTTCTTTCAAGGCCCTCAAAAAAAACCCCAAATCATGAAGGTTTTTTCTCTCTGTTATCTTCCACTTGTTCCCCTTTGTTATTGAGATATCCACCCCAGTGCCTAATGAGGCAGCTGACCTTGGTCCAGGGCCAGCTGACTTTGATCCAGGGTCAGCCCAGCACTGGTGAGCCTTGTTGGGTCCCCACTCCCTAGCACCATCTCACTTGCTTGGTGCTTTTGCATATGCTGAGACATTCTGGCTGCAGGAATGGAAGTGTGGCTGCATGGAACCTGCCCAGACAGCTCCTGAGCCAGGGTGGAAGAGCCTCCTCCAAGCCAGAGGTGGCCATTTGCTGTACCAGCACCAGCCCTGCTGTGGGAAGGGCTTTTCTTTCACCCTGACCTTGCTGCTGTCAGGAGAGCTGCTTAAACATCTCTGCTCTGTGGTCCTACTCTCTGGAATTGGATTTTCCTGTTAGCCAGTGTATTCCAGCACCCACTTCTCTGTGTACTGGGGGTAACTGTATTCCTTTGTGAGGCCTGTTGGCTCATGTGGATGCTTGGGGTCAAGGCAGCCTCTTTCCCAGTACATGTACCGCCAGGAACACAAACTATTGAAAAAGTATATTGTGCTTTACCTACATAAAGGTGCAGGCTATTTTAGAGACTTGTGGGGGTGGGGAGGTGTGAATAGTTGGGAGGGAGTGAGCTCAGAGAGCAAGACTGGGGATTTTCCAAAGGCTCTTGTTTTGTTTGTGAGCTTTTAAAGCATCATCCCCTTTCCAACTCTAAATACAAGAATTAACACTACTCCAGCACAGTAAACTTTGGGGCACAGCTGTTTCTTTATGCAAGCTCACATGGCGTTCTGCCTACTTTTTAGGACCCTGGATTTGCTTCCAGGAAAATCCAGAGGCAAGGTTTCCAGTTTGTGCCTGGTGGTGGGGATTTGCAGGGGTGTGAATGGAAGCAGAGGGGAGGCCTTGCCTCTGGAGCAGCAGCAGATGCAGCTCGTGGGTGAGTGGATTGCTCAGGGCAGTGCTGAAGTGCTGCTGGAAGGGCTGTCTGGAGGTCCAGTCCAGCTCCTGCTCCTAACAGGTCTGTTGCCAGCATTTGTGATAGGGGAGGTTGAGAAGGTGATAGGGTATAACCAAAGATATTGTATATTATAGCTGAGAGAACCTTAGGAAATGCTAATAGTGAGAGGAAGAGGTGATGGGTTTGTTGTTGCCTCTTTTTAGCAGCATTTCTCTAAGAATTTAAGAGAAAATGAATTCTGCTGAAAAGACCTTTTCTTCACCTCTTACTGGCTCTTGAAACGCCTGTGCTCCCTGAGCTGTCCACACAAACACACAAATAATCCAAAGAAAAATCCAAGTGCACATGCTCCAAGGGATAGGTAAGCATGTCTAAAAAAATCCTCATCGCTGCTATTATGTTAGAGGGCAGTTGTTTCTGAGTAAAATTGATTTTTTCCCCACTTTAATACCTTAAAAATGCTTTTAATCTATCCCTAAGGAAAATGTGATAAGTTCTAAATAACTAACTAGAAGGTTTTTGAAGCCAAGAATATCTTTGTTGTTCTCCCTGTGCATATGTTTTCCCAAGACTAAGGACTTTGTTAAGATGTAGAAATAATATTTAGAAAGAGATAAGGTATCTGATCTTGCTAAGTCCTATGCTATTCTGTAGAAATTCAAGGTAATTGAAGATGCTGTTTTTTCATTTTAAAATTGTGTGTACAGCAGATATGAAGTGAGCTTCAAAAGAGGCTGTTCTGGAAAGGAAGTAACTTGAGAAAAATGGGCAATTGAACAGGAATTGGTTTTTTAGCTTTCCTTTGAGCACAAAGTGTTCCTGTTACACTTGCTGACCTAGTTGCCTCACCATTCTTTCAGAACGTACTTATTTTCTCCTTGGTATTTTTGTCTTTCTATTCTTGGAGGAGTAATGTGCAACATTTACCTGGTACCTGACAGTAGATCAGTCACATCTTTGCCTTCCTAAATGAGACTCTTTCTGTCTGATACTATTTTGGTTTTTTCAAAGAGGATAACCTGTATTTTTCTGCCTTGACAGATTAATGGCCATGAATGACACCTTGCAATAAAATCAGCATTCTGGCACAGTCCCTGTTGGCCCTTTTGTATTTGCAGGGTAGGAATCCCTGATCACCAGGTTGTTTTCTGTGCAAACACTGGGAGAATGCTGGGACCAACAAGGTTGAGCTGACCTTATGTGCTGACCTGCTCACTGCCACTGACTGTCATGTTTCAAAGGTTAAACTAACTGTGGATGAAATGTAATCAGTAGTGCACTGGATCCTTTCCAGAGCTCACTGGAGGAGTGCAATAACCAGCATTGTTAGCTTTAGGGGAGCAAGAGACAGAGGTCATTACCTGTGTGCGTCTGAGCATGAGGAACCAACTGCCTTTCCTGCTACCTCCCACGTATGTTTATTTAAATCTTATCTGGAATTGTTATCCAACTGGCCCCTGCTTTTTAAAAAAAATATGTCTGTTTATTCTTCATACAATAATTTTCATCCTTCTGCTGCTTTCTCATAGTTGCCATGAGAAAAATGTGCTTCTCTCAAACCCTGTCATTAGATGGGATGAGAATTGATACTTGGGGAAGCAGAAAAGGCTGAAAGAAAGAATTGCTGTGTTTTTAGATGACAGCCAAACCTAGGCCAGGGTAAACCAGACACTGCTTTTAAGACAGACACATAATGCACCAGCAGAGGAAAGATGATCATTGTAAATTTTCCCTCCTTCACCTCTGGGTAGCAAGGTAAAGAGCTGGTAAAATAGGAAGCTGGCAAGGGACAGGGAGCAAGTGTGGGAGGAGGAGGCCAAACAGAAGCACTGAAGCAAAGATAGCATTTCTGAGAATTGATTTCCTGTTTCTTTCTATAGCAAACCATTCATTTTCCCCAACTCTCTGTCATTTGTGCAGTACTTTCAGTCCCCAGCATTCAGATCTGCAGCAGGAGTCTGTTCTCAGCATCAGATAAAAAGGCTTTCTGGAAGGCACCAGAAGCATATAGGATATGGTGGGGAAGTGCTGTTTGTTGTAACATTAGGAATTTCAAGGGTGACAGGCATTGAAGTCAGTTTTGTTGGGTTTTTTTTAACCTGTATAGCTTTTACACTGCCTGCCCTCTGAAAATGCCTGTAGAATAACAATAAATTTAAGTGAGGAGCAAAAAATTTTCTTCCTTTTGAATCCTGTGGAAAGATTATTTTTCACTCCATCAAAGCATTTTGTTTTCTTTATAGATTGGGGTGTGGCTATGACCTTGAAAACCAATACATTTAGCAGAAATGGAGACTTTTCCCTTGAAAGAAGAGAGGGACAGATGGGGGACTTCCATTTCAGAGAAAATCAGAGCTATAGAGAGGATTAGATTATCCTGATATATGTTTTGTTATACACTTGTGATTATTGGTTTATAATCAACTGGTTGGGGTATGAATGTCTTTTTCTTTCTGTATGGGCTTTTCATTTTGAGTTAGTTTATAAAGAAGCTGTGACAGAAACAGAGCCCTGTACCTGTTCATAGGAAAGTCAGCTCCATTCAGAAAAGCTCAGTGTAAGTGGGTTATGGTGTCGTGAGAAGAAAATGCCATTATCCTCCTTAGCCCACCTTTATCAGTCTCTCAGGTTTATAATCACAAGCAGAGAGAGTTCCTTAGCACTGTTTTTATCTGTTGCCCCCTCCTGTACTTCAAAAATAGAATGATCTTTTTTTTTATTCCCAGTCTTCATGAGATCTCTCTACTTCAGTGTGGGTGAGAGAGGACAAGGTATTCTCTTTCTACTTATTTTTCTTACTAAATTCCTATTTCTGAAATGCCTTTTTTTTTTTCCATGGCCATTTTTTTTTTGTTTCTCTTCATGCCAGAGCACTGGAGATGTGAAAGGACTGAATAAAAGCACTAGCAACTGTCTTTTCCTTGTGAATGCAGAGCAGTATTCTTTCCCAGTCCTGCAGCTTTCACGTCTCTTTGTCTATGCTAGATTTCTGTGTTAATTGTTCAAAGAGCAGCTTGATTTCTCTTCCCACCTTGAGGTAGAATGCTTCCATAGCCACTTCTGTAAATATTCCTGGACTTCTAGCATGGCACTTCAAGCAGTGTCTGGATTAGATGTAATTTCTCTATTAATGGTTCCTAGTCTACTGGGATAACTATTGCAATGTCCAATATTTGTGGTCCAAAATTGTGCTCAAGGAAACTCTCTGGGCATTGTGCAAGTCTTCATATAAAGAGCTTCTCAACAAAAGCAGTTTTGATGTGAGAAAAGATGCAGACTCAAACTGCAGTCATAGAGGATGTAGATCAGCATGAGTAGTGAAGATGCCCTGGTCTGTTTGTGGTTTTCCTATCAGGTCTATAAGGAACCCATCCATTTTTCTATGTATGTGAGGGTCTTTCTAGGGACCTTGTGCCAGCTCTGCTGAATGACCTTAAGCAACAAGAAACCAGTTTCTTCTACCTCACAGGTGTTCAATCAACTGCCCAGAACTGGGTCCATGGCATTCCCAGCTAGGGAAAGACTTGTGAGTCAGGTGCTTGCCCCTATGTAGAAATAACTAGAATTCCTCAAAGAGAGGAAAGCTTTTAACATTATCATTTTTAGGAAGGTCTGGCCATACTCAGTGTTTCTGCACAACAAATGGCAGATAAACAGCAAGCCCTGATGGAGTTTCTGTTTTTCTGGAGTATCTTGGTGATGGGAGAATTTGGGCAACACAACTTGAAATAAATAGCCTTGCTTGGGAAAGCCACTTGTAATTCAAATATGGGGTCTGCTTGTATTAAATATTTAAAGGTTTGGTTTTTTTTTTAGTATTCTGAACTGATCTGTTTCTTTGCTTAGAGTTCTCTGATATTTTATTAGAAAGATGCAGTGTAAAATCACTAATCATAATCTAACTCTTCATGATTACTAAGCATGTTGTTTTCTCTTCGCAGCCCAAAGGCCAACTGCATTAAAGTGGATGATTTTATGTGATTACTAGCTGCATCCATCTTTGTATTCAGACTAGCTGATTGCTGTAAATACAAACACAAGTTTCTTTGAATGGTGACAGGCTGAATGTCCTCAGTATAAGGGTTCAAGATGAGCCAGGTGTACAACAGTATCTTGTGTTTCCCCTCCAACAAGATTCCTACAGCACATATGTGTGCACATTTTGGCCACAAATCATATTTCTTTTGAAATCTCCTTTCTTCTTGACTCTGTCCTTCAGAGCTTTCACGTTTTCCTTCTCTGGATTTATAAAAGCATATTTATGCCTGAGTGCTGTTTTGGGTAAGAAGATAACTTCACAAGAAGAGTAAGAGCAGAGGGGCTTTTACTCTGTCTGTCTTCTCCCCATCCATCTTTTTCTCTTGGGTCATGTATGTGGCAAAATTACTAGAAGCAGCATGGATACCATGGTAGTATTCCAGAGCAGAGTGGTTTGGAAGCAGGGAAAACCATATGTGCACAGTACCTAGTCCATACTATTGGTCTCTTGGGCTTTGATGGGTATGATGGCACAGATGTCCCCAGAGATGGCCATATTCTATAATTAGATGAGGGCATTACATCTTGCCCTTTCAGATGTGTTTCATGGCTGTGTATTTTGAAAAATTCACCAAGTAGCAGAAGTTGTTTGTAAAGCTTTTTCTGACAAGCCTTTCACTGAGCCAGGATTTCCAGGTCAGTGCATACCATATACTTGTGTCTGGACACAGCTGCAGGTTGTCCTTTTATGCTGTCTCCACCAGACTCTGCTGAGATATTTTTCTGGGTCTGTTTTCTCTGCATTTGTCACTGAGAGGAATCATGTGGCTGTGGATAGATATGCTGCATATGTGAGATCCCATCCTTACTGATGCTAGCAGGTTCTGTTGCTGTATGTGTTCAAAACCCAGGGAAGAAAAGTGAAGTGGTGTTCCAGGAAGGCTTGTTCCCTCACCATGTGTCAGCTTTCTGTGTTGTGTGCCAGCAGCAAGAGATGCAGAGAGCAAAGCCAGCAAGCTGAAATGTTCTCTGCATACCACAGTGTTCTTCAGAAAATTTCTTCCGTCTTGTGAATATTTCATAGCAGGACAATTTGCTGTCTTGTGAAGAAAGAAAAAGACTTGTTTAGGCTTTGAGCATATAAGACAAAATTGCAGCAGATTTTCCAATTTTACCCTGGAAAGTTTTGACTTCTCTCTCTCTCTGGTGTCTGCATATTCTTACAGACTTTTGTGTTTGAGTTTTGCAGTTTGGTCCTTGTGGTTATAGTGTGCCTGGGCTTTCTTCAGAATAAAAATCCCTTTTTAAGCTTCTGCTAAGGAATATAATATTATTCTTTCCTGTGTTGATAGTAAGTGAGGCACACATGTGAGGAGATGGGGACTGGGGGGAGAAGGCAGCCTTCTTGTGTAATTATATGAGAATATTGTAGTATGTGAATTTTCTGCAGGAGACTTTTAAATACAGATGAAACCAGTGAATCTGTTCCTCAAGCCTACCCATATGTGTTAAGTCTTCTAACTGAAATCTGTACAACAGATTTAAAAATCATTATTAGACCTTTAAAACGTCATAAAGATTCAAAGACAAAGAGGCCAGTTTCCCTCTCTAAATTATATGGCGTTCAAGGATGTGTTATTTCAGGAGCTTTTCCAAGACACTGCACTGTCACAGCTTCATTGCTTCAAATGTCACTTCAAGTAGGAGCAGTTTTTATAACTACACAGTAAACTCAAGATGCTTTAATGGAAATGATTTCTTCATGTGTCAAAATGACCCCTTTGTTTCTCATTTTACTCTTTTGTTTCCTGCAGCTAATCTGGTTTTTGGGTTATCAGATCCAAGCATCTTACAATGCTGACTCTAGCAGCGGCATTCAGCTGGAATGCTGCCTTTTGTTTACTGGTTTCACCAGGCCTCCAGTGCTTTCTTTGGTCATCTGGTGGCTCCACTAATGTGATTTGCACTCCCAGGCTCTGCAGGTAGTCATGGGCTTTTAAAGGGAATTAGAGGAAAGCCTGCCACCCTGGTTGCTAATGAATCCACAGGGTATTTCTTACTGGTGTTTTGTTTTTCCAGATTCTTTTTTCTGTTTTATGGTATTTTTCTTCTGTCTGCTTGGACTTCAGTTTCTAAAGTGGGTTTACCTGGCTGTGGTGTGGTGACATTCACTTTGGTTGAAATAGAAGTACCAAATCCTGTTGATTAGTGTGTCCATTTGGAGTTTTCTCAGTAACTGTAAATAAGTATGGAAAAAATAGATAGCTACACAAATACTCAAAAATTCTTTATTACAATATATATTTTACAAAGCTTGTTCTTGGTAATAGGGAATGTGGTAAAAAGAGACAAGAGACAGTGTAAACTTCCACCTTCATGAAAGCTTTATTAAAATAGCAAATGTTGGCTCATGTAGGGAAGTTGAAGTGTTTTGCTAATGAGGTGACAGTTGAAATACTGAATTTTTGCAAGCACACCAGGAGAAGATGCAAGTTTACAAACAGCCTCATCACAGTCTGAGAAATGTGAACCAGTGAAGGACAAAGTCAAAGAAATATTCTATTACAGTTTTTACAAAAAATCAAGTTATACTGGAGAGGGTGTTTTAGTATGAAAAGCATATGCACAAAAGAGGATATATTATGAAAGCATCTCCTACTCTTTTTCTGGAGCAAAGGAGAGTTTCAGACTCTGAGGAGTTAAGTTGAGTAGCATGTCAGATGCTGAGTAAGATGCCATTCCTTCTTATATCCACAACCTCTTACTTAAGTATCCTTGTGGATTTGAGTGGGGATTAATAGACTGATTAGGGTTGGTTGGGGTTTTTTTTCCCCAGATTAGTCCTGCAGTTTTGTTAGGGCCAGCATTTGGCTTGCACAAAAACAAGCACAATGTCAATGTTTTTGAAGCTTCACTCTAGTCTAATTAAGACTCAGCCTCCTGTGGCAGGATGTGCAATGCTTTTATATTTTCATAACGTATTTTTCATCCATTTCTGTTGTTTCAGAATGGAAGGCAAGAAAATCAGTGATAAAAGCAAAATCTGAATAAGACTTTGGAAATAAATGGGCCCCTTCCATGCAAAAATACTTAATATTGAATCTATTCTTATTGTTGTTTCCCTTGAGAGCAAGTCTACCCAAGTCTGAAGAATTTAGACTGGTAGTAGTTGTGCCACTTATATGTGGTTTATAGGCTTGGATCTTAGGAGTAGAAGAAAGCTTTAGAAAAGTTGAAGTACACAAACATGTTTCAGTGCCCTTGCTTTGTGCCCTTCCACAGTGTTGGTGCTGTAGGATTTATGTTTATATTATATGTGTGTGTTTATATTTTTTAATATACAAACTGAATATCACAGCATTAAATTGTGTTCAAAGAATGTCAGTATTGGTTGGATTGGTATTTTCACTTCAGAAAAAAAACCAACCCTGTTTAGAAATTTGGGTGCAGTGATTTTGATAGTGGACAAATAAAGCAAGAGTGTATTGACTGAGTTTTAGTGGGCTCTGACAGCAGCACTGATGGTCCTCGTGATGCAGAAGTTTGTGACCCATGAAATCTCCATTTTCCTTCTATTGGTAATGTACCTTGAAGTAAAGAAGCCTGGAAAATGCATCCTGAGTGACCTAACACATTGATTATCTACAAACAGAAAATTATTTGAGCTTATTGCTAAAAAATGTGTTTAATACTAGTAAATATAAGGGATAGGCTTAAATGAGATTGTTCAACAAGTGTTCCATGAGCACAAATTCACTAAGGCAGCAGCCAATCCTTACAGGTATGAATAAGATCTGCTATATTTTCCTTTAAAATGCTAATTTCAGATGCTTGGCCATTTTGCCGATTCAGCTTCATCAGCTTGCATGCTGGTGACCAAAAATCAAAATTTTCCCTTATAAATGGTACTTGTGTCTGACTGAAGGAAATAAAGGGCAGTAAGGAATTGAGCAGAGTTGTTTCTAAAACGAGTAAGTATCCAAGGTTCATGAAAAGAAGCCTGTAGCACACAGGCACACCAGCAGGCAGATTTTACAGCTCTGTCCAGAGCACAGAAAGAAGATAAATCATGGCCATCCCCCTCTCATTTTTGAAATGGTTCAACCCTGGGGTTTAGCTGAAGGACTTAAGGAGTTTTTGAAGTGCAAATAGACTGGTGAAGGGTAAACCTTTTCAGAGTTTCATTTAGATGGATTTTTTTTTTCTGTGTGGATTTCTGGCACCAGCTGAGATCTGGAAAGCCACAGGATTGTTTTGTTTTTGATCAATCAAGCAAGCAGAACTTGCCATGGGGGTGTACATTCTCTGCATACATATTGATCCTATTGTGTTTAAAAGTAGTTAATTTAATCAGGGCTTTTTGAAACCTTCCCTGGTAAAACTTGCATTAATGAAGCTGTCATTTCAAGGTCATGTTTCAGTGTCAATAACTTAATGGTAATGACAGAAGTTACCTGTAAGTTTATTATCCATTTTTCAGTCATTCCATGTTAAACTTGCATTGAATGAGAACTGATTTTGTATACATGCATGTAAAAATGTTCAGCTTCAATTGGAAAATATGAATCTCATGGAATGAGAGATTTCCAAAGCAGTCTAGAGTTACCAAACACATTAATACTGGCAGTTCTGGTACTGTTCACTGCTGTTTGGATCACTACCCTTGGTCTGCCCTATTCCATATGGAGTTTGGTTCCAGTAATCTATTTTACACCTTGTCTCTTCCACCAAAATGGTTGTAATATCAGAGGTTTTTTCCAAGGCCCTTTCTAGTAGCTTTGACCTTTTACTCACATTTTGTCTTGTTTAAAAGCAGCAGCATGCAGAAGATGGATTGCATATTAATTATAAACACTTCCCTCTACTGTGATAAATATTTAGAAATAAAATGTGTAAGGGCTGGCTGCTTGATAAGATGCCCATTTGGGTGCAGATTTTTTAAGGCAGGAAACAGTTTGCTACTTTTTCATCCATATCTGATCTTCAGGTATTTTGGGTGAAAGCATTGTATATTTTCAAGCTTTTTTTCCTGTGAGGATGTTAAGTGCAGACTTCATTATTTGCTTCATTGATTTATTTGGGTTGGAAGAAGATTCAGAAAGTTGTTCTGGACATGGTGACACTCAAGGTGTAGTGGAGTTAATGAATTCAGATACCACAGCAGAATGTCCCAGTACATTCCCCAGAGTCAATCTTCTAATTTCTTTTCTTCTTGGTAGTTGCAGTATGCCTTGAACCCTGCCAGTTGCTGAGATATGAGGTGGAAAGCAGAGTCTTGCACAAAACTTTTTCAGTCATATACCAGTAATGGTCTTCTGTAGATTTTCCTGTTCATGTTTTTCCCAACTGAAGGGGATTTTATCAAAGATTTCGGTGTCAGATCACTCAGGGGCTCAGAATGGGAGAGGAACCCTAAAGGTGGTCTGAGGGCCAGAGCTGGGATCCTCTTTAGGAAGGATCAAAGTGGTTTTTAGTTTAATTTCTGTGTGTTGGATGTCCAAAATGGTACTACAGAATGGTATACTGTGGGAAAATGGCCTATTTTAAAAAATGGTGTATTTATACATTAATTTTGCATTTACAGTCTGGTGGTTTGATGTGGTCTGCTATGAGAGCACAGCAGAAACATTCTACATCAGAATAGGGGCCTAAAATCATAACTCATCACAAATTAATAAATATGGCTAAATACAATCAATCAACAAATCTTAAGAAACCCATGTTATGATTTTTCCCTGACTTCACACTGGACAGGAAATGTTTGGTTATCAGGCCCCCTATTTTATTTTACAGCTCTAACTTTACATTTGTACAGCTCACATGTTCTCAGTCTCATGTACTGTTATGATGGTTATTTCATGAATTGAAGGGTTTGGAAACTGAACATGAGATGCTATTTAAAGCTTTACTGAGAGACAGGGAAATTCTTTGTGTCTCACTGCAGAGAAGGAGTTCTCAGCTTTTGTGGTGTCACTTTTGCACATATGTCACCAGGAGAAGCTAATATGACCTTTCCTTTTTTTTAAGTAATATTTTCTACCACCCAGGACTCTTCAACAAGTCCTGTCCCACTGACTGTATGGAGAATTTTGAGTGTGTTCTAAATCAGTGCTTTTTAGCTCAGTCTTACAGGCACAGAGGGCAGATTTTTGTTTAGGAACAGGCATCACTCTATAGCTGGATATGTGGGTGTTGGCTGGAAAAATCTATCATTCTAATTTAATTTTTTTTAAGTGATGCATGCTCAAATGTCAAAACACTGAGGAGTTTTTACTTGCAGATTACAGATTTATCAAGCAGCTGTGACATTAAAGTAATCTTACTCTGGTTACAGTATGCATTTTTCAAGGGCACAGGCTTGCATGGTGATTCTGAATTCCTGTGGAATTTAACTGAGCAACAGCTGGTCTGTAGGATGTGTAGATTTTAACAAGGTAATGTCTGTGTTTTGCCAAAGGACTTGTGTGACCTTCTGCTGAAGCTGTTGCAAAGTGCCTTCTTCCTCCATTCAAGTCTGTAGGGGTCCTGAAACAGTATTTGTGTGAATTTTCTCCATTCTCTCTTCTCATCTTGATTTTATCACAAGTAAATTCTACAAAATTCTTCAATGGGGTATTGGAGGGGGGGAAAGAAAATAAAAAGGTCATCAACACCACTAACTACAGCATAGGATGGAAAGAATACTCTTTTTGGCTTGTAATTGTGTCAGATTCCTTTTCCCCACAGTTGTTGGTTGGGGTTTTTTTCACTTGAGAGAGGTTTATGGTGCTGTCTCTGCCAGGATAACCATGTCTCAGGGTTGAAGTTGTATTTCTCCCTGAGTTCCTAGAGGTGATGTTATCTTTTGTTCACTCAACAGTATGGTCATTCCTGAGAGCATCTGTCACTTTGGGCATTGTAAGATGGATGAGTCTCAAGTGAACTGCTGGTTGAAGCAAATGGTAAAAATAAGAAAAGACGTGGGGGTTGGGGGTCTTCAGAGGGGACAGACAACAAGGAAGCACTGTTAAAAATCAAAAGTAAGCCAGACCATAGTGGAAGAAAGAGCCAAGATGTGGGTCACGTTAGCAGATCTCACAGGTCTTGGCAATGAAGATTAGTGGTTGATAAATTCTGAAGAGATCTTCTGCATCTTGGCAAAAATGCTGTTGATTTGTTTCCTATTTCGTTTGCAAATAAGGGAGGATAAGAAGGAGATGACCTGAACATAAGATGCCAAACTTTTTTTTTGGTCACGTTATGTTATATGGTCAGGACAAATTAATGTTGCCAATATTCAGGAAAAGGGTCAATGGTATTTTGTATGTATGTCTTGAATATTGTGTGATTATCTGTCATTTCTGAGTGGGCGCATAACAGTATAAAAATCAGCAGTTTAGCTTTTGGAAGAAAAAAATGGAAACTTAAAATTCATAGTTGATGGTATTTCAGAAGGTACTTAATATTTTTAAAAGAGATAAGGTTCCTTACAGCATCTCTGATTTAGCTGTACTAATTGAGCTAGACTTTTTTACAGAGAGAAAGTGGTGCAAAACCACATAAACCCCAAGAAAACTCCTTTGAATGCTCTGACAAGCAGATCTGCACCCCCCAGCCCCAAGCTGAGCAAAGGTCTGTGTTTGCAAAAGCAGCCAGCAAAGGACAAAAGGCACTTACAGCCCAGTGTGTGTCAAGGTTTGGGAAGGGTCCAGGAGGATCTTGGCTTGAAAAATTATTTTGTCACACTGTTGGCATTGGTCCATAAGGGGAAGCACTGGTTGAAAGGCGAAGAAATTAAGATGATTAGAAGCTTTAAAGCTTCACAAATGGTGGAGTATCTCTCTTCTCAATGGATATAAATAATAGATGAAAGACTGAGAGTGACAACAAAGGCTCAGGGCCTTTAAGAGAATGTGTGCAGCCTGAATAGAGGTCTGTGGCCTAGGGCCAAAGGTCTTAGCTTTGAGTGTAATTAGAAGAAAATACAAAAATGTCATTACTAGCAGGTGAAATGTTCAGCACGTGTCTGAAAAATAGCAATTTCAGAGCCAGGAGCAGTTGGAATTGGATTACTGACGTTCTGCAGTGGCTGCAGGCTGTGCAGAGCCCTACAGTTTGGTCGGGGGCTGCTGTGTTATCCCTGCTGTCCCTGTGCTCCGGAGCCGCTGCCAGCGTGGCGGGGGCGCGCACGGGCGTGGGGGCAGCATCGGTGCTCCCTGGCAATAGAGCTGTTTAGTGCCTTCCTTCAGGACACAACAATCCTGCCCAAAACCTTCCCTGAGCCACAGGTGAGGGTTGCAGCTGCTCTCTTAAACAGGCTGATTTTTAAAATTGAGAGGAGGGGGAGGAAGCTTTAAGGGCGTTAATTTTAAAGCCTGGAGTTTGAATTTGGGGTGTGCAGCTGAGTTCTGGTTTTGCAAGTGGGCCTGTGCCTGTAGTCCCAGCTTTAAGCCTTAAAATCCCATCTGCAAGCACCAGGGAAAATTCCTTTAAATCTTTTGGCAAAATATGGTCTGTTGCTATTGAGAAACCAAACCAGTTTGTCTGCCTAAGAAAGTCTTGTCAAAGTCCACTCAATGACAACTTAATTTAAATCTTTTCCTGATGTTAATTGGTGTTCTGTACAGCCCTAGGTCTTTTAGGAGTTATTCTTTTGCTTGCTCCTCGCTACACCATTTTTACCATTCCTTGGGATATTTCAGGTGTATTTTCTTTTATTAAGTGCAATTTCTATTAGTAATGTTTTCCCTTCAATATTTTTATGGAAAGCCAGATAGGAGAGCAACCATATAATTCTGATTTAATTTTGAACATTGATCTCCAGGGTAGATAGCTGCTCACCCATTTGTTTTGTTTCTTTATAAATAGTAAAAGAATTACTTCTGCACTATCATATATTTTTTAATGTTTCTACAACAGTTAACTTTGTCATATTAATGTGATAAATTCCTAATCTGTCATATAGTAACTTCAGTGCCAAAAATGTGCAAATTCTGAGTTTGGATTTCTGGTAGAATATAGAGAAGCAACCAAGCACTTTCAATCAAGTATTCCTCTAAAGAAAAATGTGCTTTTTATAGTCACTGGCACTCCTTTTTTCACCCTAGACCAGGTTTCCACAGGAAGGGTTTTTTGTCTTGTTATAAACTATATGCTGGCATGAGTAATTCTGATTTTTTTCTCCCTTTTTATTTTTCAGGTGGTCAGGAGTTTTAAACAATGCAGCAAGGCTTCACAAACTCTTAGCTGCATCCTTTAATCATGACTGCATTTCAAATAGGTTGAAAGGAATCTGAGAAGGTACCGTACTTGCCTTTCCTAATAGAAAATACACTGTATATTTGTGATCAGCATCTCGGCTTTCATTTCCATTGACTGCATTTTAGGAGCTGTGTGGACAGTAAATAGCGATTTTGTTTTTAGTTCTTAAAAAAATCATGAAATCCAGTTCATATAATCAAAAAGCCTTCAACAGAGGGCTGATTTGTGCTGCCATTTTTTTCTTATATACCCACAATGAGGTCAACTTCATTATTTAATGACACTTCTTTTGAAGCTGTAACAATCTTCTTCTGCTGTTTTACTTAGAGGCTCTGCAAATACCTAAGCAACTAGCTAAATATATGTTTTATGCACTTGGAGGGTGAATGTTTGTTTGTTTATTTGTCCTCTCCAAGGGTTTAAAACAAATGGGAAGAAGAATGCAGATCTTGGTAATGATTGGGGTAGATTTGTGCTTCCAACTGAGATTCTCACAGGTCTTTTTTTCCCTGACTTCTGAGTGGGGGGAGGCTTGCCTCAGTACACAATATTGGGCTCACATAGTTTCTTGTTGCATTTAAATAGCCAGGGTACCCAGAAGGCTGAAGATCTATTCCTGCTTTATGACCTGTTGTATCCCAGGGGGCAAGGGCAGCCCTGGGCAGAGCAAGGGGGTCATGGCCACAGCCCAGGTTCTGCACAGCCCTTGGGGGCTCCCAAAACCTCCTCGCAGGAACATTCTGCTTGGCAACATCTGGAACGTGGCATAAATCTGGAAGAGGGGGGGAACCTCCAGGATTTTGCTTCACCAGGTGCTAGGAGGAAGCAACATTAGCCTTTTCGATGGGGGGGTGGGGGGAGGCAGATTCTGTGGCCCTGAAGTTAGGCTAAACAATTGCAGAGGTCAAAGGACAGCTGAGTGCGGTCAATGAGACACCCTGGGGTGTATTTTGTTACTTAGTAAAAGGAGCAGCATCCTAAAACCCTAAAGGATTCTCTTGAAAATCTGTGTTGTGAAAAGGTTTTATGAGTCTGATGGCAAAAAGTGCTGATTTAGCTAAGGAATGCTTGCTTTTGTCTAAATGAAAGGCTAATCCTTACCAAATGTTGGCAGCTATTATAGTGTAGTCAATGCAGGTCTGAAAGGACAGTTAGAGTAGAAGTGTACTTTGGGATCCCAAATGTTTATCATTTTAATGGTTCTGTAACTGAAAAGATTTCTGAAACTTTCACCATTTCTCCTAAAATTTAAACCGTGAACAAGTTATCTGAAAAAGTAATAAGTAACTCTTCACTTATAATTTAAAAAACTGTTCATAAGGGAGCTGTGCCTGCCTGGTTGTTCTATATTCCCTGACAAATTTGCTTTAGATTTTCAGGGTACTGCCTGGCTTAAAGTGTAACTTCCTTTAATCTGCTAACACTTATTAATTGGCAGGAAAAAAAGTGTGTTTTTTTCTGGTCTTGAGTAATTTTTACTGTTCTTGTTTCAATGCTCAGAACAAAAGAATAAAGAATAGGCTTGGGGTAATTAATTCCTATAATTTGTTTAGCATTATCTTTCTTTAAAAGGACAGCTTATTAACACTTAACATTTGTCATAGAAACAGATAAGAAATCAATGTCAGAGCCAAGACCTTGTAAATAACCCGAAAGGAAATGTAATAATGGCCGTCTTCACCACAGAGGTGGTGGGGGAAGGACTGGGCATGTGGCAGAAAAGGTTCAGTGCTTTTTGTTTTCCTTTGGAAGGGGGGGCTGCTGCAAGGCATGACCCAGAGCCTCTGACTCGCTGGCCCTGCTGTCTTACACAAACACTCATGGTTGTATTAGGAAGAAAAAGGTACTTGGGAGCCAGTGGTGGTGGTGTTTTTATAGTGACCAGCCTGGTGTTTCATCGTGATCTGTAGAAGAACTCTGTAAGAAGAGCAAAAAAAGGAATAAACTGCATAATTTTCAAGGTGCGGGGAAGTGAACAAAGAAGTTGACTAGTTGGTTTGGTTTATTTTTGAAAGAAACCTTCTTGCAAAATGGAGGTCTTTGTAGAGTTTAACTTTTAAACTCTTCAGAAGTACTCCATACAGATGCCTAACATTGATTTATGTCAAGGTTAAGTCACCTTTAAACAAATAAAGTCGGGAATGGATAAACCTACTAAAATACAAATCACCTATTAAACACAGAAGATGTTTGTATAGCATTCAGGTTGCCACAAAACTGACACATGTCCAGAAAGTCTCCTGATAACCCCTTCTAAACTCATCAGGAAATGATGGCATGTGTTTGAGGGGTACACAAGGGAGCAGCCAGAGAGGATAGAGATGGAAGGTCAGGCTTTAGCTTTGACTTTCCAGGCTTTGGCTTCATGCTTTTGCAATAGGGTGATGGCAAATGAAGAAAGGATTAAGTGATTTATTTATCAATGAGATTGTTCTGGCTTCTGCTGTAGGAATTCAGTGAGAGGTCTGAGACTATTTTCAGCTTTATCCCTACAGACAATGACTATCACATTTTACATATATATCTATGTGGAATTAAGTGCTATATCTGTATAATTAAACTGCTTAGAAGAGTACATATTGGAGCTGTAATGCTTAATTTTGTTTGTAACTTACATTTTTTTTTTCTCATCTACTGGAGAAAATTGTTCTGTGTTTATAAACTGTTTATTTAGCAGGGGTTTGGGTTTTTAAAAAAATTTTAAAGCAGATTTTCACTCACAGTGAGAATTTTATGGATAGTATTTATATTCCCCTGTGGCAACTGTCACAGAAAAATATTTTGAGTATTAGTTTCTTGAGTGCCAGGATTTACTGGAAGTTTTATGTGTGTGCCATCAAGAATGTGTAGAACCTGTAAATATTCTGTGTTGCTGACTCATTAAACCATAATAGCAGCTTTGGGAATCAAAATTGCCTGTACTAGCATGCTTATGTTGCATGTAAATTAAGTCCAGCATGTAGACATCATTAAAATTTTGGGGAGAAAAGTACAGAAGTGTATCTAATGCCTTCAACAAGTCAAATATTTTATTACAATTTTTTTTCATGTAAGACATAGCTGCCCCTCCTCCCCCCCCCCCCCCCCCAAATTTATCATAGTGGTTGATGAGTTGCATTACAGAACAATATAAGCATTAGAAATTGAAAATTATTTCTTTCTCCTATTAAGTGTTAATAGAATGTGATTTGAATTTTTGGATTTCTGTTTTGAGTAAAGATAAAGGTGGGGTTTTTTTTCCTAATGTTGTTGTATAAATGTCATTTGTGGACATTTATCCCACAAACAACTTTTGAGATTCCTAAGTACCTAGAAAAGATAGCTTGAATGTCAAAACTCTTCTTTTTTAGCCCTATCCCTGGATCTGGTGTTCAAGTGTTGTTCTGTTGATTGCCTGTTTCTTGAAAATTGCATCCTAACTAAAATCTGGGATATTGCAGATGGACCAACAGTGATGTGCATCTTTGATCTCAAACAGGGTTGCCTCTGGTAATTTCGGAGATTCTGGACAGAAATTTGTTTATTTTACAGAAGAATTTGTGGTATTCTGGGGAGGGGAGAAAGTAGAGTCAGCTTTGAGACGCGACAAACATGTTGTGGACAAGGAAGAACTCTACAAAGCACTCTGCACTTGGAAGTTCATTTCCACTAAAATTATCTATGAAAACCTTGGACACAGTTTCCCACCAGCAGGGAAGTTGCAAAAAGTGTCTGATTGATATTAAATTGACATTACTTGTGGATTTAAGCTGATTGTTTGGTTTTGACCTATAGAGGGTTTTCTTGTCTGTTCAGAGCATTGTTTTCTGCATAGAAATGGCCATGAAAGCAGCTGGCTTTGCTGTGTTGGTCTTTTCTTGTCCCTGCTGAAAATGAGCTGAAAATGACTGCAGAAATGTTAGACGTGCCTCTCTATCTAGTGACTACATGGGAGCTTCAGATAAGAAAAATCTTGTTCTGTTCTAAAACATATTTTGAGTCCAAAAGAGCTGAAGCATGATCATTTTGACTTATTTGAAAATGGTATTTTTGGAAAAGCTGTGCAGGTATGTGCTCTGAGGGAACTTGACAGACATTTTGACACAAGCCTCTGTGAAAGAAGAGGGGCTTATTTCCACCTTTGCTGGTTCCTTTTTAGCGATGACTAACCCTTGTAAAACCGAGGAGAACTCTTGTTCAGGCTTGCCTGTTTTCAAACTGGGCTCTGAACAGGAAAACAGCCCTTTTTTGGAGGATGTGAGGAACCAACAGCTTACTTAACCTTCTATCCAAGTGCATTAGTGAAGGCTAGTTTAATTACTTAAGTCTGACTTTATTTCTTCTTGATTAAATTTTATTTTTAAATCTAGAAATCTGTGTTAGGGATTCTTTCAATAATCTATCTGAAGAGGGAGAGGAACAAAACTTGATGGTGCTTTTGGCAGAATTATGCACTTTACAAGTGAAGGAGAAGGGGGAAATGCCATGTGTGAGTCACTTGGATGCAGGGTGTTACCCTTTGTAGAGAGTCGGAGACATGTTCTGGCTGCAGAGACATTTTCTTTTTCTTTTTTCTTTTTTTTTATTGCTAACCCTGAAATTACTTTCAAGTTGCATATTTGAAGAAGTGCCATGGTACATCTCCAGCTCTGCCAACTTCATGGGGGAAAAAAAGTTTGCTTGCAGCAAAGGAAAGGTTGAAGTCAACAAAGTTTTACTCCAGGGCTTTATTTTTAGCCTGTTGCAGCTGTCAGAAACCAGAGCATGGATCAGATAAGATGAATATGGTGGAAAAAGAAAGTATTAAGTGGGTATTTGTGACGAATTGGGTCATCTTTGTTTGGAAAGTTTTAAGAGCCAATGTAATCTGTATTACCATTATGGCTATTATTCAGAAAGTTTTATTTTTATTAGTGTCAGTTTGTATGTGTTTCAGGAACTGAGAACTTTCAGAACCACTAATGTCTCTGTGAAATGAATAGCGATTTGTTTATATTGCTTGGCAATAAAAATATCTCTTCCTCTCTTACTTAGCAGCGCTTTCACATGAGAAAACTTTAAAAAAAAGAAAAAAAAGAAAAGAACATGGGGAAAACCACTTTTATTGTTGATATACATATCTGAAATTATCTTTATTAAGGATTTTCTTTTTAATGCTGTACAATCTGATGCTGAGATGTGTCAAAATGGATTACATTTTAGCTTCTATTTTCTGTATCTTAATAGGGATTTTTTTTGCTGTTTCCTATCAAGTAGTGTCATCTTGGTGAGCAGTCTTTAAAAATGTCAAGCATAAGTTCCTACGCAAATGGTACCTTCTGCCTACAATAAATAATTAGCATAAGCTGTGATGTTTAAAACTTTAAATTTTGCAGCCCAGTGGCCTGAGGATTTACAATAATTTACAATAAATAAATAATACATAAATGTATGCTAAGCCATAATGCACAGTCCTACTCCAGAGTCCTACTGAAGGCAGCACCAGGCAGGTGAATATGAACAGTACTGAGTTCTGAAAGCAGATGAGGACAACTGGTGTAGAGACAACTTGCAAGAAAAAAATGAAACACAAACAAGCTGAACAAACTCAGTGGCTGGAAATTACTTCAATATCATTAGCTTCATATGGGGGTCTTTGTTAGTCCAGTTGTGTTGAAGAGTTGGTCCACAAACTCAGTTGATAAGGCATTCGAAGTATGCCTGGGATTGTAGGCAAAGTGCTCAGCTTCCAGGTGCCCCATCCTAAAGTGCTTAATAGATGATCATTCCTCTCATTTTCACGAGCAATGCCAGCTGAGATGCCATTGTGATTGCTTCTTTTTATGGCATTACAAGGCTCTTCTGAAACATTGGTGACTTTGCCTTTCAATTTCTCAGGATAGAAGCAACTGGGAAAAAAAATCCAAACAAAAATCCAAACAAAAAATACAATTCATAAAAGTCAGCAATTAGTGATAATTACCAGCATTAAAATTGGTGACAAGCACAGACTTGTGTTTATTTAGAAGGACCATTCACTGAGTTCCCAGTTATGGATTTTTTTTTTTTAATGGTGGAATATTAGACAGTGTTCTCTTGAAATGAACACTAAATCATAATTAGAAACAAAGCTTTAAATTAATGGGTGCATCTGAGAATATAATTTACTTCATAGATTTTTGTAAACGACCTAAATAGATTTTATATCTCTAATGCTTCTGAATAGTTTGTTTTAATTGGTAAATACTAAACATAGTTGTTAGCTAATAACTTACAATAAGATCTGTGTATTAACAGAATATATGTTGTTAGTGACTAAACACTTATGTATATGGAAAGTATATAAAAATAACCAAGTTTCAATTAAAATGTATTGGCTTTGGGAACAGTTACTGAGTTTGAATACATTATTTGAGGAACAAATTTGTTCTTATTTTATTATGTTAATTGCCTACATACTATATTAATTTTATCTGCTGTGTTATTATGAGTGGTAGCTAAATGAATTCATAGAGTCATAGAATGGGTTGAGTTGGAAGGGACCTTCAAGACCATCTAGTTCCAACCCCAGAGCCTCACCACCCTCACAGTGAAGAATTTCTTCCTAATACTTACTGTAAATCTATATTCTTTCAGCTTAAAGCCATTTCCCCTTGTTCTGTCACTCCTTGCCCTTGTCAGAAGTCTCTCTCCAGCTTTCTCCTAGGCACTGGAGGTTGGCCTGGAGCTTTCTCTTCTGCAGGCTGAACAGCCTCAACTCTTACAGCCTCTTCTCACAGAAGAGGTGCTCCAGCCCTCTAATCATATTCATGGCCCTCCTCTGGACCTGCTCCAGCAGCTTTACATCATTCTTGGTATGATGGAGACCCCAGAGCTGGATGCAGCACTGCAGATGGGGTCTCACCAGAGCAGAGCAGAGCAGAGGGGCAGAATCCCCTCCCTTGGCCTGCTGGCCACGTGGCTTTTGACCGAGCAGGATGTGGTTGGCCTTCGGGGCTGCAGGTGCACATGGCTGGGTTGTGTTGTTCTTCTTGTCAACCAACACCCCCAAGTCCTTCTCCTCAGGGCTGCTCTCAATCCATTCCCCATCCAGCCTGTATTTAGGCCTGGGATTGTCCCAGCCCATGTGCAGGACCTACATGAAGTTTTCATGGGACCACTGAGAAGTGGTGAGATCCTGTGAAGCCTGGAGAAGCCTGTGAGATCCTTCTGCATGGGATCCCTTCCCACCAGTCTCACCCCATTGCAGGAGATTACAAAATTTTCAGGCACAATTTGTCCTTAGTGAAGCTGTGTTGGCTGTCACCAGTCACCTCCTCATTTTCCATGTGCTTTAGCAGAGTTTCCAGGAGGATCTGGTCCATGATCTTGCTGGGCACAGAGGTGATTCAAATATAACTGCCTGACTGTGCGAACACGCCAGGTTGTTAGAAGAATAAATTGTAATTCATGTCTGCTACTAATTGCAAAATCAAAATTACACAGCAAAAAAATGCCTTGATCCTATAGCTAGGATTAAGCATTGTTGCTGATTTGGTTGCATTGCACTGGCATTAATAATGTGGTTAATAGTCCTGTTGATTTAGGACAGAAAACATAAGTGAGGAAAGCTATGTATGAGCATGCCTGTTTTAAGGAGGCAGGCTGGGGTTTTCAAAAGTGCTCCTTGGTGATTTATTTGTGCCACCCCTGCCACAACTGTGTGAGCATATACTCCTTTTAAAATAATGAAGTCTTTTAACAATACCTAAACTTGAAAATCAAAAGTGATGTTTGTAGGTTGATAGCCCTTTTTTTTTGCACCTGAAGGTTTTTCTATTGAAAGCAAAGTGTATCCCTTTTTTTAAGGGTGCATAGCAATGTTCCTTTTCCTATGTATACTGTGAAAGGTCCCTGCAGCATAAAAGGATTTGCTCCATCTTCTACTAATTTATTTAGAAAACCCTACAAAACCTCCACTGTAACTTATCTGCTCATTTCACAACCATTTGAAAGGACTCCAAAAGCTTTGCAGTCAGAGTAGGCTAAAGCCACATAATTAACTCCTGAAAGCTTTTATATGTTTTCCTTCATCTGCTTATTACATCTGTTTTCTTAGGAAATGGCATCAAATGAAGTTTGGAACATGCTTAATCTTAAATCACCTCAGTCCTCACTAGAGGAATGTGTTGGTGCACTGGCAGCATCAGTTTTTCTCTCACTGTGTTGCAAGATTTTTAACCCATCCAGAATGCAGCATTTTTTTTCTGAGTGGGAGCCATAACCTGGAGAAAAGTAAAGCCAGGGCCATTTTGTAAAACTTGACTTGAGCTCAGCTTGCAGTGCCTTCTGTAGCATTGTGTCTCTCAGTGTACTCTGTGTTTGATCGTGGTTGCAAACTGCTCTTTGTGTGCACAGCTCAGTGGATAACACTGTTAAAAAGAACTAAAGAAACATTTCAAATTTGAGGTAAAAGAGATGAGATGGTGTTTCAGTGCTATTTTTTGGTGGTTTTCCTTTGCCAGCCTCAATGTCACATCACTGCTGGTTTATCCTGTGAAGCTGAAAACTCCCAGGTCACTGAATATCTAAAACTGCAATTCAGACCTAATTTTTGCTTTAAATCACTTGGAGGTGATTTGAAGTTCATTCATGTAAGTTCAACTTAGTAACACCATCCTGCATCCAGCTGTTAATTTTACCTTTAGTACGTTTATTGTTTTGTGAGCTGATCCTGAGGACTGTAGGAATAGTCTTGGGGTGGAAGAGATGGAGCAGTAAGGGCATAGCAGTCTCCATATTAAGACCACTTGTGATTTGCTTTCTGTTTGATGTTGTGGGGAAATAGCTGCCTTCTTCCACCACCCTGCATGTGGCTCTGTAGTACATGCATTTTTCTGTCTCTGTGCAAGCAATTGTCCAAATCCCAGATAATCTGATGCAATACACCAAGTACAGATACCATTAATTGAGCAATAAGAGAAGGAACCTTGTCAGGAAAAAATATATGTTCTTGATCCTTCCCATTACTTTTACACAGTAGTGGCAACATTAGACTGAATGATGAGGCTCTAAATGGTATTGGATGCAAGCAATATTTTCTTAAAAATAAAACAAAAAATAAAGATGAGAGGAAACTGCCCTGCAAATAGGGTAAATCCAAACCAATAATTCATTTTTCTTAAAAGACATTGTGAATGAGTTATTTATCTGTCACTTGCTACATAAGATTGTAAGCTCTTTTACAGTTGAATTTGAATGTCCCTAATGAAGACAAAACAGGGTTTAGAAAAGACCTTAAAACCTTAAAAACCTTTTAAAACCTTGAAAAGACTGTGAGGAGGGAGAAAAAGGTATCTTACTGTGATTATGAAATAAGGCTTCTACTCCACCTTACAATCTTGTTTTAAGTCACACATAAGTCTTCCCCACTGAATACTACAGTCGATGCTGTACATAGACTTTTGGCTTTGAAGTCTGCACTTTTAGTGAGTGTATATATTTGTTATTGTCATTATTACCTGACATTCTTTCTGCTGTATGCATGTTCAGGGTACATCCTAGTGATGCTCTAATGGGGAAAAATAATACTCCCAGAACATGACTAAGAATGATGTAAACAATCGAAACCACTAGCTGTACCTGAAACAACCAGTTCAGTTTTTCTGCAGCACAAATAAATGCCTGGTCTCTCTTTGCCTGAGATAACCCTTTGAGATACAGAAGCTGTGCTGGGCCTGGCAGTGCCTTTGTGGAGGAACTTGCTTTCTTTTCCTTTGAAGAGAAACTTCTCTGTGGGGTAGGCCAGATCAGAAGCCAGATTATGTGTTTTGGAGAACACAATTACATTATTAGGTTAAACACAAAGTAAGGACTTGATAGAGCTGACTTAATGGAGGGTGTTTGCATCAGATTCATCATTCGCTATCAGGTAATTGTGAAATTGCTTTAAGCCATAACAACAACACTCACCCCCTCCCTCATCCTCCCCGTTCGGTTCCTCTCCTTTAAAGTCTCTGGGGTCATGACCCACCTGGAGGCCAAATATGTGGTATCTGGTGTACTGAATGATCTGATTATATTTTTACTAGCAGAGCCTTCAACTCAATGTGCAGTTCTGGCTCCCAGGAGTTATTGAGTCATGATCCACTTTTCAGAGGTGACTTTTATTTTTGTTTGTTTTTTTTTTTTAATGCAAAGAAGCGTAGTCACCTTTTTTTTCTATCTAAAAGTGGGTAATGGTTACTGTACTTACACACTGCTGGACCTGGGCTCTGGTTTTTCTCAAACATCCCATGTCATGTTTCTGCACAGATCTTTTGAAACCTGGGTGACCACATGGAACAAGATTATTTGCTTGAATTGACAAGGTCTTTTTGTAAATTCAGCTTCTGGCTTTGAAAGAGTGATTAGAATTTCCCTGAGTCCTTCACCACGCAGCGAAGTGTTGCAGTGTTAAATCAACTCTCTTTGAAATTTTGTTTTTGTTATTTCCATTTCTGTCTGCTTTGATAGAAGCTCATGGCAATTGTAGCTTTGCTTTCCACAATGAATGCCCATATTAATTGTTTTATTCAAAGCTATAACAATAATCCTCCTTTACCTGTGGTCAGGTTAGAGGAATTTCCCAATTGCTTTGTTTGTGTGTCTTGGTAAGGAGAGAGATGGAAATGTGAGGGCTGCCTTCCAGCTCTGTTTTAAGGCTGTTCTCACTCCAGTAAATCTCATGGTTAATCCTCTAGTTCAGTGATGGGCCACTGCAAAGAAGACTTGAAGTGAGTTTAGGAAATTTGCTTTGAAGAAGCACAGCAGAAATGGAGATGTGCTGGGTAGTGCTTTAGTATCTGAATCTTTTCAGAGAGAACACTGAGAGTGATAGAGCCTGGAGGTGAGGGTGATCTAAATTTTAGGAAATTCCCCTATTATTTCATGTTTTCTTTCAGATTTAATTTTGAAATTATTCAATTCTGATAATGTCTTCTAATCCCCATAGTAAGTTTTAAGGAAATTAAGTAAAATTCATCTCTGTACAGTGGGAATGTTGTTGTGGTAGAGGGGAAGCCTTAAGAAGGAGTGTTGCCAAATTGGCCCTCCTTCCTTGGTAGGGTGCTTGGGAAGGAAAAAGTATAAATACAGCTAAATACACATACACTTTGCACCTACTAACATTCTGTAAAGTTCAATCCAAAACAGACCTTAAAAGGTTGCCAAGAGAAGTAGGCAACTTAAGAATTACACTGGGATCCATCCAGTGGTGCAGGTAAAAGGAAAGGTGAGGGCTGGAATACTGAATTAGAGATGTGCAGATGGCTCATTGCCAGGAATCTAACCAGCTCTGTGCTGAGTTAGCTACAATTAGTGTGCAGGTAGATATGGAAATCTTTATTTACCCTCTCACCAAACCTCCTGCCCACTGGAAACGTCTCAGTGCACACAGGTTGCTGGAGACCGGAGCTGGTTGGCTCCAGCAGAATTCCATGCCATGTTGCTGGGTGTGGAACAATGGACACGAGGGTGAGCCCTGATGTGCTAGAGTTGGCAGCAAAAAAACAGAGATCAGGGAGGAGCTCCTGATCAGGGAGGAGCTCCTGAGTCAAGTCCAGCTCTGTTTTCTCAGTCACTGTGTCAGATTGGCTCAGATGAACTCAACAATGGAATGTCTTTCCCTCATCCTCCCGAGCTCACTGATGCATCAGATGGGCAGAATTTTAAGAAAACCTTATCTTAATTTCACTATGAAAAGCAAGAGGGGTTGGTTTGTTGGTTTTTTTAACCAAATGACCTCATATATGAATGTTGGATGGACATATTATTTGGGTAATTTTTAAACAACGAACATTAATTTAGTTATGTTAAATCATTGGCTTTGGTCATATTTAAATGCAGATATGGCAGATACATGTGTTAATAAGAGAAATGTTCTTTGGTTTTGGTGGTTTGGTTTGGGGTTTTTTTTTTTTTGCCTCCCTTTAAATTCCATCAATTTATTTTTCCTCCAGGCTCTGCTGCCTCCTCAAGCCCCCTCAGCACACTGGAGTCCACTTAAAGCACATTCTCCCCTCTCCTCTGCTGCTCCTGAGGTGTGCTCCCATTTAGACTGTGAGGAGGAAAATTAACCATTTCCTAATTGCACCAGGCATTTAGGGCTAGAATCAAGTGCAGACACACTAAGGAGTTACTCCCTTGAATTGGTGCTCCAATTCTGGGGAGGCTGGGTCAAGCACAGCCTGACCCAGGCAGCAGCTCACTGCTGGAGGGTCTTGCCACCTCCTCTCCCCTCCCCAGCTCTATTGAGCTCCAAATGAGGCCCAGCTGCCCTAATGGCCTCAGGCAGTGTTAGGAAATCAGCTGCCCCGTGCTGTTCTCCAGGGCTCCCAGCTTCCCCAGCCGCAGCCCAGCAGGACCCGGGGCCGCTCTGCCCCGACACCTCTGCCTGCCCCATCCTGCTCAGGCACATCCCTGCATCCCTGCCCGCCTTCCTCCCGCCCTGCTCCCACGCTGCAGGCACCAGAACTCACACCAGCTGGGCTTCCTGAGCCTTTCTTTACTTGGCATTTCCACCAACAAGCTTGTTTTCTCCTGGCAAGCCAGAAACATCCTCTGGTAACATTAACCATTAACCATTTCTCTGGTAAATCTGTGACAGTCTCCATCCACAGGCAAGTCTCCTTGTATTGCCAGGGAAGCAAATCAAATTGCCAGCATTTTTTCTGTGTGTGCGCTATCCTTTATAAATAGCTTCCCATCAAAATTAAAATAGTTGTCATAGATTTTATACAACAGGTAGGCTGTAGAAAACATGGAGAGTGAACAAACTTCATGCAGATGTGCTGTGGGAATTGCAAATTTTCTGATTCATGAAGGTTGATTCATTTTCATTATGGTGTTTTAACTAAAGTCTTTTAATTTGAATACATTCTTGAAATCTTACCTTAAGCACATCGTAACTGACATAGATAGCACAGAAATTAAATTTTATTGCATGAAATTTAATAAAAGTCTGTAATGATTTCACTTGTATTTATGGAAGTATCGTCACTGATTTCAGTAAAATAAGTGTTTCAGTCACTTAGCTGATTTCCAGAAATTCTTTTTTTCAAAGGCACCTGACAGGCTTTAGCTTACTGCAACCTTTATACTGCTTCAGTGTAGTTTTTTTCCCTAACACACTTTGTAGTTGTGTGTTTGTACACAGTCCCTACTGTTTCCAAATCTAATGAAAACATATAGAAGGGGAAAGAGAATCTACTTATCTTAGGTATCTCACTGCTGAAACAGCAGAATGTGTCAAGCTAAGAAACATTTTTTTTAATCTGGTATTGTCTCTGGTTAGGGTAGAGAAGTGTAAATTTTGTAGTTGCCACAAAATTTATTTAAAGCCAGTCTAGCTGGAACTGACCTTCTCTCCCAGGTTAGAGGTGAATAATTTGATTTGTTTCACACCTGTGTATCCAGTAGTGTAGTAATAATTAGCTCTCAGATATTTGTCTACACCAACAGACCTCAAAGGCTGCTGGAAATGGCTGTCACAAGTATTGCCCTTTTACAGGTGGCCCTGAGCACCTTGAGCAACACGGTGATAAAGCAGGAGTGGAACTGTAGGTTTTCAAAATGCCAACTTATCTTCTTGGCCAAGGTCTCTTCCTGTTTGTAGGGCTAGGTGACATCTATTGAGGGGAAGAACAAAGATAATGTTATAAGGTTTTGTACTTTTGAGTCTGTTGGTTTAACTGGGGAAAACTTGTTTCTTGAAAGTTGAGTCTTGTGTTCTGAATATTGGGAAATTTTAGACTGCTGTTTCTTTGGAACAAATGTCATTTGATATAATGATCTAGCAAAGTGGAAAATTTCATATTTCAGTGAGTGTTCCTTTGCTCATTTTAAAACCTTCCATGGCCACCCTGTTACTAAATGTTTAAATTTGAGTGTCCATATCCCAGTGCTGGGTGCACAAGTATAACAGTCTTTGGGCATCCAAGGAGAAGAAATGGTCTACAGGTCTGTTTCTGCTTGAATATTTAATTAAGTTCATAAGTTCATCATCAGTAGAAATATTAATTGTTAAAGCAGATATTTAAATGATTTTTTTACTCCATGAGTGTAAAGCATAATTTCAAATGAAGACATTTTACTGCATTTGCTGCATGTGGTTTAGAAGTTATTTATTTCTCTCTTTTTTATATATTTTGTTATAATTAGATCCTTTGATAGGTCAGACTACATGTAAATCATAATATTACCTTGAAGACAGAAGGTGAAGAGATTCTGAAAGGACAGAGAAACTGACCTTCCATGTAATTTCAGTTAATATGAACAAGAGCAAAAATTCAAGTTATTGGATGTCTTTGTGTAAAGTTTTTCTCCAAATAATGGCATACTGACAAGTGAAAAATCGTGTAAACATACTCTTTGACAAAAGAGTATGCTTACTCTTTTGACAAGAACTGATGAAGGCCAACTTGATTTTTTAAATTTTTTTTGTTATATGTACCCTTCTGTATTCTACCCTGAATATCCTAAAAAACCCCAAATAATAATGATTTTATCTATCCTCCATTAATTTTTTTATACCAGGCAGGTTCTTGAGGCTGTTGAGAGGCCATGTGCTCAGAAGACACAGAGCAGTGTGTTGGAGGTGTGCTAAAAGCTTGGTGGAACAGAAGGATGCAGTCTGCCAGACAGAGAGAGAAACACAAACGTGTGGTGCTAGTTAGAGATGTTGTTTGCACAGCATATTTCCTTGCTGACTTTATATCACTGACATGCATCTGTCTTCGTTTGTAAATTCTCTGTGCATGGGCATTCCCATCCCCTTATCAGCTGTTTCCTTTGTGTTTTTAGATCATGGGGAATTCATATGCAGGGCAACTGAAATCCGCCCGTTTCGAAGAAGCTCTCCACAACTCCATAGAAGCTTCTCTGAGATGCAGCAGCGTTGTCCCACGGCCAATCTTCTCCCAGCTCTACCTGGATCCTGACCAGCCTCCTTTCCTGCCGGAAGGTAACCATGAAAGTATGGCACGTTTCAGTTGTTTTTCTGTGCGTGAAAAGGGTGGGGGGGGTGTTTCATTAAAAAAAAAAAAAAAACCAAAAAAAACCAGAAACTGCCCAGCAGTTAATTGTGTAACAAAATCTGAATCTTGGGCATCATTAAGGGGAAAGAATGGCATGCTGGTTATTTTAAAAGGAGAAGATAGATGTTGTATTAAAAGGAGATAACTGTTGAAAAGTTCAATTTTCTAGGTTATTTTTATCTTTACTATATTTTATTATTTTTTCTATTTTTATTCTTCAGATGTGAAGCCAAAGGTAGAAGAGTTGGATAAAGAGTTAGTACATCGCTATTCACAAAATGGAAATCTGGACTTTTCTACCAACCAAACTGTTAATGAAATGGAAGATGAAGAAGAGGATGAAGAAATGTCAGATTCAAGCAGTCCACCAATCCCATACTCGCAAAAACCTGCCCCAGAAGGGTCTTGCACTACTGATGGTTGGTATCATTGTGTTTTACTGTATGATCTTCACTACTGAATGATTCTAGTGATAATGTGCACTCTCTGCAGATCTCTTACAAATCCTTAAGCTAGAAAGTCTGAAAATACAGTTTATAGTCAAAGCCGACAAAATAAGGATTAGAAGGACTTGTTTGAGAACATAAAGTTTAGTTTATCATTTGAAAGCAGTGTTGAGAACTGGCTGTGGCACGTCATTAGTTTCTGAAAGCCCTTTTTTGTCTGTCAACCAGGTAACCTCTTTTGATTCACTGTCCTCAGAGAGGTTACCTGAGTTGGCATCAGTATGGCTGGTTCTCAGTCTATTCCTAAATGATTCTCAGAAACATTGGCAAAGCTGGACTTAGTTGCTTCCATGGGTAGAAAGAAGAGAAAGAAAATGGGGAGGACACTTAATGCACTTTCTGCTGCTGAGGTGACAAGAAGGTTGGCTGTGGAACCTTGTCTGTTTTGTCTTCCCCACGTGCCTGCTGGCCGTTGCTTCCCTACCAACTGAGCTGCCATGGTTTGCTGTTGTTCAAGATGAGCAAAATTGTTGACCATACTATATTTGCTTGGGTTTAAATGTGTCAAAGAAAGAACCAGGTAATTATGCATGAACCTACTTACCCTAAGAAAAATCAATGTGATTGGTTCAACTTACCCCAAAATCGTTCTATTCTGAAGGTTTAACTTCCTCAAAAAAGGAGAACCTGCTCACAGTTATTAGATGTGCTTCTTGTTAAAACATCTCCCTGCTGACTTCAGACACCTGAAAACAGGAACTGTTCCCACCAGGTCCAAATGCACTTTTGGACATTTTATTCAATATCCCCCTGAATCATGGAATTCCTTGTCCACAGTTCATCAAAAGCTGTAATTTTGAAATGGTTTTGCACCTTACTGAAGTATCTGGTTATATGAAATGATAGAAGTAAGGATCAGCCCCTGGTAATTCTTGGACATTTGTGGGGGGCAGGCATTAGTGGCATGTGTTGTCATCTTTGCCTTTTCCACTTCCAAATGCAGCTCACGGGAGCATGTTTACCCTCTGTAACAGCATACTGCCCGTTCCCTGTAGCACAAAGAACAGAAGGGCTGGTTGGCTACTGTGAAAAGATGGGGAATATTGTTGGGAGAATTCATTATTCACACAGAAGTGTGGTTTTCTGTCCTTTGAAGGCTTGTGAATTTGAAGAAGGAGGGAAGGAGAAAGTATAAAACGATGTATTCCTAGGAAAGTGTTCTCAGTTGAGGACAAGTATCAATAAAGTCTGCAAAATCTCCTATGGAGAGCAGGAGCAGTGCCGTTTTCACTTCACATATTATATGTATGTAATGTTAAACTTCTTAGTATGTCCTGGGATTGACCTTTCAGGGGCAGTTTTGTGTTTTGATTTTTATCTATAAGGCTTTTATGATCAAAGCACTCTAGAAGAAAGTTTCATGTGTTACATCTGCAGAATTTTAGGGTTGTTCATTACTCATTTTTAAGTTTACCATTCTGAGTTTACAAATCTGCCTTACTATCAGATGTTCTCAAGGAACCAATTTAAGAGAGCAGTGTTTTTGTGTCTGGAAAAGGAATGGAAAACAGATTTTTTTCCAAATACTTCTGGTGATCTGTTAGGACAGTTTTGCATAATTGTTTAAAATGCCCTGGTTCCCAAACATTCACACAGCAGACCATATCTCAACAAGATATTAATCTGATAACTCATCTTTCATCTCATGAGTATGCCTTCCAGAGATGTAAGACAGGATCACTGTCATTGTTTGCATCCCTTATCTTATTTATTTAATTGCAAAGGTAAATGACATTATGAAGATGTTAAACAATACTGATAGACCATTTGAACTCACTGTATTTGGATACTTTAAACTAAGCCTGTGTTCCATTGCTTATCCAAGAGCAAAATATTGGTATTGGAGCCTGCAGTTCATAGCTCTGCTTGCTGTAAAATCTGTTTCCCACCTTTTGGATCAGGTGGGATGAAATCTTTTTCCCTTTGAGGTATTTGTGCTGCTTGCTTTTCCTGAATTCAGGATGTGTGCCATAACCATCATATTATTTTCTGTGGTGACTTATTCTTTTATTCAGATGCATTTGTCAGTCACATGGGTGCAGAAAGTAGATCTTAATGCCTTTAGCTGTCAGCTAAAAAAAAGAAATGCCTCATAAGTGAGTTTGTTGGAAATTCTTTCTCAGCTAGTATTAGATGTCTTAACTCTCTTCTTAGCCCATTGGAAAGAGCAACTGTATTTGCCACTGAACCTTGCTGTTAGTCATGAAAGTAATTCACTTATTTTCAGGGGCTTTGGGGGTTTGTTTATGGTTTTTTTCCTGCTCAACACAAATTTTTGTAACTAAAATTTCCATGAAAATAGGGTTTCAAGAAAAATAATTTATTTGTTTTCATATGGGTATCTCAAATAGTCAACAAAATTCTTGCATTATCAAGAAGCTCTTCTGAACCGCTGGCTTGCTGTAGCTTTGAAAGAGGCTGCTTCTCATTTGTGGAATAACATTCTATGCAAGCTGTGGGAAACACAATAGTATCACCTTTCTTTTGTTAGCAAATCCTCAATTTACCTGATGCTTAAAGAAAGGCCAAGGCAGTTTCAGAAGCAATTAGGTAAGCAGGTACTTAACACCTGATCAGTTACTGTGAGGTTACAATAGCGAGTGACAGTGACCCCTAATTCATATGTAATTCCTGGAAGCTAATTCCTCATGCAAATACCCCATTTATTACAGTGCAACAAGGGGCTGGTGCCCCACATGGAAACTACCTCTTCTTACGGTGGGGAAAGGGAAGACAGATACAATTTTAATTTTTGAGAAGATTCTAGGACTTGTAGTCGTTGACAGCGGTGGGGATACATTTTCAGGAAGATGGGACTGGGTTACTTTAAATGAAGTGATGTTGGAGAATGCAAATGTGCTTCTCAGAAGCAAAAACTAATGCAGAGAAATGCAGATGTCTGTAAAAGCTGTTAATATTTTAACTTTTTGGTGACTGCTCCTGGTATTTGCAAATCTTTAATTGAAATGTAAGTGCCTGTTCCTCTGTTCCTTATTTGAAACAAAGCTGAGATCCTGTAAGAACATGTTGTTTGTTTTGGTTTTTGGGTTTTTTTTAGCAATTCAGCAGTTACATGTCGATAAAATACTTCACAAAAAGGAGTTGGTTTGGTTTACTGACTCATGTTTTCTTTTCTTTGTACTAGGATTTTCATAAAAGGTACACAAGTAAATTAAAGTGCTATTCTTTCTTTTTTAGAGGAAATGTTTTACTGCTGTTTGACATAGAAGTGTAGGTGCCAGCACAGTTATAAATGAATAGCTATGAAATGTAAATGAATTTTAAATGTTCTAAGTCTTAGACATTGGCAGCACAAGTTCATCTAGTACTGAGACACTATGTTTAGTCTTTCCTAATGTGGAAATTATTATTTCTAACAGATAATTAATTACCAATGCAAAAATCAGGCAAAACAGAAAAGAAAATAAGGTTGGGATCTCTGTGGTGCTTGGTAGTTAGAAAAAGACAATGTAACAGGGAGAGGGTTAATCTCCCCTTCATCTCCCCTCAGTTACTTGCTTCCAAATCAATGTGTTTTGGGTGGAATTTCCTCATTCAGTTTCAAAAAGCAGCAGAAACTTAAAAGAGTGCTTTTCAGGCCTTAAAGTCAAGGCAAAGAAGGATAATGAAGGGCTCTTGCTCTTTCCATCTGCATGTCTTTGAAGGAAAATTCAAACCTTTTACCGCACAGGAGCAGATTTGCATCCTCTCCCTATCTCCTGGTGGAAGTAAATCCCAGCTGTAGCTGGCCAGGCTCTGCAGCCCTCCCTGCTTCTCCTGTGGCAGCTGTTCCATGAGCAAGAGAAAAGTTCCTGGAGGCTCTGGGATCTGTCTGTGCTGCCTCTCTCCCTGCCCACCCATCGGGATCCCGGTCCCTCTCAGAAGGGGAGCCAGAGGAAACCATTCGGTGTCAGCCCTGTTTATTATCTCACCACCTCAGAAAACGAGGTTTTGGCAGTCTCCTGTGAGCTCTGAGCTGGTGGCTGCTTTCCCCTTTCTGGTAGTGAATTATAAAGGCAGTGAATTTCAGCAAGATTTGTGAAGTTCAGGAGCTGGTTGGATGACATCGGTGTCCCCAAACTTAAGTCCCCTGGGGCAGCAAGGTAATTATAGCTCTCTGACAGGCTGAATATCCCAGAGGCATGTGCTGGCCAGCCAGCCTGCCCATGCATACCTCTGTGATCCGGAGATGTCGCCAGCCAAAGCCGAGGAGGATGCCAAAGGAGATTGTGAAAGGAGGGAGAATAGGGAGAGTGTGCAAGGGGTCTGGGAGCACTGGCTGAGTAAGAGATGATACTGGGGGTGGTGAATCATAGGTACTGCTTGCAGATCCAGTAGGATACAGCATTTCTACAGTCCAGTCCCACATATCCTAAATGGTGGGAAATATTAAGATCTACAGCCTCTCAGCTAAGAGGCTGCCGTTCCCATGATAGCAGGCAGTTACTGAATTGTGCTTGTAAACTTGTTAAGATGTTTTTTCTTAGGACTCTCCTGTAGCTTCTCCCTTGGGGACTGATGCAGAATGGTGACACTCAGCTGCTCGAAGCATAGCTGAAGTTGTTTTGCACATAGCCCAGATAAATCTGAGTCTTTTCTTTCACCTGGGGTGTCGTGGAGTGCTGCTTCACTTCACTTCACTGGGACAGCAAAACCCTCAAGCGGCCCAAGGGGCTCAAAGCTTCTCATGTGATATTCACACTTCTCAATGTTGTGTGCTCCTTCAGAAAACAAGTCTGTATTGACACAAAACAACACTGACAACCTTGCTTGTGCCAGTATTGCTATTGCTAGCAATTCCTTCAAAAGCCTTCTCCTGTTGGAGAAGCACCATTTGTGCTTCTGGGCATTTCCGGAACATTTTTAGGTAGAGACTGGGCTAGAAGCTAATTGTGTAAAGCATGGGTTTAAGTCTGTGTTGAAATCTTACTGCACTTGCTGTTTCATAATCCTTATCTACAGATTTCCTGTTTGCCCACATTGTCAGCAGTGGGCAATTTTTCTGCTTTAAATCTAGATGTAAAGTGGTATTTTCTAAGCATGTCAACTACTCAGATTTCGCTGAATGCCTAAATATTTAAGGCCACCTTCGAAAATTCTGGATTTAATACCTAGGTGACATTAACATTTGAATAAGCAAACTTTATTTTGAATGGAAGGGACTTTTCTCCTGGGTTTATCTGAGACTTTCTTTCTAAATTACATCAAAAAGTCTAGATAATACTTAGCCTGGTACCTGGCTTTCTATTTGACTATGATCAATATGTTTTTAGAGAACATGCCTTAAGAAGAATTTCACAGATTAAAATCAAATGACACCTAATCAGAAAAGAACTAATTGTGCTTTAAATATGCAGATTTAATACTTCTCTCTTAAAACATATGTAAGTTTTTATTAGTAAGTTATTGATATAATCCACTGATTCATACATGAAAACTTCAGGAGCTTAATTCAATTCATTGCTTGGAAAAAGCAAGTGTGTGAGGGGTAAATTCAAGCTAGCTTTTCATGAGCTGCTGCTGGAACTGAGGTGATTGAAGAAGTGAAGAAACCATTCAGCCAAGAACTAGTTCGGCAGATTGTGAGTGTAGGCACAAGACTGAACCTGTATTGGACCCTGTTTTCAGCAAGCTGCTGCTTGTGAGGAAATTCATGCAAGCTGATTCTGTGCATTCCACTTTGCACATGCTCTGTGCCTGCTACAGTGCTGAGATAAAACCAAAACCCAATAACTTCCATAATTTTTGCTGAAGTTGCTATAGGTTTTGGCCCAGGAGCTAAGAGCACAGACATATGTATCAATAATGGCTGAGGTGGCTTTTGGTTAAGCTGTGATCACATTGTGTTACCACATGCTAACACAAGGTCTTTCTCCAGGATTTTTTTTCTTAAAATTTCTGTGACAATGCATAATATTTACATGAGTAATATTTTAAATGAAGTGTAAGTAATAGGTATTAATAGCTATTGCAGTAATTTCAAATTTAACAGTAATCTTGATTCTTGTGATTGTGATTTCCTTTATTTATTGTTTGTTTAGCCTGGACACTGCTCTGGGTTGCCTTGCTATGCTTTTTGTGTGACCCAGCCTGCTACCTGCTCACTGCAGGGCATAGAACAGCAGAAACTCTCTCAGGTCCTCACTTTTGCCTCCTTCTGCTGCTTTAGCTCTACACTGATTAGAAGCCCAAGAGGCAATGTTATGTCCTTATTTTGTGGGCATATGTGTATTTGAGTGGGGAAAAGACTTAACTGGGGACTTGAAAGTCCTGCAGTCCACTGAGACTTCAGAGACTCAGCTGGAGACGTAGCAAAACATGATTCACATGTCTGAAACTAGTGAATTATTTATTTCCTGGAATTTCTAAAATGTTTGGAGGATTTAAAAATTAGATATTTAATTATTTTAATGTAATAAAATGATTTTTAGTAGCCACTATTAAACTTTCATCATCAATTTTTATCATTCTTTTGTATTACTTAATGGTGTTTATGTATCAATGCTCGCCTTCTGCAAGCAACTAAGACAAAATAGTTTCTCTTGAAAAAACTGTAGACTGAAGTTTGGCAAAGAAAAAATAATATTTGGCATGTTTTAAGAGCTGCTTTCTGTTATTAAATAACAAACTTATCCTCTTATTTTGATTGTTTTTGAAAAATTGGATTTTGGAGCCAATTTTTTGATGTCTAATGTTTGGGCACTTAAATTTCTTTTGTGCCTGTATATGTTTAAATATGTATATTTAAAATAATGTTGTCTATTGCCTCTGAAACTCTCAGCTAGTGGTTCTGGTGGGATGCTATCTCAATTTCCTCTATTTCCCTTAAAAAGGATATATGAAAACTCCAGTTACAGCATCAAGTCGTGAAGGCCATTTGCTTTTGCAACTGATCAAACAAAGAGAATTAAATGAATTCTTCTGAAGAGTTATCATTTGTTTTGCTTTGTTCTGTAGGTTTTTGTCAAGCAGGCAAGGATTTACGGTTGGTATCTCTGTGCATGGAGCAAATTGATATCCCAGCAGGCTTCCTGTTAGTAGGAGCCAAATCTCCCAACCTTCCTGAGCACATTCTAGTCTGCGCTGTTGACAAGAGGTTTTTGCCAGATGATCATGGAAAAAATGCACTTTTAGGTAAGAGATCTTTTTTCCTTTGTACCATAATAATTCAGAGAAAAAAAAAAGCCAGTTGAAAATTATCTAATGTCATTTCAGCTAATGACCTTCTATTAGAAATATGTTGAGGAGAGGACTGACTTCATTAAATCAAATCTGTAGATGAACCTGCCTTAAAAGCCCATTTTAAAACAAGTCCCTGATTCCACAATTAATCACAATTGAATCTCCCAGATTTCTGTGTGGGCAGAAGTCAATTGCAGCCCTGGCATTCTAAATGTGAACTATCCATATTCTGTTTATCTCAGCTGGAGCTTACAGCATTTTCATTTAAGAAGAAATATGCTCATGCAAGTACTGAAAATGAACTATATTATGTTTGGTTTTTTTTTTTTTTTAATTAAGGGATGATTTCTGCCCTTGGCTTCACCAGGATCATTGATCTCAGTAGAAGTTCTGGGAGCAGTTTGCTTCCCAAAAACCAACACATAGGGACACCCCGCCCTACCTTTCCCAATTATGTCATAATCTGTTACATTTATGAAGTTTAAAATCTTAGTACAACAATGCCTCTTGGTAATTGAAGACAGGCCTATGTGCACCTAGATTTCCTGCCTGGGTCACAACTGGTACACATTTTAACAAGGTCGTAGAAGTGATTTAATGTATTTTGGCTCCTTTAGCCTATTTTGAATTTACTCTTTCATTTCTGCCTCCAGTCATTGTTCTGCCTAGGATATATTCAGAAAGACCTTTCAACAGGAAAGAAATTACAACAAAGGATAAATACCCTGATTTAACTGCAATGCTCAAATTCTGGTGCAGACCACCAATATTTTGTGTAACTATTGGAAACAGCTTTGTTTTGTGCTTTAACTTTACGTCTCCATTAAATCCATTTGATAAATCCATACATAGCAAACCTTTGGGCCTAAGGCAGAAATGCCCCTGGCCTGAGTTGGATAGAGGCTGTGGTGTGATGTGCCCTCACTGGTATGACTGGGGATTTGGGATAACAGGGTACACTTCAGGATTCAGAGGAGCTTCTCCCCTGCTAAGCCGGGGAAGTGTCAGGAGCTGACCAATAAGAACTGATAGGCAGATGGTGTTTAAACCTGATTAAATGTGGTACTGCTTGACTTTGTTGGTAAGCTTCCCCCTCCATCCCAGCTTTGTATCCATCCATCCATCCATCCATCCATCCATCCATCCATCCATCCATCCATCCATCCATCCATCCATCCATCCTCTCTGGTCTCATTTGTTAAGGAGCCTGGTGACTCACACCTCTGGCATTGCTGAAGTTTCTGTCACTGGCACCTGTGAGCAAAGAAAGAACTGACTCAGTAGCTCTGAGAGACCCTGGTTACTCTTTCTGAAAACTCTGGAGACACACCAGTAGATCCTGTGGGCTGCAAGAGAGTAAAGAAAGAATGATTCAGTCCCAGGAAAAACAGGATGAAGATATTTGCATCTTGGCATCCTCATCGAAGCTGATAATGAGGCATAGTAAGGCTAAAGACAATGGCCTTATTATTAAGAGTTTTATGGATAAGGGATTTTGTCAAAAACACTGAATATCTTTGTCATAAACCTGTTACTTTGGCTGACAGGTGAGTGTAGGAACCAGCATCCTCCAAGGTGTTTGTTATTGTGGAAAATAACAATAGTAGCAAGAATGAAAAATTTATTATCTTACAGATCTTGAACTGATTAGTAAATGGAAAAACCACAAACAAACAAAAATAAAGCATTTCCACTAGGTATTAATCTGCTAGCACTTTTATAAATCATTATTGATATTCTGTAGAAAATCTGTTTCATTAAGGGTTGAAATCAAGTCAGAGATAAGTGGCATGACAAGTAAGACAACAGGGCTTAATTGTTCAGCATTAGATAATAAAAGGCTGATTCAAACAACAAAGATTTTAGGGCAGACCCATTTCAGAACATACCCTGTGCTTTGTTCTATGAAATCTGCCATCATTATGCCAGATTCCCATTAACACAGCTGTGAATGGCACTGGAAATCAAGGCTACTTAGAATTCTTAGTCTGGATTATCCTCCAGACCTCAACTCAAAATTTCACCCCTTTCTGTGAAGCCTGTTGGAAATGTTGCAGAAAAACAGTCTTTGTCACTAAAATGGTTATTTTCTTGAGAAGCTGTAGGTTTTTGAAACTATTTTAAAGCACTCCTAACTCTGGCCATGCAAATCTTGTGGTTGCTTTCAAGACTGTAATAAAATGTAAGGTTCAGTTTACTTAGAAAGTATTCTATGTAAGAAGCCTCAGGGAAAATTTATTTGATGTTAATTTCAGTCATATGAAATGCTCTGATGAATTAGCCACTGTTTTGAGAGAGATGTCTGCAGTTTGGAATCCATGGTTTTTTTAATATAGAAAAAATGTGGGTTTTTTTTTTCCTAATGGAAATTTCCTAGTGTGACAACATAGTTGTCCCCCTGTCAAGAGGTTATCCTTCTCTGCACTGTGTAGAGTGGAAAACTGGTGGCAGGATTTTGGCATGAGTCAGTACTTCCCAAAGAGATGTAAGAGTTTCAGAAGAGCTCAGACTGACCCCCATGTGCTGTGTCCACAGAAGCTGGCTGGCTGGAGGCCTCCAGTCCCCTGGAACTGGATGTGCAGGTAGGTTTAGATGGCCTTACTCCTAGCAGACAGTACAAGACATTTAATCTGCTTGTGTATCTTCTGCTTCCTTCTTCCAGGATTTTCTGGGAATTGTATAGGCTGTGGAGAAAGAGGATTTCGGTACTTCACAGAGTTTTCCAATCATATCAACCTGAAACTAACCACTCAGCCAAAGAAGCAAAAGCACTTAAAGTACTACCTAGTAAGAAGCTCCCAAGGTGTACTGTCAAAGGGACCCCTTATTTGCTGGAAAGGTAATAAAAGTGCCCATTCAATTAGGGGTGGTTCATGTTGTTAGGGGTGATGTTGAATGAGAAATTGAAAGTTGCTGTTGAAAATGTATGCATTCAAAAGCAACTGCTTGAAGGGAGAATTCTTACTGATTTCTTACTGAAGTTTGGATTTTGCCAAAGAAGTTAAATGTGACTGTAAACACTCTTCTTTCATCTCCCCATACTTTTGGTGGCAGCCCTAGATCTTCCCATCTTAGAGTGTGCAGCCATCTTGGTAGAAGATAAGAGGCTACTCAGTCTGATGATTCTTTTATGTGCCTGAAGCACACAGCCAGGGCTGCAGCATTGGTTTTCCACTGATATTCATCTTTGCAGGTGCAATCCAGTCTGTCTCATGCCTGAGGATAGCTAGCATGCTGTAAGATTAAGAAAGCTCAGGGCACTGATCTCAGGGAAAGAAAAGACTTGGGTGCTCCTGCCATTTGCAGTGTTTTACACTTGATCTTACTCTACCAGAGCAGCATGTGTGACATTATGTGCTACAGGAGGGTGCATTTGTGACCCCAAGGCAAGGTAGCCATGGGGGTCTCTTATTGGAGGATGCAGGGTTTTGGAGCTAGAACCATACAAAGACTCAAGGAAAGAGTGGTTTACCCACCCACTGTCTGCCAAGCTGGTTTATGTGCAGACTACCTGACCTTTTCATCTGTGGTCTCACTCAGTGAAGACAGAGTTTGATCTGGGCCCTGTTGTTCCAAAAAGTTGATGTGAGGAGAGGGGAAGCTCTGCAGGAGAACTGACATCTGAGGAGTCACATCCTCATGTGAATAGCAGCATGACACCAGAAAGAGATGGTTATCACCGAGCTGTATGAGTGATTATAGTTTGTATCAGTTAGTGGGTCAAAAGGATCTTGGCTTCAGCTGCTTTTCTCTGTTACAAGGAAAATTAACTGCTGCTTTAGAGTGCATGTGGCTTTTCAACAGCATTTTTCACAAAAATGACACAAATATTTAATTTGCTAGTAAATTTCCAAATAAAGACAAAGGAAGCCTTATTTTACTTCTGGAATCTTTTTTCTGAAACCCCTCCCTGATACTCATGCAGTTGGAGTTGGTGTGTGTACTGGTAAATGCAGTTGGGAGTAATGCACGTGTAGAAGAAGCAGATACTGGTTCCACTTTTGGTTATATGCTACTTGCAAGTGTTCTGAGCACCCACGAAAGTTCAGAAAATCAACCAAAAGTCAACCTCATGGGCATTACTTAGATAGGTCCTGTCCCCATATTGCTGCCATCCATCTGGTAACCTTTCACTCTTCACTTAGATTATAGGTCTAATTAGAAGAGTTCTTTTAAACATTTAAACCCTTCTCCTAAAACAAATCTTGATTAGATCTCAGTTTTAAAAATGGATTAATGTGTGATTTTCAACGTGACTTTCTCCTCCCTCAACTCGGTTTTCATCCAGACAGACACTAACAGCGCTGAGATCTCCCTGAAGGTTTGTATAAGCATATTCAAAATCTGGGTTTCAGCACAATTTCTCCTTTTAAAGGGCAACATATGACCATTTGTATACAGGTTGTGCCACAGAAGTCTCTGAGTGTTTTCTGGGACATGTCCAATACCTTCAAATCTCTTGGAAGCTGTGATCCGAGGGCTCTTGCCATTTTGCAGCATCTGCTCTGTATTTGCCTGGCCCCCTGAGTGGCCCCCAGGGAGGTTTTCTTAATTAGAAGACAAAGTTGACAAAACTGCGAATCCCTATTTTCCTTGGATGCTGCCATTTGCCGCTGTTTGTTGTACGTGCTCTCTGTGTGCTCTTAACGTTTTGTCGCCTTTTGCCACCGCGTTGCTGAACGTTGCTGCTGGGAGGAGGCCTTGTTAATATGTACTGTAGCTGCTTCATTTGCAGAATGTAGAAGCAGGCAATCATCTGCTGCTAGCCTCTCTGCTAAGCCAAATCCTTCGGTGTCACCGTCCACGACCCCAGAGGGTGGATCAGCTAATGGATACAAGTCAGGGTTCACTCAGACAGGTAGGAGCTGAAAGTGCTGTAAAGATAACCATTGGGGGTGGTAAGTTACCTCAGCCACTGCTGGGTCAGGGATGCTGTAAACAACTGGGTATTTACCTTGAGCCATGTGGAGATTACACTGGAGAGGATGCCTTTCAAAATTTGCTTTGGCAAAGATTAAGAGCCAGGTGAGGCTGAAGGTTAGATCAGTCTCAAAACAACAATTGATGTAAAAGCATTAAATGGTCTTTTGATTAATTTATTTGATTCTGTGCCTCCTTGTCTTTGTTTCATTAATTTTTTTGTGCATCTCAAAAAACTTCAATGACATGTTTGTAGGGAAGTGTTTGCTTAGTATATAAACTAGGCTATTTGTCTGGAAAAGGATAATATCTCCTTTTAGGGAGAGGGGACCAGATGTTATTTTATTTACTTGCTAATTTCCTTATTTATTTAAATTTTATTGCACGCAAAGGTGTACTTTGAATTGCAATTTCCCCATATGCATACAGTGGGTTTTTGGTATGTGAGCTAACCAGTCCCTCACAACTATTCTAGAAAGCTATTAATGATATCCTTAAATAAGGAGAAAATATATAAATCAAATAGACATTGACTGACAAAGAAGCAGCATCTTAATATCATGTATCTATTTATTTATTGCAAGTAGACAAAGTGCTTTTGTTTGAGCTTTCTTTCTCATTGCTTTATTGCAGCTTCATCTATGCTGTTGTATGTTTTTGTGTCTGTTTGTGCTATTTCTTGAAAAACTAAAAACAAGAGAAAATGACTTGTTAGTTGTTATTAATTGATATGAATGTCCAAAACCACGTTTCTTTAAAGGGAATGAAATGCAGATAGAAAGCAAGATGGTTAAAATACTTTTTACACCTAGAAAGTTTGTCAAAAGGAGTAATAAACAAAACCTGAACAAAGGCATTCATATGAGACTATAATCACTGATTAGTATTTACAGAGGCACTTCTCTCAGGTGGTTGCCCCTGTCTCTGTTGAGGAAGCAAAATGCTTTGGGCTTTGGATAAAATTAAATGACAGTGTGGTTAAAACACATCTGCATTTCATTGCATGATCCCTTGGCTTCCAGATCCAGGCATGAGAGCTGTGCAGATGCATGAGGACCTGTTCATTTGGAGCAACAAGCATTCTAATATTTACACAGCTTTGTCTTCTATTGTATCTGCCAAGTTAATAGATACACCTTTTATATACGGCTTTCTCCTTATCACTCCCTGCCATTTTCAGTCTGCTTGGTGTTTCTGTGTGTCACTGTTTGTACTCCTAGGTCATGCTCGTCAAAAGCTTTTCATCTCCTTCTCCTGTTATCTCCTGGTGAAGATTAATGCCACATACATACACATGAATCCCCTGTGACTGGGAGAAGGGGGGAGATCACCTTTTATTCAGTGGCATAAATTCTGATGTGTCACCTATGATGTGGGGCTTTTCTGGCTTTTTCTCTTCTAGATTCTGCAAAGCTCTTTCTACTGGAGTTGGCTTCTAGGTTGTTTTAAAACAGGACTACTTATTAGCAGGTTGTTTTCAGCTCATCATCAACTCATATCCCTTTTTTTCTTTAAAAGCTGTGCAAATGTTTCTGGTGAGCAGTTCAGTCTCTGAGTTCTACAGGATATATGTAGGTAGTTATGGGTAGACAGTATCAAAAATATGGGTTTGGGCAGACACTTGAGGGGAAAATTCAATTCACATGTTAAGCAACTAGAAACAAGACTTTACAAGAGAAAGACGAAGAATTTTAATAACTGGTATTTTAATAAGTCCTGATTAGGTAACAGAGTGGTGTTTAAACATATACCAGCCACATCCACATTCACAGATAAAATTTCAAGAGAATGTATTACAATTAGAGATGGGGGACAAAAAAAAATCCCCAAAGCTTCTGGGGAGTTTACTTTAAAGAAACTTTTAACACTACATATTTGCTACATCATATTTAATGGCAGACCAGCATCTCCCTCCAAGGGCCCAGACCCGGTGGTCTGTTTTGTTAGCCTTTCAGTGTATTTCCTATGAGCATGGACAAAATTTTCTGGTGGGGCAGCAGCAGCAGAGGCTTCTGTGTTTGCTCTTCATGTCAGCTACTCTGTCTGGCAAAGAAGAGCTTCCTCCCACCCTCCTCCACCAAATGGTGTGTGGCCTGAGGGTGAATGTGTTTGGCAGATCAAGTTGGTCTTTGTCTTCTGTTTTCTTTAGCTGGCTGTTTTACTGGGACATCTGTAGGTGAACTTAGACTCCTTTGCCTACTTTTTGCAAACTACTTTCTAGACTGATGCTGAGTTAATATTCTTTCACTCTGGTCATAAGAATTTGGATTTGCCAGTGTTTCAGCATCTGAATGCCAATTTTTTCTTGAAGTAAATTGCAACTATGAAATGCCTGATGTTAAAGGGATTTACATGCTGAGAAGTTTGGAATCAGTTTGATACTGGGCAAATATTCAATTTGTTTGTTCTTCAGTTTATCCTTCTATAAAATAAGATTTATAGGTTTTAGCTGTGGTAGAGTGCTCCATGAAGTTTGTTAATTTATGCAAAGAGTTTGGGCTCAAATGCCCTTAATTTTTTACCCAGATTTATAAACGAGCATATGCATTTTATAGTTTTGTAGACAGTAGTGCTGTAAGGAGGCTATGTTTTTGGGTGTGGTTTTTTCTGCCCTTAGTCAAGCTTAGCTGTGTCTGATAGAGATTCAGTAGCTTGTTGTTGAAAATCTCAGGTGATGGAGATGCCACAACCTCTTTTAGGTAACTTATTCCAGTGCTTATTCCCTATGCTTGCTGGCTGCAAGTTCCATAAGCTCTTCGTCTTAGCTTCCTCATGTGAACCATGAGAAAATTGCATTTACTTGCCTATCCCATGAGGCTATTTTGAGGAGCAATGAGATAACCCTTTCTACAGTTAAAATATTTTTTGAGTGTGTGCGAGTGCAAAATACTGTGGGAGAGATCAATCATGGGTTCAGTGGATTATAAGATTCCATAGAAACACCCAGTTAAGTGTTTGTTAAAACTCCTGAAAGATACATGGTAATTTCTTAGGAGTGTAAAAAAATTGTTTGCAATTTATGCAGAGATGAGTGTTGATAAATGTGTATGCAATAAAAAATTATATATATTTATATGTAAATTTTGATCATTAATTAAACAACTTCTGTTCTCAGATTCTTCAGTGTTCAGTCCAGCAAAATCATCTTCTGCTGCTGTTAACTTAAGTGGAACACCAGACCCATCCCGGAACAAGAACATTGTGAAACCTCTGGCTCTGTCAGTACAGCTCGTAGGAAAGGCATTTGCTGCAGGTATGGCTTTGCTTTCCAAAACATCTGAGAGCCAAGGGAATAATCAGCTTAACAGCCAAGAAAAGAGAGTGTTCTTTTTTTGGTGGAAAAGGGAAAGGAAAACATTCGCTAGCATTCTCCAGAACTCTCATATTCTTGCAGTCTTTGGCACAGAAATTTTTGCAGTTAGTACTGTCCCCAAGGTTGAGCCACACCTTGGCTTTCAGATGTAACATCTTGGTAGAAGTGCAGTGATATCTCTTTCTGCACTTCCTAACCGTAAGAGAGCATAAATGTCACCTCTTGATATCACACTGATTCCTGCCTCAGTAACTGAGAGTTGGGTGCAGTTCTGCATTTCTAACCATTATAGTTCCTCCACATACGTGTGCTGGAATTTAGTCTCATTTCAAGGAATTTTAATATATCTGCTGTTTTAATTGCTTATTTCTGTATTGTGTGTTTAATAAATTGTAACCCTCAACTGTAACATCTAAGTCCCACACTGACACTGTTGGGATAATCTGATTGTTTTTTACTTTAGGTGGTTCATCTTTGAGGAATAAAAAAGAAATCATCACACTTATTGCAGAACAGTATGCTTGAATAAGAAAATATATCTATTTATTTGGTTTATATATGCACATGAGCATATATATATCATTTTATACATGATGTATTACATCTGCTATTTAATACAACATGGTATTGGTTATGGTACTTAATACAATTATGTTCTATCTAATAAATCATTAACAGTTCTTTGTGCCAAACACCTTTCCCCTTCCATACTTGTGTGATTTTATTTTGCACTGAAATTTCTGCCCAGCTTTTCAACAACTTCTGTAACTGACCCATGCCCACCATATCTGTCTGTACAAAATTGTTGACTCTGAGTAGAAATGAGGAGCTTACAATGGGCAAGTGAAATTATTCATATTTTGTAATTGGCAATTGTACCAGAATTTATTTGGATGTCTGCAGCTGGGGAGTTGCATTGTTTTGAGCTACATACCCACATCTCTAACACTTGCAGTTGCAGCTGCCATCAGCCAGCTGCTGCACCATTCCCTGGTGTTGCTCCTGGAATGCGTTCTTGGGAGCTAAATCCTTGTGAAGCTGGCTGATACCAGCAAGGAACTGGAGTTTCCAGTGGCCTCCATGTTGGCAGTTTATGCCATTTTTTTTCTTCTGCAAAAACTGAGTTCTGAAAAAGAATGAGAATGATGAGTGATGGTAACTTCTGGTGATCGTCTGTGGTGGATATAGTGGGTCCTGCCAGAGTGTCAGACTTGCTGGGACTGGAGAATCACCTTAGGCAGAGGTAGCAAAATTAAGCATGGTTTGCCTCAGTAATGCTCAGGCCATGTACACTTTGCAACAAACTGCCCACTGTCCTTTGCTAAGGCTTTAGATGAGAGTCCTGTAGTGAATTACTGTGCATAGCATAGGGATGACGGGGGGAAAATTGTGTAGGTACACACAAGTGGCTTAGAAATCTTTACAAACTGAATTCGTGATGTATATTAAAAAAAAAACAACACTGTGTAAGAAAATATATCACAAACTTCACAATAAAATTGTGTGTGTGTAACTTCTTATTGTATTTTGGTGGGGCTTTCTTTGCATTTTTTCTTCCACCTATCCCTCCTCACCTTGAAGTCTGGACACCCCTTTTCCAGGCTTGGATTTTGCAATCTGAATGTTTCTCTGACGAGTACATTTCATGATCTCCCTGAAATATGTTTTTTTTCAGTCACTCATCTTGCCCTGTTCTTTTGCATCGTGTGTGGCTGTATTATTTTATTTGTTTGTTTTTAAGCTTGTCTCAAGCCACACACTCTGTATTTTATTATACTCAGCTCCTCTTTCACTGCGTGCCACGGATGTTGCTAATGGAAACGCTAATGGAGGAAGAAATAATGCATTGAGTACTACAGTCTCTCGGCCAATGCCTCACTCGACATCTCCAAGTCCTGGCTGTGCAGCTGGAGATCAAGGTAAAGAAAACCTCTCTGTTTTTTTATTCTAAGCTGCATTGGATGGTGAGCTTGAAATTTGTGATTTTGTTCTTCTTCCAATTGTAGCTGTTCCTACTGTTCAGTCTTTACAGATCCATTTGCTTTGTGGCATGACCATTAATGATAATGCTGGACATTTTAGCACAGGTAACAATGTTTTTCACATCACAGTCTGGTTTTATGTAAATCTAGGTATGAGCCTCTTTTGCTTTGCAATGTGATACCCGCTCAACACTGATGGGAAATGGAAGGTGGGCTGGAATTTGGTCATTTTGGAGGACAAGGTTTACAATTAGTTTTTGCTTTCCTTTCAGCATCCATGTCCAGCTCTGGACCACCAAAGAAACGCCACCGAGGATGGTCTCCTGGGTCCCCAGTCCCACCTCCTGGTTTAGCAGTACCTGTTCCTACGATCCGACCTTCGACAAGAACAGGTAAAACTTGAATGACACCGAGATTTCATTTGTTAAAACGTGAATTCAGCCAGCCCAGCAGCCCTGTGCTGCACCTCTCACATGTTGCACAGCAAACATAACTGATCTTGTTGAAGTATTTAAGCACACCACGGAGTATTTAAGTACACCATGCCCCCAAAAAGCACACAGGATGCTTGGTCCTGGTAGTTGTAATCTAAGATGCGACACAGGGGAAGTAAAACTGCTGGGGGAGAAAGAGGAAAGGAAGAAGCAAATAATATTATTAAAACTATAAAGCTAAAAGAAATCCATGGTTCCCCCAGCTGTAACTCAGTTGTTCTAAAATTGTGCAGGTGTATGGATATATGAATATATTTCAAGGATTTTTCGTTGGCCTTCACCTTGACTGTTGTGTTTCAGAGTGGTGTGGGATGCTACAGAACCTGTACACTCCGTTTCTGCATGGGAAAAACAGCTTTATATAATTTTGGCCTAACAAAGGACACTGATACTGATACACTAGATGATCTGCAGTTAAAAGCAGAAAGTGAGACCAAATGTTAGTCATGCGTGGAAAAGCTGTTCGAGTTTAATATCATGGCAGGAAATAGAATTAATTACAAGTACTCATCAATACCCATGTAGATACCTCTTTATTCATAACTGTTAATAAAACTGTTCCCTATTTGAGTACTTTTCAGACGTGAGATTTAGCATATTTTCTAAAGGGGAATAAAGAGTTATTTATTCTTCTCTCTATAGAGTGAAAGAATAAGCATCCAAGGAGTGAAAAAAACCATTCATCAATATGCACAATGCTTTTATAACTCTGCTCTTGAGGACTTGGTTTTAAGATGTTTTGGAATTATTTTCAGAGATATTCATCATAGGAAGAAGGGTTACGTGGTAATGCAGGCCTGCTTTTCTGAACACCTCAAATTGCAGCTTTTGTCAGTTTCTATCTTCAGAAACCTGCTGAAGAGACATGTTATAAGGCAATCTCCCCTGTTTGTTGAATTTGTCTCCACTAATCTGCTACCTCTGTTGTGTATTCCATTTTCTATGAGGCTTTAGTAGTACTTTTTTCTGTTGGATAGACAGTTTCCCCTGGTAAAACATTCAGGTATGCATTCATTCATCCTGACTTTGATGTTTTTCTATTGATGGCATGGTTTGAAAAAGTGGTTGCAAACCACCAAATGAAGCCTAAGAAACTTGTGAAGCAGGCCTTACTCTGAAACCTGATTACAGATTACAAAATTCTTGCACTTGGCTTCCTTTATTTATGAAAGCTGCTGCTGCTCTTTCATGAGTAAAGCCTGATTTTTATCCTTGTAGCAACTATCAAAGGGTAACTTTGAGATTTTGGCCTGCTTTTATTTTTCTTATCTACATATATTCTAGGTCAGAAGTTGAAGCAGTTTCTTCCCTTGTATTGAGAGGCAGTATTGGGGGGTGGCCTTTTGGCTTAGTACTTGGCATTGTTTAAAGATGCATATTCAAACCTGTGTTTTGCTCTCTCATTCTCACCAACAATACAGTGGCCAGAAAAAGTTTTATTTTAGGGATGGGGCTACAGGAGGATATAGGCTCTTCATTTAAATTACTTAAAACTATAGCAGGAAATGCAGAGACCTTTTGAATTTTATTACAGTTAGTGATTTGCAGTAATTTTTTTCTTATTTGTTCATAAGGCCAAATCACAGTATGAGCCTTTTAGTAATGGAAGTCTCTCTTTTCTTTACTTTATAGAGCCTCTTTTGTCAGCCCCAGTTCCTCAATCCATGTTAACTGGAATTTTACAGCCTCAACCCATCCCAGCAGGGGAGACTGTAATAGTTCCTGAAAACCTGCTGAATAACTCGGGAGTCAGACCAGTAATTCTGATAGGTAAGTCTTACACTGGGGAATCAAATGCTGCATTTTGTACTAATACACACTCCCCAGGACAAAGAGGGGTTTATTTCTTTTTGTTGGTTCTGGCATTCAGTACAATACAAAGTTGGTTTGTCACAGATATTTCCTTTAGTTGCTCAATATTTAAAACTGAAAGTCAGGCAATTTCTGGAGAACCTGATTTGCAAACAGGTCACCACTAGGTCAAATTTATGCAGAACCACTGGCCAAATCTAAGTTTTATACAAATAAGATTTTTGTAAAACCCAGGGAGAGAACAATTTCCAAGTAATGAAAATAGCTTTCCGGTATAAACAACTTATAAACCAAGCAAATATTTCCTGCAGCATTTATAGTTCAGATCTTGAAGCCCCAGAATTCTACATGAGAACCAGAAAATTGATTTGCACTGACTAAACAGAAGTAAATCATACTAACTTTTTGTCATTTATAGTCCATAGTTCTTGTAAGCAATTGAGATAACAGATCAGGCTTCAGGCTTTTAAAATCCTTTAGCTGTATAAAGTACTTTGTTAACCCTTAGAAAGACATTTTATTAAGAGTATGACTTTTAATGTGAATATGCCTTTCAACCTGAGCTATTTGGGCATAATACATTAAAATAGATGGGTCAGCTAGTGCTGCCAAATTTTTCATGAGTGAATTTTTTTTTCACTCTATATTTTATTTAGGTCCAATATAGTATAGATGGTCATATAAAGTAGCTTCAGTGTCAATTGAACATGCTTGTCAAAACAGTCTGTGGAATCATTTACATGAAGGAATGGAGAAGTTCTCCAAGTCCTGACTTGCACAGATAATTTTAATACACACAGCTCCTGGAGAATTAACAGGGCCATGTACACCAGTAAATCTGTCAAGGATAGGGTTACGCTTCTGGTTTGTTTTGCTCAGCGTTGTTTCTGGAAGCCGATTATAAAGCTCTAGCGCGGTGCTCTAATGGTTTTCAGAGAAACACTTCCTTATTAAAGATGAGAGTGCCTACAGCCATCAGCTTAAGTGCAAATTGAATGCAGCCCTTAGGCTCTTGGAGAGCTGCCATTAAGTCCTCAGTTAGGCTAAACTGTTAGTGGCCCTGAGAAACAGCGTCCTATTAATAGTACAGAACCAGATGTACCCAAAAGGATGGATTTGGCAAAATCTCTGTGGAAATGCTCCTTTTGAAATGAAAAACATTCTGAAGGAAAAGAGGAGTTAGCCTGTGCTCATGTGCTTTACCTTACAGAATAGCATGTTTAGTTGTCAATGTTTATTTTACCTGTTTATGAAAACAGAACGGGGAGGTGGCAAAAAAAAGTGAAATCAATCACAGCAATACCACAGTGGCTGAATCAATGCTAATGTGACTTATGCTGCTTTTATAATGTTAAGATCAATGTACTTTTGCTTTAATTGATTTTTCTTCTTTGTACACTATATTATGGAGAATCTGTATTTAAAGGTCGGGGTAAGACCCAAACAGATAATATTTTCATCTCTATTTGGATAACAATAGTTATTACCCTGCTGGATATCATGCAGTTAATGTTAGTTCTTGCAAATGTATGTGATCACTTGTTGTAAAATGCAGCAGAGGATCCCTGGCCTATAATTTATTTTTTAAGCTATTATAATGCCAAGAGCAGTCATTGGTGCAATGTATTTTGCCAGACAGCTTTAAGAAAATGTTTGGAAATGTATTATTGTGCAAGATTTCATGTAATGGCAAATTTTATGAATTTCCGTGGGGGTTTTGTTTGTTTTATCATAGGCTATGGCACTTTACCTTATTTCTATGGAAATGTTGGTGATATTGTTGTAAGTCCCTTGCTGGTGAACTGCTACAAGATTCCACAGCTGGAAAACAAGGATTTGGATCTCTTGGGCTTGTCCAGCAGTCAGCTGCTAAGTGTGGAGAATATGATACTTTTAACTATTCAGTACCTTGTCCAGCTAGGTAAGCAATTTGTCATAAGTACTTGGTTTTATTTGAGACTGTCCTTTTTTCTTCATACCTTTTTTATGTCCCTTTTAGGGCCAGTTTTCTGGCTGCTTTTGTGGCTGGAAGAGGCAAGTGGCTCCATCTAGTGTGTGTAACTTTGCCACTTGGCTCCTGAAACGGAAGAAGTGAAGTGAATTTAAAGGCTGATACTGCTTCTACTCTCCATATGGGGATTGACCAGGTCACCTTTGTGAAATGGATTTGCAATGCAGATAACTCATTTTCTTAGGGTATCAAACCATCAGTTATCACAGCCCTTTCTAAGGACACTTGGTCTGTTTTATTCAGTTTTGTGACAAATGCTGGCAGATGTGTGATGGTTGTCATTGTTTTGGTGACAGCACTGTTTACATGAAAACCACATTTGTTATTCAGACTAAGGCAAGTGATTCAGTGAATATCTCATTCTTGTAAATGTTTTTGAAATGGACTTTTTGCAAGTTTGAGAGCAAACCAGCAAGCCACATTTTTTTCCTCTTATTGCTGGTCCAGTCATTTTCCCTACCTTAGAATGAAAAGAGAGTGGTAGCAGCAAGGTTTTAGAAGTTAAAAATGCAGGATAGTTTTGGGAAACTTCTATGGTAGTCTCACCCTAACTTTTGTATTTGAAAAGATGCCACTTATCACAGGAGAGTGTGAAGTTACTTTTGTGAATAGCACAGTGCATCTGTAATACATAATGGTAAGAAATATGCAGGTGTTCCAAAAGCAGCACAACTGCTGATAGCCTTACAATTTGGGGACCAAATGTGCTCCAAACCCCAAACATGCAGGTTTCACCCATGAGTGCTTACACTTCTCTGCAGTTTGTGGAGGAGACAGGAAGGAAACCATTTTCCATGTTGTAATAATACTCTCTAAGGGACCTGTTAGCTTTGTTTATCATTCTCTGCCTCACTAGTTCATTGGATGCCATGTTAGAACTGACAAGGGGTTTCTTAATTTTTTTACAGGATGTTTTTCTGTTACCTTCTTTCAGTGGGCCTAAATTTCTTATTTGAGATTTTCATCTTTATTGGGAAGTTGTAGAGTGTGTGTGGTAAAACCAGCTGCTTCACACAATTCTGGATTGATAGAGGCAGCTTGCAAATTTGTAGCCAGCTGATAACAGCCTTTCCAGTTAAAATAAACTATTTGTTGAAACCTGTGAGTCAGTGAATCATGCTCCATGAGCAAGTCTAACTTTAGATGGATGCATCAAGTCTGTACTTGCTGCAAACTAGAGGAGGCTTCATGCAAAGCTTCTGTAGCTGAACTGCGTTCATTGAGCACTGTGACTTCAGCATAAAGCAGTTCTCTTATTAGCAGGTGTTTAGTTTGGCTTTTGTTCTTAGCTGGGCAAAGCTGAATAGTTTGCTACTTGACCTTATGTGGAGACGTGTGCCGGTACTGTAAGATCAAAGAGCCTAATGAGGAGAAAAGTAAAAACATTCTGTAGAGGAGGGGGATGAAAACATGCTGCTGGTTTGAATATTGCTGTAAACTTAAAGTTGTTGGAATTGTGACATGCACTGAAATGTAGCCTTTGTCCCATGTTGTTAAATCAAAGCAGATTAGAGAGGAGTGGAGGGTGGCCAGATTCAAAAGTTTTTGACAAGAAGAGACAAATACACATATAAATTAACAAGTTATTAATCTAAACCTCTTTTTTTTTATTGAGAAAGTAGGACTAACATGTTTTTCTTTTCTCCAGAGTATATTGCAAAAGAGTAAGATAAAGGCAAAGATAAAAAAGCAGGCAAAAGCATGAAAGAGAGGCTTGCCTAATTTTTTTCAGATCTCACTACTTGTATAAAATATATTTGCAGATGACTGTGATCACAGATGATAAGAATATTAGCTATGGAAGTGCTTCTTTTTTGGAGAAAAAAGGATATAACAGAGAATTTTTGTCAGCGTTCTTGTGGAAATTATGACAGTATTAATTGTAGGATGATGCTGTTGTGTTTTCAGAAATCAGCTGAGCAGCTCGTGATGATATTACCAATCAAAGTAAAAAAAAAAAAACAAATGCATTTCTGATGCTTTAAACCTTCTTTGAAGACTATACATAGTTAAAAATGTGATTGTGAGCTGTAGCGTGACTATAAATAAATTCCACTGACTGTGATAAAGAAATAAGTAAAAAAAGATAGAGAAATGTGTTTGATTTTAGTCTGGTTTTTTTTTTTTAGTCTACCTCCGGGACTTATTCGGATTTCACATTTGTTATCTTTGGCAGCATTCATGGTGAAGTGTTCTCAAGTATTGTATTTATACATCAGAATGCCCATATTTGCAGTATGGGTTACATTCCACCATCTGCAATCATCAGCTTTTTGCTATTGCACTGCCATTTTTACAAACACTGTCTCAGCCTATGCAGTGCTAAGGTGGTCTGTGTTCTGGTTGAAAAAGATTTCTGAACCCTGTGGTGTACCTCCTGTTTAGGATTCTGAAATCATTCTCCTTTCTCTCTGTGCATTGTTGTGGTACATTTGAGTCATTTTGACTCTAGATTTTGTATGCTGTGACACCCAGAGGTGTTTTGTAGTTTTAATGTCCAAATACACATCCAGACTCAAGGCTCTTGCAGGGCTTTGCTTTGAGTAGAAGAGATTGTGCGAAACTAAAAGCAAGAGCTTATTCCAGTAATTCTCCTGTCTTAGGTGGTTGGAGAAGTAGTCTCTGTAGGATGTACCCTGAAGAAGATGAGTGTCATGCGGAAATGGATGGCATTTGAATATATTGACTTAAACTGTATAGAATAATGGAACAGAATCATAGCAGCATTGAATCATTTAGTCTGAAAAAACCTTTAAGATCAGTGAGACTGATCATTAACTCAGCACTGCCAGGTTCACCACTAAACCGTGTCCCCAGCTGCCACATCCATGTGTCTTTTGAATGCCTTCAGGGATGCTGAATAGGTTCCCTGGGCAACCTATTCCAATGCCTAACCACCCTTTCAGTGAAGAAATTTATCCCAATGTCCAATCTAAACTACCCCTGGCACAACTTGAGACCATTTCCATCCGTCCTGTCACTTATTATCCAAGAGAAGAGACCAATCCCCACCTGGCTACAGCCTCCTGTTGGGTAATGGTAGAGAGCAGTGAGGTCCTCCTGGCCCTCTTTTTCTCCAGGCTAAACAGCCCCAGCTCCCATTTCCCACAGAACTCGTGTTCACCAGCTCTGCTGCCCTTCTCTGGACACGCTCCAGCACCTCAACACCCTTCCTGTAGTGAGGGGCCCTGAACTGTACACAGGACTCGAGGTGTGGCTTCACCAGTGCTGACTACAGGGGGATGATCCTGCCCTGGTCCTGCTGGCCTCGTGACTTCTGGTGGAAGCCAGGCATTGGCCTTCTTGGCCACCTGGGCATGTGCTGGCTCGTGTTCAGCCAGCTATCAACCAACAGCCCCAGGTGTTCTTCCAGCAGGCAGCTTTCCAGCCACTCTTCCCAAGCCTGTTGCTCTGCTGGAGGTTGTTGTGACCCAAGGGCAGGACATGGCACTTTGTTTTGTTGAACTCTTGGTCTCTCTCGCTGGTCACAGTGACCCCGAGAAAAGTTAGAAAATCTGTTTTCCCAGCCCTGGCGTTCAAAGAAGGAGTCAGAGCTCTTCATTTCTTGGTCTCGAGGTTGTTTATTGTTCCTTATCTATGAAATTCTTTCTTCTGTCCAGCCGAGGTCCATTCAGCAAGACAGTTCAGGCACTCTGCCTGCCCCCAGGGTGGTGTTATGTCTTTATACTAAAAATTACATATACAATGTTTACAATTACTTTCCAACACCTGTCATCTATGTTAGACAGTGGGCTTCTACTCTAAACCAATCTAAAAGTGCCAACATCACAGCAGAAGATGGAGGCCAAGAAGAAGAAGGAGAAAGGCTGGACATGCCCAGATCCCTCCATCTTGCCCCCTGAACCCCCATTCTAAAAACCCCAAAAATCTACTTTTTCACCCTGTGATAACTTCACTATCATTCTACTTAAACTGTCATGGCTTGCAGATCTTCATCTAAGGTTGGTAACTTGCTCCATGGGTCATAATCAAAACCACAGGCGTTTTGGGCTCTGTGCCAGGGTCTCTCAGACCCCTGGCGGGGGTCCTGGCAGTCCAGGACAGCCAAAGGGATGTCCTGGGTTCCAACATTGAACCTCAAACCATTGTCCTCAACCTATTGATCCAGCCTGTCCAGATCCCTCTGCAGAGCCTTCCTGCCCTCTGTCGCCTGCAAGCTGCCCGAGGGTGCTCTCATACAGAATTACTGAATACTGTGAGTTGAAAGGCACCCATAAGGATCATCAAGTCCAGGGAATGGCCCATATGGAGTTTGAATGTGCTACCTTGGCATTATTAGCACTGTGTTCTGACCAGCTGACCCAATCTCATTCAACCCCCTTGTCCATATCATCAATATAGATATTAAACAGACTGGCCCAAACACTGAGCCCTGGGGAACACCATTTCTGACCAGACACCAACTGAATGTAACTCAGATGTTAATATTTTATGATATTGTTTATTTTGCAGTTTTGTTTTTGAAATCAAGATGATCATTTGCAGGCTCATTTCTGTAGAGAATCTTCTATATATTCCCTTTTAGCATCCATATTTTTTTTAAGGAAACCATTCACAATCAAAATCAATATCAATCATTTTGTCTTACATCTCATTTGATATTAGTTCCATTATTTTTCTGGACTGCTGTACTTTCTTATAAGTAATCTGAGTGAAGTTCTGTGTATTCTCATACTGAGAATCTGCTTTTCCATTTCTACCATTATTTTAATCTTCTTGGATTCATGATGATGACCCTTGTGTTTAGAGCCTATCTCTTAAGTAGCCTCCCTCAATCAGCAAAAGCTTCCTTTAATTTCTGTTAGTGGGTGACATCATTTTCATTTGTTACTTTATTTCTGCAGAGGAACATTCTTCTCTACTGTTATAAGTCTATTTTTTTTTTTTTAATTTTGAGGTCTTCAAGGACCTAGAATGTGTGATGTTTTCTTAGAGGGAAAAAGAAAATCCATTTCCAAAAGAGAGCTCTAAAAGAGAGCATTATGCCCATGCTGTGTTAAATTGGACTCTTCAGAATTTTTCAGTTTGCATCAAAAATGAAAACAGCCTTGCACTTACAAGTTTATAGTTGTCTTACCATCCTGTGGTAATTGGATGGTGGCACTTTCCATATGTTACTTCTCAAAAAGGCAAAAATGACAACAGCTGGCAGTTTTTACAGATTCTCTGCTGTGGGTTATTTACCCACACCCTGTTTCTCACACAACCTTTCTGTTTCCTGGCCTGAAAGAAAACATAAAACCAAACCCACTATTTCACATCTCTCTGGTATTTAAGCCCCCCCCCACCCCCCCTTTTAGTCAGAGAAAAGCAAGATGTTGAAGTGTGAAGCTGCCTCCTTTGGCACTGATATGAGATCTTGGCAATATAAGCCATGGTTACTTTTTACTCTGTGTTCATGTTTTTAACTGTTCCTGAATATCTTTGACAATGAGACAAAGCTAACTGAACAGAATGTTAATTGAAGTTCAGTTGGAGGACTGATGCCAAGATAGGATGCCTTATATTCCTGTTCTCCAGTTCAAGTTGACAGTACAGTTGACAGAGTCTGGGGAATGTAGATCTAAGATTGCATATTCTTCTTTAGGTTAGGTTCTTGCAGATTTGCTAAAATTAATTTAATGAAGCTAAGGAAGAGGTTAAACATGTTTATTTGCATCCATGCTTAGTTGATTAGTATGCAAGATGAGAAAAAGCAAAACAAAGAGCACTTAACAGGCTTTGTCAGGCTGCATGGCTGTGATTAGGGTACAAGGATAAGCATTTTGGTTTTCTGCTGCAAAAACACATGGCTGCATGCTTAATCCTTTTCTTCCAGGCAAAAGGCACATATTTTCCCACTCCCTTGTTTGTCCCACCAGTTGCTGAAGCTAGGAGTGAGGTGGAATACCTCATTGTTTGGAAGAGGAAAAAAAAAAGGCGGTGGTAGAAGAGAAAGGCTTCTAAAATAAAAAAGAATAAGCCATGTGGGTAGATATCCACTGAGCAGCAAGTAGGGTTTTTTTTAAATATAAAAAAATATGGTGAAGGAGCTTGTCAGATCAAGACAGACATGTAATTATTCCTGGTTCGATAACATTTTTATATGAGACACCGTTCTTCTATTTGTTTGTTTTCATTGTAGGTCCTGACCAGATACCCCTGAGGGAAGAATTTGAGCAGATCATGTTGAAAGCTATGCAGGAGTTCACTCTGAGGGAGAGATCCTTGCAAATGAGTGCACAGTGTATCTCTGTGTCACCAGGTCAACTCCCTTGGCTTGCCAGGTTAATCGCCAGTGTGTCCCGGGATCTCGTGCACGTGGTTGTCACCCAGAACTCCCTGGCCGAGGGCATCTCAGAGACCTTGAGGTCTCTCAATGAAATGAAACATCAGCAAAAGCTACCAGATTATGTAGTTGCCATTTGTGCATCCAAGATTAGAGGAAATGAATTCTGTGTAGTGGTTCTAGGTGAGTATATTTGCAGACTGCTTCAAATGGCAATGCCAAATTCATTTTCTTGAGTTATTGATCTGGTTTTTTAATCCTTTTTGTTCTTTTTATTCTCCTTTGTATTGTTGCACTGCAATCTCAAATCTTACTGTATCTTCAGCAAGACTTGGAGTACTGAAGTCCATGAGGATATAGAAAAATATCTTTATGCCAGTCATTACTACTTCTTGAGAGGCCTGAGACTTTATTGTTTGTGTGATTGCCTTAGAAAATATCTTGAAGTGACCCAGTGACAAAAGAGTTGCTTTGACTTTGTTTTGTGTAACAACTGCGATATTTTACGTGGCAGGGTCTTCTGCAGACTGCTTAGAACAGAATGTGCTTTTCATCCTTTTTGTCCTTATTTTTATCCTTTTTATTCTGCACTGATGACTGGCTGTGCTGTCTGTGTGTGAATGAGTGTGTCTGGATGGAAATGAACTTTGACTAGTCATCTTTTTTTTGTAGGCAGATAAATCCGTAATGCCATTTTTTACTTTTTTAATCTTTTTTCTCCCACACTAGGGATAATTACTTTTTTCCTATTTATCTAGAATCCTCCATTTAGTCTAAGGTGCAAATACTTATTTTGAGTATCATTTGTCATACAAGTATGCAAAATGATGTGTAATCGCAAAGAACCTGCTAAAATTAGTTATATCAACTAATTCTCCAGTCACTGATGAAGTAGACTTGAGACTGCTCTCCCAGTCTACTGGGTAAAGGCAGTGGAGATCCATGATTGAAGATCAGAGTGCCCCAGACTTCTAGGATGAGGAGGTTGTGTTGACAATAAATTGTATTAAGGTGTGCTCTCACTCTTTCCCCCTCTCTTCTCCAGGTCAGTATCAATCTCGGGCACTTGCAGAGAGCATGCTTACCACCAGTGAATTTTTAAAAGAGATCAGTTATGAGCTCATCACAGGGAAAGTTAGTTTCCTGGCATCACATTTCAAAAATACATCTTTAGGTGAGTGATTCTAAGAAGCAGAAGTTCTAGCCAAGACAGTCTTGTCTTTAGGGTTGGTGTGTCTCCTGTTCAGCAGTTAAAATGCACATGGATACAGCTCTGCTCTTTCCATTGAGAGGCATTCTGTTCTTCTCTCCTCCTTATGTGTAAAAGAGTGCTTGTCTCCTTCACCTGTGTGGTGGCAGTTCATAACCCTCTAGCAAAACATTTTTAACCCTGTCTCAGCTGTTGAATATAATAGCAGGGCATGTAATACTTACGTAACCCATAAGTACACAAGTGTTTTCTAGTTTGTGCTTTTAGCAAGGTTTTAGAGGTTGTTTTATGGTGTGTATTTCTTGGTAATCATCAGATGTCACCAGTAGCTGTAAAGCCACAGACCTGAAATTATAACTGTGGCTCCTTTTTAAAAAAAAAATAAAAATAATCCAGTTGGTAAATCAGTAGATAGAAAGTATTCTCCCTCCTTCTCTTCCCTGTATGCCCAGTCCCTTGCCCGAGTGCAGATTTGACACCAGCTGTGGGAGAACATGGGTGTATGTAATGTTCAATGGTGTTTCTCTGAAATGGTTTCCTGGTGTTGCTCATTCTGGTCTAGGTGATGATTTGGACAAGCTACTGGAGAAGATGCTACAGCAGCGAGGGGAAAGTGTCATTATTCCTTTTAATGGAGATGTTAGTGAGTGTGTGTCATCTCAGGAGGCAATTGCCATGGTTTCTACACAAGAACCAGGTAATTTTTTTTATGTGCAAGACATTAAATAAGTGAGTAGCTCACTAAACGTCAAAATGCCTACACCTCAGGAGAATCTGAGGGCACATTTGCAGTCAGTGTGCCAACTTTAAAATACTAATACTGCCAGCTAAATGTAGCAATACAGCAATTGCTCAGACAAAAAATCTCTGTAACAACCTTCAGCAATTTTTTTCCCCTGATGTTTCTATATTCTATTAGCTAAAACATGTTATCTTCTGTTAGGCATCAGGCAGAGTAGGGAAGATGTTTCTTTGTAGCACTGGCAGAGTGGATTCATCTCATCTTTTTGCTCAGAGAAAAGGAATGTAACCTTGAGTTTAAGGCAGAGGGGAGTTGTGTTCTCCTGATCTCCTCAGCTGTCCTCTTGCTTGGTAATATGCATTAAAGGCTTGTGCTCTGAGGCTTAAAATTTCAGGGCATGTGTTTTAAGATCTTGGGCTGAAAGTGTTAGGCAAGTGTGATCTGTAAATTGTTGATCTGAGATGCATCTTACTCAGCATAATGTGATGAGATGCTTAAGTGCAAAAGGTAAGCTAGGCTTTCCTGTCTAAAATTGCTAATTTTCAGAATTATTTAGCTATTCAGACTTCTAAACATACTTTCCTTTTCATATCACAATACTGGCAAAAGATACACTGAGCTGTTGTGAAGACTGAGACTCTTTCAGGTCCAGTATCAAAGCAAATTCAACCTCCAGTAAGCTTTTTTCTGTGAAAGAAAGGTATGCTATTGGTTCATATTAGTTAACTTAAATTCATCTATTTGGTATTAAATCTAAATGAAAGCAAAATGGTTTATTGTCTCCACATGGATCAGGAGATCCAACTAGAAGTGCTGCCAGGCACTGTGTTCTGGCACCCTCAGAAGTACAAGTCTCAAGCTTCCTCAGAGGATTAATTTGAAAGGAGAATGATCCTTAGATTCTGGGGTTTTTTTTCTTCTTACTGTGTACCTTTTTTTAAACCTTCATATTTTCTCAAACAATTGTTCTGAGTTAGTTTTGTCCTTAACATGTACAGTGGTTGAAGCTCTTGAGAAACTGCCTGAATAAAAAAAATAAAGAATTAAGTCTCCTAGGCAATGAGAGGGACATTTCTTCCTTGGCAGATCTGCTGAGATGGACACTAAGGCACATTTGAATGGGAGATGATCACATGTGCATATGCACACATGAAAACATGTCCCTGTGTAAAACCAACACAGTGGTAGAAGTGGCATAAACAAAATTGTAATACTATTACAGGATTTAATCTGGTAATCTGCAAGTGGAAAAGTGGTTGATGAAGCATGGATTGTTGGACATAGAATTTACCTCATGGAAATACTGAAATGGAACATGCTTTTTATTTTGAAGAAACATGAGTGCTCTGATCAGTCTCTCAGTTCTCTGCATCTAGAGTGATATTGATGTTCATTAAGTCCAAATAAATCTGAATTTCAGGAGAACATTAGAGCTTTGTACCTCTCTCTCTCTGCTTTTTATTATGTGTACACATGCACATCTTTATATATATCTAGGTATGTGCATGTATATTATAGATGTGTTGGTTCATTTAACAGAATGCAATTCATTGTGTTGGCATTGAGTTTCCTTGGGTTAGAAATCCTTAAAACACTTTGGGTATTTTAAGAAATGGACAGTGCTATACTTGAGGTCATCTGATATATTACCACATTTTTACCAAAGAAAGAAAGTTGGCATTTGTGATCTGGACCAAACTTTCCAGAGAGTAGAGATTTATTCTGGTGAGTGATGTTTTTTTCCTGATAATAGAGGGTAGGCTGTTTGGAGGGTCATGCTTTGCTGGGGGGGTGGGAAAGTAAACATGTTTCTTGCTGTGTTTTGTTTTCTTTTTCAAACAAACACACTCTAGATTTGGATGTTGATACCTTCCAAATTTACCAGCCACAGCTCACAGTTGCCAGAAAGCTCTTGTCCCAGGTTTGTGCTATAGCAGACAGCGGCAATCAGAGCCTGGATCTGGGCCACTTCAGCAAGGTGGACTTCATCGTTATAGTGCCCCGTTCAGAAGTCCTGGTGCAGCAGACCCTTCAGCGGATTCGACAATCAGGTAAAAGGAAGGGGAGGGAAAATAGGCTCATAAACCCCAGTATGGGATGGTATTACATCATTACTGGTATATGGGGAAAAGTAAGCTGCTCCAGCATATCTTTTGTCCTCATAGTTTGTCTTTTATTGTACTCCTCAAAAAAAAAAAAAAATTTACAAAATCATTAAGAACCTGAAAAATACCTAATTGATCCATGTTTCAGAGTAGTTTACTTTTTAAATTCAAATGGCATTCAACATCATATACATTGCACCATGCCTAATTTATGAATATGACAGCAATATATCTTTACAAAGACTGGTTGTATTGACACAAACATAGAAGCCGAGCATGAAAAGTATGATATGATTGATATGATATGATATGATGTATGATACGATATGATTATGATATGATTATGATATGATATGATATGATATAGTAGTAGGAAGAATCAATTTTACGTAAATTAATGATATTTGCAAAGGAAAGGTCAGGGTGACTTTTTCTGACTCAAACAATATTAATATATTAGCTTAACGTAGGCAAGTTTGGCCTAGGATCAGTCATGGAGCGTAACCAACTGAGTGCTCTTTTGGAAATGTTTGTGGAGTCCTGATGTTTTGCCCCCACTTTTTGATAATGTGAGAAGTTTTTGAAAGGTCTTCAGGCACTTTCTGGAGGAAATCCAGAAGCCAAGGAGTGCATTTTGGCCTCCATTGTGAGAGAAATCACATTTGGTTAATCGTCTTCCTACTGGGGCCTATCAGTGGTTTGGCAACTTCCCACTGACCCTTCATTTTTGGATGCACTCAAAGGAAAATATTTTTGTTGTATTCTCCTTTTTGACAGGTGTGCTTGTGGACTTGGGCCTAGAAGACAATGGGACAGCCTATCAGAGAGCTGAGAAATACGTGGTCCGGCTGGACAATGAGATTCAAGCTAAATTTGAAGTTTTCATGAGGCGGGTGAAGCAGAACCCCTATACGCTCTTTGTGCTGGTTCATGACAATGCCCACGTGGATTTAACAAGGTAGCTGCTCCAGTCTGCTGAAGGCAAACCATCCTCTCCCAGCATCTTCCCATTAGGTTTTTCAGAAGACTTAACATCTTAGACTCATATTGCTTTGCCTAGGCATTTTTAAGGCATTTTGTGCCTTATAATCCAAGAGAATCTCTTTTGGTTGCCCATACTTATTCTGATTCAGCTGAAGGTAGGTGAGAGTAGTTTCAGATTATTGGATGCCTAAGAGGTCTCTTTAGGGTTGTATGCTATGGTGCTGAAATCTAAGGGAAAATGCTGGTTTTTGCAAATTTCTTTGTTCTTCTTGTCTTTTTTTTCTGTTCCTATTTTTTTTTTTCTGTGCTCCAACCCAAATGTATCCGATGCTCACTAGCTGGTTGTGCTTTAATTCATGTTTCTATCTCTGATAATAGTGTTGTTTGTGATATGAGAAAGCCTACAGACATTTTAAGTCTGCATCATAAGAAAGATGCCATAGCTTCTGTAAGAAAAGGATTTAAAGAAACAGCTGTATTGAATTTGGCTTTCGGTCTAAACACAACATGTATACACATGCAAAAACATTTATTCACACCAAATCACACGTTCATATTGAAAGAAGAAAGAAATAAGTAAAGCTGATAATTCTGTTCTTGTTCCATGACTAAACTAAGGAGAATAATGTGGTTTAAACATGATATATAAGGTTGTAGGATTCTTTTCAATATTAGAAATAGTGAAAGGTGTCCCTTCCCATGGCAGAGGGGCTGGAACTAGATGGTCTTTAAGGTCCCTTTCAACTCAAACCATTCTATGGTTCTATAATAAGCAAAATACTCTCCTTGAAGGACAGCTGAAAAGAGACAAAAGCAACATTATTTCTACCTGGTCTTCCCATTCACTTTTTTTTACTGTCCTTGCTCTACTTTGAATTTGGAATTTCTGAATATATAATGGAAGTAAAGGCAATTTCAGGAGCTCAGAACATCAGTAGACTTGCCAGCTCCCCACCCTTTTATAAATTTGTTAATTCAGACTGGAAATGCCACTGGATTACATAAAATTGCTGCTATATCCTATCCCCACAGCACATGGAACAATGTTTCTTAGTGAGAGGGGTTTTATCAGCTTTGGCTTATTTTTGGTTTCCTCTGTGTGATGCTTTTTTAAATTGTCACACTAATCCACCTTCTCACTGTCAACAGATTTTGATCCTTTATTTAGGTGTTTGTTGTTTTCCCTTGTTTTCCTGAGCTCACCCACAGAGAACAGTCAAACATTTTTTGAAGTCTTTTACCTTTCCAAAGAGATTTTTGGAAAAAAACCCCGTGGTTCTCCGTGTCATGTTAATTTAGAGATTTTTCTGTAGGAAGAGAGTAATCCATTGAATTTCAGGATGTCTGTAAAGCAATTCTTTGCATTCTTATTTCTGCAGTGCCATTTCAAGTTCCCTGTCACATGGTGAGCCTAATCATGGTCTGGCTGATAGAGTTATTAATTGCAGGGAGGTGCTTGAAGCGTTCAACCTCCTTGTTCTTCAGGTCAGCTCTTTCCCTTATGCCCTGCAAACACAGCAGTCCAGGATCAGCTCTAGCAATGAGGTACATTGGATACAAGCTGACACTGTGGTAAGTGTTTAACTGTTAATTTTAACTGTGAGTTTTAATGTGGAATTCATGCCTAACAGAGTCTAGAAAATGCTTGTGTTGGGAGGGAGCTCTTTCTCTGCTGGAGTTCATTATCTCAAATTCCAGATGGACAGCCCTGAGATAGTGATGGTAGAGGTAGCACCTGATATTTAGGACTAGGAATTAATCAGTTTTCTATATCCAGTCATGGAAGATGAGAATCCACTTTCTGTGCTCTGGTCAGACAAAGCTATGTAGACATGCCATAAAGCTCCAGAGCTGCCTTTCCCTTTTCAAGCAGTCTGACTTTTGACTGTAAGTTACATGTCACATAGCCTGTCATGTCTGTTCATTACATTCCCAGTCCTAGTTAAAGTTCTGTGCTAGGTTAACAAGTTTTGGTGTAGTAGGTGCTGTCACTGTGCAGAGGAAATGTCCTGTTGGATATTCTGCACTATTAACTTTTTCCATCATTTCAGCCAGCTGATTCTGAGGATGTTTTGGATAAACCTGCTAAAAATAGCATTTTCTCCTATTACTTGTTTGGTGTATTTATATCAGATTTGACTTTACTGTGCTGAGTGGACCATTTATTTCTGCAAAGTGTCTTAAAATGAGAGCTGTAAAAAATAGTTAATGTAAAATGACAGAATGAATGAATATTCTAAGTTTGCTTTTTGGTTGATTGTTAATATAAACCATGTGGTGACCTTCTAAAATGGTCTAGACAATTTTTTTGTTTCCCAAAAGTAAAAAAATTACCAACTTTCAGTCCTCTGATTAAAAAAATAACCCACAAGAAAGGGGGAGACTGTAGGTGGTTAATTACATTCCTAGAGATTACTGCTGATATAAATGCACTGGAGAACATGCTGTGCTTCCATCAAAGGCTCATGAAATTTGAAACACAAATATTCTGTCTTTCTGATAGCTGAATGCAGATTTACATTCCAACAAAAAAAAAAATCACTAATTTGCGGTTTTCATTAGAAAAGCATGTAGACTCTGACAATCAAGAACAACTTTGGAAATTAATAATCCTTGTATTTTCAGGTTCTACTCTAAATAGAAATGAGATGACAGTTGTCAGTAGATTTAAAGCCAGAGATAGGGGGTCAGAAAATATGTAGCAGAATTCTAGAAACCCCGTGCAGTCACAGGTAGCAGATAATACTGAAAATTTTGCAAGGACCTACATATGTCTTTCCTAGCTGTAGGCAAATAATAGGTTAAGTAAAAAAACAATTTACATTTTATTGTATTCATTGAAACAAATAAATAGCATCACTTAGGGAGAATGGATAAAAAGAAAGGATTCTTTGGTTGGGAAAGTGCTTTCCACTTATTTTTTTAAATGACACAAGAAATAAAAATTTGTTCTAGAATACCTATATTTTTGCTGTTTGTGCATGAAACAGGATGATGCGGCAAGTGAAGAAAAGCTATACTTTGGTTTGAATGAATACAGCAAATCCCTCCAGTGGGGAGTCACAAGTCCCCTTCTGAGATGTGATGAAACCTTTGAAAAAATGGTCAACACGCTTTTAGAAAGGTAAATAATAACATGGAAACTTGGGATTCTGCCCAGTTGGGATCTTAAAGATACATCTTTATGAGCCCCATTATAGGGACGAAGACATGATGACCTTTGATGTTGATCTTGGAAAACATGAAGTATGTGCAATTTTATTTTTGTAACAATTTTAGTGCAGTTGAAGAAGGGAGTGGATGTCCTTCATTTGTTTATAGAAGAGATTGGGTCCATTCAGCAGCAAGCTGAATTCAGCTGTGCTTCTCTCTTCTTTTGGCTCAGCCCTCACTGAGTTCAGAAGGTAGCACAGGTTTCATGCCTCACCACTTCTGGTGTCTCTCTCGTTGGTAGTGAGGGTGTTTCAAAAACAACTTTTGTAATTTCAGTAGTTGGCCATGGTTTTGGTTCCTGCAGCTCAGGGCCTGTCAGTACCCTGCAGCTGCCTGAAAAAGCTACTTTCATGGCACATATCCAAGATACAATTAAATGTGCCCACTTCAGGAGTAAGGGGAATACTGTCATTTCCAGCAATGTGGAGTTAATCTGCTGTGCATATCAGCAGGACAGATCCCTTATAGCACTTCCAATAATAGGTCTCGTGTTTTCATATTTGCTAGAACAGGATTGTTCTGTGTTCAATACTGTGTTTTCTGTTTTAATTAGGTCAATATAATAGTTGTAAATGCATCTGTATTTATTAAGTAAAAGTATGTTAAATTAGCAACATTAATAATTAAGTATATCATTAATACTTAATATTGTTATTATCTACAAATAGGCAATAATAATTTGGCCAGTTCCTTAGATTTCTCCTATTCTTTCTGGTCAAATCCAGTGGAAGAGATAGTGGTCACTATCACTCTCTTTCTGTTTAAGTGTGGGTGGAAAAAAGGATGAAGGAGGATTTATGTATGTGCAAATAATCATACGAGATTAGGATAATACTAGAAATTGATGGCAGGTGAACCTCTCTACCTTGGAGCCAGGCTATGTTTTTTTTTGTGGCAGTTTATCAGTTTAGGGTCTGTTTTCAAGAAACTGGGCTATTCTGTCTGGGTGGATGAGCCATTCAGCCTTACAAGCTGAAAATATTGCTGACATTTTTGTATTATAAGAAAGGCTCCATTTGTTTTAGTAGCAGAAGTGCAGTGGGTACTTTTATGGCAGGAAGAGTAAAAAGTATTTTAAAAATTAACTGGTTTAATGACTGGCTGATGGTATCCAGAACAAACTACTGTATCTACTGGCTAAACACAAACCCAAAACTTTCTTTAAATGGATATCATATTGTCTATTAGATTACTCAAGAAAGACACCAGAGAAATTTGGAACTTCTAATTATTTTAGTTATTCAGACTTATGTGACACAAGACCAGCACTCAAAGCATAGTAGTGTAGTGGTTTTCTGTATTATGGTGGCAAAGGAGCTCATGGGAAATGTCTAGAAATTGAGTGGGTTTTTTTGCTCGAGTAGGTTTTAATTTTATTTCTCTTAAAATTTTACTTCATATTTGTTGTCACTGCATGTAGCTGTAATGAAAGCAATGATGTTGGTTGTGTAAGTTAAAAAGCAAAATGGGAGTTCAGATTTGGCTCAGAACCAGCAATTCCTATTGGTACATCCAGCTTTCTGATGAGAGATTGAGAGTTGTGAAATTATGAAGTACTTTTCCCACTAACCACTTGAAGCCACGATGGTCCTCAAGTTTGTAGAAGAAAAAGCTTGTGGAAAGCAAAGCAAGCTTGTATTCTTGGAATAAAATAAAAAAAAAATTATAAGCATGTGTTCTGGGAATAAATTCGATCTGAGGTGTTTCTTATCTCCATCAAGCCAAAGATCTTTAGCTGAAATTTTGGACTAGATCAGGGTAAGAGAAGTTTATAATTCCTGTTACTTGAGCTCAGGACTTGGGCCAAATTTGTTCAAAATTTTTGTCTATGAAAATGGGAGACTTCATTTTTTGACCACTACTGGAAAAAATAGTCACTTTCTTCACTATGCAGTCCTGCTTTTTGGCTGATTTTCAGACAGTGCTGTGATTTTGCGCGTGCTAATGCAGAACCGTGTCTCCCGCAAGGTACCCGCGGCTGCACAGCATGGTGATCCGCTGCTACCTGCTCATCCAGCAGTACTCCCAAGCTCTGATGGCCCTCACCACCATGGCCTCTCTGAGGGATCACAGCACACCTGAAACACTCAGCATCATGGATGACCTCATCACAAGTCCAGGAAAGGACAAGAACGGCTGTGGCCACATGCTGGTCATCCGGGTGCCGTCGGTGCAGCTGGCCATGCTGGCCAAGGAGAGGCTGCAGGAAGTCAGGGACAAGCTGGGGCTGCAGTATCGCTTTGAGATCCTCCTGGGGAACCCTGCCTCGGAGCTCACTGTGGCCAAACACTTCGTCACACGGCTCAAGGTCAGCAGGAGCTGAATGTTTGTTTGTGTGCTCACTGTAGTCATCTGGCTGTTGTAGCTGTTTTGTGGTTATTCCCACGTGTTTATAGGTGAATTACGCTGTAGGGAAAGGGCAGGTGTTCTGTATCTGTCACTGTGAATGCATTTCTGTACTTGGAGCATAAAAGGTAGAGAGACTTGGAGCAAACCTGAATTGTTACTGGTTCATGAAGTCAAACACCAGCTGTTATTTCACTTCTTAAAGTTGAATAACAGCATGCATCAGATAGGGTTCATCTCTAAAAGCAGAGCTCAGATCTCTGTAGGCAAACTAATTATTTCCACCAACTTATCTGTCTGTCTAGTGTATCTGTTGTCTGCTCTGTTCATCTATCTTCTGCCCTTCTGATAACTGGTAAAGTATACTGTTTGTCACAGATTTCTTTCCTCAACCCCTGCATGCTGAAAGCCTAAAGAGTCTACATGCATATATGCCTAGCATATCTGCACCAGCCTAAAATTTTGCATGAATTTAAAAGAGCATGGTTCAAGTAGCCAAACCCACTTCATGTATTGACCTCACTACATTAAACAAAGGGGAGATGAGTTGTCTGCCTTAGGTATCAGCCTGAAAGTAGTACTGGTTATCTGTCCTGAACTTTGCTCACAGAAATCTTAATTTTCTGCTTCTACTGTGAGTTACACACTGTATTCAAAACCACGGAAAAGAGGAATGAAAACCACCGAAAAGAGGAATGAATTTTTTGAGCCTGTCTGAGAGAGCATGCCTACAGCCAAAAGCAGATAAAATGTCCTTTAAAGAAACTATGACTCCTGCTTCTCAAATTTTATGTGCAGCAGGAGAGGGAAGAAAGTAGTCATAAATGAGACAGTGGCATGTGAGATTAACTGCTCTGTGCTGGTGGGTTTTTTTGGATAGGCATGAATCCCACTCTTAAATAATACTGGGTTGAATCCTGTGAGGGCTTCTTAATAGTGCTTTGCCATAATGAGTTGCAGCCCTTACACAGTGCTGAAGCAGCCTATGAGGCCTTGACTGTGGAGCTGTTGCAGGTGGATATCCATGTAGACATTTGTCTGGAATAGAGGAATTTTATCAGGTAGAGAGTGAAAAACTTTCTTAATGATTCTTCTTATTCCTCTCTCCAAAACATAAGATGTGTTTTTGGACTGAACAGAGCTGTAGGATTCTTTCTTCTTTTCTTGCAGTTTACTAGAAGAAAAGCCCTCAAATCTGAACCATGCATATGAAGGGAGTTAAGGAGAGGAATTCAGTTGCCCAAATATAAGCCTGTAATGTCTTTTTAGGTGGGGTGTCCCAGTAATATTTCAGAATAATAAAGGTCACCTGTGAGGCTGGTGCTGTGCTACCATACCTGCTAGTCTGGTGCCTGGGATAACACAAGTTTTCTGATGTGGTGTGAGCATATGTTTGGGGAGCTGATTCCCATTATAAAATTCATCAGCCTAGGTTATTGCAGACAAATTTGATTTAGTCTCTATGCTGCTGGGCATTTGTTCTGACATTAGGTGGAGTACTGAAACTACAGGACTAGAGCCAGTGGAGAGCTTTCAGTATGAGCATCCCAGCCCTTTTTTTGATGTGTGTATGGGGAGAGAGCAATATGAGGCTACTGAGTGCTGAGGCTCAAAATGTGGTCCCACCAATAAATACTCTTGGTTGCAGGAAGGATGTGACCTCATCATGACCATTTTCAGAGGCAGGGAGGGAAGTTTTACAGGTGTTAGTGAACCCAGCTGAAAAGTGTGACTTAACTTGGTCCCTCTCTCTGATGGCATCAGCAGAGTGTGTGGTGCCACAGCAGGGCAGGGAGGTGGGAAGCTGTCTCTGCAGTGCTGGTGGCTGCATTGTTCTGTCAGACAAGCTTGCTGGTCAGCTAGACCAGCCAGCCAGGTTGTTCCTCTCCATCAGGGAGTCAGAGCTACAGAATGAAACAAGAGATGGAAGACAAGTTAAATTAACTATTTCACTGACAGGGATGCTGTCATGGCATACCCTTTAAGTGTAACAAGAATCAAACTGTTTAGGAGACATTCAGAAGTGAGATGCCCTGAGGGTTGCACCTCTCTGACCTTCCTGAGAAAGATGGTCAAGAAATATATCTTCTGGATGCAAGTTTACATCTCAAAGCCCTAGGCACTCATTATTTTTAGGTCCTTATGCTAGCAAAAAAGAAAATCAAGGAAAATCAAAAGAAAAATTGTCTTCCCCTATTTCACTTTATAGTCATGCACTTTCACAGAAACTTTGTTTTGTGGAGAGGCAGAGGAACACACAGCTGGACTAACCCTTTTGAGCCAGAAGTTCTCTCTCTGCTGCCAAGGCTGCTTTCCCAAGTCATTAGATACTGCTAGTTAATTGGGGAAATAAATTTTTTCAGTAAGCTCTGCTGGACTGGGGGGATTGAAGGATGTAAGGACATGAGACTGGTGCTACCAACCTTTCCAGTGCAAAGGGAAAATGGTGCAGTTTTGTGGTCTCAGGCCTTGATAGACTGTGGGTAAAGAGTTCTTTCAGGGGGGGATTACCTCCAGGGAAAGGTGAAATGTGTTTCTGTCATGTAATCTTTCCTTGTATAAAATAATTAAACCAGGTTCATTGGCCCTTTTTCATACTCCACTTCAAAGTCTTACTTTAGCTTTACATTAATATCTTTTATCTGTGCAAACAACGCATCAATGGCTTTTTTCTCTGACAGCCCACACTAATGCCACACCTGGTGAATATTTCCAGCACTGAATAACGTATGCTATGCACCCATTTTTCTTTGCATTTAATGCTTGGCTAACAGTTGGCTACCAGAAAACAAATGCATGCCTGCACCCAAGGTCTCCTTCCTGTTGGCCCTTGAGTAAGCAAGCTCTGTATAAAAAGCAAAAGCAGGAACTGGTGAAAAAAGGAAACAGCAGAAGATTTAGAAGATTTCATTTAGGTGTGACTGGAATATTCTCTGTTCACAGGCTTGGAGGGGCAATGAGCAGGATGACTGGATTCCTCGCACCTATCAGGATCTGGAAGGTCTACCTTGCATTGTTATTCTCACCGGCAAAGACCCTCTGGGAGAGACTTTCCCCAGGTGCTGTTATTACTCTTTCAGTGTGGTTGCTTTCTAACATGTTTAGATAAGTTGGGTTTGATTCTATCTAGCTGTCTTTTCACAAAAGAAGCATATTTTTGCAGACTTCAGTTAGAACTGTTTAAAGGTTTGAAAAGTGCAGTTTGTGAAAAGTCATGTGTGGGTCAGTAAGTGTCTGTGCAAAGTATGAAGGAGCACACCTTATGTGCTGAATATTTAAAAATAATTTTATATGTATGGGCAAATAAAATTGTTAATGAATTTTTAGTAACCAGTTAAAGACAGGGAGTGTTCTTCAAAGTCAGAGAAAACAAAACTTCTTTTTTCATTTGAGTTGGCTTTCCTAGGTCGTTGAAATACTGTGACCTTCGACTAATTGACTCCAGCTACTTAACTCGTACTGCGTTAGAGCAAGAGGTGGGCCTGGCATGCTGCTACGTCTCCAAGGAGGCAATTCGAGGGCCTATTGTAGCTCTTGACCTCAGTGAGAAGGAGCAGGAGAAGGCAAATGGCAGCGAGAATGACTCTGACGAGCTGCTGATAGACTTGGACCGGCCCCAGAGCAACAGCAGTGCTGTCACTGGAACCTCAGGTCAGTTATCCTACTGTTGGTCTGGAAAACAAGTCTTTATTCCTGAGTCACTGGAATTTGGATGCAAACAGTGAGATGTTTTCTCAAATGTGGGTTGCTTAGCTGGATTCAGCTGCAGGCTAGACAATGAAATGTTAGTTGCAGATTCTTCACACAGTGAGCAATTTTCCTGTCTACTGCTAAAAGGAGACGGTGTTTCCATGGAAGGGATGGTGTGCCATAACTAAGCGTCCCTTGTGATTTTGATTTTTAAACTTGTATTTCACATTTGTTGCTAGCTTTGTTCAGTGGATCCTGAAAAGATCTTAAAAATCAGACCAAAAAGGGCTAGCATAAAATTCTAGGAATAGAAAAACACTCTGTAACTCTGGGAATACCTATGGGTGAGGATGGATATCTGCCTCCTTGCCAAGACCAACAGAATGGCTGGGTCTTGTCCTACCTCTTCAGGTATCACCTCCCACCAAGCCTTCCATTCTTTGCATTCAGCAGACACTTCTGGTTCCTTCCCTTTATTTCCCTATGAGTCTGAGGTATTAAGGCAGCTGAACTGGGTCTTTGCTATGCACCAGGTCGTCCCATACACTAACTGAACCTGACAGGTAGGGAGGAGGAGGGGACATAGCCCAGTTCACGTCAAGTTGCAGTGAAATAAATGCTCTGTTCTTCATAGAAAGGAAGATACAATTGATCTGTGTATACAGTGGTTTGTTAAACTTGACTTTCAGAGCATTGTACCATCAAATTCCAAATCCTAGATGGGAAATGATAGATAGCATAAAGAGATGAGGAGTGAGCACTTGGGCCTGACCCCTGTTGCAGCAGGACATTTGCCTCCCCAGCCAAAGGGACAGACAGATATAAATGATTTCTTCTTACATGGTGAAACACTGACCTAAGCCACAGCAGCATTCACTGAACAGAAGTGTTTGTGCATTAGGATTGTCACATAGATCAAATGAATTCATGGATTTCTTTCATCAGTCAGTAACTTTTCATTGCTTGCTATTTGTTTTCCCAGGCTCCCTGGCTGACAACGGTGTGAGCTCCTCGAGTGCCACAGACAAGTCTCAGAAGCAGACGCCATCCCTGAACTTTCAGGCTGTGGCACACAGCTCAGTAGATGAGGGAGCTTACTCCAGCTTTACAGCCAGAGAGACCCTGAAACAAGAGTGTGACTCGCTGGGTAACCAGATGGCCAGCAGCACCACCCCCAAGCTCTCCTCGCTGTCATCAGTCTCCCAGACTTTCCAGTGGCCTGCCCAGTCAGCCAAGGACAGCAAGGCCCTCCGTGTGGCACTGCCGCGCATCGTCATCCTGTCCAAAGCTGCCTACTGCCTCCTGAGCTCGCAGAAAAATGGGAACTTGCCTTCCTCCTCTTCCCTCCTGCCTCACGCTGACGTGTCTTGGCTGAGCTCCCTGAGGCCTCTGCTGCACAAGGACATGAGCAGCGAGGAGCAGTCTCTGTACTACAGGCAGTGGACGACGGCCCGGCAGCACCACGCGGACTTCAGCAATCAGGCCGAGGCGTCTGGCACCAGGACTTTTCACCCCCGGAGGCTGCTTTTGACAGGGCCACCACAAGTAAGTTCCTCCTGCCTTTTCAGCAGTCTGAGGGGGGCCAAGTTTGCAGTGATGTGTTCTGAGGTCAAAAATCAAAGTCAAATTTTAAGGCTAAGTCGATGCTGAAAGTGGTAAGGAGAGGAAGGGTGATGCTTTATGTCATGTTTTAGCCTAGGTGAAACACATGTGGGTGGCACTGGGCATAACATTGTCAACAGGAGAGAAGCAGTTATCACTGCTGATCTCCCTGCATACCAAAGTGACACAGGCTGTGACCAGGTTGTGCTCAGAGACCAATTTAGTAGAAGTGTTTTCAGTATAGTGGGCAATATTACATCTTGCAGTGTTTTCAGGCAGAGCTGAAAACAGAGCTTTGGGATAAGCCCAGAGGCATTTATCTGAAATGTACCAAACTTCCACTGTAGTACTTTGGGTTGGCATTTAGACTTTTTCCATCTCTGGCTCAGGTTGGAAAGACTGGTTCATACTTGCAGTTCCTAAGGATTCTCTTCCGCATGCTGATCCGGTTGCTGGAAGTAGATGTGTATGATGAAGAAGAGATTAATGCCAGTAAGTATTTAGTAGGTATTCTTAAGATGTATTATAAAGAGCCTACCTGTGTATTAGTCAGCACGGAAGTTTTTAGGCTCATTAAAAGACTATGAATTACACCTACTACATGTCCTCTCCATTGGTGTGTAGCTAGGCTCTAGGTGTCTGCATATATTTCAGTATACATTGATAAAAAAGTGAACTTTGTAATGGGCTTATCTGAGAACTATTAAATGTATTTTGGGTTGATACATTTGTGTAGCACTCAAACAAAAGTGAACACAAGGCTGTAAATGTGCGACATCTGTCCATGTTCTCTCTCCTTGCAGGTTTTTAAGTGCTGTCTGCTTTTTAGCAGACAGGACATTTAAGAACATTTTGTTCCTGGCTGAAACCTAACTATTATTTATGTTTATTTAGAAGTTATATACCCATTTGCAGTAAGATTGTCTCCTGTCTGCAGTTTGCAGGTTTTATACTGAGGAGAAAGGACAGCAGGATCTTCTTTGGATTTGTGCTCATTTGTCAGTTCTCACAGATCCATTAACTGCCATGGCAGGACTTTGCCTTGAGAAGAGCAAAACCTTTTAAAAATTAGTCCTCTTCATGGTGTTCTGGTACATAATTCTCATGACCATTAGACTGGCATCCTGAAAATGTAGTCGTCGTTGAACCTTTGAAAAGACTAATATTTCTGTTCATAAAGTGTTATTAATGCAAAAAAAAAAAAAAAAAAGAAAAAGAGAAAAAGATATTTTCCTTTGATTTGGAGCTTTGGGGCAGTTATTCCCTTGTTACTTGAACTAAAGTACCTCGGAAACTTAGGATGAAATCTCAAAATGCAGGAGATGTTCTGCACCATGCTGGCTGGCCTGTTGAGATCATGGCAATGTATCACACCCCTGCCAGGAATGCATGGAACTCCAGCAGAAGGGCAGTTTGGGTTTGGTTGGGGTTTTTGGTTGTGGCTTTTTTGCTCCCACTACTTCTGTTGGAATACTTCTCCAGAGCCCTTGTGTTCTCATTATTTTTAATACTACTTTATTCTCTGCCCCAAATATGTTTCTGTCCCATTTATATGCATTCTGTTTGGAACCAAAAAACATAATAATTTAAATTAAAATACTTTTTCTCTTCTTTGAGGTTTGTTTCTTTGGAATGGTCAGGCAGCTATCTTACCTCCCCTTCAGCATTCACCTAGGTAGTCTGGATCTTCTTACAGGATTCTCACAAATGACAGGCTCTTTATTCTCCTAATCAGTTTGGTACTCTGGCCTGCACATCTATTTTCAATTTATCCTTCTGGTGCATGGGTGAGCAGAACTGAATGTTTAACCAATCCAGCCTACAACAGCTCATGTGTTTCCCTGCCCCCACTGAAAGCCCCATGATTGATGAAACCTGTGAATGGTCTTTTCCATTCTCCCTTTTCAGTGGCATTGATGCTTAGCTGGTACTCCAGGTTTCTCAGCAACTCTGTCATTTCCAACCAAGGTGCTCCCAACCTGCTGCAGAAATGCTTATTATTAATCCTTCAATGTACATATGACTCACATTTTTTCTGTTAAATATCACCAAGTTTTTGTTGTTACAGTTGTTGAGGCCATTGAATTCTGTCCTGCTGATCTTTGATTCCTTTTGCATGTTGACAATGACTTTTAGGAGTGTACCACCAGCAAACTTAAACCAATTTTTTGTTTAAGCTGGTGAGATTAGTGAAAATATTAAACAGTGTGCCCCTCTATTGAACTTTTAACTTCATTGGTAATCTCACCTGCCTTTATGCTTACAATTTTACGTGCTGCCATCTTCTATCTAGTCAACTCTTTCAATTTACAGACCATTCTCCATTTTCTTCAGCTGTATTAATAATTTGTCCTATAGTATCATACCAAGTACTTGAGTCTAGAAGGATAAGATTCATTGCATTTTCTTTGTTCAGAGAAATAGGTATTTCATGGCCATGAAATAATGAAAGTAACACAGGATTTCTTTAGTCAACCTATTTGCATTTTATCATATTTCTAATTTAATTCAACATCTTTAATTACTTCCTTCACCCTCTCCAAATTTTGAATATTACCCAGGTCAAAGTAATGGACTCAGAGCTCTTTAGATTACTGTCTCTCCTTTTGCAGCAGAGTAGGGTGAGCGTGTGTTCATCCATATACCCAACCTTCATTTCACCTGAGTTCACTTTTCTAAAATCAGTAACCTCAGTTACACACCTATTTTCATGTGTTCTTCCATCTCATTTTAATCTGAATTGACTCATGTTCAAGCTGCATTCCAAAGCTGTTTTTTTAGGCCAGTGTTTTCTACCATTCCCATTGCTTAAACTTGATTTTCTACTTTAGACTTATCTCTGTTGGATCAGTACAGAAAAGTTTCATTTGATCCTTGCTGGCCACATCCTATTCTGTAATAGGAGCATTTCTTCTACTGCCTTTATCATGTACCACCAGCTACTAGCTCATAAATATACACAGCCTCTCTTTCCTTGCTTTCATCCTTCTGCCTTTGGATACTTCTGCTTCTCATTTAGCCAGTGCTCTTCATTCCATCACAGAGGGGCTCAAAACTACTACACCTGTGCCTTCTGCATAAATAGGTCCATTCATCTGAGCATTTTAAGCTTAAACCAAAGTGAATTATACCTCAGCAGCATGAAAGATACCTAGGAGGCTTCTCCTCCTGCACACAGTTTCTAAGGAATTGCCATTTCTTTGGAATGGCTTAGTGTGCATTGTAATTTCACTGGTAGTATTTATGGTGTTCAGAGATGTTGCTCTGTGTGTGTGTGTGCCTGTGTGAGTTCCAATGCAACTGTAAAGCAGCAACCACCACATAGGCATCATTTGGTGGGTATCTGATTCTGCTTACCTGAAGTGTGTTGTTGCAGATCATACAGAAAACAGTGAAGTTACTCAGTCTAGCAATGACCACTGGCCAGACATTGAGATCTTCAGCAAAATATCTTTCGACCTGAGTGTACATGACCCTAAGTACAGAAATATAAGTCCTGTGTACACAGAGCAACTTTCAAGAGTGAAACAAGGTAAGTAAAATGTAGACTTTTAAAGGAATACTTTCCTGGAGAGATTCAGTGTTTATTGGTTCATTTGAACACAAGTTCACAAGAACCTTTAATCTCCAGAATGAAATGGAAAAAAATAATTTATGTATTCTTCACAGTGCCAGGATCACAATATCTGTTTTTTAACGCTCCTAAAATTTCTGTTATTTCTTTTCTTTGTGCACAGAAACAAGCAAAGAAACAAAATCAGAGGAACCTAAAAAAAGGGAGACTGTGTCCATGATGCTGACTAAATATGCAGCTTACAACACCTTCCATCACTGTGAGCAGTGCCATCAGTACATGGACATTAATCCTGCTGCACAGGTTGGTGTCAAGGTCTAAGCGTAAACTGCATCCTTGGTTTTTTATTGTGGTCTCTCCAGGCATACTGCTCTCATCTCAGAACTCATGCTTTCACCTTGCCTCAGATGGAATTGTTTAATTCTTCCATTCTCAGGGGAGATATTGAGCTACAGACCCAGGAGCATCAACTGTGTCTGCCACATTCTGAATGAGCAGTTTTCCTCTGCAGCTGCCTCTGGCAAAGGGTGAATATTGTGATTAGTTTTCTGAAGCCAAAGCATTATTCAGCCTGTCCAGAGGGTTTGCAGTGTCTCATGGGAGAAGACTGTAAAAATTAAGAGAAATGCTTGTCTAACCTAAATGCCAGCCATCCACACCTGTGATGGGAGATGGCAAGACCTCCTTCTTCCTTGCCTTGTATGTAACTGTGCATCCATCTCAGCAGTAGCTTATGAGTCACTGGACCGAAATGAACATTTTAATCTGTTTAGTTAAAAAAACCTTTCATTTCTAAAGCAAACAGTAATGCTCACAGAAGACTGGCAAGTAAGATTATTCCTGGTTAATAGCTCACACATTATTTCTTAACCAGCAGCAGCAATTTACCTGGAAGTTTCTTATCTCCATTCATTCATTCCTTGCTTGCTAATGTTTTCCAGCAGCTTGCTATTAAGATATGGCAGTGTAGACACCCTGACCTGGCAGTGCACAATGCCAGTTCCCTCAGAGCAGCACCAGCAGGTCTAATCTAAACCTCATGCTTCATTAAGTCCATTGACAGAAGCAAATGCTCCCCAAGGACATCTGTTGTTCCCTCCACTTATCTTTGTGCATGTGGTTAAACATAACTAGTACTAATAACTATAAACACCTACTTCTATGTGTCACTGTGAGCTGTGTATATAGAATTAAGATAATTAAGCTCAGGGAAATTACACTTGCAAAGGGGAGTCACTGGATAGCAAACATTATGAAGAGAGAGGGATTCTTAAATGCTTTAACAAAACCTAAATAAAGTTGCTTTCATTTTCCATCTTAGGCTAATTATTTCAATTTTTAGCAAAATATTATGGAAAGCTCATTGGTAAGAGTAATTGATTTGACTTTGTAGTAAGACAGATGCTTTTGTAGGATGACATCTATCAGCTGTGTAGGCATTTGTATACACTTACATGGTCAGTGCAGTGCTGGGTAAACTTAAGCTCACTCAAATTCTTCATAGCCTTGTTAATGGTGCGGTCTGCTTTGGTCACACTACTACTTAGGAGAGTATTGCCACAGGAAAAATACTATACTGACACCAATACAGTAGTGCTCCTGCTGAGGTGTCTGAATGATGGTGCATGCTGCTGTGGAGGCAGCCCCACATACTGCACTGCTCTTTGAACTTCCTGGGTAAATTGACTTGGACAGTTTTTTTCCTAGTATGTATGCATGTTTATGTATGTGTGTGTGTGTGTATCTGTATATTTGACTTCTGTTTGTAAATACTGAGAAATAACTCCTAGCTGAAATGGACTTCAGAAGAGTCCCGTTTGGCCAAAGACCATTACTGGTACAGAAAGCTGATTCCTTTAATAGCAAGGCCTCAATAATGCACCTTTTTGTGAGGAACATGATTACTGCAAGAGTGGTTTGGATGTTCTTCTCTGATGGCTTCCAGTACTGTGACTGTAAGAACTCCTCCTCCTTGTTACTCCTTCTGTGTTACCTGCTGGAAACCTCTTTTTGCTGCTTGTTGCTCTTCAGGTGTCTGACTCCACTCTGCACGCATTCACGTTTTCATCCTCGATGCTGGGAGAAGAGGTTCAGCTGCATTTTATAATCCCCAAGTCCAAAGAGAACCATTTTGTCTTCAGCAAGCAGGGAAAACATCTCGAAAGCATGCGACTCCCACTCGTTTCTGACAAGGTGCGTTGGTGTGCTGCTCTCACCCATCTGCTGCACGCAGGCAGCTTGGCATACATATGCAAATTAATGGGAGGAGGTTTTTTCTGTTGTCTTTTTGTTTTGAGGTCCTTTGTGTAAATCTTTCCTGAGTGCCCTTAGAATGGGTTTTTTGAGGGCAAACATCCTTTTTTTCTGTTCCTAGCGTCCAATTCATATGTGTTGCAATAATCAGTGATGTTAAAATGTGGTGTAAAAAATAAACAAATGGAAGTCCCTACCAGGAATAACCTGCTTTTTCACCCTAATGTTGCCAAAATACCTTGTGTTCCAGCAGAATTTGAATGCAGTCAAGAGTCCTATCTTCACCCCATCGAGTGGACGTCATGAGCATGGACTCTTGAACCTCTACCATGCCATGGAAGGCATCAGCCACCTGCACCTCCTGGTAGTCAAGGAGTATGAAATGCCACTTTACCGAAAATACTGGCCCAACCACATCATGCTTGTCCTGCCAGGCATGTTCAACAACGCTGGAGTTGGTAAGAGACACCATCAATGCATTGCTGTGAAGGTACCAAGATCTGCATTGGACAGTGTGGATCATGCTGTTGCAGGAAACCATGCAGCAGCTCCTCACATACAATGTCTGCGCAAAAATGCAGAAGAACTGCTGTCAGGGGCATGGAATATATGTTTGCATGGATCACTGCCTCTTCAGCTTAAAGTCTGATGTTTTATGGGCCATATTCACTCATTTTACTCAATCTTGCTGTGTAAATTCTAGATGTTTAACATATATTCAAATTGCAATGTTTTAGTTAGCAGAAGGTAAATATTAACTGCAGCTGAACACTGGGGGCTTGAACTTTGGAATTTGTTTTCATGGATGCTGAGTTTATTCTGCAAGAAGTTTTAAGTAGCTTCAGTTTTAGAATCTTAGCCCTTTCTTGGTTCAAATTACTTTGTTAATGCCCAGAGAATAATGTTCTGCAGAGCATCTTAAAGCATCCAGTCTTCTTGGAGTCTGCCTTGTGGATTTAATCACACAAGGGACATACAGAAAAAGGGACATACAGATTTCTTTGCAAACTAAGGTGATATGAGCACTAAGTTCAGAAAGGGTAATGACTGCAGATGTTTGTGTTACCTTTCTCTGGAAAGAGTGATAAAGTCTAATAAAGATGTCTGTATCTCTTCTTCATGGTATTTCCTCAGGTGCTGCCAGGTTTCTTATTAAGGAACTTTCCTACCACAATCTGGAACTGGAACGAAACCGCTTGGAGGAGCTGGGAGTGAAGCGCCAGTGTGTGTGGCCCTTCATCGTGGTCATGGACGACTCCTGCGTCCTGTGGAACATGCACAGCCCCCATGAGCAGTCCAGGTTGGTGCCCACCCACACTGGCTCCTTGCACTGCTCCAGCACTGCCAGCAGCACATCTGTGACCAAGGTCCAACATCTGGCAGGGATGCCAGCATCAGAGCAGTAGGAAGGCCGAATGTTTGTCTTGTTGGCCACCAACATGCAGTTCAACACCTGCTGTTGAACACTTCCACATGACTGTGCCCTTACATCTGTGTCAGTACCTCCAACAGACCACTGATTGTGTTTGTTCTTTGCCTAGAGCCACTCTTCTTTCTAGCAACTGTTTGAGGGATTTTTCAATATGTTACTTTCTTTTGATTCAATTTATGTTTCTCAGAGCAAACAGTTTATTTGTGAAACTTAGAAGGCATTAAGCTCTTGACCTTCTCAGTGCTTACACTGTCCAGTACAGAGAAAATAGCATTCCAAAATTTATGTGTAACATGACTTCTTTTCCCTTCTTAAATTGCTGTGTAAGAACTTTGCTGAAAGGCTCATTTTCTGATTGGCTGCCCTGATGAAGTGAAATTAGTTGCCTGTTGCTAAAAAGTCTTAATTTATGTATATATTTTTACAGCATCTGGAGTAAACATTCTCAGTTGTCAATCGAATTTTTTGGTCCTTTTTATACACACACATGTATATATTTGCAGGGTATGTAATACAAAAATAATAAAATATGTTTGTATGTTGTGTATGATGATGTTTTGCAGCCAGTCCCTGGAGCCTGGGAGTTTCAGCAAGAATGTGTCTTTGAAAAGTGTCCTCCAACACATTGAAGCCACCCCCAAAATTGTTCATTATGCAATACTGGGTGTTCAGAAATGGAACAGCAAGCTGAACACCAGGAAATCAAAGGCTCCGTTCTCCAGGTGCCATGTGCGTGATTTTATACTGCTCAACATAGACCTGACCCAGAATGTGCAATATGACCTAAACAGGTAGGCAGCACGTATATCTCTGTGGAAAAATAGCATCTTGGCTTGATAAGAACCTTGTCACAATGTTTCTGAATGCTGTTGAGATAAACAGAAAGATTCTACCTTAGGTAAGGAGTGCACAATCACAAAAATAAAACACAATGTGATAAATGTTTCATCTGAATGAGTAAGGCATCAAAATGAAACTGCTATAAGCCAAGAAAACCTGGGGAAGACAGATCAAGGGCAAGGAAGGGCTTCAGAGGACCGAAAAAATGAGGAAAGAAGAAACTTGAGGATAAAAAAATAATTGGTTGTACCCAAAGTCCAGGAAAGGAGCCCAAATGGCCTCAGTTACAGGAAGAATGGGGAGTTTCCAGAGTGCCTAGAGGGAGGGATTCCTTGTATTTCTTTCAGAGATAGCTGTCCTCCCTGCTGTCACTTGAGTTTGCAAAAAAAACAGATGAAAACATTTCTACTATTTCCTTCCTCCCCACCCCTGCACTCACCTAACTTCATCCTAAAGCATTTGCAATAAAGCAGCCATATCATGGGCCTTTATTGCTAGCTCTCATCACAGATTGAAGAAATACTCAATTCTTCTTCTCCCCAGACAAGTGAGTTCCAAATAAACCCTGTTGTCTCTGCTGGCCATAATGGCCCTGGGGCTTCTCACCTTGGGTTCCTGCTGTTGTTTTCAGGGATCCTGTGTGTTTCAATGAAGAATTGTAGCCTGTCAGAGCAAGCTGGTGTCACTTTCAGAGCTCTTGATTTCACATTCTGTGTCAGGTTGAATCATGAGGTGGGAGTCAGTCCATAGAAATGAACAACATCATGAATAGTGGAGGACTAGGGTTACTTCCCAGCAGCTTTTTCTCACATAGCCAAGTATTTGTTAAAGCCATATTTTTCCCCTTGATTCCAGTTTATGGAGAAATATGTCATATGGAACTGGTTTGTTCAGAGGTGGAGGTTGGTCACTGCAGAGCTTCTGCCAAGTCTGATGCCAGTGTGATGAGCATGTGTGCAATCCAGATTGGGTGTGGGGAAGAAGCACACAGGCACACTGAAAAGTGAAGACTAGTTTGGGTTTAGGGTGACCAGCAGCTGCTTTCCTTGACCAGGAGCACATTGAAGGAATGAGTCTTTGGAACTCTGCAGAAAATTTGTGGCACCATATCAGATGATCTCCAAAAATCTCTGCTGAGCCCACAGTGGTGCATTTTAGCAGGGGGTTTGTGAATGTTTGTGCACAGCAGCCACACAGCTGCTTTAGTGATCTTGTGTTTAATGTCCAGGTACTTCTGTGAAGATGTGGATTTTAATCTGAGGACCAACAGCAGTGGCCTCCTCATCTGCCGCTTCAACAACTTCAGTGTCATGAAGAAACACATTCAGGTTGGAGGACAAAAGGACTTTGTTGTGAAGCCAAAAATCATGGTAAGTCTGGTATACTTAAGTGGCAAAATCAGGACCTGTTTTCCCTAGAAATAATGAATTCTTTAGTTCTTTAGTCTTTAATTCTTTAGTCTTTAGTTCTTTAGATTTATTTTGTACTTATTTGACATCTGACATTCATGGCTTAATCCATGGTAGGGCTGCTGCATCAAAAATAGAAAACGAGAAACATTTTGCTATTTATAAATTACTAAACAAATCCTCATAATCTATTAGAAGTTGGACAGAGATTGGGAAGAGTTTGGTGTAGTTTTTCAGTGGTATCTCTGATAGAGGAAGATTTTGCAGACTGATCCAAAGCAAGCAAGTTGTACCAGATTCAGTTTTAAAAATTCAGCACAGCTACAAGTTTTTGGTGTTTGCTGATTTGTGATGAGTTTCAGTCCTTGCACTTCCTAACAAAAAGAGGGCTGAAGAAAGGCTCTGAAAACTACAACCTTCTGAAATCCCCCCACGAAATCCAAGTATTTTTAAAAATATATAAAATATTTTACACAGAGTATGTTACACCTGTGCCTATGGAGATGTATTTCAAAGGATTGTCTTTAATCTAGGAATCTTACAGTTTGTGTTCCTGGTGGTTTTCAACACATCCCACACCATCTTCCTTTTAAAAAGACACCTCCTGTACTTCACAATTTAACTGACTAAACTCTGGCTTTAAGTATTTTTGGGTTTAAGTATTTTTTAAGATCATTTTCTGAGTTTCCTTTTCTTGTGGTTGCAGTGGAATCTGTAGTAACAGACTGGCCTATGAGAAAACTCCATAGAAAACACTTTTTATGGATGACTCCTCACAAGGAGTATGTAATATCATATAATGCCCACAAGTAAGGCAGGATGAAGGCCACTGTGACAGTTGGAACTCCACATTTTATGTCTCTTCTTTAGACAAGCAGATATTCACAGAAGTACAGAGCAAGCACAGAACGAGCAATTAATTTATTTCTGTGCTTTGGTGCTATGTTAAAATCGAGTGGGGAGTTTTGATCCTTTTGTTCCTTTTCTCTCTCTTCCTGCTCTGTCATGCCAGTCCCTTCCCCAGTTAGAGGAACTCCAGCAGATCAAATACACAGAGTAGGTGGTTAAAAGGGTTCCCCTTGGTTTCACTGCAGGTCTCAGACAGCGTGGCACCAATAATGCCTCTTCAGTACGTCTGTGCCCCAGACAGCGAGCACACATTGTTGGCAGCCCCGTCTCAGTTTCTCCTGGAGAAATTCCTTCAACATGCAACCTACAAACTCTTCCCCAAGGCCATCCACAACTTCAAGAACCCAGTACTGGCCATTGACTGCTACCTGAACATCGGGCTGGAGGTACAAGAGATTTGCAGGGATGATGGGGACAAGGAAATGCAAACCTTTACTTCAGTATCTTTGTTGTGTTGAAATGCCCTTCCTCAGCTTCAAGGGTAACGTTGGAAGACTTTGGTCTGAAACAGATTCTGCTGCTGGAAGTAAAGGACCAATCCACTGGAGGAGCTGGTGGTGAAGCCTCCAGCTGGCTGGTGTGGGTAGAGACCAGAGGTCTGTGATGTATTAATGTGACTGCTGGGCTGTGCCAGGTCCTGCACTTGGGTCCAACAACGCCATGCAGTGCTACAGGCTTGGGGAAGAGTGGCTGGGAACCTGCACAAAGGAGGAGGATCTGGGGGTGCTGGTTGACAGCAGCTGAACATGAGCCAGGGTGTGCCCAGGTGGCCAAGAAGGCCAATGGCATCCTGGGCTGTGTCAGCAACAGTGTGGCCAGCAGGACCAAGGAGGGGATCATTCCCTTGTACTCCTTGTACTGGGCACTGGGGAGGCCACACCTCAAATCCTGTATTCAGGTTTGGGCCCCTTAGTTCAGGAAGAACATTGAGGTGCTAGAGCATGTCCAGAGAAGGGCAGTGAAGATGATGAAGGGTCTGGAGCACAAGTCTGATGAGCAGCAGCTGAGGGGGCTGGGGGTGTTTAGCCTGGAGGAAAGGAGGCTCACCTTATCACTCTACAACCACCTGAAAAGGAGGGTGTAGCCAGCTGGGGATCCACGTCTTCTGCCAGGTGACAATTGATGGGATAAGGGGGAACAACCTCAAGTTGTGCCAGGGGAGGTTTAGATTGGATATTGAGAAAAATTTCTCCATGGAAAGGCTTGTTAAGCAGTGGAACAGGCTGCCCAGAGTAGTGGTGGGTTCACCATTCCAGGAGGTGTTTAAAAGATGTGTAGATCTGGCATTTGGCAACATGGTTTAGTGGTGAACTTGGAAGTGCTGGGTTAACAGTTGGAGTCAGTGATCTTAGATCTCATGGACCCATGATAACAGTGGGATCTCAATGAGTGTAACCTAAACAATTCCATAATTTACAAAGGAACTGGGCGTGTCTATCTGAAATAATATTTCATATAAAGCAAAAACCCAAAAGTGATGCCATTCTTGACAAAACCTGATGTTCATCCTTTGATGCTTCTCTTTTTATCAGCCTGGGTTTCAAGGAAATCAGATTTTTGCAAATACGTTCTAGATGTCTGTAGGTGGGGAGTTCAGAATTTTTGAATCCAGTAGTCAGCTTGAACTGGGTCTGGAGCAGGGTCAATGTCTAACAAGACATTTGTCTGTTGTTCAGACAAATTTTATGGAGGTCAGTGGTAAGATAGAGGAGGGACCCTTTGTTATGTAACAGCCATCACAGCACTGAGACACAAGAGTGCTTGGAACCACAAGCACCAGGATTTCCCCTACTTATGGAATCACGTTTTTTGATAAACGTATCCTTATTAGAATAACCTGTATAATCTATACAGTTATTATAAGCAGGTAATTTGTAGAGGAAAAAAAAATCAAACTGAATTAGAGAGCCCTGAAATATTGTGTTGCAGACTTGGTGACCAAATTTGGATCTAGAGGTTTGTTCTGTGTGTTACTTCTTCGGAAAGTTTGCTCAGTACTGCAATCTTGTTCAACTGGATTTTTGTCAGAGCACCAGCTGACTTGCCTGTTATCACTAAGTTATATTCCATTCCATATAAGTCATCCTTAGACATTTCTGAGACAGAAAGCATTTCTTTCCCCCTTGTGTTTCAGGTGGCCATATGCTACATTAGCTCTCGCCCCCACTCAGTCAATGTCAACTGTGAAGGGGTGTTCTTCAGTGGACTTCTGCTCTATCTCTGCGACTCCTTCGTCGGTGCAGACCTCCTCAAGCGGTTCAGGTTTCTCAAAGGTAATCTCACTTCTCTGCTGGGCATCCTGGCTGCCTCTCTCCAACTAATAATAGCATGGATGAAAAGGGAAAGGCAGAGGAATAAACAGCTTGATTAAATAGCTCCATTATTTTCACAGTTTGTTTTGGCACTGTTTTCAAAAGAAATAGATGGAGTGGTTTTTGAGGGGTGTATGAAACTTCTGTTACTGTTAGCAGATAATTGAACCTCAGGTAAGTGTTGATAAATGACATTCTTTAAGTTATTTTAAAGGGACATCAGCAAGGATTTTGGAAATCAGGCAATGAATTGTGCAGTCAGCAACTTGAGAGTTGTGAGCACAGATGTTAGTGATGAGGACAGGAAATTCTGCTCTGGCAATCAGTCTATAATGGCAGTAAATCTTCAGTTCTGTAAATAAGGAAGGCTGTTAGCTGACGGATGATTTGGTCTGCCTCACCAGAACTTGATAAACCTCATAAAAATCCTTATTTTTGTCTTAATGCTGGCAATTAGCAAATTGCCAGAGGAATTCAGTAATGCTGAAGTGTGTTGCAGTTGTGGTGGCAGAGCTGAGCCATTTCCCTCTCTTGCTGACTGAGGATGGTCCATGTGCAGGGTTACCATAGGGATGACCCTCAGCCAATTCCAAGAACCACATTTTGAAGTGTGCTCCTCTGCCCTCTTGGGCCCTGCAGGGCCGAGACAGAGGAAGAAGGCACAAAGACATGCTGGGGATGGTCCTGAGGGTGTCCAGTTCTCCTGCTTATTAAATGATCATGTATTACACCAGGTGGAATGAAGTTTGTAAATTTGTTAAACCACAGAAGAAATTACAGACTCAGAGTGCTTTACCTAGGGCAGCTCTCATACTTAAGGAAGTCAGCGGATTTTCTTAAGTCAGTTGTGAGACTGGTTTGGCTTTGTAGAATTTCATTGTTGACCTTCTACAAACCCAAATGTCCTATGAAATAAACAGAAAAGTCGGCTTTATTATTTGGGCTTAATTATCAGTAGTAATTTAAAGATCTAGTTAATGTTCTCTCTGCTGCAGTTGATGATATTAACACTGCTGTCAGACAGTGACATCCTGTGATCCAAAGCACATCCCACACCATCCTTGCGTCTCCGTGTCTGTGCCTTCGTGCAAATGGACACATTCAGATGGATTGATCTGAGTCTGGTGATATCACTAATGGGTGATAGACTTTTCTAATACTACTTTTTTCCTCCCTAGCAGCAGAGATTTCTCTAAAATATCTTAGGAAAATCAGTGAAGGAGATGAGTTGTTATTGTACCTCGAGAATCTAACATGCTTTTCAATTGAAGGTGCCACCCTGTGTGTCATATGCCAAGACAGGAGCTCGCTACGGCAGACAATAGTCCGCTTGGAGCTGGAGGATGAGTGGCAGTTCCGACTTCGGGATGAGTTTCAAACTGCAAACAGTAGTGATGACGAACCACTCTATTTCCTTACGGGACGCCACATATAAGCTTCTCTGAGACACCGCAAACAAAAGAAAAAAAAGAACTTTTTTTTTTTTAAAAAGTACAATCACTGTGGAGCAAAGTGCAACCAATATTTATCTTGACTGCTCTAAAGGATTCCCCACATTCTGAAGTAGCTTTATTCTTTGGGGTAAAATTACCACATCGGTTATGATTTAAAGGATCCTGGATTCCAGTTATTCTCACATCATTCACAACCACCGACACCAATCACACAGCCAACCAAGCTGTAGGATCTGGGAAGAGGATGTTGTTTTGTCAAAGAAGAATCCTTTTTATATTCAGCTGAGTTAGGGGAAGAAGCTGCTCTCCTCTTGCAGCTGTAAGCTTGAATGTGTTACATGAAACGCACCCTAGCACGTGAAATTTATCGAAGATAAGTGGAGGAGAGCCCACCGTGTCTCTTCAGCTCTGTGCTGTGGTACAGGAATACTCAGGGGTTTGAAACTACAATATAAAGTAGATATTTGTACTATGAGGAATAGTCTTGTTCTCTGTGCAGTGTTAGTTTAAAATTTGTAATTGTGTACGTATTGAAACTGTCTTTGGCAAAATTTCCACAGGTGTTCGAAGTTTACTACTTAAACCTGAACAAATGGGCAAACGCATGGCAGGCACTGTGCACCCTTAGCAATGGTATTTTGCCCCAGCAGGCACCCCCTCCTCAGCTCCAGCGCCCAAAGCAAAAGGCTTCTCAGAGCTGCTCTCTCTTCAGTTATAGGCCAGAGTAACTTCCCAGCAAATCATCCTCAGTTTCTCACTCTCCTCAGAGCTTTGGACACTTGCAGTCCATCCCTCTTTGTGTATGGAAATGCATCCTCCTGTTCGTCCGGTGCCTTTGTGGTGGACAGACTGCCTGCAACTCCCTCTCTGTTTCCTTTACACTCAACTCCAGTCGGCTGCAGAGCGGAGCTCAGATCTGAGTTGTACCCTGTATGAAGCAACACACCAAGAAATGTGCAGGAGAGTAACAGTGCCTGAGCTGGACCCAAGAGAAACAGAAAGTATTCCACAGTAGCTCCAAGGCTGGGAGCAGAGGAGAAATCCCAGGGAGCTGGGACTGCTCAGGAGGGACTCTCCAGAAGCAGAGATGTGTGATCACATCACCTGAAACCATCATCCACGTACCTCTGTAAACACTGGCTCTGCAGCAGTCACACACTGTTGTATTTCCAGCTGCAATACTGCTCCTTGTGAAGGTGATCCAGAATTAGCTCGATGCCGCAGCATTCGGCTGTCAGAGGTGTATGCAGCAGGCCTCTGCTCCCCTCACACTCAGCAGATGTTATCTCACTTGAGGCTTGCACACACACCTCCCAACAATCGTCTTTCTGCACATCGTGACCCCCTCTATCAATAAGAAAAATGCAGAATGTTCTTAAAGGCTATTCAGGAATATGAATTTACTCCCCAAAAAAGCAATGAAATTAATGCATCTTTATACCTGACTTGCAGTCATTGCAGAAGGACCTGCCGAAGCTGCATTTTTTTTAAGGCATAGTGTTAATTAAGCAACTTTTTTTATCTTGTGAAGAGATGTTTACAGATGAATAAACATAATATATTTGACAGAGGCCAAAGTAAAATGGTTTGCATATGTCTGTGTTGATGTAGCATTATTTCTGATGCTGTAAATTTAGGAAATTTCACATGAACAACCCCGTTCAGTAAATCTATTTTTATTTTCCTTCAGATAGAACCTGCCTTACCTATTTTAACACTGGGAAGATGTAGGAATATAAAAGATCATTCTTGCAGTGTTTGCTACATGCCTGAATGTATTCCAGTAGCTCTGGTTTTGCCAGAGGGCTTAAGGCCAGCCCCCAGTCTTAGCGTGGTGTAGAAAAGTGTCAGGTATTACATTTTCAAAAATGGTTTCCTTTTTGTTCGTGTATTTGATGTTTGCACTAAGTTCTTAAAACTCCAGGTGCTGAGACTACCAGGAGGATCTAGCCCACTGGTGGAGCAGAGCAAAATCGTCCTGAGGGCTGAGAGTGCATTTAGAAAATCAGTGTATTTGCCTGCCTTTACCAGCTGATAGTAAACCCATTTCCTTAGTGCTGTCCCCTATGGAAGCAAGGAGTTTTGGTAACGCTGTGGCCAGAGTGCACTACACCAGCCCCAACAGCATAAGCCTGTCCTATGAACACTTTAAATTGGCTGCCTGTGAATTCCTGGCAAGGAGACCCTTGGTTGACAGGCACATGATTGCTATTCCATTTTGGTTTTAAGCCTTGCCATTAAGGCCATTCTTATGAATGTATGAAAATTGGCCAGCGTTATATTTTACCTGTAGATGTTCTTGTCTATTCACAGGTTAAAACTGAATGTAAACTAAGATTTAAAGAATCATATGCAGATGCTTTTTGCTTAACTTATGTAATTGCTTTTTGTGACTTTTGGAAGAGGGTTAAAAACGTTGCTTTCCTAGTGTAAAGTTTTCTTAACCAAAAACTTGGTGAATCTAGCTTCACTAGTCAGTCTACCTCATGTTACTGTTTATGAACTGAAACTGTCTGAAGTTGTGGCTATGGTATGTTTATAATGTGCTTTCATTAAATTTGAATATATTAAGTTACCAGTTCAGACTGCGTCTCTCTTATTGGGTCCTGCTCTTTCTTTCTGAGCCCACCACAGAGGATCGCTTCTAGAGTTCCTGTGCACCTGCACCACTTTTCTGACAAAGCTCTTTACAGGCTGCTCACTGTCCCCAGGAAAATTACACATGGCAGCTTGGAAACAACCAGCCTCTGCAGCCCAGAATCCAGCACTGTTCTGCTACTCCAGCTTTAAGTACTCTTGAGTATTGTCTGGGATGTGGTGCCAGGTTTTTGCTTTAGCTCTAGACCAAGGCTAAGGACAGCACACCATGAACAAATACATCCTGACTGCACATAGGTTCCAAAATGGAAACAAATGCTAAGTTTAACCTTAGCTAAATCTTTCCCATATTCCATTAGGGCTTTAAACTGTTACTCAAGACTGAAGGCATCCCCACTCACCTCACTATAAACCTTGTATGAGGATGGTCTTGATCCGGAGCTCCTGGGGGCATTGATCATCAGCATGTTATTTTTTTCCCACCAAGAAAAATATGAAATACACTAAAGATTCATTCACACTTAGTATTATACAGAGTAACTTTAAAAAAGCTATCAAGTATTTTATTTTTAATCTATCTACATTATGTACAGATCAAGAAAGGCCACAGCAGTTTTTCAACATACAAACCCTTTGAAAGAGGAGAGATTTATGAAGGAGTGACAAGTATCAAAGTGAAGTCCACTAACAAAGGTATATACTCAGTACAATACTTGAAGAATGACGAGTACACCAGTCCTTGGGCTTTTCATTCCACCTTTTACTCCAAAACTAATCTGGGGGAGAAAGGAACAGAGGCCACAACAGGATTCCAATGCTGCTGCCAGGGAGCAGGGTACAGGGGCACCCCAGAAGGCGCCGTACAGCCTGTGAGGGTTGTTGCCCACACTTCCTGCCCCAATTCCACTGGGCACAGCCTGGAACTCTGTCAGACAAGTGCTGGTAGTGGGAGCTGGGGCAGGAGCCCAGCGCTCCAGTACTGGGAAGCACTGGTATATCACCTCAGTAAGAACTTCAGCATGTACTCATCAGCCAGACTAGAGTCTTTGCATTAGTTTACAGTCCACTATGAACAATTTTCTGCTGCATGTAAACATGAATAACTAGATAAAATACAATCAAACTTTTGTAAAAGTTAATAAAATATCTTTCTTTTAAAAAAACAAAGTTAGCCTATTACTGCATTGTTTACAATTTTAATAAAATAGTACAACCGTTTGGTTGTTACCAGTCCTGAGTTCACTGTAATAAAAATGGCCCTGGCTTCTGCTGAAGGTCTGCACCCACTCTATGCAGTTTGGCAGAAGTCTCCAATAAAAATGGAATTCCTGCAGAGCAGTTAAGTCTGGTGCTGTCCATTGAGGAAGTTGTACACCAGGAACTGGCCAGTGCCACAGTACTGTGTTGCAAAGAGCTTTCCATCAGGAGTGGGGTCAGAGAAAGCAATTTCTTCCTTGCTTAAGTATGAGCCATATATGAAGTTGCTCCTGTTTAAAAAAAGGGAAAAGGAAAAAATAAAAGATGATAATTACTCTCAGAGAATCATGAAAAATATTTATGCTATTAGGTGACAAACCATTAATTAAGTGGCACAGACACTCAAAAGGAAGAAGTTCTGTTAGGAGGAGATGAGTCTATTCATAGGATTTATCTCCTCCTTCCAAAGAGCAAGAAGAACCACTTGCTCTGGGAGGGGGTTTTATAAGGGTCTGGTGTTTTAGAAGGAATATTTGTACAGAACAATTACATCAAGAGTTCAAATCCAGAGTTTAAAATAAAAAGTTTGAATTAATTCCAAAGATTTTTTAATAGAAAAGAGACACTAGGGCTTTAACTGCAATCACTAGGAATGAAAACAAGCTATTAATCAAGTTGGGGTGCTTATGGAGGGGCCTCAAGGGACCAACCCCAAGGCATAATTTCTAAATACACATTCAGTAATTAACTATACAAAAGGAATTAACTTGTTCATGAAGAGTATTTTCTGTATGTTTCAGTCTTATTTGAAGGGAGAGTAGGAATCAAGTGATAGCATTCTAATTCTCTGGCTGGCTGTGCGAGTAATTTTAGAAAACCGAATTCACGGTTTAAGACCTCAACTGGTCTTAAAGGGAGGTGTTATTTTATCCTTAGAAACAGAAGAAACTCCCTTTAGACTTAAGTTCTTTAGTTTCTATAAAATAACCAGAAATGTACTTGAAGAGCAAGCAGGAGCTTCACTCATATGGACATCACCATTAAATACTGAGGAAAAGACAGAAAGAACAAAATCCTTTTTAATTACTACCAGCTTTATTTTCTTCTCTTTCATGTGTTCAGGAAGATGATTTTGCAAGGTTAAGACCAAGTGGATTTCTGTGACTCCAAGGTACTGTGATAGCCTGAGTGAAATGGGGCAGACATTCTCAAAATGAACTTCAGTCTGTTATGATGCCTTCAACATTTGGAAGTCAGGATTTAGCTGGTTACCAAAATTATCCCATTCCAAGTAACTTTTGCTATGGAAAATGTTTAGGTTTAGGCAGCTGAGCAGATGTAAGTGCTTACTGCCATCCCAAAGCAAGTCTCACTCCTTTCCTTTGCCTTCTGTAACTTCCTAGGCTCCCTCATCAACACCAGCTCTAGAGCTTATCAGACCTTTCAACAAACCAATAATGCACCAAAATAATGCAAAACTTTTTAGTGAATACAGCAATGAGCTAATGGAAGGCCAAACAAGCACCAGAGCACAGCAAAAGGGGAGGTGCTGTGCACAGTAACGAGGAAAACTGAGGCCTCACTATCTGCAACAGGTCATCATAATTTATTCTAAAGATCCTTTAGGGCTGTAGCTGAGGAAGTAACTTCAGCATCATTTTGGAAGAGAAATCTTTCCTTTAGAAATAGTTTCTAGGAAGTTACAGAACACACTATTAAAAATCTGCTAAAAACATAAGCAGATCATCAAGTTAATATACTTGTGTGAATACAGCTTTACTGTCAATAGGTCAGCCAAAACATGATCTGACCATGATTTACTCCACCAGCTGGGCAAGATGAATTGAGCAGGGCAAAACAGCTTTGCTGAGCTCTCCAAATACCCAAGGAGGTGAGGACTGACAGAGGCAGCAGTATCTGTTCAAGAAACTCCAAAAAGATGAGGTGAGCACAAACCTGACAGCCCAGCCATCATTAAGATTCGAGCACTTCTTGCCATTACTTAGAACTGACATTTAAACTTCTTGGAAAGAAACCTAAGGTTTGGAGATTCAACATTTTTAACATTTATCTAGACAATAGCACAGATGTTTGAGTCCTTTTTATGGACTCAAACATTCAGCTGGAATACACTCACCACTAGCTACTAAAGCTCCATGGAAACTGAAAATATCCAGAAGGTTCAGTGAACCTGAGTATATATAAAAGAGCTAAAACATAACAACAGCTGGAACCACCAGAGTACACCCAACAGTTTGGTGCACTGGGTCTCTGTTGCTTCCCTCTTGCTACCTGTAAGTAATGGACAATCAGCCAATGGTTGGGTCCCAGTCCATGGGCAATCTCACACTTGGACCAAAGACAGTCCTGTGTCCTTTACTCATAATTACTGTGGAGGAATTTCCCCCAGGAATCTGCCAGGGTGACTCGTTACAATTACACTCAAAGATTTCTGCGAAAGACAAACGACTGTAGAGTACTGACATTAGTTACTGAACTCCACCTAAACTGTCAACTGTGCTCAAATCCATATCCCCAGTAGCACCAGCAGCTTGGAAATACAAGCTTGGGACACACATAACAATCAATGTCTTGCAGGGAGTTCTGTGTAAACCACGTGTGGCTGAGGAATGTTTCCCTCTTACCTGAGACACTCTATCATGCGAGAAGCGATCTTCTTGCGGCGCATCATGCTGAACACCCAGATCCGACTGATCCCGCAGATCGCGGGCTCTGGAGAAGTTGAACAGCACCATGCTTTCTGTCTTTCAAATATCACTTTCTCATTTTCTGAACTGATTTCTGGAACCTTCTCTTCTATAACTCTGTAGCCCTGCAGATGATGTAAAAAACATTCGTCACTTTATAAAAGCATCACTAATGACTGAAGAAAATAATTAATGTTTAATTTATTTCAGTTAAACACACTTGGCTGCTAAAATGCCTTACCAAAAAGACTGTATTTTTGCATCTCATTTAATTTCTCATAACAGTTCCAAAAATCAAGAAAATTATAAAAGATTAAATAAAGAAAAAACCATCTGAAGTTTCTCTCACTTAAAATAACAGCAACAAATAATCCAATCCTTATTACTACCTGTATTAAAGTGTTTGCATCAATTTCTCTGGCTTTGGCTAGGATTATTTTGCTTGTTGTCTGATACTCCCAAGGGACAATAGAAAACAATACAGTTTGGAATGAAGAGACAGTTTATGTGACATCAGTGATTAGCATTACAATGACCTCTTGTACTGCCTTCCAGTGCAGTTCTGTCCACTGCATTTATTTCCTGTGGAGCTGTTTGACCCTGCGGTGATTGAACTCAATCATACAGAACATCCACTCTTTCATCCATGTTGGATTTCTGTTGGGTAAGGAGTTGAACCTGCTTGTTGACAAGCAAGAGCACAGCCAGAGCTGTGTAACAGCAGAGGAAGAAAAATTCCACCCCTCAGCTATATCAAGTTTTTAAATGATGAGGTCTGTCTGAGCCAAGTGTGACACCATCCATGTGTCTCTGCTCAGTGTCAACCACACAAAACTGAGTAACCACACTTCAGAATGGTCCAACCACCCAGTCTCTTCTTCTGTGGAACAGGCACACGCAGAATAATAATTTGCTGTGTAAAACAGTTATTAAGCGCTGACATAGATTATCTTTCTCCAATTCAATCACTTACCCACTGGATATGTTCTGCAATTAAGCAGCCAATGACTTTTTTGTCATTAGAAATAAAAAGAAGAGTTTTAGTTCTAGAGTAGCACATGAGAGGAGTTTGCTGAAATCCCAAGTCATTGTCTACCATTTCTCTGATTTCTTCAACCTGTCAAAATAATTTTAAATGCTGTATAAGAAACATGTCTAAATGCACATTTTTATAAATTTACATTAAAATCACAGATTTGCAGAAAAATATTAGGATATCTAGAATACTGAAAGCTATTCCAAAAGTTAAGGATTAACCCAAGTACCCTGCAACACATCATCTGCAAAAATGTTCCTTCAACAATACTCGTCTGGAAATAGGAAGAGTAGAGACCCCTCAGTCAGCTTCCATTAAGTCCAAATTTCATTAGACAAAGGCTAATAGAGAGAATGGAGATAATCAAACTGTGAGCTCTGATATTTTAGAAGTCAAGTAGACCTGCAAGGAAAGTTAAAGCAGTTTAGGATTTTTTGTTATTTTTGAAATCTTGAAAGAACTAATCCATTAAGGGTTTTGAGCAGGTAACAGCAGACACAGTGCCAAGGCAGATAGAAAATATAGGCATTTGTTTTAAAGGAGTAAATATTTTCTCTTTCCTTCAGCTTTTTACTCCTCCATTGGATTTTCAAAGAGCAACTGAAACTAAAAATAAAATTTTATTTAGTATTAGCAAGTTTAGAAGAAACAGATAAACTCCAACATGAACGTAAATGAAAGCTTATGCATGAGCTGATTTTTTACTGAGGCATTCCTGAACCGACATCTGGACATTGGAACAGCCTCTGTCATCCCTCATCTCCTGTAAGACAAACAAGGTGCCCTCACCTATGGTGCATTAAATGGCATAAGCTTCTTGAATGCAAGCTGTAGTTACAGCAGTAATGCACAAAGAGAATTACTGATGCTGTGAGTATCACAACCACAGAACAGGTCAGGTTGGAAGGTACCACATTTGGTCCAACCTCCCTGCTCAAGCAGGGCCATCCCAGAGCACATGGCACAGGATTGCATCCAGACAGTGCTTGAATATCCCCAGTGAGGGAGACTCCACACCCTCTATGGGCAATCTGTTCGAATTAACAGGCACCCACACAGTAAAGAAAGCTGTGTTTAAAATGCTTTAAAATTATTTTTAACAGGTATGAATTACTCTCTATTTTCTGACCTTCAGGTACTAATCATTTAATGACACATCCTATTATCTGAAACATCAAGTAAAACTATTCTTGCAATCAGGCACCCATGGTTATGACATGGTTATGACAGTAAGATTCTATTAGCTTCAGCTACACAGAACTACAGAAAACGCTGTCCTAAATGACAATTCACTACAGTCTTCCTTCTTTTTCTCCCGCCATTGTATTAAAAAATGAATGCACAACAAATGTACTAAAATTAGGGGAATCCCACAAGAAAAATAAAACTTAAAGAATAAACTTATCTGCATCAAATGTGAAAATTTGTAGTTTCATTTTAATTCAGTAACTTAGACTAAAGAAACCTGCTATAGCCACAACAGCAGCAAGAGCTGTCTTGGGCATCCATTCAGCCTCCAGAGAACCCTTCCAACCTCAACCATTCTGTGACCCTCTGACAGGGATACTGTAAAAAGTCCCTATTAGCCACAGCAAATCCCCAGCTAAGCAGAGTTAGTGCCAGGCTATAGTGAAATGACACTTTCAGATGTCTGAACACATGTTAGCCAGCAGGACACTGAAGTACCAACTGCTGTAAGTCCCCATTAGTGTGTTGAGACCAGTTTTAGATCTTCAAGGAAGACATGAGTCATGGCACAAATGGAGATTAGCTAGAAAAGAGCATGATAATGAACAGAGCTCTAAAAAACATTATTTAGGAGTATAAACTAAAAAAAACAGCACATCCAGTCAATCTCCTTAAGGAAAAAAAAATCAGTTTGTTCAGGCACAAAAAATCTGCTGCAAGGAGGAAAAGAAGAATGTTTTCTTTAGCTATGGCAGAATGATTAGTAGTAATGAGCTTAAATTGCAGTATGGAGATTCTGTTAAGACAGACATTCATCCTAATGTTATGGTTAGCAAAGCACTGTAATACAGTCTGAAGAGGTCAGACAAACCTTTAGTGGTAGAATTTTTAGAAAGTTGTCAGATACATCATAATCAGAGCAAATTCTGCTTTGGACATGGCAAGGGACTAGATGACTTTAAGGCCACTTTCCACCTAATTCTGTTTTTATCAGAAAGTCGCCTAGAGAATGCTGCCACATTTGTGCTGTGTTATAAAGTTAATAAATGGTACTTCATTTAAATAAAACAGGAAGTTTATATTACATAAAATATCTGTCAGACATTCTGCAAGGATACTTTAAGAAGTCCGTTGGCTGATGCTCTTCCCACCCCTGCCCAAGCCCAGCCTCTCTATGAAGAAACCAGCAGTGTTTAAGAGTGAGGCACCTGACCTGTCCGTGGAAAAGGGAACAGAACCACTGCAGTTTTGAGTCCAATTTCAACTGTTCACATGTCAATGACACAAACTTTTCTATGAACATTTTTATTTAGATGAAAACATCAAACAAAGCAAGAAATACAAGTCCAGTCCTTCTCACCATACCTTTTTAAGTGCATACTTTGGGTCATCAGGTAGAACCATTATTATCTTTCCATCAGGATATTCAGCCAAGATTCTCTCCTTTTTCCAACCCTAAATAAAACAAACACTTATCTAAATCATATACATGATGTCCTTCTATAAACAGAAGTGGCAAATTATCGTTCTAGACACTGAATTTATGCAGATTTCACAGAATTTAGCAGTTGCTTTGCTAGAGAAGTAAACTTCATCTAGCCTTTTAAAATGAGCATAACAGATAAAATATGTTATTTATACAATAACCTAACTATATCTAAAAACAATGTGAAAGCATCTTGCAATTTCCCAACTAGATTTTCCCCCAGAAGTGCAGTGCAAACTCAATTTTAGAACAGAAGTAACAAATTCAGCTCACATAACTGATTTCCAAACCATGTAAATACTTATTTTTCAAAGTCCAGTGAATGAGAAAGCCCTAAGTTTTATTAGAAGATTTCTTTTTAACATAGTTACCTCCACAAATACACACTCAGTTTTAAAAGTCTGGCATGCGAAAGACCTCCAGGAGGTTCTAAGTGAACTGATTGGCATGCAGCTGCCCAAAATGTAAGGAATAATTTATTTTGTTACTGATCATAATTGTTAAAGCCACAAGAAGGATACTAGAAAAAAATTTATAACTACCTTCTAAGAATCTAATAGGGAAGGAGACTACGTTGTGTGTATCTGAAGTATAAACATACTCAAAAAAATAGAGGTAATTAACTCTTCTTCAGATCCACACTCGTGGTGAATAATGAGCAGTACCTGCATGGAAAAAAACAAAACAAAAAAGCCACTTAAATCTAGCAAGATGGGACTGGTAGATATTAGAACTCAAGTTGCTTTGATGGGACCTAAAAATATTGAATGCAGAAGTAACTTCAGCCACTAAAAAGGCTGATCTACAAGTCTTACTTCAAAGCAACTTTAAATAAAAAAGTCTTTGAAGAAACAATACTGATGGAGTGATTCTCATTGAAATCTGTACCTTCCCAGAAAATAACGTTTGACTGAAGACCAAGCAATGGAATTTGGCACTACATGAATGCCATATATACTACCACAAAAAATGTTAAAATTCAAATGCTATAATACTTGATCTGCACCTCATTTTATTCATATTGATTTTACTCCCTTACCCCAAGGAGCACATGAAGAGAAAAATTTTAGAAATGTATCTACTTGCTGCTAGCCCTGAAACTATTTAAGTATTAGTTTAGCACCCAGCATGGCAATCATCACAACACAGACACAATTTTAATCCTGTCTGCTTTTTTTCTCAGTAATAACTGAACAAATGAAGATTCTACTTGAATTTATATATATTATGGTCTGAACACAAAGGGCAGTAAACAGCAGTGTCATCATATTTAGGGAAGCACGAAAGTGTAATTTGTGGGATTGTGACATGCTTTTTGAGACTGTCATCAGGAAAGGCATCAAAAATCAGGGAAAGATTACTGCTCTCCAACCTCAAACCTTACCTCTCTCGAATTTTTGTCTTTTTCTGCCTTTTGGCTACCTGTTTGCTCTGCAAGAGCTTTTTACAGCCCATTTTAAATCATCACTCATGATATAAATGCAATCTGTTTGATAATCCTGCCATTACAGCATCCAGACTGCCACAAGACTAATGAAGAAAATTCAACACTAATTTTTAGGTTAAGGTATCCTGTTAATGCCAGGTACTTCCAGAAAATGAAATCAAATAAAGAATAGAACACTTCTCAACATCACAGTATTTATGCCTTTAAGCAACAGTATATTAGCACAAGTCTAAAAATCTCTAAAAATGCAGTAATTGATTCTCAAATGTATAGGACTCATTATTTTCATTACTGTCCACCTGTTCATCCTCTTAAGTGATCTGTATAATATGGAGACTGATGATATTCACAGGAGGGGTAGTTTCTAAATGGAAGTATTTTGGAATTCAGAAATGCATCTTTTAGATGCAGCTTTCCAAAAAGTTTCTGCAAAGCCTAAGCTCATCCAGATTTTTAGTGAAGCCATTTCACAGCCATATTGAGCCCTTAAAGTCATAAGCAGCTCTAATAAAGTTATAAAGAAAAACTATGATTTCATATATATATATCTGCACCTTATTGCTGAGTTTTGCTTCCTTTAAACCAGACAAATGGAAGCAATGCACAAGACTGGTCACAACTCTGTGATATTAAAACATTGAAGGAAAAGTGCTACAGCTGCAGCTGGGACTAATCCTATTAGATATTTGCAGTACACAAAATATGCTTTGGTGTCAGCATTTTCATGTGGTCTGAAAATTATTTCCCTAAATACACCTATTAACAGTTTTTAATCAATCCTCCACTATTTTAACACTACTAAAATACTGGAGTCTGCCAGGTATTTCAATCACTGAGAGCTGAAGTAGGACTCTTTCAGCAGGCAGATAACAAGAACACCTCAGTAGATTAAGAAACAGAAGCTTAATGTCTGCAACATATAGTATTCTACTGCAATGACAGAAAAACTGCTTTCCCTTTTCTTTTAATTGACATTACTTTAGGACATTAAGGCTTGTTTACTGTTAAATCAGATGCTCATTGATACACATCCCCTGTGATGACCAAAGAAGTTAAAAGGGAAGCTACTCTTCCACAGGGAAACATGTTCTGGAGTAAAAGCAGATGATTACAGCACTCATCCCTGATGCTGCAAGTCTGTGCCCAAGAACAGATTACCTCCAGCCAGCAGCAGCAAGGCAGGCAGAGACCCTTCACCACAGCAGGGCAGGCTGGTGCTGTATGGGGGTGTGTAAGCATTGTAGCAACACCTTCCTCCCTCCATGTTGGGACTATTGGTCCTACAAATATTTGTAACTGCTTGAGAAAGTAAGGCAACTCTGCAATGCACTGTTAGCTCCTTCTTAGTCTACCTCTAACTTCCTCCCAGTTCAAACACGAATAAAGGCTGCTTCTGCTGTGTTTATTAAGGGGCAATGGCAATAGGAGTACAAAAGACATCATTACAAAAGGGCAATAGAGAGAAGCACCTGCTACCAGATCATGAAATAGTGTGGACAGTAGCTACCACTACAGAGTGCAGCTCATTGTTTTCTCTGGATATGATGTATGTATATAAAAAATGAGGTAGAACAGAGGTGTAAAGATGGCTCCAACATTAATAGTACAGTAACTAAATGATCAGTGCTCTGTTTTTCATGAATTACATTCTGCTAATAGTTTAAAATAATATCTGATGTAGATTTGTCTTTAAAAGTGTAAGTTATCAGATGTGATAGCCTGCTTCCCATGAATTTCCTAAGTTTTTAGAAATTCTTACATATGAGTAGGAAATGATACAGCAATGCTGATGCCTTTCTGTTTATGTCAGTTCTGGCTTTTCTGTACTCACTATTTCTCAACCGAATACAAAAGCATGAAAAAAAAACCATTTTTTTTTCTTATAAAGCTTTTTTCCTCAAAAATACTGAGTTACTAAGGAAAACATGGTTAATACTGTATAATTCTTGGTCTTCACTACAAAAACATTTACGAATTTTTTCCCTAGTAATGAAGTCTAGTGTGAAATTTTGTAAACTATTGTCCTTGACAATTTGCAGCAGAGAAATGCACCTGCTGCATTCTTCTTCCTGACAAGTGCAGATATTCTGCCTCTCCTTCCTAGGCATGGAATGTAGAGAATGAGTTTTTGACTGCAGAACACATTAAGATCCTTGGATAAAACTTCTAAACTATTAAAACTTCTCACAGAAGAATCTAATGGTAAGAACTTCCTTTGTAACATTATTTTTATGTCATACAGATGCACTACTTTTGGAATTAACACAAATCAAGACAAGTATGATATTCTTCTAAGATAACATGAAGTTCAGCGCCATCTTCAATCCTATTAACTTCAGATGCCAAGAAGTCAAATATTGCTTTTCTTTAAATGTGAGAATCCCAAGAAGCTCAGAGACTAACTTGGGTACAGTTACAGCAGAATAGCTATAAACTTATCAAGATTACACAGCCCAAATAACAGTTTCCCCCATTTTCTTAAGCTCAAGATATTTTTAACCAAGAAGATGAGCCTGAAATACAAACACATTAACTGCAATCACATATGACACCGGAATCCACAGGCATTTACTAACAACGTTTTGGCTTTGCAACTTCAGAACACCATTAAAAATGCCTTGCTCTCACAAAAATATTTTGCAGAAATACTAAGTTGATCCTATGTGGTAACAGAGAGAGGATGCAGAATTGATACGGTGTGGTATCACAGCTAGATAATTTTATAAAATGGAATCATTTATCCATCCCACAGAGTTGCCCATCCTGCTGCTGTAGCTCCAGCCATCCTGCTGGAGCTAACACCTGATGTGTACATCACTGCTCAGTGCACACATACACAAACACTAGAATGGCATCATTTGTCTGGAGACTTTCAGATGTCTGAAACCAGAGGAAATTGAGACAGATTGCTCCATTTGTCTGCAGCTGGGGACATCTCTCATTCCTGCTCCAGGGCTATCCTTGGCTATCTTACCTTCTTGCTAATTTAATCTGCATGCTTCTATTAATAGAAAATGTCACCCTTCAGAAAACAATCCTTGCCAATCTTCTGCTCTCAAATCTAGAAATTGTCATTACACTTGTCCAATTTCCTCTCTGCACACAAAGCCTACAATTACCTTACCATCTCTATCAGACACCCATGACAAAGCAAGTATCCAATACTAATTCCTTGTTAGCCTGTCCTTCTTTTGGGGTCACCATGGCATTTCTAGAGATCTAAACAGAATTTTTTACTACAAGGAGTAGGACAGGCTTTTAAAATAACCCACTGAACAAAGTTGTATTTTGTTGAAGATAATAAGTAATTTATTATTTATATGCAAACTACCTTCTGGCTACTCAAAACGTTTTAAAAAACCTACAGAGCACCTCCAGGCAGGTGGGAAAGACACTAACAATAATGTTCATTTTCACAGTTCAGAGCAAGGAGGTCTACCATGACAATGTATACAGACCTACTTTTTTTGAGTCTGTGAAATGAATCATTCATAGAACTACTAAGCCCATAACAAGATACACTTAAAAGGGAGAAAAAACTGAGAAAAGTTTTCTCCAGTCAGGCTGGGACATCATCATATGGCATGGAGAATGTGAATGACAAATGCTTATAAAATCCCTTAGAAAGGCCTCTGAATAACAAGTAATGCCAAACATATTAACTACTTATAAAGAGTGTCTGGAGAGCTAAAAAGTAACATGTTAAGGTCACTGAGACCACATGTTCCTGGACCAAATGTCTAACCAAGGAGTTACCAGGACTTTCCCAGTAAACCCCCTGATGCTACTGTTCAGTTAACACTGTCAGGGCAAGTTAAAATTTCAATGCAGTTAACTACATACAAATATCCAGAAACCATCCTTCCAACAATCCCCACTAAAAACCTCCTAGCAAAACCAGGAAAATTAGCAATCATTCCAGTATTTCTGGATGACTAAGAATTAACAAGTAGTCACTTGGTGTACTAATTCACTGCCAAGAAGACTTATCTTAAATTGAAGTTATTTTCTAAGAGGAGGCGAGAATGTTTCTGTCACAATACTATCAACCAAGAACCAGTGACTTCAGATCAAATGACTGGTGGTAAAAACTCATCTATTTAGAATGGCAAAAGTTACTCATCCATGCAGAAAACAGTGTTAAGATTGTTAAGAGGGAAAAAAAAAACAGAGGGGAATTTGAAGACTCCTATGAGTTCTTCTTTCACCTCTTACTCTAGTTTCCATTCCAGAATAACCATCTAAATCATGGTTCTACAGTCATCTACAAAATACAACAAAAGTCTCAAAAGATTACAGAGAGACAACTCTTTACTCATTGAACTATACAAATAATTTGCTTGAGTACACATTGTTGGAAGTTTTAAGAAGATGGTTAGCAACTGAGAAAACAATAGGGAAAGCTTTTTTCAAATTAAAAGCATACGTAACTCTGTATGAAATTATTTATGGCTGGTTTAAGGCAGTCCACTCATTCACTTTCATGTTAATTATGTAGCTACCCTAGACATACATACAAGTGTGAGATTTAAGCTCTTTGAACTTCCAAAATATCTAAAACTTCAGTACAGCTTCTTACCTACATGAAGCTACTGAACTCATGTGCCAAAGAGCTTCTGTCCAAAAGAACTAAACATCATCTTCTGTGAATTATGTTTACATCTTTGGTAATATTCAAGATCTGAAAGCACTTGAATGGGTGGGGAGAGGGAGGACAAACAGGAATAAAATGGGGAAACGTGTTTTATGCTGCCATAATAATGTAGTGAGTCCCATCACAATTTCTGTCCAGTCCCACCCAACGATGCACCTAACGTGTATCAGAAGAGATCTTTCCAGATGTCCAGATAATTTGGCAAAAACTAACCAAGGACAGAATAAATACCAAAACTATTCACCAGAGACTTTCAAACACTTTAGGGATGAAGTTATGCCTTTATATCTGCAAACAGTGGGATAAAAGTATGGTTGAGATTTAAGAGTAGCCCAACAGCCATTTGGTGCCTACATGAAACAAATAGGTGGCCTCAGTTCAGTTATCCTGGAGGTCTTATCTACTCGAGTGTAGAGTACTGAAGGTAACATGTATGATAAGAAAATAGACTTTGTGGATTCTGTTCTGGATTTCAGACATGTGAACAGGCATTTCCTAGGTCTTGTAATATCAGCTAGTGTGAAGTAGCTGATTTTACAATTTACTTGAAATTACACAGAATTTTTCAAATCTGAGATTTAATGAGAGATACTCAGAGAAAGCATATATAATGAAATTTTCAAATAGGTATTTTAAAGATCACATTCTCATAAATTCAGTATAGCTTCTATATGCTATGAAATCGTATCAGTTGAATTCCTAAGCAGTGTTTCCTCAAATTACACACAATTAATGGAAAAGTAATTTCTAAGTCTTCTAAGATCACACACTTAAAAAAACACGACAGTCAGCCCTTCATCTAACTATTAAGTCAACTGCTGCTGTGAACACCAGTTGTAGAGAAACCTGTATTTAATACTTTCAGAACAGTGACATTCCTTTGTTTTCCTATCACTACCCTCACACCTCCCCAAGATCAGGTAATTGTAGCAGAAGTAATAATATGGCAATGAAACACCATTATTGTACTAACTATTTTTATACATAATATATAACCTGTCTACCATGGCTCTTAAAAACATTTATTTCCCAAAGTGGATGATTTATGCCCTACTGTGATAATCATTTATTAAAACGCAACTTAATGTAATATGAATTGTAACTAGTACAGAGCAAACAAAAGATGCTGTTTATGTCTTTTAAAAGAGAAGGTTTTCTTACCACATATTTAACAGCACTTATGAACTGGTTGTGGAATAACAGATGTTGGGTTTCATCCTCTGGATTTGACACAGTGTAAAGCATTCCACAAATATTACAGGAAATAGCACCAAATCTCTTCTGTCCTCCATCCTATTAAAAAAAAACAAAACCAAACCAATAACCCACAAAGGAGGAACTTATCAATTCTTTGCACAGTAAATACAATCAAACAGAACTTTCAGGTTTGAATCAGGTATCCCTCCTAATAGCACATCTCCTGGAAACTCAACACAAAGACTAAAATGGGGTGAAATAGGAGAAACAAGCACAGAATTTAGAATTTCATCTTTCAACAACCCATATACCCTTAAAAGGCACAGGCATCAATCACAAGGCAAACTCTACCTTAAAAATAGTAGCTCCACCCCCATTACTCTTGAACAAATTACTTTTATTCTGTGACATATAAAGAACAAAGATTTCTTCCTTCATTTCACCATCTGCTGAAATATAAACATCTTCCACAAAGAAAATTCCCATATCCAGCCCCACACTACTTGGTTTTTCCTACACTTCTGCTGCCGCCTTTGGTTGTGAGCTGCTTTGAGGTAGGCCACAGGTGAGCCATTTTCCTTAAAGTCTGGAAGCTTATCATAAAAAACAAAAGTTATGGAAAAAACTATTAAGATCAGCAATATGTCTGCAACAGCTGATCACTACCTTCTTTGGTTTTTAATAACAATCAAATGTTTCAAAGCAATTTTTGAGATACTGCATAGCAGCTACACTGCAAATGGAAAATCATACCACTTATGACTTCTAGGTTCTCCTGCTACTCTATATGCAAGCAATACCAAACTCGTGGTGCTACCCAGTACCTACTGCTTTATGTTTATGCATTAGAAGTGTTATTAATCTGGGAACATGCTGAGATTTTGGAGTCAGTGCCTAATGAAGAGTGAAGTATCAGGTGCTGGGGTTGCCTTTTGCAAAGAACAAGAGAATACCAGTTAGAATAAAATCTCTAGCCAAAAAAAGCATGTTTTAGTCACAGCTTAATGCTCAACTACTTTTCTTCCTCTTTAACTACATCTGGAAATTGAGCTTATATAAGCAACAATAAATGTCAGTTTTAATTTATTTTAACATACATCACAAGCAATAGAGAAATAGGAACTTGCTGTATACTCTAAACTAGTATACTACACAAGCAAAAAGAGATTTGAGGATGTTTTTTAACATTAAATTTATCTGTGTGCACAATTTGCAAGGAAACAGATCACATGAACGTAGTATTGTTTTCTAAGAGCTGAAAATATTCACAGTTAAAAAAACCCCTACTTTACAGAAGAAAGCATTTTGCAACACAAAAGTGTTTACAAAATATTTCCTATTCCTTCCATCTTCAAAGACACATCTACTAGCTAAAGAACAGTTCAATTCTCTACACAACACAGCTTGATTTCAAAGATATATTAGTGCCATCTAAAGTGTAGGTACCAGTTTTTTTCCACGAAGAGACTAAAGGCACAACAGGCCAGACAAACTCAGAGTTGAACATCTCCTTAGGAGCACATCTATGGAACTTAGCCAAAAGAAAGAAGCTGAATCTGGGAAGTCATTGCTTTAACCATACATCAATGTACAGATCCCTATCATATACAAAAGGAGAAACAGGAGTGCATGATGTTTCTGAATGAAAAGGGAAAGATGAACCCTGAGGTTAGATTTGTCAAGTCAGAATAAGATGAGCTTTCTAGAAGTCCAAAAATTGAACCAAACACATTTTATTTCACTTGCAGATTTCCTTTAAAGCAGCAAAACAAAGTACCCAACAAAAACAAAGTAGCCACCAAAAGACACTACATTTCAAGGCTTAATACAAGAAAGTTAAAAAAGGCAGTGCAGCTGACTATCTGAATATGAACCCACTGAACCAGATTTAAGAATCCTACCTTGAAGATAGAGAACATATCCCCTACACCTAGAGTAGGATAAGTGAAAAGGAAGTGTATTTTGATGCTTGGAATAATTGTCAAAAAAACACCTCCACCACTTAAATTAGAAAACTGCCTACATAAAGCAAGGCTTAAGTATTGGTACTGCATTAAGACTCATGACACAATTTCTGCTCAAATCATCAAGAAGCTAAAGGGATTAAACTAACCTGTAAGTTTACTATCAAAAAAATCTCAAGCCAAAGAAACCCTAATTATGCAGGAAGTAATCAGAAAACTCAAGGCAAGGATGTCCTCAAAGCTGTCCAGCTCCCTAGCTCACCCTATCTTGCCTAGTCAATACAAACATTGTTTTGCCAGTTTCCAGGAACAGATTAGTTCCATGGTTTGCAATCAGACTTTCTCAGATGTTGCTGGTATCAGTGACTTTGAGTTTTGCAGGGGGAGATTTTTGTTTGGATTTTTTTTTTAAGGATTTCACTGATATTACTATTCTACACATGTTCAGTTGTATCAATGAGCTACCCACAGAGGTTAATATGAAAACCCTGTTTCATCAATTATCAAAAAATACACATTGTAGTATATAAAGCAATCTTTTGAACTCTGTACCCCCAAAAAATGTGGACTATAGCCTTTAGGGAATATTTCACAGTCTCCTGAAGACAAGGAAGAAGATTTTTGTGTAACTGAAGTACTATTTCAAAGCCACAGCACAGGACATAACGCTTCAGGCAAAAATTAAACGCAGAAGGTTTAAAATCTAATACAGACTGCAACAACAAAAAAGGACATGCAAAATAAAGTCAGGAATTATGATGAATGCATGTTGTACTTCAACAAAACAGCTACAGGATGACTATTTTTAAAGTGATGTCATTGCATAAGCAAAAGTGGAAAGGGCATGCATCGAGAGGAAAAAAGTGCTCCCAAATCATAATACTGCATTAAAGCTTGCAGACCTTTCTAATGGGAAGAGATCAACAACAACAACCACCCAAAAAACAAAATGAAACAACTCCAAAAAAACCAAAAAATCAAACCAAACAAAAAACCCCAAACAAAACAAAACCAGAAACAAAAAAAGAAAAACCAAACCCCTACAACCTAGGAGCACCTTCTGTACTATGTATGAGAGTAAATGTAACAGGGATTTGAAAGTGAAGGGGTGGAATCTTCTGAGCAAGCATCAGATACTGAAAAATAAAGTGCTGACTTGTCACAACTAAAAAAAATTGGAAGAGGTTTGACTCCCAGAACTTAATGTTTTTCAGAGCAACAATATTCAGGAAAAGGTGGGTTTTCAGGCAGAAAAAAATGTTGTTATTCCATTTACAACTCAGTTTTCCAAATAACAATAAAGAGAAAAAATACTTTTACCTCTTAAGCAAATTCTGCACATGTACATGGCAATTAATTCCAGTATCTCAGGCAATCCCTAAAGTACAGGATATCCTTTATGTTTTAAGGCTAACTGTAATTGAACATTGAGACAATACTGCCTTAACTCCAGAAGGTTTCTTAATTCTGTGATAGAAAGAAAAGTCTTACCAATATCTTCTTTGAGAAGATGCATGTCTGCTGATCCTCCATATGTGCAATAAGGAACCCTGCAAGCAAAAAAGGCATTTGGTGCCTCTGTAGGAGATGAAAAGGGGCCTTTTTTTTTTCTTCCTTCCTTTTCTGTCTCTTCAGTCACAGACTGGGTCACCTCCTTCTTGATTACCTAGTATTAGTTAGAGGAAAACTGCTTTTTCCTCTTTTCCTCTAGCCTTTTCACAGAACAAAGAATAAAGCCTAGCCAGAGAAACAGGCAGGCTGAAAAGGAAATACAAGAAATGCAGGAAGAAACAACACAAAGATTTTGGGGCTCTCCACAGAAAATTAAAAGGTCAAAGAATGCTACTTCAGTGAAAGATGCATTCAAGGCTGAAACTGATGGATAGATCCCCTTGCTGACCAGGAGGATCAGAAGACATGTCCCAACTCAGAATAAAAATAAAAAATAAAATCCAGTCTTCATTTTGAACAAAAAACCCCAACCAACCAAGAAAAAAATTTAAAAAATCCCAACCAATCACCAGTGCCCATCTTCCTTACAAAGCTATTTTAACAAAAGAATATAAATCAACTTCAAGCTTTCAAAGCTGTGATACATCTAATTTTCCTTAGCATATTTGAAAAAAAAAATGGAGGGTCATTATCCATCATGAAATTATATCTTCACTGGTTGTTGGCTAAAGCAATATGAAAAGCAATACAAAATAAGAAAATAAATCTGTGCAGGATTTACGATGGACAGGCAATCCATTCTGAACTCATATAAAAATACTGAGCAGGACTATTACAGAAAGTGTTCTGATGAGCACAGGTTTTGGCTTGGATAAGGTTAATTTCCTTCACAGCAACTGCACTGGTACTGTGTATTAGATCTGTGACCAAAGAGGGCTGATAACACAGGGATGTTTTAGCTACTGCTGCACAGTGCTTACACAGCATTCAAGGCCTTTTCTGTTTCTCACACTGCTGTGCCACTGAAGAGGAGGGGGGTGCCAACAAGTTGGGAGGTGACAGAGCCAGGACCAGCTGATCCCACCTGAGCAGAGGGGTATCCCATGCCATATGGCATCCTGCCGAGCAGTAAGAGCTGGGGAAAGAGGGAGGAAGGGGAGGATGTCTGGAATTAATGGAATTTGTCTTCCCAATAGTTACACATGATGAAGAGAAGGCTGAACATCTGCAAGCTGACAAACAGCAGTGAACGAATTCCTTCTTTTGCTTTGCTTGCACGCACAGCTTTTGCTTTACCTGTGAATCTGTTCTCCCCCATCCTACTTGGGGCCGATGAGGGAACAGCTGCATGGTGCTTAGCTGCCTGCCAGGGCTAACCCAGAGCTCCATGTTAGCAGCCTTGGTGCCCGAATTCCTGTAGCAGCTCAGTTACAAAGCATTCTCACCTCCCTTCAGGACAAAGGACACCAAGTACAACCCACCTGAATTTGCAAGACAAAGCTGGGTTGCTGCAGAGGAGAAGAAATGGGAAGAGGTGATAATAAGAGAAGATACTATCCCTGTAAGAAGAGAGCACCATTTGTGTGGAAAGAAATAAACCTGCTCACAACTACCAAAATCCCTCCCTTTGGCATATGAAGTAGTCACTGTCTCGTTTTCTCTGGGCTTAGAGGACAGGAGAGAGGCAGTACTTAACTAATGAGAACAATTAAAGATTGCCTAAAAGCCATTCTCTGAATCTTCAGAGAAATTGCCTAACCAGACTATACCAGTTTAGGGAAAAAATAGCAACTTTAAATGATTGCTATGTAAGTTTCTTCACGAATTATTCTCTTAAGAAATTACTCTTACACTTACTCACCTTAAAGAAAAATACTTTTTTCATATATAACCTATTTCAGTCAAGCAGGAAACTATGCTCAACTTCAATCAAAATGTAAGAAAAAATTCAAACATGATATCCAAATGTGTAAACTGGATTAACATGTATATCACATCCCCTTGTAGCACCAAATCAAACCTCAGAATCAAAAACACCTTCCATCAAGCAATCCTGATCCATGCACTTGATGATACTTATAAGGATCAACTACATTTAATCACATTTGCTGGCATCCAGGCATTAACTCAAGAGTTCTAGAAAGGCAAAAAAGTCCCCGTAACTCAAAACTATCCTTCTATCACTTCAGTGATTTGTTTTCACTGTTCATTCATTTTAGATGTGCTTTCCTAAAACTGGTAACTTATTTTCAAACTAGTCAAATGCAAAGGAACAAACCTCAAAATGGAACAAGTATCCCTGTGCTTCACAGGTAATCATTTAGGAGATTTCTTTGTAGCATGAATGCTTTTATCGATTCTTATTTTTATGGTCAAAGTTTTGTCCTAGGTCTGAGAGGTAAGCAGAATTTTTACAGGACAAAAACAACTGACTTTCCTTGTCTTGCTTGTACAGCATCTCTCATTTGATGAAAACTGAGAACACATGCTTTGTGCATTTGTATTTCTTTCCATTTCAGAATTTAAAGGAACAGATGATTTCATATTCAAGTTCTCATATTTGCAAATCACATTCAAGTAACTGCAAAGTCAAAAACAATTTTAGTGCATTATTCTACAAAGCTTCCTATGGTGCTTCATGCAACCTGACAACCTACCAACTGAACATTTAAATGAAGTGTAAGAGGGTGAAGTTCACAAATATTCAGAACAGACTATTTCACCAAACACCAAGTCATGGATTGGAACACAATGAATTTTTAGCCTTGATCTTAATTTCTTTCCCCCAAGAGTAAGGAAAGAAAGAGAGGGATTTCTTTCCCCTAAAAGAGATCATTTCAGACTCTCTTTAGTCTGAACCTAAGTCTTTGCATATCACTTCAAACAGCACTGTTTTCTGGCACTGCTTGCCTTATGAAGTGTCTTGGAGCATTAGATGCTTTTCTGTTCTCAGCTAAGTTCTATGCTCTGAAGAGACTTGCTTTTTAAGATGTGTGACAGCAAGCAAATCTGAACAGAAAAAAACCCATCATTTGCCTTAGATGTACTTCTACAAAATGAGATAATTTTATGTTTGAAAGCTGCCCAGATAACTAGATGATGTGTATTAGGAAAGAAAACGGTGCAAGTGAAGCTACTAAGTATTTCTTCTACAAACAGAATTTGTGTTGTTTTACTTCTGTTACTCAAATAGCCTTAAAGCTTGTTAAAGATTATATTACTTAAGAAAAAAAAGAAAATTAATCTATTCATTCTAGTAACCATATGGGAGAAGAAGGAAGCTAAGATACATCTTTAAGGATTAAATATAAAAAGCCCAAAGCATATTGTGAAAAACAAAGCCCAGTTTTACCACAACACATCTCTAAATATAGCTCGGGGACCAAAAAGATTAGAATACACAGACAATACTGTAACATTCCAGACTCCGAGCCTCAGATACCGCAAAAAATTGAAAAGGACAAGTGTCAAACTTTTATATAAAAGACAAGGAAAATTCAGCAGCAAACGAGCAGCAAAACAAAAATTGTTCATTATGTCACTAGTCAAATAAAAAATTAGTTTTCAGCTTTGGTTACAAAATGAAAAAAGGATTCTGTACATACATTAAGATGGACTGGCTTGACACATCTCCAAAAGAATCAGATCTCATACTGGAGAGCACTAAATTGCATCTTGCAGGCATTTAGTTTTTTTTAAAAGTGTAACAAAGCTCTAATTAAATGTCTCTTGCTAAGAATAAAAGCATGACTTCCCAACTTTGCTCAAGGTAAAGAACAATGAAACTCCTTCTCTTAATACACCATGCCAGAAACTTGAAATAAAAATGATTTCTAGCTATTAACTATAATTTTTAGACACTATAAATGCTAATTTAAGTGATTTGACCTTGCATAGTAAGACTGCTCTCCACATAGGAGAAATTTCAATCTCAGCAGTTTTTAAACCAAATTACTAATTTCTCTGTTCTCACAGGAGCATTGTGGAACTACATAAACACCTTTGAAAATAATTACTACTAATAACAGAAAAATAAGCCCAGCCATTCAGAATCCACCTCTTAAAAACTCACCATGGTTTTGCAAGCAAAACCATCAATTACAAAAAGTACCACATTTTATTATATGCATTTAATCCCAAATATTTTGAGTATTTGTAGGAGGGAAGTCTCGTAATTTAGACGTTAATTTAGCCACTTTTCACCCCTAGAAGCTGGCACAAACTATTCTAAACATAGCTATGTCTCATCCCCACTGTAACCAAGGTCAAGGACAGTATTTAACAAAGTGGCTTAACTAATATTTGGGTTCTTCTACATGTTTTGACAAAAGAGCAGTTTTCCCCAAGGTAAAAGAATAACAGACCAATACTCTAGCTAATGTTGTCTTGGTAAACTGAAATATAGGCATTATTAAAATTCCCTTTCCACACAATAAAAAGCTTACTCTGAACTCAATGAAATCAAAGTGAATTGGATTTGCATCAAGTGCTGAAATATGTAAGATATTGTGAAGCTGTTACACATTTAGAAATTAAATACCCACTTGCATTTTCCAGAAATACACATAGAAAACCACAAAACAACTCTTTCCCGTTCTTCCTCATTTTCTCCATTGTTCTTCATCAATGAACCTTTCTTAAAAATTTTGCTTGGTAAATAGCTTTTATTGTTGTATACCTGAAGAAAAAAATACTCTCCTAATTCTAGCTGAACATAAGGATACTACCAGCATAGTCAGTAACTTGCAAAAAATCTCTTTGTATAAAAAACACTGCAAAGAGCTACACAAGCCCTCTTCAGTAGCCAAGCAGGAAGTTCTGTATTTCTTCATGTCAAAGATCCTAGCAACTTTTCAGGCAAGTTCTATCACTGTATGAGTAAAAATTAAGTTAAGTTTCACAGAAAGAAAAGGGATATTCTGACAGACCTTTTAATGTAGTTAAGATATTTAATAACTCATTTTAATTCTGTTGGTAAAATGGATTTCAAAGAGACAGTAACTGAAATACCTCTTAAATGTTAGACACAGTTCAGTTATTCTGTGGCTGGGCATTCACATGCCTAGATTTGTATAACATCAGACAACCAGAGGATATATTTATCACTTTAGATCTTAGAAGCTCTGATTTTAAAATACCTCAGTATGGATATAACAGAGTGTTCAGAATTCATTTGGTTCTATTTCAGTTAATATTTTCACATGTATAATCCATGTATTACATGAAAGAAGAACAATTTAGTAACACATCCTACAATAAATGTTAGAGGTATAATTTCATAAGAAAACTCCTTCCTTCTTAATGGCCTGGATTCATCTCCCTCTCCAGCTCTTCATTTCTCAAGGATTATCTGACATGTGCATTATTGAAAACACAAACCAAAACAAAATCAGAAACTCCAACTGTCTCACAATCAAGTTGTGTGATCCTACACGACAACAAAACAACTGTGTCACTCCCCTTCTCATTTCACATTTTCTTGTTACCTGTATTTAGTAGCTAATAGCCAAAAGGGTAAGAATAAATAACCCAAGTGGTACTACTGCTTAAAGAGTATGGTAAAAATACATGCATGCACTGGGAAATCTTCAGGTTGGTCTCAGAAGAATGGACGCTTAAATGACGCAGGAACAAATCTGTTGATAATAATTCTGTACACGATCTACCAGATGAACCTCCCCCTATAATTCTGAAATTTTAAGAAACTGAGAATTTACACCTAAGTAAAGGCATATTCACTCTCCCTGCCTATTTTCAATGAAAAACCATTCTATTTAAAAACTGCAGAAACTTACTTTAACAAGAAATGTAAAACATTAAGGTTTGCTGACACCATTTTCCCATCAACACTGAATGGCAATCTAGTACAGGTTCTACTTTTACAAGTCATTTAAACAGTGATAAGTAGTATGAATAAGTAACGATTTTTAGACAAGTTCGTTAAACCACAGCACTGCAAATTCAGAGGTAATTTCTTCAAGAAGCTCTAAGCCTTTCTAAAAGGGTATTACTTACTGTGATCAGCTGCTTATCACCATCTTTTCCTGCTTCTTTTAGCTTCTGAATAGGTTCCTCAGATGATGGCAAGTTACTGCATTTTGATGCTAATGAAGGATTTGACAATGGAGCCCTTGAAATACAAATATATTTCATGTTAAAAATGGAACTGCTTATACACGTCATGCTAGATACTCAAAACTTTGTGATTAGTACAAACTTTACCAAGATGCAAATCCAAATTAATTAAATAAAATACAGTCCTGGCATATTTTAATGTGCAAATCAAATGGAAAAATAAGGAAATAAAAAGATTAATCAAAAACACAGTCTTTAACTAGCCTAATTACAAGGCTTTTTTGGTTTCTGGAAAAAAAAATTATTATCAAGTGTGTAGGCTTGCCTCAACCATTAATACCAGCATTTAAAAGAGGCACTATCAGAGCATGACCAATGGTGCCTAATGCTTTGTATTTCCAAAGTAAGATTTAGGTATCACACATCAGGCTGCTAAAGCAGACCATGCAAATATATTCTCACAAATCTAAGTCAGATGTCAAATCCCTACAATTCAAACTTGTCCTCTTCTAACAGGTGGCAGTGAAGGGAGGAAGACCCAAGGAATAAATGCATCAGTATCACTGCAATCTTACTCAGTTTAAACCTCTCCTTGTCATAGCTGAAAGAAACACTGGAAAATAAAATAAACTATCACCAAAACCATTCTATGAACGTGCTCCTATATTCAGGGGGAAAAAGTGACATTTGTTCCAGGTTTGGATAAAACTCGTAGAGACTGCCAAAGCAAAGCACACACAAAAATACACATACTTCAACTAGGTATTTACATATTTTTCTGTTTCTGAACAAACTTAATTGTGGCACCTCCTGTAGCACAGGCAGCAGGTTAATCCAGTGAGCTTTTTAAAAAATTAACTCTTCCAGACATTTTTAAAACAGCATTTTGTGCTAAATCAGGAGTAATTTTTTTATTCCTTTCATGTGCCCTAAAATTGCCTTATATAGCTACTTCAAGGTTTGCCTTTTCCTACAAAGCCCTAAAGAGAGCTACATGGTAGATATGCACACAGGTAACAGATTACTCTATTTTATGGCAGGATTACCACAGGAAGAATGATGGCTTAAATCTTGGATATCATATAGAAAGCAGGGTAAGAAAGGTCTCAGAATTAAAATATATATCCAGATTAATAGTAAAGTGATATGAGCTTGTTCAGGTAATAAAGGTACTAAATTTAAGTATATACCATAAACCTGTTTGGCAGTTGAGAATAAAAATATAAAGAATCAAAGTTATTGCAGTGCTTATCAGTACATTTTAAACTACTCATTTAACTAGTTTGCATCTACCTTACCAATCATCTTCTGTGAAGTTCCATAGTAGTAGAGTTTTTCAACATGTACAAAAGGGCTGGTTAGTCAAAATTGTTAATCTGGCTTCAGAGAGGTGTACTGAAAATTACCTGAAACATTTCTTCTTGTCCCCATTATGAATATAGAACACAGTAACAACACACTGACCACTGCTGCTGCTCAAGGTATCAGGTACAAAGAAATTTTTGTCTTAAGCTTGTAATTGGCTAAAACCAGAGCCTATGTCAGAACTGCTCAAAAATGGTAACAGTCAATGTGATTAAGGCTAAAATACAAACTTGAACTGTAAGACAAATTTAGTACTAAGAACTTTTTAAAATGGCTGCTGACATTTCACAGCAATCACAAAATTCTGAATTAAACCTCCTCCTCCTCACCTAAAAAAGTTCACACGTACAACACTCCCATAGTACAAGGACTAGAAAAACTCCTCCAGATGTAAGTGAAATAATTCGGTACATGAAAATCACATGGCAAATCCTTCCCCTACTCCCTGGTTCTCATCTGATTTGAGGAAGAAACCAGTATAAATGTTTTCCCAACTTTGTTAAATAATACTTCTTGAAATAAATGTGCAGCTACAAATATCTTAATTATTTTCTTACCAAAGCAAAATCATCCCTAAACAATAGGATAAAATGAAAGTCTGTTTTTCCAAAGGACAAGTCACTTATTTGAAACTGAAAACTGAGGCTGGGAGGAACTGTTTTATAATAAATTCTTTCATAACTCTATCCATGCAAGGTTACTGTAATTTCATAATGTATGAAATACCATACCTGTTCTCAGATTCAGAAGTTTGACTTGTTACTGAAGTTTGCATCAACTGTGTGGGAGCCAAATCTACAATTAATCAAAGATTATAACTTCATTATAAAGTTTTTAGTTGCAAAACAAATTTGAGTTACACAAACAGTAATTTTCAAAAAAGATATTCAAAACAATTTTGCAATCTGTTCATGGCCAATAAAAAAATATTCAAGTTTGAGGCAGTATTCACATGTTTCTCCAAATATACTTTAGAAAAAAGGCATTTTTCTCCAACATTTTGACAGCAGTTCTGCAGGACAGTTTGCCAGAAGCTAAACAAAGCCAGCAGTAAACTACACAGGAGTTTAAATATGTTTACACTGACACACATATAAATAGCTGTCTGTATTTTATTAGAATCATAAATGTACAGTATGCCCCCATCTGAGGCATGTTCTACAACACTTAAGGAAAAGAAACAATCAAAAACAGCAAAAGAAAGAATTTTTTTTAAATTCTGTAACAGAAATGAAGAGTAGTTACCCTTCAGAAGTATCCTACAATGACAGGCAAAAAACTCCAGCTATTTAGTAAAGCTAGATAATAATACAGTGCACTCAAACTAAGGGTCAGATTAAAAAAACACATGAAAATCCAAGAACATACCCCTCACCACTAAGAACAGAAAAAAAAAATAATGAAGAGACAACTTAGTGATTTATTGACAGTATTTCTTAGTCAAATGCACTTCAGTCAAAATATTCACATCACACTCATCATAAACTTTGACAAACTGCATTCACATGCTGATAAATGAAGACTACATAATAAAAACAGGGGAGTGATTATTCAATCAATAATTTGGTTAAAATCAAGTAGAAAATTTTAGAAGAAACAAATGTAGATACTTATTCAAAGGAAACAGAGCAGAGAATTAACAAAAACCAAGCCAAGAGAAGAAGCCAACTGAAATATGCAAGCTTTACTGCTTTATTACATGGAAAAGGAAAGAATTTGGTTGGGTTTCTCCTCTTTCCTACTCCACAGCCCAGAGAAGAAAGCACATTTCAGTGCTACTCAAGTGGCCCTGGGTGTGACACAAAGGAACACAAAACCCCCTGGTCAGAAGTTCCAACTCCTGAAGTTTAGCTCTGCACCAGCTAAGCCTTAGTCTGTGAACCATTCCTCTTAAAGGGAGACTTATCCTTCCTACAGAACTGAACAAACCAAGTAGAGAAATCTGCAGTAGAGCATTACCTTGAGGCTCACTTTCTCTGGGTTCTTTTTTTAATTGTTTTGGTGGTCTAGGAGCTGTAACACACTTTACAGGAGAACTTTCTGGACTTGATTCCAAATGTAATCGAAAGTTCTAAGCAAAAGAGAAAACATTAAATTAAAAAATGTCCAAATTATTCAATGCTTTTAAGCAATTAATAAAACCTCTAATTGAACTAAGTATTACAATTTTGAATACAGCGTCAGTTTTATGTTAATTTAAGTAGACAAAATGCAACTTATTAGCTAGTCTATAATGAAGTTTGTGATATTAATTTCAAAAAATCTTTTTCATTTTATATATAAGCTTGTAAAATATTTTCTATAGAGTACAGTTATCCTTAAAATCCTAAATTTTAGTAGAAACCCATTCAGATAAAGAAATGAGAGGAAAACAAGTTCATTTACTCCAAAGGTGTAATACACCTTTGCAAAACAAAACAGTTAGAGAAGCTGAAGTGTCCATATGAATCCATACAACCTTTGGCTCCAGCACAAAATTTTATTGATCAACATTTAGTTAAACAACAGAATCTAGGAGGGTGAAATCAATTAATTTTTCAGCTTACTATCACCCATCTCTAAAAATACAGCAGTAAATTTCTAATACATTTGAAAATTTTAAGTTCCTGTAAAGGAAAGTCATTGTTAAAACAATTCTGAGCATGGGATTCTCAGAAAACAGAATAGATTTAGAACACCCTCCCACTATCCACCATAATTAAAATAACTTACCTCATCTGGTCTTGGCTCACATAAATGTTTTGTCAAGTTAGGCAACAGACCATTTTCTGCACCTTTCCTTGTGGGCTGCTTTGTTTCTAATGTCACTTCTTTAGCTTCAGCTCTTTCAGATGAAGGATGTGATTTCTCCTGTGCACAAGCTGTACTTTCATTCTCAAAGAGTCTTGTTGACAGCTTGCCTTGTGCCTTTGAAAGCTCTGCCTCTGCAGCCATTTGACTTGCCTCTGAAACTTCAGGGAAATCTTTTAAAAAAGGAAGCCTGGGGACATTTGGAAAATTTGAGTTACTTTGCTTGACATTACTAGCTTTCAGCAATTTAATTTTGGTCCATTTAGAGTTTTTGTTTGAGGAGTTATTTCTACCATTCAGAGTGCATTTGACAGGCATTGCTTTTTTGCTAGGGAAAAACCGTTTGCACTGAGTACTTTGACTGGGTTCTTTCTGAGTAAGCATTTCACTTTGCTGTAACTGTGTGTCATCATGCTTCTCTTCTGCTTTGCTATCCTCTGCATTAGGGGAATCTTTTCTCACTTCCACTGTATCTGACTCAATTTCACCTGCAATTTCTTCACAAAGTTCAAGGATGCTCACCCTTTTGGATTTTGCATCGTTCTCTGGTTGGTCAGCCACGTTTGTCTCACTTACAGATGGCTGTGAAGTATTTTTTGGTTTTGTACTGGGTTTTATGTTCTGATGTGTTTGTTGCTTTTCCTTAGATGCTGAAGGATTTGGCTTAAGAGAATCAGTTTCCACTTTCTTTGTGTTGCTAGAATTCGGAGATACATGGCCCACTTGGTCTTTCTTGACTTCCTCAAGACTCTCAGCAGGACATGACGAGGACCCTTGAACACTTTGTTGAAAGCTACTGGAATTATCCTTTTTATTGTCTGCTTTGCACTTTTTCTCTTTCAGAGAGCTGGTCACTCCTACACGTATTTCTTTATCCTCATTTTTATTGTTTGGCTTTATCTTTGTGTTTTTCTGTTCCGTTTTCCCTCCAGCAGATTTCAGTGGTTTTGCTGCAACACTGTGAGTCTGTTTTTTTGCCTGGCTACTGTGCTTAACTTCTGGAACTTTTTCTTCTTTGACTTCTCTGCTGCGCAGGGATCTTGCTGGAACATGCACATGTGTTAACTGCTGCAGTCTCTGTGATCTCCTCGTTACTGGCTCATTTGGTGCAATTAAGCATTTTGACTTGGAAATTTCTTGCACAGATTTTTTCTGGCATACCTCCTTATTTTTTGCAGATTTAGGCTGCTGCTGTTGAACTGTTTTGCCAGGTATTGTTTTATTATTTGAGTTGAGTGCTGATGATCTTGTAGTCATGCGTGTTCCTACTTCAGGTTCATTGGTGTTATTACTGAAAGAGTCAAATAATATTTTTTTCAGCATCAAGAAAGTACAATCTGTCGTAAGATTCTTTTCATTCCTCCTCTGGCTCTTGCTTTTCTTTTTAAAAACACTGGATCTTACACTCTCAGTATTTTTGGAATAATTTGCTCAAGAATTATCCCAAAAGGCGGTCACTTCCACCTAGTTACTATTAAGTGCTGTATTTAATGTTTTTTAGGCATGGCAAGACTGAACTATGAACCCCAGATCAATACTTTATAACATTTCTAGAAGTTTTTAATCACTGATGCTTGTGACTTTCAAATGAAGTATGAGTTACATATATACAGATAAATAATATTAGATTTACTTTTCCTTCAGAAACTTTTTTGAAGGAGGTCTTTCTTGATTTCAAGGCACTCAGATGGTTGCAGGGAAAACTCATGTAGCAGTCAGCATACATAATGATTTAAATCTGATCTCCCTTCTAGCACTATTTAACTATTTACTGAATAATTCAGTAAATAGTTTTAAGTCAGATTCCCTCTGCTTATATTGTTTCTGCACTAATGTAGTCTATCAAGATAATGCAGAATGATGTAATTTTTTTGTCACTGACCTGTTTGGTTTGACAGAGGTTTTGAGCACAGCTTTCTCCTGCACTGCACACTGACTGGGCTTTGATTTATTTGAGCCATGTTTTGTATCCGACACTTCTTTTTCCTTCTTTGACAAAGATGGTTTGCTGTTCTTGTCCAGCTTTGGACGTTTAGCAGAAGGTTCTACTAACGTAGACTTCCTTTTCTGAGCTGCCATTTCTGTAAAAAAACAAGCAACTCAGCTTTGAGACTCTTTGCCAAATATCATAACTTTTCATTTTTATATATTCACTTTCCTTTTACAGCCAGATCATGCTGTGATCAGAAAGTAAATCATTAAAGCAATCTCAAATCAAATTACACTCATTTTACTTACAGGTTTTTACAAGAGGCAATTGATGTTTAGGCCAAAGTAACTTATCAAGGTGTGACAAGAGCATTCCTTATGCATATGCTTGCAAACAGGATGTTTCATGCCACCTATGAAGAACAGAAAATGTTCATGCAGTAAACACTTCATAACTTCCTATTCAAGACTGCATTTCCACCCTCTTCCATCCCCTCAAACAATGCTTAGCTTTAGAGTTTCATTGATAAGGAGCTAAAAAAAAAACCCAAACCAACAACCAACCAAAAAACAACACACAAATTTTATTTTTTATTTCCATATCCAACAATTTTTGGCACTTTGCTGTCTTAAGTGCTATCCTTTTACCTTTTGAAATGTGGTAAGTAACAGTACAATTCAAAAGGAAGTTTCTCAGTCTTTCACCCTTTTCCAGAAAATAGTGTGCTGCTCTCTTTCAGAGCTGGCAAAAAACGTGGGACTGCTGTCAATCCTGTGCTTCACAGCAACAGGGAATAAATCCATTAGACTCAGTTACCAAGTTTTGTGGCTGCTACAACAGAACTTCACAGACATCAGCAACCACCTACAACTGTTCCTTCTAATATCACTTAAGCTACAAATCAGAGATGGAAAGCCTAGAAAATAGCATTGTTAGAGACATTTGCCTTGGGCAGTTAAAGACAATGTTTTCATGAGAACTGAAATGATGTTAACGATGCAGAAGTTACTCTGCACAAGAGTCTGAAAGCTAACAGAGATTCTTAATAAAAATATCTTCACAGATTTGGCTGATCATCCCTTTCATATACATTTCTGACTTGTGAAACTTTTCAGTTCCCTTATTCAAAGACACCATTATTGTATTATGATACAGGTAATAATTGTTCAATAAAGTTTCACTAATAACTTTACAAAAGAAAGTTTACTGGAAGACTCAGGGGTCAGAACTTCCACAACACCTTTTTCAATCACGAATTACCTATTAACTTTTGTCACTGAGACTTACAGATTATATACAGATTTCTATAAAACTACATTGCTTTTCAAACCTTAACTGATCTGATGTTAAATCTGACACATTTTTAATGTCAAACAGGAACAATTCACCAGTTTTGTAACACAGACCAGACACTTTCAGTTCATTACAACTAAAGTATGACTTCCAGTATTGACAAATGTATGTCCTTCCCCAACAACTATAAAGATATTTATGTTAAGCTCCTTTTAGTAACTCATCATTATCCAAAAGGAAAAAGCAAACAACCGTATTTTTTCTTTTCTTTAGACTTCATATTGTTCTTAACCTCATTTTCATTTATCCACTTATGAAACCATTTCTAACCATTCAAAACCAGTAATTTTGTCAAAAAGCTGATGAGAAACTGAGATTCCAGACACCAGTGCTGTCTTCTGACTTTCTCCTTTAAAAAAGATATGTGATAAACAACCCATATTTGAGGTATATTTTTTTTAATTCTACCCAGGAAAGTAATCTCTAACAGCACTCTTTGTGGTACTATTTTCATGTCTCTCCTAATGAAGTAGGTAGCAGAATTTGTGTGCCTACATTCTAATAGCTCATGAACTCCATGACACCTCACATGTCTATGGGTTTCCACCCCTCAAAGGAAACCCATCAGAGATGCAGTATGGTCACTCATCCTGAAAACAGCAGCCCTAGCTGCTGAACAGGTCTGTGGTCTCTTAGAGCACAACACCAACCCTCAGAATTTGAGAATATCATGACACTGTATACACCCGGACCTTCTTTGGTTTTTTCCAGACATGACATGGCACACTCGGGGAAGACTTACAAGTACAACACAGAAAGTACAAAACTTCCCTCGCTGGTACTCCTTCTCAGGCAACTAAAAAATACACTCTCCTCCCACGGACCTCTTGAACGTCAATTTCTTTCCTACTAATACTTTGTACAACAGAGCAAAGTCTTTTCCAGACATTCCAGAACTGGCAGTCTCTGCCCTGGAGAAGTCACCCTCGAGTAAAAGCCGGATTATGGAAAGCAGGGAAGACACAGAAGTGCAGGAACAAACCAGAACGCGAGCAAAGAAAGGTTTGGTGCAAGAAGTACGGGGCGGGGCGGGGGGGTGGGGGGGGGACCCCGAAAATAAAACAGAGCAAACAAAAAGCCTCAAACCCAAAAAATCCAAACCAACAAACGAACAAAACAGAGAAACGCGAGCCGCACAGCTCCCAGTCTTTAGAGCAGGGGCTAAGGCAGGTTGCCCACAAGCTGGACACGGCGCGGGGATCTCGAACCTGAGCCGTCCCGGCTGAGGGCCACGGCAGCGCCTGGCAGCCCCTTCGGCACAACTCAGGACGGAGGGAAGGGAAGGGAAGGGAAGGGAAGGGAAGGGAAGGGAAGGCCTCCAAACGTGGCCCGGTGTCAGCCGCCCCAGCGCCCCGCGGTGACAGCCCTCCCGGGGCAGGGCCTGGCGGCGGGACCCCATTCCCGGCCGGGAGCTCCCGCGGCCGGGGCCGCCGGGGGCAGGGCGGGGGTGCCGGGATAAGGCCGGGCGCCCGCCACGGCTCCCGCTCCCGAGCGGGCACGGCCGGCCCGCTCCCCCCGCGACAGCGGCGGGCAGGCCCGGGGAGGAGCCGCCGCCGGGCTCTCGGCCCCGGGCGGGGGCGCGGGGGGCAGTGGGCACAGGGCAGCCGGGGGTGACGGGACCCGGCGGGACACGGGTGGGGTGGGGGGGAAGTGTGGGGGAAAGCAACTTCCTCAGCGCCCCCTTTCCCGCCCCACGGTGTGCCGGCGGCAGCTTACCTCGCGAGGGTGTCAGCGACGTGCCGGCGCTGGCGGAGGCGGCGAGCCCGAGCCTCGAACCCGCCCACAGCCGGGCACCGCCGCGGCACCGCCCCGTCCCGCCCGCCCCGGCGCGCTGCGCTCCGCCCGCCGCCGGCCCAGCCTCCCCCGGCGGGGACGGGGCATCTTCCGGCGGGAGTCGGAACGGGCAGGGCGGGAAGCGGCGGGGTTCGCGCATGCGCAGCCGCCGGTGAGGGTGTCTGCCGTGTGGGAATGTTAAGTAAGGAATGCAGAGACGGTACTAATTAAAACACGCATCTAAGGACTGGAGGGGGTTTACAAGAGCGCCTATTAACAGGATTAGGGGGAATGGCGTCAAACTGAGAGAGAGTAGGTTTAGGGTAGGTGTTAGGAAGAAATTCTTAAATTCTTCTCTTGCCCAGAGAAGCTGTGGATGCCCCATCCCTGGAAGTGTTCAGGGCCGGTCTGGATGGAGCTCTGAGCAACCTAGGCTAGCAGGAGGTGTCCCTGCCCACGGCAAGGGGGTTGGAACCAGACCATCTTTAAGCTCCCTCTCTGGCAGCAATGTCCCAGTGGCTCAGCCTGTTCGCACCGCTGGGCACCCCAGCCTTGTCCTTGGGCCAAAAACAAAGGGGAAAAGCAGCGCCCATGTGTTGTGGGGCCACTGGGTCAAAGTGATTGCGGTGGCGGCCTGTGCTGTGTCAGGGGCTGACACCTCACAGCTGGCAGCCATAGAGAAATAATGCATACCTAGTGTGGTCCATGCATATTACCTTCCTAGGGGTAACCTGGAGTAGGTCCTACCTGAAATGCACATAAGTGTATCAAGATCTCAACATTTGGTATCTTTGCTCTGCATGCCCACTCCTATCAGTCTTTACTTGCCAGTACAGACACAGCCTCAGTTTATTTGACTGTGAATTCACCTAGTGATGTGCATACACCACTGGAGAACAGTGTGATGAAACTCAGCCAAAAGCCATTAAAAGTTTTAGAGGAAAAGGTAGTATTTGTGACGGGGTTTCTCACAGAGATTTCTGATTTCCTTCACAATTTCTGGTTACAGTTCACTGATCTAAAGGAGACCACAGAAGTATTTTATTATTTGATTCTGTAAATATTCATTTGTTAGTGCTTGAAGTATTTAAAAAAAGGCTATTTTTGTTTTTATAATAAACATTCTAGGTCTGTTTTATAATCTTCAAAACATTTTAGTGATTTCTATTGTTGTCACATTTATGGGATTGTTGGAAATTGCTGTCAAGTTTCTAACTAGCATAAATTTGTTTATTTAAATATCAAATTTACCTGGAGACACTCTGTTTTGCTTGTAAAGTTTTCTGTCTCTTTGTCAGCTGAAACACAGAACTGCTTTCCTTGATAAGTCCTCTTTCTGGACACACTTCACTGAATCACAGTTTGTACTGGATAAACGGGAATTTTCAGCAGCTGTAGTTTTTTTTTAAAGCTGATAGGAGGAGATGTTATTTATAACTCCCTGTAGCAGCTCCTCTTTAATGCATGATAATCTTCTGTGACTTTACAATGAATGCAGCCACATGTGGTCTCCTGCTCTCCTTCAGTAACTGACAGAATATTTTTCAGATGAAGGATATTTTAATCACTAGCCTCCATGTAAATTTCCTGAAGGATGATAAAAGCATTTCTTCATGTTACCATTATCTTTATAAATTTAAAATTATGTTTTCCCATGTCTCTTTCTTAGGAACATGAAACAAATAAACTTAGATTTTCTTCCATCCTTCTATGAAATAGTAATTTGCTGTACAGCTGGGAAATAGTGAAGTAGCAGGCATTCTTATAAAGCATTAAATTGCAAAATTTGGAAAAACTCATTTCACGGGATAGAAGAATATCAGTAATTTTCCAGTTTTCCACAGAAGGTGGCAGCATTCTGAAGCACTGCTATCAGTGTGAACTTGCTAGCAAATGCCGCTGTTGAAAGAACACAAACTTTACAGAAATTTACTCTCCTTGGAGGTTGTGGTGAATATAAACAGGAGTGCTTGGGCATGAATTGTTGTTGAACTGGGGAACCTGGGGAGGGAGGAGAAACTGCATTCACATAGGAGTAGGACAGATTTAACCCCAGAAGATTTAACCCCTTTGTTAATTTAGCCATGTTTATTTACCACTACAGTAATACTGGAGTGACTCTTGTCTGAAGCTATGTGAAAAATTACTTGGTTTTAGGTTATGCCTTTTTTCACGGAATAACTCAGCTGATAATGGATCACTCCACTAATTGCAGAGAATGTCCTGTTGGGCTGCAGCTTTGGGAGATGAATGTCACCAGAGAGTGGAAGCTTCTCCTATTATTTTCTCCACTTCCTTTGCCCACTCCCAGCAGTGTTCTCCAGCTCCTTAACCATGTCAGCCTCCATCTAGCACCTGAGGGACCCCCATAGACATGCAAATTTAACCTCCTGAGTTAGCAAAAAACCCCCAAGCAAACAAACAAAGCCAGTGGAAAAACTATAATATTCTACCAGAGTAAGAAAGGCTGCGGACCGTGTGACTGGAATCAGGATAAGAAAAGACAGGGGAGGAGGAAAGGAGGAAGCACGAACCTTCCCCTTTTGGCATGAGGGAGCTGTTACCATTGACAGCTGCTTGTGAAACCGCAGCCTTGGGGCGGGCTGCACAGTTACAGGATTGAGCTCCTGATCCCAAACTCCATCCCAGCCGTCCTACCAGCACGTGGGTTTTACAGCCCCCTTTGACATGCAAACGCGCTTCCCACCTTGCCCTCCTTTTTATCAGACATCTCATCTCAGCAAGGAAGTGGTGACAGACAACCAAAAGGCAGGAGCTGCTTAACCTTTCACCGGTAATTAACCTTGGAAGCACCGCTCGAGCCTCAGAATGCCTCAGACAGGTGAGGTAAGGCCACACGGGAAGCTCATTTAAACCAGTGGCTTTCTAATCACTTCATATACAGAATATTTAAGGAACTGGAGGAGCAGCTGACACAGCACAGGGCTCCGATTTTCCCCTTTCAGCAGATTCAAAAAGTCCCTCTATCCTGCAAAGAAGGGGGAAGCTGATTTTTGCATCTCCAGTAGAAGGAATGAGACAGGAAAATTGGATCCTTAAGAAAATTGGATCCTTCTTCTTAAGAGGAAGAGATGTTTCTCAATGAAGAACCACTATCTGCTTACCAGATTTTTCCTTTTCTTCTGTTGGAATGAAAATTAAACAACAACCAAAACCTAAAAAGTGCCTGAGATATTCCACAGCAGATTGGCTGCAGCGGAGTTACCTGGGGGGACCCAGCATGTATGCTGGAGGTCAGTAGCAGGTCCCCAGGGTGAGACTCTTGGGCTTCTTTCTGCCGTTCTTATTCATTGCCATGAGCACTCCAAGGCTCTTTTTTACAAGCTGGCACGCTGGGATGAGAACCCCAGTAAGTGGCACAGGTTGAAGTGTGCCTGTGTGTTACAGCAACTCGATGACTCAGGGAACAAATGTTTCCTTTTTTTCCCTCGGGGTGATGATGCATTGAGCTGAGGAGACCCGGGGAGAAGCAGACTGCAGGGTTAAAAGTCTTCTTCCTGGCAGGTGTGAGTCACTGGCAGGAGCCAGGTAGCTACAGGAGTTGTAGCTGGAAGAAGCAGTTCCCCTGTGAAATTCCTGTGTAGATGGCACATGGGACAGCAAGGAATGCAGATTGCCCTGGCTGCCTGGAGCTAAAGAGCTTTACAGGGCAGTTCGTTGGAAAAGTGGGGGGCCATATTCGAAATGGGGAGAGGGAGAATTTGAATAGTTGGTTTTCTTTTGGTGTTTTTCTTTTTGCAGGGAAGCAGGAAAAAATATTGGGCTGGGACTTGTCCACTTCGCTTCATGCTGAGTGTGAATTTGGGATTTTTTGTTTTGTTTTCTTTTTCTTTTTCAGGGGAAGAGGGTAGCAGGAATTAAAAAACCTGCACATAGCTACGTCTGGAGGGGAGGCTGGTATAGTTGGCTTACAGAGATTTGACTCTGGGACAGAGTTGATATATGTGTGAGTGGTACACAGGGGTCTAGACCATTGCAGAAAAAGGGAGAAGGCTGTTGTATGAAACATTTGGGAACTGCTGAGATAAAGTAAGCTGCTCCATTCTGTTGATTTGAAGGGCTCAAACACTTGACTATGAGATCTCAGCTGGAAATTGCAACTTGCAGCATGGAGAAGGTAAGGAGAAGCTTCCTGAACCACATCTGGGGAGTAATTCTTGCATGTGGAGCCCTTTTCCAATCTCTGTAATGATGAGTCTAGGCCTCGGAGTGACTGCACTCTGCAACAGTCAGCATGTTGGTACCTGAACTGTGACACTCAGTGCCACGTTGACAGGACCATGTTGACATGCCTGGAGTCACTCCTGCTTTATTGGCATTTTTTTGAAACCAGCTCTTGTGGAATTGTAGACTTTCATCCACAGCCCTTTCTGCTAAGTATTTTAAATGGTGCTGTTATGTGTCTTGGTTTCTGAAAAAAGCATTAATTCTTCTGTTCGGTGTGAAACGTATACCATGGATTTGTTTCTCTGTATTCAAAGAACCATATTTGCCCATTGGATATTTTCAGGTTTTTAAAGTATTTTCTTTTTTTTTTTGCCAAGAGTGGACATAATAAATTACACCTTTTTAAGTCTTGGTCTTTTATGGTCTGGTGCTAAGACAGCTGAGGCCACAAATGGCTCTTGGGTGACTGAAGCCTCACAGAGAAAAAGAACTGTACTATGCATTGACTCCAAGGGATAAATGTTAAGAGGTGGATGTTCTGGAGCACGTATGTGATATGTCCTGTCTTAGTCAGGAGGGTGGAACTAGATATCTCTAGAGGACCCCTTCAACTCCAGCTGCTTTGGAATTCTGAACTAGGAAAAAAGTTTTTTTAAGAGGTAGGTGTCTGCAGCCTTCATGGCCTGGATTTTCATTTTTGTTCTACTCCATCTTTTCAGTAAAAAGTACATTGAGAACTAACAACTTTCTCCCACCTTCAGCATTACCTAGCTCTGTTGATGCCTGGATACTCAGATCACATGAAAAGCCAAATAAAGACCCTGTGAATTCACACTGTTTTGAATAGAGGGCACACTGTGGACTTTGGCTCACTTAATAAAAACTGTGTGTGAGGTACAAAGTTACTACACAGCAAAAATGTTTATGGCACTTGCTTCTAGCTTGTGTGTACCCTGTAAGATCTGAGGTGTCTGCATTTTTTGTTTCAAAAAATCTGACTGGGAAAGCTTGAAGATACCCATATTAAAATTTGATTGTTACCACCTTGCACACTGTGCTTTTTCCCTAATGAGGTATAAGGACACTGTACATTGGGGGGCGGGGGGGAACACTAGCTTTACAAATTTTTGCTTGATGCAACTTTAAAGATAAATGTCTCATGGAGATCAGGCCTAAATTAAGACAGTGCAGAGAGACAGAAATTCTGGCATTAATCATAATACTTTTATTTAAATGGTAAGGTGTGATTTAATGTAAGTGGTTTTATTTTTATTAATACTATATGCTGAATTTTGAACAGTACTGTACCTAAACAATTTTACAAATATAACACTAAATACACTGTTTATTGCTCTTTTTTTTTGCATGAACATAAAACCTGGAAATGAATACAAGAATAAATAAGGCACCCTACTAATATGCTATTTTTCTGTATTGTAGTAGCATGCAAAAAATTTCATTTTGCTTTTGCAAGTCACTTTCCTCATTTTTCTTACTAGAGAAAAAATAAGAGTTCATTATTTGGGGAAGTGTCTGTTTGAAAAGTCAAAACTTGAAAGCACTTTTTAATTTTCTTAATTCAACAGTCTACCTTACAAAACAGCTCTCGTATAGCATGTCCTAATTTCTTTTTCTAAAGACAAAAAGTATTTTTGTTCTTCCTTTGCTGTTACTAGGAAACATGCTTTGCAAGAGGAGTGTTCACGTACTGCTTGAGACAAAAGACCTGACTTGCTTTTTTTAGCTGCATTTTCTTCTTGTACTGACCCCGCTCAAAAGATAAAAATAAAAATGCAGAGGCATCTTTCCTGACTTCTTGTACGTGGCTGGGCCCAAATCAGTGATCAGCAAAAGATGGCAGCTTCAGAGATGCTGCTTAAGGGCCTGTTCTAAATTTCAGTATGCCCTAAATTAGGGCTTCCCAACAGTTTCAAAATACATTCTGTCCAACTGTCCCTTCTGCACGCCGGCTGTCACTCTGTCAGGGCTCAGGAGAACAGCGATGCCTCGGCCACCCTCAGAACTTGTCAGCTGCTAGGGAAGAAGCTGGTTTGCAGTGGCTCCAGTGATTTGGCAACCTACTGCCAAAACGGTGACAAATGACCAAATAAACAAACCAGAGGCATGACTATGACCTCCAGCCCGACTTTCTTTAAACAGTTTGTTCCATTCTTTTCAGAAATGATATTAGACAAAAGGCTTGAATTTGTTTTTCTTTTTTAATCTAAAGCAGATTATATAATAATTTCTTGATGCTCTAATATTTATTCTTTAAAACTGAAATGTTCTTGCAAGGTAATATAAACATAGCAGGTTCAATCACCAAGTTTAACAGTTATATGAAGTCTGTGTTACTTACTTATGTGACAACACCCAGCTTTACATAAACTCTGAAATGCAAAATGTCTTTTAATTACATAAGTTATTACAGTACTGTTTTAAAGGAATCTTTTGGTTATATGTAAACACTATAAATTAGCTCTTTAAAAAATAACCATGTAAGACAAGTATGGCATTGACAGTTTAAAAAACAATAAACAGTCCTAAATCTGAATACTCTCAGGGCAGAACAGCAAAAGCAGATATCAATCTAATGCTGTGGAATAACATGCTGAAATTTCAACTTATTTGAAGAATCACTACTTTTATTTGATCCCTCCTTTTGTTTTAATGTTTTAACATTTTCACCTTTAGTGCTCTAAGGAATGGGCCAAGTGGTACTATATGTGACAGGATAATATAAGCTCTTTTGCATATTGCCATTCTAGTAGTAAAAGCCATCTAAATAAAATCTCCTAAATACATACTGATTTAAATTAAAATCCTGAGGAATTATAATCTTTCTACTTGATAGTTTTGGTTAAGTGCAATTTGATGTATGCAGAACACTGTTTTATTTAAGGTCATTCTTAGTAAGGCATATTAAAAATAAATATAAAAGTGACAACATAATATTTAGTTTCTTGCTACAAAATCTTAGGCAAAAATATTTTTGCATGTAGTAATAGACTTTATCCATTTGCTGGCTTACAGGAGTTAAAATTTGTGCACTAAGCTTATCTGCCCTTGTCAGAATGTGCCACTGTGCTATTACAGTGGTCCAAAGCTACATGCTAAAGATTTTATTTCCATGCTCAAACACAGCTTGCACAAACTGCTTGAAGACTCTGTCCATGTAAGTGCACTTCCTTGGCCATATTCCTTCCAGAAAACCGATATGGCCTCCGCATGAAGTCAGAACCAAAGCAACATTTGCGTTTTGTTTGGCAGTTTCTACTGGTATAGCTAAAAGGGGGGGAAAAATGTTTTAAGTCCTTTACCTTCTATGAAATGCCAGCCATTGAAAAACTTCTCTTAAACATTTCTCATGTTATGTACGAATAAATAGGCACAACATTAATATACACTTAAATGTCTTACTTAATATTCACTTGAATGTCAGGGTTTAGAACCACAGCTGTATTAAAAGCCATTTTTCTCTTCATCATTAACTCACCTTACCTGTGTGATTTTTTTTTCCCTGGCTGCTGTAAAAATTCCAGCTTCATCTGTCTTTCACTCACACTGATGGAACAGCACCCATGTTAATGCATACTTAGGATTTGCTATAAATAGTGTAAGTAAAAGGACAATCAGCCCTCTTAATTTTTTACTGTTACTGCAATATTCAACTTTAGAAAAGCTGAGGAACTGGGACCTCAATTGCAATTGTGTGAGACTCCAAACACAGAACTTTTAATGTCAGGGTAAGATTTATTAGGATACATCTTTTACTGTAGGATATCCTATCAGCTAATATAAAAGATTACATTACATCTGATCTGCCATATGTTTACACCTGCATATTCAGAGCACACCATGCAAACACACTGGGGGATGGTTCTTGCCCTGAGGAGCCCATAATCTAAGACACAAGGTAAACAGAGAAAGAAGAAGGGGGAAACAACTGTACAAGGACACAGAAAGGTGATCCATGCCACCCAGGAGATTAGTGGCTCTCTACTGAATAGTGACTGCTAGAAATTATTTTAGAATGTAGATTATTAGAATGGATAGTACAAGGATTTTTCTTTTGCTGGGTTAGTTTTCCTGATCTGATTAGCACCCTAATTCTAGTTCCCCATATTAATGCCAACGTCTGAATAGAGGCAGCCACAGTCAGCCTTCAGTGAGGTGGCAATGGCCTACAATTAGCCTAAAGTCATCAGTAAATGACATCTGAGATATGCACTGATCTGAAAATGTGTAGGAGGGAGGCTTCAGTGCCTCCTATTTTGACTCTGCATAGATGTGTGGCTTAATCAATTTCACCACCTGGGCAGTTCCCTTTCTGAAAGAAAATAGAGGTCACTTAGCACAGACTGACACCAGAGGAAGCATTAGACTTTACAAAGGATACTTGGTGTGATGGGATCACCCTGGTATCATTTGAACTGGCTAACACAGCAGTGGAACTTTATATGAAGACTGCAAACACCACTGATCTATAAAAATTAAGTTATTTAAGCAAATTCCTCCGGAGTTTGAGGTATGCTAAGTAGACATCTGAATGAGCAGAAATCTCGGCACATTTCAGTAAAGAATGCATTTCAAATTTCCAGTTTTCAAGTAAGAAACTTTATGAAACAGAAAAAAATAAAAATCATACAGATTTTTGGTTATTCAGGATTGACAGAAAAAGCAACAGCAAAACAAAAAAGCTTTGTCCAAAGAAGAGAATAGTAGCAGTTTCACTGTGTTGTCTAAAAAAGGTTATGACAAGAAAATAATTCTGTTTTTAAGTCATATACTGCTCAACTAAAAATGCCTTGTCACTACAACACTAAGTAGCAAGTTGTTCACAAGATTTATATTACTTCTTCATTTACTTTAAAGTATTTTTGAATCAGATTCAATTTTGGGCATGTTGAGTTGTTCACATCCCTTTCTGACTGCACTTCCTTCAGAGACACCTTCCACTCATTCCTGTTTCTAGGAGTCTGTTCCTTTACCCCTTTATACATTTGCTATCTCAAAGGTCATTATCCTTGAATAGTCTCTATCTTTGCATCTTACTGCCTTCTTCATAGATGTGCTCCTTAATTTCATTTGGGTGCTGGCAAACTCACAGCTGTGTGCTTGAGATGCCAGTTTGCCTTAATTTTCAGCAACTGGAGTAGGAGCAGAGTAACCCTTTGCTTAGACAAAAAAGGACCCCCAGCCAGAGTAAGTCACTCAAGGAGAACTTGAGTGCAATGACTGTGGCGAACAGCTGTGCAACTTAAAATAGATCAGGGCAGAAGCACTGGACCTGTGGAGCCAGGGGAGCAGCCTGTGCCTCAGAGGTCCCTACCAGCAGGGCCTGGAACGACACGCTCTGTTCCACTCCAGGGCCTCAGCATGGATGCAAAACCAACTGCCTGCAGAGCTGGGTTAGTGTCTCTTGTGAAGATGTGTTACAAGCTCCCTGCCCATAACATAAGGTACCTGACCATACCCTGGGGGAGCATGGACTGAGCTCCAGAGAGCAATGGGGGCTCTCCTGCCATGTATGTGAGGTTCTTTGCTACTCAGTGCTATCCATTTCTTCCACTCTTTCCCTCCTTTCAAAATTGCAGGCATCTAAGTAGTTTGTAGATTCCAGCATTTACTAAGTGATTTTGATTCCTTACTAGGAAGAAGAAACAGTGCTTCCTACTGTTTCTACAAGAAATCCTTGGCTTTTCTTTTGTTCAATTGGAAAACTGAAAATATTGTATGCAGGATCTGGCCCTTTTAAAGCAGTACTGTGGCCAGACTAAAAAGTCAATGATGTAAAAGCCTAGACCGGGGAATAGCACATGCTGAGAACATGAGATGCAGAAAATAATGTGTTATTTCTTGCAATCCAACACATGCATCATTTTCAGACTCAGCACATGCTTGTCTGGAGTTTTGCCTGAGTTAATCCGCTCAGCAATCTCTGATCTGCCTCTCTTGGATTCTGTGGAGGAACACATTGCCATGTACAAAGAGAGCGGCTGCAATTCATGTCACCTTCTGCTGACTGCATAGGAATTTGCCCACTTATCTGTACCAAGCCATCTGCTCTTCTTCACTCCAGTAGTCTGTGGTCCATGTTAAACAGTATCCCAAGAGAGAATTGGGGATCAGACACAAACCCCATGCCTGCTTCAGGCAATGAATCACACTTTCCATACCCGTTCTGCAGATGTCTGCCTGGTCACTGAGGGGACTTATAAATAGGCTTCTGTGCAAGGGTATGAGAAGGAATATGTGAGGAGAGACAGATTTGACCTCCAAGTATCAGAGATAGACATGAGAACCCCATCAGTCCTAACAGATTCAGGATCAGCTGCTAACTGGCCTGAACGTACCTCTTCACTCGCTGAAATGGGCAAAAACATGACAGTCATTCAGTTTGGCAGACTAGTGACAATGTGTAGGGAGAATGTCCCTTTCTGATAAGAAACTGCTTTGCTGGGGGATTAAAAGGGAGATCATAATAAATGTCTCCTCTACTTTGCCAGCCCAGCTGGGGAAGCCCTTACAAGCCACCAATCTCACCATGACCTCTGCATGCCTGTCATTCAGAGGTTGCCAGTGTAATCATAGCTCCCAAATCAGTTTGATGGTGGTCTTTCATTCCCAAACTGGTTGGCAATACTGTAGTGGGTGCCACATGCTGCCTGTCTCCACACAGCTACTGTGGCTTTTTACTGGAAGCCTATCAGTCCTGCACTAGGATGCTGATTATTTTCCATGCCTGGAAAGGTGCAAGCCACATGCAGGTCTTTACAAATGTCATCTTCCCCATCCTGAAATTCCCTCTATTTGTCCATGTAACTCCTCCCCAGCAGAGTTTCCTGCTCTGGAGGTTCTCAGAAGAGAATTGAGTTGCTCCTCAGTGCCAAAATGCAAATGATGCTTGGCAGTGGTGTGGTACTTTTCTCAAGGCTGTTGCTAGGGACTGGTAGCCATCCAGTAAATAAAACCACAATGCAACAGAGTAAATTTTGCAATGTAAAAGCAGATGAATGGAGCACTGGATCTATGCGTTCTAGGAGATAGGATTGCATGCCAAAAGATACCACTGTTCATTTTTCTCCACACATAACCTTGTACTTAAGTTTCTTTTGGCCAAAATCTGTACTGCTGTTTGATCCAGCAAGCACAGACCTGATTTGTGATCACAGAACCACAATGTGAATACTTACATGAAGAATTACTTCTTCAAAACCAATTTGTTGTACATTATTTGCCAAAAAGAAGTTATTATTTTCTTAAAGAACAAAAGAAAAAACACATAAGTCACTGCTGTTGGACATTCCATTTTTTGCTTGATTTCTCTTTATCTTGTTCCTTAAACTTTTAACCGAATTATTATCTGTCTGGCCACTTCTTGGTCATTTGGTCTCTTCTGGCAACTGCATTCAACTGTGCTCTTTTACATAACAGGATGTACACTAACACCTAAAACAATTCAAGTTTGAATTCAGGGGGACACAAAAGCTTCAGAGAGTTCAATAAAATATATATAACTGAGCTCAGACATGCACTTATTTGTCACAGTGGATCAGGAGGGAGCTGCATGGTACCTAGCTCCAAGGGCAGGCTTCCAGCTCGGACACAATGCTCATCAGCAGCAATTAGCTAAGCATTAGTATAGTGAAATTCAAGTCAGATGCCTAATACACTGCTTAAAAAGTCTCTTCAGAGAAAAATGCCACTTCAGATAATAAGTTAAATGTGACAGTGATAATGAATGCTATCACACCATCTTCCTGATTTATTTTTCACATTTACAAAATGCAAGGGCTTGACTTGGCTTTATTACATATTTCCTGAAGCAATGGTTTGTTTAAATTAGTTATGGTGAGAGAAGTGTCATGCAATGAAGAAAGCATTTGTTTTCATTAGTCAGTATTATGCAATATGAGAATTGCATTCCAGAATTAAACTACAGATACATCAGCTGCCAAGCTCTGTGAACTTTAAACAGCAACATTAAGGAAGGACTGCAAATTGATTGCTTCTTCATAGTACTAGATTGAGGTCAAATGGCACATTTTCACAATATATTTAAAAATAACTGCTGGGAAGTACAAAGTGTACCAAAAAGCACATGAGAAGAAATGATCAGGTAGTAACAAGCAACTAAGGCAGCATCTGCACTTTTCAAGGGAAGTGTCTCTTTAGGTCCACATTATGTAGTGACAAAGCAGACTTGGGTTAGTATCCCTCAAGCTCTGTTACTGGAAGATAGATGTGCCTGGCTTTATGGAAACTATTTAAATACAAAGGAATTCTGGCACAGCTTTCTCCCTGGTGAGTTTTCTAGGCCACTTTCCCAGCTCTTGGAAATTACAGCTATCTACAAGAGAACTGGAAGGTAGCTTAAAAGCTGATGAGTATTACTGGGAGAAATGAGGCATGAAATAACCAGTCCCCAAAGTCAACAAAAGGCTGGGGTTTGGATGAGTATGAATTTTGTGGCTTTGAATCCATGATACAGTTGTGAGTGGAAACTGCCTTTGGTTGCCACAGGCTTCTGTGTGTCCACACATAGAAGTTTTTAAGTTAGAAAAAAAAGCCAGTTGCTAGAATAAAGTCACCTCCATGAGTAACACCAGCCCTTTATGTTTGCTAACATAAAACAGCTCACAGAAGATGTCAAGATGTCAAGATCAACAAACTCCATTAACTAATGGTAGCAGACAAAAATCCCAGGCTGCTAATTGGGGTGCTCTGTGTCTCCTGCCAGCATGATTCCCACTGAGGGTACACAGCACAAATGAAAAAGAGCCAAGGATAGACAGAAATAACAGAGTCATACTATTAGCAGGAAATCAGCATTGTCCTGGTGGCCCTTTCTGAGGTAAACTTGTCTCCACAAGTACAAGGGTTTACAGCTAACAGCATTAACTCTGTGGACAAGGAATAAATTAATGCCTAACCACCCAAATATCTTCATGGAGAAAGGCTGGTTACTGTTAGAGTTTTAAGAGAAGATGGACAGTCATTACAATAGACTCTTATCACTTCTTCTTTCAGAAGTGCTGGTGTTCTACCTCATCCCCCTCTACACTTCAAGACTTCTAAGGCATCCTCACAATAGTTTAGATACCTAATTTTACACGAACAACCATCCCACTGTTCACCAAGACTTGTGTTAGTTTTACAAAAGAGCTTCAAGGATTGAGAGATCTATTACAGCTGTACTCTAAGGGGACTCAATCTTTGAGTACTCAAACTACACATTACAGAACAGCTGAGGCTGTAAGAGACCTCTTGAGATCATCTAGTCTAACCCCCTGCTCAAGCAGGGTTACCAACAGCAGGTTTTCTAGGGCCGTGTCCCATAAGGTTGTGAGTATCTCAATAGATAGAGACCACACAAACGATGCCAGCATTTGACCACTCTCACAGTAAAAAAGTGTTTTCTGGTGTTCAGATTGAATGTCATGGGTCAGATGAATAGCTGGCTCTTCAGAGCTGGAGATAAAAAGGCGATGGAGTATCTGCACTAATTTTCATCTAGGTAACAAATGTCCCTGTCCCAGTCATAATGGGCTGAGAAAGGTTAAGAAATTTTTTCAGGAACTGAGGCACACTGACTGGTTTACTGCTGCTGTCACTATGCCAACTAGGTAGACCCTGCCACAGTTCTTACTTAACTTTAGACAGAAACCACAAACTAAGCTAATGCTAAACAAAGTGGTGAAGCTGTTGTTCTCTCTCTCAGACACTCTGTGAAAGAAACAAGGCACAGCAGATGAACTCCCTGCAGTGCTATGGGGAAAGTCATCTCCAGGGTCCTAAGACCTATAAAAATTATCTTCAGAATCACTAGCCAGATTTTATATTTGGACATAGATTTTAGGGTCACAGCCCATCCATTCTCATTTTCAGGCCATTATAAGCTTATGAGAGAACAAGCAACTGTCTGATTTCAAGGAAAAAAAATCCCACAGAGAAAATAAATACAAAGGGACTAACTCTGTTTCAGAAAGCCTTTGAACTGCAATTTTTTAAAGTTACATACAGTATTCCACTTTAATATTGCTATGTTTACCCAGACCTTATTTTTTTTTAAGCCTCTGTTTTGGCCAATGTAAGGGATAGGTAGTTTGGCTAATCTAGAATCACCATTTTTTCCCCTCATATTAGGTGTCTGTCACCTCTTTACATTGCTCATGCAAAGCATGGATGCTTTTTGTTCTAGAGAAGAAGAAATCAGACTTTTTCTAGTGCAATCTACTGGAGTGGCCCTTTTCATGTCTCTAACATTTGTCTCTAACTGGTCTTCAAACTATAAATAGTAACACGTGTGCATGTTTTTGCATGTGTTGTACATCTGCACACAGATAAACAGTACACACAAAGAGTCTCTTCAAGTTCTTTAATTTCTGCTTGCTGTTCTGATCTGTTTGCCTGCTCACTTTGGTTTCATGACTCATTCTGCAACAATCTCACTCCACTTGTGAAGAAAACTTCCCTGAAATAAATCAGCTGTATAAACTACATTTTTAAAGGTGTCAGGTGCTCATTGCTAAAGACTGTTGCCTCAAACAGCTGTTCATTTTAGTGGTTTTCTTCTACATTAGCTTTTGTTCTCCTTCTCTTCTCAGAAGCTATAACCAATACACAGACCACAGGAACAAGCATATATTTTCAGAATAGTTAACAACAGGGTTTTGATTTTCAGAGGAAAAGAAAAATGTTCATAATGACCACATGTTTGGCATGAAACAGAAAGAAAATGGAAAATGGAGTTTTCAGCCTGTTGCTTAGCTGATATTGATGGTTCTTATTCAACCTGCCCCCATCTAGGAGCTCACCTTGTGTGTATCTTTTTCCTTACCCTAGATTTTGGCCTACAAGATTAGATGTAACTAATCTAATTTAGTTGGGTTTTTTTACTTTTAATTTACAGGCATGGGGAGGTGACACTGAGATCAACAGATGAGGATTTCATATCATCTCAAACATAAGCAACTCCCACACATTCTTTGTAGGGACTCAAAGAATGGCAATAAAAAAACCCCAGTTGTTTACAGTTTGAATTCTGAATATCTACATCCAGACAGAATGACATCAGATTCCAAGTTCCTTTTTTATGGGTTCTCTTCATACTTGGTGAACAGAAACAGGTGCTTCTGAGAGGGCACTACATCTGGTATCTTCCTTACAGTAAGAAAACTCACACCCTAAATGTTCCTATTTCTGTCTTTTGACTGTAAAAACTCCACTAATGCCTAATGAGGCCATCCCATATACTTCTGCATTCTGTACTAATCAAGTCTCTCCATCATCATCTGTTTTATATGTGTCTTAACTCCAAGACTGAGTCCTCCATGGAAGTTTTGATCCTACGTGCAAGTAATATTTAAATACACTTCTACACATAGGTCTGAGTTTATTCTCAAACCTATGTAGTTTGTCTTAATGACTGCATATACAGAGAAATATATTTTAAAAAGCCTAAACTTACCATGACCTGGTGAGAAAACATCATCCACAGAGTTTAGACATAACACTGGAATTCCTACTGACTTCAGCTTGCGACATGGGCTAGCATCTTCATAGTAATCATCAATTGAACGGTAGCCAAACATGACTGAAGTGAACTGCTTATCAAATTCTCTAATAGTTCTAGCCTGAAGTACAGAATTCAAATAGGGAACTATGTCAGCATTTTGAAAACAGCATCCAGCTCAAGCAGAAGTAACATTTTCACATACCTTCATCACAAGATCCATATCAAATAATTTCTCCAACATTTGTCGGTGCCTAAAAAGAAGAATATAAAAATTGGAGGGCTTGTATTTTTGTTATATAAACAAACATAGAAGTTCTCTGTTTTACAGATACATTTATGGAAGCAACTGTCTAACATGCTTGTTTTTAGTTTTCTCTCATATGAATAATCTGGAATCCAAGAGCAGAATAATTGTTCATCCATATGTAGGTACATCCAGCAACATAGAAAAAAATCTGCATAAGCCATGAGAAAGATGCCAAAGATAAGAGAATTTAATATTTGGGAATACAAAATACACCGGGGTTTTATAAAGCCAAGGATGAACTAGGTCTTTCTGTGCTTTTGCAGCCAAGACCAACTTAAAAAATTATTATATATGCAAATCTACTCAAAGTGAATATGTACAAGTCTAAAAATTTTAAAAATCCATTTACTTCATCTATAGATACAGAAGTAAATTGGGCTTGTTGTGAGTCCCTTGAGCAGCATCTAAATTTAGTCACATTGATGACAAACTTTCTTGAAAAGACCTTTTTGATTTCAAAACTTACCAAATAATGCACGAATTATTATGTAAGAACTAGAGTTCTTACAGTATTAATTTTGCCAATATTTTTATACCTGCTGTCCATCTCATGTTAAAATCCTTCCACCTTGCTAAATAGTTCAGAAGACAACTCACCTGCTGATAGAGGATTGTAGACAAGTGGTCAAGTAATAGTTGAAAAGAAGCCAGTTTAGTGGCTTCTCCAGAGATTCTATAGATTCAAAAACATTCCAACCCGCAGAGAAAATTGCAGCTGCCATTAAAGGAGTGTCTCTGCCAGTTTTTCCCAGGTAATTTAAAAGAAGCATGCTACAAATGAAAAACAGAAACATACATACTATCAAACTGTTTGCTTCAATTTAGAGTAAATGTAACAGCCATGTTTTTGTCTATTTTTCAATAGTTTCTTGTATGAGTCCTACAGTTGTGCCTAGTACACCTAGAAGGCAGTCACCTAATCAGCATATGACTCATGAAGTTTACTTTCTCCACTATCAGAGAGGAACAGGGTAGGGTGTGAGTAGGAGTGCATTTAGAAATAGAAATATACTTACTAGTCTTACTTAAATCACTAAAGGGAGGGAAAAGTCAAATGATTCTTACTCATGGAACAAGTATTCCCAAGTGTTAGTAACTTTTATCATCTTACAAGCACAGGTCTTCCTGATGTGATAAACCTGATCAGCGTGCCTGACAAATGCAAGCTGCCCCTGGCACACCTGCCTCACTATGAAGAAGTCTTCTGAGATTAAGGTAGTGCCATTACCTCACCTCACACATAAGAAAGAACATAGCTCTTCTTTAACACAAAATACGTGAAGTCTTGGATAATGAAAAAAAACTAGAGAAACAAAATTATGACCCAAATAAATAGCTCAGGTCTTGTCTTTCTGATCAGTTGCAACTCACAGTCTCTACTGCTAATGTACACTTGAGTTGAAAATGGGGGGAGTTCACAAGTATCTACCCTTCAAATGTAAAAAAATAAAACAGCACAAAGAGAGTAAAACAAAAGTACTGGCAGAAAAGCTCTAAGTCTTACTTTACTGCCTGAGACCATAAAGTTTACAACAAACATTTTAACTCCAAATCTTCAACACAAACAACTGCAGTTGATTAGTAACATTAAGATAGCTCCCTGGATTGCCACACTCTGTACCTTGGCTCTACCGTACTTGCGGAGACAGCAACCTTTAGCAAAGACATTATGAACCAGTCTTCCATCACAGAGACTTTATCCCTCTGCACTACCTACCACGTCATAGGATGGCAGTCCAATAAACCAACCAAAAAATGTTGCAATAGCAGAATTCTAACTTCCCTAACAGAATTCACAGAGAATATGTAGTAGAGAGAAGGCATAGGAATCTTTATGTTACAAAATGAAGTCCCTTTCCACAATAATACCTACAGAAGATAGTAGAACACGTGGTCTTCCATTTACATTTATATATGTCTGTGAAGTGAGCATCTATTTTAATTCTTAACTGGGGCAGATCTGTCTTATATAGATTATCTGACTATTCAGAAAATTCTGAAAAGCAATAGACAATAAAAAATCTGTAAGCTTTAGACAAGTGGATGATTTTTGCAGTATTCCCTGTTGAGATCTTTGCTCCTGCTTAATTTTAAATGTGCAATGCTCCAATTAATTTTGAAGCAAGGAAACAGTTCTCATGTAGACGATTATAGACTATTCCAGTGTTCTGTACAATTAAGCATATGCTTTCTGGTTTTGGTTCAGGATTTTAAAAACATATTGGAGGGGGGAGGTGGAACACCTTGCCTAAAATTGCCCAGTGGTGCTGGTTACATATAAACCAGGTAAACAACACAGATTCCCTGTGCCATTGTAACAGACTTTGCCAGTATTTTGGATAAGCCAAGGACAGAAATGACACTAAGGGCTGATGTGGCCTTTTGTACCAGTCTCATAACTGCCAGCTTCTACCACACTTTCAGCTCTTCATAATTGCCAGGCACAGGGAATTGTAGCCATCCCAGCATCAACTGCCACAGCAAGGCACAAGCAGACCAGATTTCTGGAGAGTGTTGAGGACAATATTTTTATATACAATCAAGGATCTAAATAGGAAAAATATTCTTTGGATCTGCTATTCATATGTAAGGAAGAACTGGTCAGGTAGAGAACAGTCTTGGCCACTGAGATTATTTGATAGTGGATTTTTAAGATGAGAAGTAAGTGGGTAAAGTAAGCAGCAGAATTATAATACTGGAGAGAGTTGGCTTTCATTTACCCAGGGATCTGGTTGGCAAGATCTTGCATAAGATGGCCCTGATGAGCAAAGGGGACTTTAAGGATAACCAAACATAAAGCAGAAGTGTGATACATTCTGATATGCAGGAAGTTGAGCAAGAGTAGCAGAAGACCACATGGGAAAAAAACCCTACTGACCAATTTCAAGGAGGAAGTATCCTTAAGGTGGAACACAGGATCATCTACCTGGGAAAACAGTCATTGCCCAAGCATGCAGGGATGCAATTAGGAAAACTGAAGTTCAGCTGGAGCTGGAACAAGCAAGGGATGTGGAAGACAACAAGGGAAAGGTTTCTGCAGCAAGAACAGCTTCTGTAAGTCTTCTGTAAGTCTGTAAGTCTTTTGGTACAAAAGATTACTCAGAACAAACAACATTGGCTTCTTTCCCCTCATCAGTGAAGCCAGTCATCTCCTCATAGAATGCAATCAGATCACCTGGCCATGTTTTGTCCTTAATGAAAACAGTCACCATTAGTCCCCATATGCCTGGAAATGGCTCCCAGAGATCCTCCCAAAGAACTGAAGTTAGGCTGACTAGCCTTTTTCCCTCCTGGAACCACTGTTTAACAGAACAGGGAACCTCGTGACTAAAGATTTATGAAAAAGCAAAAAAATACCAGTTTGAACCAATATATCCCAAAGCTCCTACAAGTCATGGATAGATTAATGTCAATATATAGTAATCTATATTAATTTCAATATATGTGGGCTGTATCTGCCCATTCTCCACAAAATTTATCAAAGAAAAGTGAAGTCTCAGGAAATTACCACTGTGTCTGCAGTATTCCTAAGGAAAATTCTCCTCTGCTACGATTTTTGCTAAAGAGGCTGCTGGAATATTTCTGCTAGCTTCTAGCACTGTTTTTTTTTACTAAGAAACTGTGCTATCATTGTTCTCACTGTGCTTTCTGGAGAGAAGCCAGGACACAGCAAGTCTTAACACCACATGCTCTACCAATCCATATCAGTTTGAACAACAATCCTACTTTTTGCTTCTGCGCCAGACAGAGCAGATATCCACACCTCTTCCAGCTTAACCTACCCACACACTGCAGAATACAGAGTGAAGACAAATCTTATTGCCAGAGGTTGCTATGAAACATGGTGTATTAGCTCAAGATCCTGTTTTATATCCCTCTGCTCTGAAGACAGCCTCCCTAGTTTCTGACGATTGTATTGCCTGTTTGGCTGTCAATCTGCCTGTCACTGTTTCCTGTCTTTCTCCACCCCCCTCCCCCCAGTTTTTAAATGTTAGCCAATTTCAACCGTCCCTGACACAGAGGCAAAAGCCTCAATGATACAAAGTTTCTAAAAGTCTTCTGCATATTAACTGTTGGAGAGAAACCCAACTTGCTTGCAGGTCAGTAAGCAATGCAAGTATTCCAGAGTAATTTACAATCAGGCTACACCAGTCTTATGATCACAGTTAAGCTGAGGCTTGTGTTACACAACCTTACCCTCCCATAGAAACACCTGCTGCCATAAATGGAGCTGAGGGGTGCAAGCTGTGCACATGATGAATAACAGTCTCTAAGTCCTCTGTGTTAGCTGCACAGTAAGTCCTTGGTGTCTGTAAGGAGTCAAGAGGAAAAAAAAAATGCCATCATAAGCTTTTGTATTATCCTTTAAGGACAAAGCAAACTGAACAGTGGATCATTATATAAGAAGATAAATTTAGCATTTATTGTGAGGCTTCACTAAATGGCAAATAGAAATCCAGAACGTTTCACAAGGAGGTGAAGGAAGGAGTTATACTTGTTATCATTACAAAGTAAAAGCAGTGACAGGTATCTTCAGTATCTGCAACCTCCAAGTCATTAGACAAAATCTGAAGAGAGAACAATGTGCTAAACTAGACAGAACTAGATCAGAACTAGATAGACACTGATATTTTTAAAATACCCCAAGGAAATGGAAACATTATAGAGGCTATAGTTTACAGAAAAGGAAGTTATAACAACAATTTTACTATATTCACCCACATTCAAATGCAAAAGAGAGCATCAGATTTCAAGTTCTGTCAGCCAGCATTTGAAAACTAAGCCATATTTAGATTTTATGTACAACACAACCAAATAAACAGGTAAATAAATTCTCCAGTGTGGTTTACCTAATTTAGAGAATTATTCAATTAACTAAAGCAATGAAACATATATTATCTGTTCTTTATCCATCATTAGTGCCTCTTTAAATCCTGAATTGAGACTTGGAATGACTTCTGCTGGCATGAGGTCGGGTAACCCCTTGGGTAAGATTTGGTTAACCACTTCCCTGCTACTGAAGGAGAAGCACAACTTTTGGGCCTCCCCTGCACAGACACCTGGAACAGTCCAATCTGAGGGACTATCTGGAGCAGTTTGAGGGAGACAAGTTCATTTAGCACCATAAGAATCAGTGACATGTGTTTTTTTCTAATGGTGTTATCCAAACCTCATCTACAGAGAAATAAAGTTTTTAACTTTAGAGCTGCTAGAAACATGTTAGTGACCTAGACTTAACTATAGGTACTGGCTCAACTGCCAAAGTTCAGTGACACATTAAAACTAAATATAAAAATACATAACTATGAGTGAATGGAACTTTTCTGTTTGCTTGAAGGAACAATGGATTTCAAGGGTGTTTTTTTAAATTGCTTTCAGTTAAACTGCCTGGCTATTTGTGGGTGATTTTAACAACACTAAACTAATTACTTAGAACACATTTTACAAGAATATTGAAATGTTGACGTCAAAGATGAAGAAAAGGAAAGAAAAGCTAAGTCTAGATAATTAAAACTGAAGACATTTTTAATTTCCATTTATGTTGCATTTCCATTTCTCATCCACATTAATTACTCTTCACTGTTTAACATCCTATTAATTATAAACTGTGAATGTGTTTTATTTCAATTTAATTGTCAACCTTACAAGGAAAAAGAAATTATTTTTGGTAACTAGCATCTAATGCATTCTAAGTGAAAGTGTATTTGATTAAAATTCATAAAACTAAAGATATATCATCTATTTTAAATTCAGGTAATTCCAGACAGTTTAATGTTTAGCCATTTAAATTTGTATGAAGGTATTTTAAAACACCATCTTAGCTCACAGTGGCTGTAGTCAATATATTTGATTATTCCAAAGCAATAATTCACAATTGCTTTCAATAATCAAGGAGTACAGTATTCTTTAGATAACTATTATTTGTTGCAAATTTAAATCTATCTTTAAAGTGACTAGAAAAAGAACTGCTTACATAACTAATTTCTACTGTGGTGCTTAACTATGCTTCAGACTCATTAAGTAGGGATTTTATACTAAAGTGTTGAAACCTCTTTGCAGAAAATGTGATAATTTTAGCTGGTTTGCTGCACCACAAGAACTTATAAAGCTTAAAGATGTAAATCCGATTACAGTAAAATACACACAATGTATCCAAACAAGGGTTCTTTTCTCTAAATGATTCAGAAATTCATCAATAAGGACTTTGTGTGTCACAAAACTGCTTTGTAGGTCCATCTCCAAAAGTATGCAGAAAACTACTCTTAACATGGCAATATTTGCATTGAAATGCTTTATCTGATTATGGAAAAACATTCTGAGCTTTTTAAAGTTTGAAACCAGGGGATTAAAAAAATGCTAAACAATACTGAGTATTATGCACATTCATTCCAGCTGCAGAATTGTCAACAGAACGCATATGAAAAAAACAAAGCTTATTCAGCAATATTTCATCATGCCTTGTCCCTAGCTGCAGAAAATGTTTAGCTTCAAGATTTTTCATCTGAGGGATGGCCAGTTATTTCTAAGCAAACATGAAGTGTCTGTCCCAAAAAAAAACCTGCCCTCTGTAGCTGAGTTTGTGTCATGATTGCCGAGAAAAATACAAGAACGCATTTAACTTTCAGGATACAGATATCCATGTAAAGCTGGTTCATTAATTTACTAACATGTAGTATGGATCAATTTTAACGGCACACCTTTTTAACCATATAAAAATATAGTTTAAACTGGGGAAGGAATTACAGTGAATTATATTTGGATATGTATGCTAAATCAATGGGAGAAAATTGCAATGATTGAGCAGAGATGTGCACATTTTAGAAACTGCACTATTTTTGGAAAGAAAATGTAAGAATTGTTCATTTTAGTGTTACAGATATTATTAATTGAATAATTTCCTAAAATGAAATGTTCAGAAAAAATTTTATGTTGACCAGCTGATCCTCTAGGGTTTCAAAATAAAAAATTAATATTGGCACATGATTGATCTACCAGATGGCTGAATTATCTTCTCTGCATTTTCAACCCATGCTCTGAGTTTCTCTCATTTAAATCCAACTGTACAAACAAATGATTTCATAATTACCACTTATAAGTGAGAGATGTTTATCTTAGAAGTCATCCTTACCAAAAGCTCCTCGCCTGCAATTCCCCGATTGTTAAAAACCACGCATCTAAAAATTGAGACAAATAAATTCAATTGTGCACATTGTTAATTTCACCAGAAGAGATAACTTAAGCACACAAAAAAATGAAAACGCATAAAGAAAAATGAGCCACATCTATGAATAAGTTCAGGACATAAATATTTACAGACCTACAGATTCAAGAGGCTGACCTGTGTGGAACAAGCTTTATACCAAAATGGAGTTCATGGAGGTCAGTGGGACTATCAGACCTCTGTGATTTGTCGAGGTCAGATTGCAGGGTGAGAAGCCCAAGGCTTAGCTGAAAGTGGTACAGACATGTCCTGCCTGCACTCTGCAATGAGCTCTGACACTGCAGGGCCCAGCCTAAAGCTGTGTTCTGAAAAAAGAACGTCAGAGATCCGTGTGTAGACATCCCCCAAAGCTACATAATTCTATTAAATTGGAAGAAATGAGCCAAGTCAAAATGATAATGACAGCTGGATCTAAGTTGCAGGTTCTTGGGAATGTTTTTTTTTTCATCTGGTACAGCAGAAGTTTCTGGTCTCTCTCTGTTGGTAGGAGTCTCTGAATCTTCTAGCAGTATTACCATGATTTAAGAATCCATACTTTCTCAATAAATATTACTTTTCTATGGCTCTTCTACCATCTCACCGAAATAATTTTATTAAGTAATATAAATACTTAGATGGGTTAAAGGCATGAAAGAATATTTATTTTTGTTTTTATCAAATGTTGCTATTTAAAAACAAAACTAGAGCATTCTCTTGAAATCTGACCTAAAGCTCCATTTTTTAATATTCTACCTTCTTCCCTTAGGGGGTGAAATGCAGATAAAACCTCCAGTTTAAAAATTAATAGTAACAAGTTGTTGATTTCAGGGCTTTCCTCTGATATTTTTTACTGCTAAGTTTTAAGGTGATTTAAAAAGTACTTTGAACAATTAAATACTTTCATAATTTAGTAAAGTAGTTATCGAAATAGAGAAGAGATAGCCAAGCATGTAGATAAAAGCTAATATATACATATTCGAAGAACTTACTGGAGTCAGCACCAGAAGCCAATCTGCAAAGACAAAATCTAATATTCCAAATACAGATCCTGGAACAATGACAACTTATTTTAATGTGCAGCAGCAGCAATACGGTTACATAAAGGAGTCTACTCATCGACTAATCCACTTATTTTACCCAAATCTGACCAGAAGCCTTAAGAATGAAACTAAATTACACAGTGACAATGAAGAGGTGACAGACCCCCTCAAACGGCATCAGTAAGAGTAGGCTAGCTCTCCTTTCTGCACCCAGGCATTTGAGGCTGCTGAATCAAGCAATTTTGGCATTCAGAAGCTGACCTCCTCCAAGGCCTACTGCCAGCAACCCATCCACACAAGTCTTCTTGGAGCTGAATACAAACCCCTTCTCTAGAAAGTGGAAAGGTTACCACCTAATATGATATAATAACTTAAGAAGCAGCAGCAAAGCCCTGCGCAGACTTAGCTGGCATTCACTGCAATCTCTGGGGCACATCTGTAGATATTAAAACAGCCCTTCCAAATGTACTGCCTGTTATATAATTCCACTGTGATTATTATTACTAATAACACTTTCTTACATAAACTACTGTGTTCAGATCTCATTTGCCTTAGGAAAGCATCTGATACATACACGTACTGATATTGGATCCTACCAGAGGCAGCAAAATGAATAGCAATGAAAAACAACAGTACCTATATCCCAGTGTTTCACTTTGATGGATCATATGAAGAATGTAGGATTCCTTGCTTGTTCCTGTCAGGCCAGGCAATAACAGGACAGTGGGTCTTGTGCTGGCATCGGGATAGTATGAGCTGTCATTATTATCAAACCAATCCAACGAAATCTGTCCTCCATCTGCTGTTTTAATGAGCTCACTGAAAGGTACATTTTAAGACAACACTGATTAGATTGAAAAATACATACATGCTATTAAGAGTGCTTGCAGTTTACAAATTAAGAGGTATGAATTCTGCACTTTTCATTATGTTTTAATACTCAAAGTGCCACCTGACTAGGCATGTCTGCAATCAGAAAGAGTTACACCTACAGCTGACAAGAGCTAGAACAGTCAATTTGCAGGGTAATTCCCATTCCGTAAATGAAGACAGTAAATGAAGACATGGCCTTTCATAAATTGCTGCTGATGTACTGGAAGCTTGTAACTAATGTGATTTTTGGCACTGCCTTGAGTTTTATACAGGCATTTTTGTGTACTGCAGATTTCCTTTGAATCATCTAAGAATCTTTTGATAGCGCACTGGGTAATGTGATAAACATTTTTCACTTTCTTTTTTCCCTCTTCATCCAAAGAAGTAGGATGCATAATGGATTGTTATGTTTTAAACATGCAGAACACAGACACACACTACTGCATATTTCACCCCGTATTACTACAAACTGTGCTAGAATGCACTTTTATAGCATATATCTTAATAATGCAACAAATATGGTAATATCTCATTAAGATAGGCATGCATTGAACAATGACAAAAAAGTTACATTCTTTTTTTTTGGAAACATACAAATCTTCCCACTTCCTGGAAATTTGAACAGTTAAAATGCTACTTTACTTTCATAATTTAGAAAAGTAGTTATCCAAATAGAGAAGAGATAGCCAAACATGTAGATAAAAGCTAATATATTCATATTTGAACGGTTTGAGGGAGTTGGTGTGGAAACTGCTGAAATGTAAGCCTACCTGGCATTTGATTTTTCTTTTGAAATTCTTGGTAGTGACTACTGCAGATTTTAAAGGCGACCAGCCTTGTTGGACTCATTAGCTCAGCTTTGCCCTTTTTCAGTAATGGGAAGTAGATGCACTGCTAGTGAGTACTGCCAACACAATCTAAAATGGTGCAAAATAAGCATTGCTCCATGGAACTATGTTTCTTTTCTCAAAACCCTTGAAATAAAAGTGTACAAGAAGGACTAGAAGAAGTGGACATGGCCATACCACTGAAATGTTTCCTAGTTACTAAAACTAAGGGAAGCTGCTAAATGCTAAATCTATTCTACCGTGCAAGCAGAGCTGAAACAACTTGTGTTGCATCCAGGTTCCGGCGCATAAAAGTCCTTCTCCTTAGGTCTTGTGCCAAATGCCTCATTTGCCAGACTAAGTCTCATTTCTGTGTGAAAGAGATCAGCTGAGGACAAAAAATAAATATAAGGGATTTTTTCCCTCTTAGAATGAGGGAAATGTTACCTCTTTAGGCATGCCTCTTAGGCATGAAAGAACACAGCACAAAAACTCCACAGGTAAAAGTTACTCTGAAAATCCCAGAAGTTCTGTATATTCAAAACAAAGCTGAATGTGGCTGTGCTACGGTTAGGTTTAACGTGTTGGTTTAATGGACAGATACAGTGACTGCATGACCTTTGCAAAATTATGGCATTTGAACACCAGAATGTTTGATAAGCCAAGCAACTGTGCTGCCATTCAGAGGGGCCTCTACACCTCTACAGGCTGCAGAAATGGGTTGACAGGAATTTCACAGAGTTCAATGAGGGGAAGTGCAAAGTCTTGGGCCTGGGAAGGAACAACCCCACGTACCAGGAGAGGCTGCCCATCTGGAAAACAGCTTGGCAGAAAAGGACCTGAGGGTGCTCCTGGTGGACACCATGTTGAACACGAGTCAGTAATGTGCTCTTGCGGGAAAGATGGTCAAAAGTCTGGAGGCTGTGGAGGCTTAGGAGGATTATAGCCAGCAGATTGAGGGATATGATCCTGCCCCCACTATGGAGCACTGGTGAGGCCACATCTGGAGTACTGAGTCCAGCTCTGGGCTCCCCAGTCCAAGGGAGACATGAACATACTGGAGATAAACCAGCAAAAGACCCCAAAGATGATGAACAAACTGGAGCCTGTTTCCTATGAGGAAAGGTTGGGACAATTGGGACTGCTCAGCATGAAGAAAAGGCTCAGGGGGAACTTAGCAATGTGTTTACATACCTGAAGGGAGGGTGCAAAGAGGATGGAGCCAGGCTCCTTTCAGTGTTGCCCATTGACAGAACAAGAGGCAATGGGACCAACCTGAAGCATGGAAGGTTCCCTCTGAATATCAGGAAACAAATTTCCAATGTGAGAGTGTGCCACCAAGCACTGGCACAATTTGCCCAGGGGTATCATGCAGTCACCATCCTTCTGGAAATCCAAAAGCTATTTGTACATGATCTGGGGCAACTGGCTCTGTGTGAACCTGCTTGAGCAGGGCAGTTGGACTAGGTGACCTCCAGAGGTCTTTTAAGACCTCATCCACTGTGTAATCCTGTGAACATATAACCATGTCAGTTCCTATATTGTCACCCATATTTCAGTGCTACAAAACTCTGAGCTAAAATAGGCCCATTTGGGAACATTGACCTTTCAAACCTACTTCATATTGAATCCATGATAAAGGTAGTTCCAAGTCTATGACAAAGTTGTAAAGGTGGGCATAAAGCAAAAAATAACAGGCACGAACTTGAGCAAAGACAGTGGGTGTGACACAGAGTAAGAGAACAGCTGGATATCAAATCAATCACTTTCCAAAATAAAGGCACTTACTTCCTGTACCGTACTTGGGGTCTAGATGTGATAAAGGGGCGCAGGAGTGTCTGCACCCGACCTTCCCAGCACCAAATCGTGGGATAGTAAGTTTCTGTCACAACAGGGCAATATTCCTCGAGAAAGCGGCAGAAACGGTCATTGCTTGCCACCAGCTGGGGTTTCTAGGAAAAGAGACTACAGTCAGACATGGACATTCTTCTAAAACAAATTAAAAAACAAAGAAATAAAGAAATAAAGCTTATTTAAATCCTCTCTCAGTGAACTAATTTATTTCATATAATCATTTGCAATGCTCTTACCTTTAATGGTACAGAGAGAAGTAAATTAAAACCAAACAAAATGCCAAAATGCCCAAGCAAAAAGTGAAACCCATAAAGCAGAATGGACTCCTTACCCATTTCTAATAACATACTGATCTATCTCTAATTTTACCAGCATTGTATCTTCACTGACATATTAAAATCACACTGTTTCTTAGTAAACAAGAAAGGTTTTACCAAGTCTGTTTTCTTGGACCACACAAAAATGTCATTTAATTCACGCATGCACTTTGACGGCAGTACCTTTTTTAACCTGGTAGGATGCTTCTCCTCCCATCTCATTCTACAGTACACAAGTGCATCGGTTTCTTCTCTCTAATAATGCTCTGCATGCAGACAATTTGCTTACAGTTTCCATTTGTTTACCAATTAACATGGAAAAGTCCCTGTATTCCAAACAGCTCAGGTTTTACCAACTATATTTCTTATACCTCTCTGTCACAATGATTCCTCAACATACAAGCATTAATAGGACAACAATACATGCTTTGAGGAAAACCATTCCACATAAACAGCTGTAATGGCACATCATCCCTTCGTTTTTCTCTTCTGACCAAAATCAAGTACTCTCTTCTCTGTGAAGAGGAAGGCTATGTTCCCAGCGGTTCTCTGAAGGACTGTGGCAACACTCAGGTCCTCGACGGTCAAAACCCTTTTGATATGCGTATTTTCAATTGATTACGCATTCAACGAGGCGCTCTCACCAGGGGGCCACTTCAGATCTCGTCAGGCTCGCTGTATCCAAGTAATTTGCGATTGCCTAATTCATCTGTAAAACTACTGCTGATGAGGAGATGCCCAAGAGTGCTCCAGTCCCCAAAACGCTGCCATGGTGCCCCCAGAGGTACTTAGGATGGTACCGACGGGGACACAAGGGCAGCAAAACTACTTGATCGCTTGCCCTGCTAGTGAACCAAGTAGGTCGGGTTTGTGTTGTGCAGGGCAGTCTCCTAACCTCCCTTTCCAAAGGATGGCACCCGGCCAAGCTCTCCAACTGGTACAACTGCATTTTGGGGACTGCCGAGACCGGAGCCCCTTCCCCTCCCAGACGGAGCAGGACCAGGGGAGCCCTCCCTCACCGCAGGCCAGCGGCCTCCGGGGGTCACCGGCGGCCCCTGCGGAAGACGCAGCCCCGGGGGCCGGTGAGGCTGCGCTGCCGGGCCCGTGTGGGCTTCGAGCGGGGTTTCGGCCGGCGGGGACCCCCGGGCGGCCCGTCCAGGGGACGGACGAGGGATTTGAGGACAGTGCGGCCGCAGAGCCCTGCTCTCCCCCCCAGCCATTTCAGGTGCGATCCCCTCGCCTGCGGGCGGTGGGTCGCGGTGACCTTCGGGGCTGTCCCCATCGGCGGGACACCTGCGGAGCCCGCCCGCCCCGCCGCCCTCCCGCTCACCTTGGCGATGCTGTTGAGGTAGTAGCAGGCGTAGGCGACACCGAAACCCAGTACCAGGGACAAGCCCACGCCGGAGCCGAAGAATCCCACGCGGACCTGGCTCTCCAGGTAGAGGGAGAGCTCCCTGGTCAGCACCTGCCAGTCCATCGCACACGGGGGACGGCACGGCAGGACACCACACCCCGGCTGCCGCGGGCGAGCCCACCCCGGCGCTGAGGGAGGAGGAGGAGGAGGAGGAGGAAAGGGAGAAGGAGGAGCTGGCGCCCGCCTCCCGCCGCCGCTGCCCGCGGCCCGCTCCGCGCTGCAGCGCCGCCCCGGGACCGCCCCCGCCGCGGCCACCGGGGCCTGGGGCCGGTTCTCAGAGGCCGGGGCTAGGGCCGGGCTGGCTCGCAGCTTGCCCCGCAGGGGACGCAGTCCTGAGTCCGGCTCCTCAGCGGCAGTGCTGCCGCCATCGGCCGCCCCACGGCAGGTGACATCTCGGTGCTCCTTCGGTGTCACCTTGCCCCGTCGCTTTGCCGGGAGGGCGGGGAGGGCGTGTGGGGGTGAGCTAAGAAAGGGACCCGTCCCAAACCGTAAGGAGCAGCTGATGCAGGCGTGTGGAAACTCAGTCACTGCCGAGCAGGGAAGAGGGAACCCGGGCTTCCAAATGCAGCAGTGGTTAATCAGCAATCTCTCTCTAAATATTTTACGTGAGATGGAAGTGTGCTACTGCTCTTCCACTTATCACTGCTGTTACAAGGCATTAGTGAAGACCAGAGAGGAGTAGAGGTATCTCCAATTCCCAAGAGAATTTCGGCTAGCTCCCTTTTCAGCTGTATGGATTGTTGCTTGGAGGCCCTCGTGTTTGCTAACTCAGATGCTCCCCCCTTCAGCTTCATAAAAAGACACACAGTATCTGCATCTTTTCCTTGGCAAAATCCTAGCACAGCTGATAACACGAAGATCCTGGAGCTGAGCATCTGCTATTTGAGATGCATCCATGCACCACAGTACACGGAAGTACTTTCCCTCTCCTTATTTTATGGCCCAGCTCCATGAACTGCTGAGAGAAGACAGACGTTGCTCAGTGAGACTCTTCACTTCTTGCCTTATCTGTGTTTTCCTACTCTATCCAAATTTCAAAATTTACAATATTAAAAAAGAAGAAAAAAATGTAACCACAGAAAAGGAGATGTGGCCTTTTTCACTTACTCCTCCTAATTAAGATAGAGTTTACCAGAGAGATTCTGCTCTGATGTAAAGCATCTCGGTCCAAAATGTTCTTGTTCACCATGGAAAGACTAATAAGAGTCTATTGCAGAGATCTGAAGAAATTTTAAAATACCTATTCCAGTCAGCTGTCCAAAGTTGAAAAGAGTATGGGAGTTGATAAGCGGAGGCAGGGATGGTCTGGGGTTTGGTTTTTTCCCCAGAGCTGTTACAGACACAGGAAATCGAATGGGTGGAAAACTACTGCCATCAATGCTGCCCTTCCTCTGCTGATGGAGAATAACCATACCCAGGTTTTGGTCCTGACTTGCTGGGAGTGTATGCTGTACACCCCAGATAAAAGGATTTATCATGAAGGGAAACTCTACTGGGAGAGCTGGAGTAGATAGCTCAGTTTGAGAACATGTAGGCTTCACCCGCAGTGTGAACTTAGGAATCTTCAGAGACAATAATTTGGCTGAACTGACAACTAGATTTTAGGTTGCAGAGGAACCTGCTACATCTGAAGGGGGAACTAGTTTTGCTTGCAGCAGACTGTTCTGTATCTGAGTCCTGTCCTCATTAAGCTGAAGAATCCTTGAGTCACCCAAAATCTAGAGAAAAAAAAAATCCCAGATGTCTGAGAAAGAAGAGGACCCAGCCTGTGTCCTTGGGTCTAGAAGGCTTCTATATGCATGTCCACTCATTTGACTGAAAAGTTTAAGGTGTGGCTGTTGATGGTTAGAGAAAGCCTTTGAGTCATACAAATCCAGTAGTTTAATGATTTGATCAACAATCAAGAGAGATTGAATGCCTGAAAAAACATCCGGACACAAAGGTTGATGACATTTATCTGGTCTTGGACTTCCACCTACCCTGCGTTGGTTACTCATGGGAATATCAACAAGGTCAGGCACATGTGACATGCTGCTGGCAAACTGAAACAAAGGACACCTACTGAGAAGGGCTGAGGGGTTTGGGTTTTTTACTGTGTAAACATGTTGCTACATTGACAACAGCAGAAATGTTAATAACTTCCTTCTTCCTCAAGCAATTCCCATCAGATCCTCCGGTTCTGGTGTTGGGCTTTTTAAGTCTTTAAAAGGTTGTACTTTGGCCTACAACGCATTTTGCAGAGCTGATAAAGAAAAGGCTGTATTGTGCTCATACTACAACCACTTCCAAGTGATTGAGTCATTGCAAATTGTGCATGTGTGAAAAAACGAGGTGGTCCCTACAGTGTTTTGAATACTTACTGCATTTTTCTTTTTCAGAGAAGGAGGGTGCACATTCCCAGAGAGAGTTCCTGTTTGCAATATGCTCTCTTCTTTCCAAGTGCTTCATAAAACGATTGCCTCAACCGTACTAATGGATTATAGATTAAGCAGAAATGAAAAGGCACAGGACTGTTCTTTCATATTGTCTCCCAATTTATCTTGCTTAAGCAATAGATAATAATTGACAGAAGCAATTGAAGAGTCACAGTCTGATTTGCTTTTATCACTAGAAGTCTGCACTATGTTTATGTTATCTTTTGTTTAGGGAGGTGGTTCTACAATCATCTGAAGATTGGGGCAGAATCATTATGTTCTTACTGACATTCCAATGGACAGTTGCAAGTTGGCAGTTCTCTGGAATGGATTTCAGTGCAGTACCTCTGAGGAGGGGCAAAGTGACTTTTAACCCCAGAGCTCTAAATTCAAGGTTCTGTTTGATTATATTCTTTTAATGTTTGTTTAACTTTAGTATTCATCTAACAAAATGGGATAAATACCTTTGTGTCAGCATAAACTATCTTGGGATACTTAAAAAGTGAGAAGTCCATGCATAAAACATCTGAAAAGTTTTTTTTCCATTAAGGAAAAGGCATCCAGTGATGGTGATATTTATCATCAGCAAGGGAATGGGAGAAAAAAAGTGCATTTGAAAAATTCAATTCAGCATTTCTCAAGACTTCTTCATGCATATTATTTATTTGTCTTTCCTTAAAATATGAATGAAGTCAGTGAAATTGCTCTGTGTTGGAGGCTCTTCAAATTTCAGATGGAAAAGGCCAGGCTGTGTTTGTGTTTGTACTCTCGGTGCTCATGAAAAAATCAATGATTGTGGCATTAGGAAGGGCTGCTTCTGTCGTCCCTTTCTTAAGCTTTGCTACTTTTACTATTATCTTCATATTCCCATGCATCCATATATTTTTCTTCCATGGTTCTTTTCTTCACTCCATCAAGGAGTATTTCTCAGCCCTTCATGATGGTAAAATTGGAAGGAACAAAGGATTCAAAAAGAACTTATTTGGGACACGTTGGTGGATGAGAAACTCAACTTGACCTGGCAATTGCTTGCAGCCCAGAAGGCCAACAGCATCCTGGATAGTATCAAGAGACTGTAGCCAGCAGGGAAGGGAGGTGATTCTCCCCCTCTAATTTTTCCTTGTGAGAACCCACCTGGAGTGTTGCATCCAGCTCTGGAGTCCTCAGCACAGGGAAGATGTGGACCTGTTGGAGGGCCACAAAAATGATCAGAGGCATGGAGGACCTTTAAAGACAGACTGAAAGAACAGGAGTTGTTCATCCTGCAGAAGAGAAGGCCCTGGGGACACCTAAAGCAGCCTTTGAGTACTTAATGGAGGACTACAACAGAGCTGGAGAGGGACTTTTTACAAGGGGGAATGGCTTTGAACTGGATGAGGGAAGATTCAGAGATTTCAGAGAAGTTGTGGATGTGCCCTCTCTGGAGGTATTCAAGGCCAGGGTGGATGAGGCTTTGAGCAACCTGGTCTAGTGGAAGGTGTCCCAGCCTATGGCAGGGGGGTTGGAACTAGATGATATTTATGGTCCCTTCCAACCCAGACCATTCTATGATTCTATTATAATTTATCTTCTTCCCTTAACTATGTTTCCCTCAATAATAAATATATTATTAAATATATTTCAATTCATCAGGCATAGCAGGTATTGTTTTACTCTCTGTTTGGGTGACTGAAGATACCTTCAACAGCTGCTGCAACAGGAAGACTGCTCAATATTTGTCGCCCTTGGGATGACTCTTGCAGGATCTGATTTGCATGAATCAGCTCCCTGCCTTGTACTACAGCTGGCAAACTACTAAATAGAAAATCATGGTTAATAGAGGACCATTGAAAGTGAGCAACTATATTGAGGACATTTGTCTTATCAATTTTTTCATTAAAAATATTAACAGAAGCTGCTACAGAACTTAGAGAATTTTTGAAAGAGCACAGTAGAACTGGATGTTGAATCCACATTAAATTTCTTCCCGTCTTCAAGGAAGATTTATTGCAGTAAAGTCTTCTCAGTTTTATTTACCTGTTTTCATTCCTTCATAATCACTTCAAAGAAGTGATTATAACAAAAGGATAAATAGTTGCATTTCACACAAAAGACCAAAATATCTTAGAATGCTTTATAATCATGTAACACCTCCCTCCAAAATGAAGTAACTTTCTTATACATTTGGTAAACTCTTTTTCTATGTACATCAGCACTATGGCACCAGCTGAATTCAGTGGAGTCAGAAATAAGCTCAATGAATCTTCTTCCTTTAGGCAATTTCTTAGATTTTCTTTAGCATGTTAAGAGTGAAGATTATTTCTAAGAATTGTATACTAATGTAACTTTTAATTTTTAAAAAATTTCTAGCCATATTTTAGATAAATACAGATTTCAACAAGTCTATCACAGTGTACTGCAAACATTACTTCTTAGAATTTAGGATTACATAATGTTGTGACTGGAACAATTTTCTTATGACAAAACATAGAAATTTTAGATTCTGCTTGAGTTGCTCAATGTTTGTTACTATTTTGGAGGATTGTTAAAATTAAACAGAGGTATTTTTTGGTACTGAAGTAATCTTTCAGGCATTACTTATTGCATATTAAATGCCTTTGTAGTACAAGACTGTCCTGTACTTGACACAGGACACTGTATGCACATGATTGGCCCCATTGATTGCAACAAAAATTATCATGCACATAAAGTAGGAGCATCCTTAAAATATCTTGATGACTTGTGGAGATGGTTTATTTTCCTATCAGTCTAAAAATATGACCTAGCTGGTTCTGATTACATCTTAGAATTTCAAGTAAGTACTTTCTTTACAATCTTTGCAATCAGGAAATGTAATACCAGGAAGAAATTAATCCCTCCTTGCAATGCATCACCTAATTTAAAAATCATCTATAAATTAAACAATATTTGGCTAAACCCTTGGAAACATTAGGTAAGTATATGTTTTTGAATCCTCTAAGGTGTGCTAAAGTAGGAGAATTTGTATAGCTGTGCAGACATCAGTACATGGTATTGTAGTATGTATGCCCTAGATTGCTACATAATTTTTAGTTTTTTATTTTATTTTTGACTATTTAAAACTTCAGGATTAACTTCACAGGTTTCTGGTTTTCTCTCCACTCAAAAGAGTTCAGCACAGTAAAACTTAAAATAAAACTTAAAACCTTAACCAAGAAAGAAGATTCCAGGATGCTCATTATTATTATTATTATTATTATTATTATTATTATTATTATTATTATTATTATTATTATTATTATTATTATCATTATCATTATTATTATTATCCTAAACCACTTTTTTCAACGTGTTGAGGTTTTTAGCTACATTAAGAAAAAACAAAAACCAAAACAAAACAAAACAAAATCAAACCCCAAACAAAAACCCCCCAAACATTCTTTTTTAGCAGATCTCCATAAGAATGCTTCTGTTTCGCAGCAGGAAAATGAAATTATGTCTTTTTATTCTGTTCTCTGCTGTTTTTCTTTTCTAGAAAAGGAGGTAAAACTCCTTAGAAAAAAATCCAGTGTCATAGACATTGTGGATTAATACATCTGTTCTAATTAACAGTTTCATAGAGGATGCCACTAGCATAGTGAAAACCAAACCCACCAAAGCAATTTGCTCTGGTGCATGACAACTTGCTCACTACCTGACATTAAAAATATTTTAATCTGCAGAAACTAGGAAAAAAAAGCAATGCCAATTATTCATGACATTTCTGAAAATTGAAGAAGAAAATTGGATTGTGCCGGGGTAATGATACTGGTAAATAAAGCAGAGGAAATAAGAGTGCGGCAAGTGCAGACGACGGCTGAGTTTTAGCATTAATGAGAGATGGTTCACGGCCACGCGATGGCAGCAGAGGCTGCGGAATGAGGGCTGTTTTTAACACTAAACCACGGATAAACAGGATATGCCCTGCAGTTCCTAACTCGTACTTCGGGTTCCAGAAAATATACATTATGAACATTTGCACTTAAAGAAGTGGCATGTTTATCAGACCAGAATTTTCTGTGGAGTGGGGCTACATACTTTTCATTACAAAAAAAAAAAATACGTTTGGGGCAATCTTTTTTTCAGTAAGACAGTATTTTTAATCTCATTTTCCAATATTTCTGTCTGTCTTCCTCAGTTACTCAAGTTAGTTACACAAAGAATAGATAACTTCAATAAAAGCAAGATAGTTGCTTCCTTTTCCCTCATTTTTTTCCTAGTACTTTTGTCCACAGGAAAGAACTGTGGTATAAAATCCCTTTTGGGCAAAACCAGAAAATGAAAATCTAGAATGCTGTCAGCTTTCAGGAGGAGGACTAAAAAAACATGCTTGTTCTAAAATAGAGTCTTGAACTAAGGAAGCAGAATTTTTTGACTCAGATCAGTATAGAGTAATAAACTCTATCTCTGTAATTTAAAAAGAAAACTGCAATCTGCTCATTGTATCCAAACTAGATGTTCTTTCTCAATTCATAGGCAGCTATTTATATATATATCCTTCATATGACAAGTTCTAAGAACTCAGGATTTGTGCAAGATAGTAAACAGAACCTTGCAACTCTACAAATTAAAAAATACTTTTCCAAGAAGTTGAGATTTTTTTTCTTCTGAAATGTATAAAAGCAAGACTTTCCTATAGAATTCTTTCCTGCAAAAGGCACAGTCCTCTTTCTGTGTTCCAGATAGCACAGTTCCCTTTCTGTGGTCCGTTTCCATTATGTGTTCGAGATACTACACTGCAAGTTCAGCTTTAATCAAACAAGACAGTCCAGAAAAACCTCAATCAAAGCCTCTCTTCAATCAAGGCAAATACTTATATTAGAATTTCCTGCTGGAGCATGACATTTTGCAGATCTGAAAGGCAGCCAGGCAGAGTTTGGACAAGCAGCTTTCTCTATGGTTTTGATGGGCAGGAGCATGCGCTGGATGTTCTCCAAAGTCCTATTTCCTGTGACTCTGTGAGAGTTGTCTTGAGAGTTGCCCTACCCTTCAGAAATGTGGCAGCTGCTCTTACAGAAAGTCATTCTTACAAAAGTGTTTGCTTTCCAACAAAACCAAGGAGGCTACAGGGTATGCATAGCGCTGAATGCTGCACAAACCAGAGGTCTTCTCTCTTGGCCCCTTACTGGATTGCTCCAATATGGCAGAAAGTGGTGAGGAAGACCATAATCACCAGCTGGAGGACTGACTCAGCAATATACATAATTTTGGGTAGCCAGAAGAGAACTTGTTCACTAGTTCATATTCCACATCCAAACTCTTGCACTGGATGAATATGAACGAGTCATTGCAATTAGAGAGAGTTTGCCTACAGCACTGTGGATTCCCTTCCTCCAGCTTCTGATTCAGCTGCTCTGCCATGACTACCTGAGGTGTTCAAAGCAAGCACTGTCTCACAGGGCCAGCAACACTGTAAATAAGCCTTTCACAGATAAACCTTGCTTGCTCATGATGCAGCAGCTTAAGGCATTACTGCTCTGCCAGGCTGAATAGTAGAAAAAACCCCATAGTCCCATTCTTCTACTGGTCCTAGGTTGGAGAGGGGTTATGAGTGTAATTTTGTAGACCTGAAAAGCAAAGAAATAAATTATCTGCCAGATCTAGTACTGATGGTTTAGATAGCATTTTCCCTTCAGTCTGAGGACTGGTAGATTAAATTACCTGCAGTGTGAGCACATAGATTCACAAGGGACAGTACTGTTCAACCAATTTGGTTATGATACAGTCACACATCTATTGGCTGAAGGGAAGATAGTGAATGCAGTTTTTCTGGATTTTAGTAAGGCTTTTGATATTGTCCTTCACATCATCATTTTGGACAAGTTATCCAAACATGGGATGAGCTGGTTCACAATGCACTGGGTGAAGAACTGGCTGAAGGACAGGGCTCACACGGTTGTGGTGAATGGGATCACATCTGACTGGTTACTGGTCAGCAGCAGTGCTCCTCAGGGCTCAATCCTTCTCTTCTCTTCTCTTCTCTTCTCTTCTCTTCTCTTCTCTTCTCTTCTCTTCTCTTCTCTTCTCTTCTCTTCTCTTCTCTTCTCTTCTCTTCTCTTCTCTTCTCTTCTCTTCTCTTCTCTTCTCTTCTCTTCTCTTCTCTTCTCTTCTCTCCTCTCCTCTCCTCTCCTCTCCTCTCCTCTCCTCTCCTCTCCCTCTTTCCTTCTCTTTCTCTTTCCTTCTCCTTTCTCTTCTTTTCTGTAAAAAGGCTGTTCTGTGCAATAAGGGGCAAATGCAAGTTCAGGAGATATGAGAAGTTCTCAGCATACATCAGGAGAAGAAAACAGTCCTATTCAGGGACCAGAGACTTGTCAGAGACAACTGCAAATGCGTGTGTGTTTATTCTGTGTACAACAAGCCAGCCAAGGAGCTCCTTCTGCCTCACAAAAGGCCTTAAGCCTACAAGGGTTTTTGTCAGCTGAAAAATTAATATGAGTTCTTTCCTTAAGGTGTTATAGTAGCTAGTTTCCCAGTTTCTAAAGGAAATGCTGACACATATCTGAAAATGCAGTGTCTGTCTCTTTTCTTGGATCCAACTTCCTATGGAATCTCTATCTTGTTTATACTTTTGCTTGTTTTATTTCTTATCTTAGTTCAGCTTCTTTTCAAAACTCAAAGCTCTCTTCTTCCTCTTGCTATTACATTCTGATTCTTCTATCTACATCCTAATGTGAGTCTCCAATAGACTTCTGGTCCTTACTCAGAATTAGCTTCTCTTGCTTATTATTCTAGCACTAATGCTGTTGTATATTCTTGTGACTGATACCAGAAAAATATCAAGATAGGACCACTAACTGTCCAACTAACTTGAAAATCCTTCCCCAAAGCTATATCCTTTTTCTATGCCCTGATGTAACTTTTTAAATCTCCATTTGAAAACAGTATTTACTTCTTATATTGAAGGCTAATTCAAATAAATTATTTAAGAGCTAAATAACTTTTTTTTTCTTTACTAGTTGGTGAAACAGATGCACAGAATATGGAATATAAAGTATGATTCAAAGAGATAATACAATAAAATATTTGGGATTCTGGAGAACTGAATCATGTAGCCAAAGACAATTTTGCACCTTTCACAACTTTCTGGTCATATACGAGTAGAACTGACAGAAGATTAGAGTGCAAAAATTAGTCATGTACTCATTGGCATGTGAATGCATCAGCCCAGTCTATCCAGCCTTTATTTTCTACCACTCAAATAAAAGTAGTACAAGGCTCTGTATTTTGAGCTGGGAAAGAACTCCCTGTCAGCTATTAAGGGAGCAGTCTCATTCAGTCCAATAGATACTGGGTTCCAGTTATGACTTATGTTCTTGTGTGTCTAAGACACCTCTGAAATGATCCGGGCATCCTTAGAGATTCTGGTTTTTGAAGTAAATCATCTGATAGAAAAAGCAGGTGAGTAGGAGGAGAGGCACAGGTTATTGTGATAGAGCACAAGTTGTCAGAAGGATTATTGGGAGAGAAGAAGCTCCAGGATAATATCTATCCACATGCATTGCTGCTGAACTGCAGCAGCAGCAGCAGATTCTCTTAAGGTCTGTAATTTAGGATATAGCCTTTGTGGAAAAATTAATGTAATGGATAAACTTCTCAGATTCTCTCCAGGAGAACTAATTCTGATCTCAGACTTTATTAGTTATTTCTGGCATACCTTTCCTGATTACAAAAAGCCTTTTTAATGTAACTGTACCAGAGAGTAATAGAAAAACATGCTCTGGGTTATCCTTAGGTATGTGTGAAATTTTTACTTGTCCATAGCTATCAAAGCATGAAAAAGTAGAATGAGGCAGATAGGCAATTTTTTCCCACAAGAGCCCAGCTAGATCCTTTAAAGCATCAAGAAACCTCCAGAATTTCTGGGAAATTCTGCCATGTGCCAATGTAATAAGCTAGTACAAGCTGTGGGTAGCTTTTGCACAAGGAGAAGCATCTGCCATAAAACCCACACTGCCTGGCAACTGTGTGGTATCTGTTGGGCTTCAAGGTTTCCACTGCAGGGGCAGAAATCAGACACTGCTTGGGATTGCCCATTGTCAGGACACATCACCATGTTTGAGGTAACAGTCTTTAGCCTTAGCAGAGTTTAAGAAGGAATAAATTATGTGAGGAATGTGGTGGCCTGGTGGTTACATGTTCATATTATTCTGCTGTGTTTTACCTTTTGTAAAATAATGCACAAAAGAAGTCAGGATCTGACATCATAGACTATTCTGGCTGTATTAATAACCACAGAGGGGGAAGAAAGCACAGAAACAGTAAAAATACTCAGAACATAAGGTAGCTGGGCTGCCTTTTTTCAGCCATATCCCTGTTGACTAAGGGATATGGCTGAAAAAAAATAAATAGTTTTCTTTTGTCTGTTTCAGACTTTTCTGAACTTTTTTTTCTGAAACTTTTTTAGGATAGATGCTTTTAAAAAGGTGACATAAAAAAAAGGAGAGACAAAAGCAGTGGAGGACCAGTTTTGAAATGAAGAATCATATCTATAAAAGATTAGCAAGGTTGTGTGGCATTAAAGGAAATCCTTGAGTGTCATGAGAGTGCTCATGAAGAGGGTAGTTTATGAAGAATTGCATTGCAGGTATTGGCTCAAAGTTTTAGTAGGTACATCCCCTGTGAAGGATCCTCCGAGTTGGGAAGGGCAGGTGGAGGCACTGATTCCTCCCTTTGGCAGACTGGAGCACCTGAACACCAGCTTAAAATGCTCCCGGGTAGCAAAGTGTGGACCCACCAACCTCACCTCCGTAGTACACAAGCCTCACACCCACAGTTTGAAAAGAAAATGGGATGTGAGGACACAAAAGTGAATTGAAAATGAGAAAACCAGTACACAGGTTTAGAATAATAGAACTGTAGATTCATAAAATGCCCCATCCTTGGAAGTGTTCAAGGCTGCATTGGATGGGGATTTGAGTAACCTGCTCTATTGAAAGGTATCCCTGCCCATGGCAGGGGGTTGGAACCAGATGATCATCAAAGACCTTTCCAACCCAAACCCTTCAATAATTCTATGGTTTACCTGAGGTAGATCGCTCATGACTTAGTTGATACAATTGAATTGATAATCCCTCTGCCACTGAAGCATGGGCGATAGAAGCACCTTGCGAATGGAGAAGGAGGCGGGCGGCTCGGCCGCCGCATCACCTCAGGGCCGGGCGGGGCGACGCCACAACCCTTGGCGGCAGGACGCCGCGATTCCAGAAGGAATGGCCGGGCTGGGGACCTGGCGAAGCCTCAGGCAGGGATGAACAGCCTCGGTTGGCTCCTCTGCTCCCGGCCCTTCCCTCGGGCACAGCCCGGGGGCCGGGCCGGGGCAGGGCGAGCGCGGCAGTGCCCGCCGCGGCTCCGCAGGGGGCGCTCGAGCGACGCACCCGCCGCCGCCGGGCCCGCGCATGCGCGGCGCGGCGGGGCGGGGGCGGGCGCGCCGGTCTCCCTGGAGCCGGCGCCGTCGCGGCCGCAGGTCCCGGATGTAGCGGCGGGAGCGGGGCCGGCGGTGGGAACGGGCGGGGGACGCCGCTGGGGCCGGGGAATGGGCGCGTAGGGAGCGAGGAAGGAAGGGAGGAGGGGACCGAGCGAGCGACCTAGCAAGCAAGCAAGCAAGCAAGCAAGCGAGCAAGGAGAAGAGCCGGACGGAGATTCCCGCCCGGCGCCCGAGGTAGCCGCCCCCATCGGGGTCCCCCTCCGCCGCCTGCGGGCTGCGCGCCCCTTCCATCCGCCCCAGGGCTCCGCCGCCGGGATGAGCAGCTCGCGGAACAACCGGGTGATGGTGGAAGGAGTCGGGGCCCGAGTGGTCCGCGGCCCGGACTGGAAGTGGGGGAAGCAGGATGGCGGCGAGGGCCATGTGGGCACCGTGCGCAGCTTCGAGAGCCCCGAGGAGGTGGTCGTGGTGTGGGACAACGGGACCGCCGCCAACTACCGCTGCTCCGGGGCCTACGACCTCCGCATCCTGGACAGCGCGCCCACCGGTGAGCGGATGGGGAATGGAGGCGCCTCCACCCCCAGGGCGCTGGGTCCGGAGGGCAGCACCCCGGGGTGCTCGGGGTCCTGTCCTGGGGAGCGGATTGCGCCCTTCCTTCTTCCCCTTTTAGAGGTGCGCCTTTGCCTTGGATTTGGGCGGGGGGAGTCAGGCACCCTCCCCGGGCGTGGGTGTGTGTCTGTGCGCGTCCGTGTGTCTGTGTGTGTGTGTGTGTACACGGAAACTTGGGACGATCTACAGCGCGGGGCCGCGGGGACAGAAGTTGTCCCAGGACTGCTAAACTGGAAACAAAGCAAAAGTGATCTGCCACAGACAGCAGGCTCCTGTTGTGCTGGGGAGGAGGTGGAGAGAGGCAGCCGAGAGGGTGATACATCAAGGTTTGGGTTTGCTTTCATGCCCCGATCCCCACTTCTTGAATTTATATTTTGGAGCAGTTTTGTAAAATACTGGCAGTCATCCTTGAATCAAGTATAGGGATAATTGCAGAAGAGATGTGTACTACCTTTTTTGTAAAGGTTACACTAAGTGGTTGAAATACTGTGGTTTTGTGCCTGTAATCTGCACGTTGCCTTTTATCTGTATTGCCAGAACTTCTGTAAAATAGTAAAGGTACTGGGAGAAAAAGAAGTGCATGAGTTGATTCTTTTAATGACTTAGCTGCTTGATATTTATGCTTTAAATCCTGTCATTTTGGACAATGGAATTTGATCTGCACTGACATTATGCGGCAGTGTTAGTGTTGAAAACACTGCAGGGAAATGTTCATTTTAGCACCTGTTTTTACAGTGAAAGCTCACGCAGAAAGATATAGATATTGTTAAGTTTTATCAGAAATATTGTGAGGTGACTTTTGGGCCGGTCAGGGCCTCAGTAATGAGGTGTTTGCACTGATTTATTGAGGCACTTGAGCTGTACTCTTTTGTAATATGTCTTTCATTTAGAACGTGATGGAGAGACCATCTTTGTGCCAGCTACGTGTAGTGTTACAGCAAGGAGAATTATAGCAGTACTTAAAGCTAAAAGACTTGAGGAGACGGAATCATAGAATTCATTCTAACTAATTACAAAAAACCTTGCTACGGAAAGAACCCCAAATATTGCATGGTTACCCTCTGAGATGGATTTAATTTTTCAGTGACTGGGTATCTTCCTCTCTGCTGGCATGATGATGATGGTTTTTTTGAAAATCCTTTTGCAATGGACTTTAAAACAAGAAAGAGGAGTTTTTCAAGTTGTCAGTCCTTGTCTTGCAGATGTTTATGCTTAGAAACTTTTACCTGTGTTTGATGTCCTGTAGAAACCAGTGGGACTGCTTCTTCTTAGAATGGAAGCATATGCATAAATGTTGCATATGAGCCTCGAATGCTCATTGTTCTAGCCCTGCCTGACATATTTACAAGCAGATGGTGTCCTCTTAACTGTATCTGGAAGCCTAGACTTAATATTCAGTTTTAAAACTGTCGTGTTTTTATTTCTGTTTTTTGCCTTATTCCTTCTGATTTTAATTTCTGTTTATACTTCTGTATTAGAATTTTAAGTTCTGTTTCAGATAAAACTGTGTATATTGTGTCACACACATTGCTGTTGTCAGGCTTAGCAAAATGGTATTTCTCTTCCTGCGGTTTCTGCTGAACATCATCCTCATCTTCATGGAACTGTTGTGTGTAGGTACCCAGGGTTGCTTTTTGCAAGAGGGAGTTACTTTTGAGGTCTTTATTCCCTGGAGATAGGAAGAGTAGAATTCTGTAAAGTAGCTGTAACAAAAGGGCAAAGTTAATAGAGTTAAGGTGCTGTCAGTTTGGACTGAAGTCCTCTGTTTACTGCTGATTCACTTTGTAGTCTTGTCTAAGTCACTTTCCTTCTTCACCTTTTGGTAATGATTTTTTTTTTCTCCATGGTGGTGACTGTCCATTCTTTAGAGTAAGTGACTGACTTTGGATGATATAGTTTGATACTTCTCTAGGGACATTAATGTAAGTGGAATTAGATAACAGGAATTTCTTGTGGTAGTATTAATGATGATGTTGAGCAAGGAAATGTTATAAAGTATGGGGTGGCTTTTTGTTTGATAATACTTAGTGGAGTGTGTGTCATGGCTCTTATAGTTTAAAATGAAAAAAAATTTCTGGTTCATGAATTTACAATCACAATGTAAGTTTATGGGGAAAATAAATATAAAAGTAAAATAGTAAAAATAAAAATTGGTTATTGCTGGGAGTTCTTTCTATTATGTGTTCAAAACTAGTCTTGATGGTAAGTTCTTAGAAGTGGAGCTTGCAGCTGGAATTGCTGCTTTAAGTTTGAGGCCTGTGCAGCCAAGAACAGTAGGGGTGCATCAGGAACTTAGAGTGTTATAAAAGTTATGTTTGAAGGTCATTCTATTAAAAAAAAAAAAAAAGGCAAGTTGAGTTTGATTAATGTATGTGCATATATATGCCAGAACTATGCTTCATAGACTTAAAAGATAAACTGTTCTTGTCTTTCAGTGGTTGTAGGCTATTACCAGATGTGACACTATGTAACATCTTAGAAAACTTTAATAGCCTTAGTGCTATTAAGATTCTAGGATGGTCTTCTTAAAATAAAAACTCATTTACATGAAGAATGTCTTATAAACTCTTTGGTCCAGATGTAGTCATCTGGATCATGAGGGACTTGTGATATGAAGTTTGGGGTTGTTTTGGTTATGTCTACCAGGCTTGCTGTATTAGCTGCCCTTTGGTGTGGTCATATTTACATTGCCCACATTGCTTTAAGTGTGACAGAGCGCTTGAGAGGGTTTGGTAAACCAAGGATTTAAAAAGAATCAAAATTTCACATGGAAGTAACACTTTGGGTAGATCCTGCATAACTGGCTCCTCAATAGAGAAAGTGCTCAGATGTGATACATCAGTAGTGCAGTGTGCTTGTTCAATTACTTGCTGATAATTCCTGTTTTTTCTATGAAGCAGACTTTTGCCAGGATCTACGAGTCTTGAGTGTCCCCCTTTTTTGACAGTGTTCTGGAAAAAACAGTTGTTTTCTGAGTTGCTGAAGAAAAGCAAGAAAGTTATAAGTCCATGCTTTTTATTTAGAAAGGAAGGCAGCCTTTTGCCTGAGCTAAAGGCCAGACAAGTACCACGTTTTTAGAGAGCACATCTGGCTATGTTCACATAATAGCCATGAGCAATACAGAAACTTTTTCTGTTTATTCTCCTTCTGAAGATTTGCTTTCTATAGAGCAGAATTCATTTGTCATTCATTTCCTTTTTTTATACAGTTGATTCAAAGTAACAATATTATTTTCCTGCTGAAAGAATTTACCAAGTTGTGTTTGAATAAGGGGAGGTGGTGGAGGGGCTGGAGTCAGGAAATGGAAATCTTGATGCAGAATTATCCCCCAGCTGGAGCGTGCATCAGTGCAGTGTGGAAAGCATAATGTGCTGTATTCTGGTAATACTGAAAATCTGGGTGTTATCTGCAGGAGATGAGTGGCTTTCTGTATTGTATTAATAGGTCTTTGTACCTGAAAAGGGGCATAATTGATCATTAAGTCAAAAATATCAAAGCATTTTAAAAGACAGAGCACCCATGATTTATCCTGTGTGTTTGTTTATTTGTTCTTGCTTTTAGAACATCAAATGTAATTTACAGCAAGTTGTGTTAGTCAAGATTTTTTTAGTGGCTACTTGTAAATATCTACAGGAGCCCTCACAAATTAAAAAAATTAATAGCTTCCTGAGCAGTGGTACTTGGGAGATGTGTTTTTTTAAATAAACGTGTTCTTTGTTCTCCCTGCCCTTCCCCCATGTCTCCTACACGATAATCCTCTCCCTTCCTGTGTATCTTGTGATTCCCTTACCAGATAGGACACATGCTTTAGCAAGTCTGGCATTTTGTATCTGGAATAATAATTGGTCAGCTGGCTACTTCCAGATGGTATATGTAGTAGATGAGTTATTTTTGTGGGAACACTCATTGGAGTTTTCATGCAGTTTTTCAGAATCTAACTGGTTATCTCTAAGAATTTTTTGTTTTCAATTTACCTGAATTCTGGCCCTAATGTAAAAATGGTCTGGGGTGAAGGAATAGGAAGAACAAAACATTGTTACTGCTTTTTAAATTGGGGTGTGTATAAATAATTTTTTAAGTTGTTTATAGTATCCCTTACCTGATGGTGGTATTGTCATTATGGTATGAAGGGATTTTAGTGCATTACAGTTCTGTAGAGAGTAATGACTTCATTGGAAACCAGCTTTTGTTTCTTCTGAGAAGTGAAATCACTACTGGTGTCTTCTGTTTAACAGTGAGTGAACGTGGATACCCCTTGTACATCTGATTTTACTGTTACAATCCTTCTATTGGACAGCTGTATATTGCCATCTAATTATCTTCAGTACAAAAAACCTATTTGTAACAAATTCAACTAGCAATTTGAGCAACACTGCTTTTATTTCTTTTCACACTTGTAAGAGTGAGCATGGGTTTCAAAAACTTGTGAAGGGCTGTGAAATTGATGTATAAATGAGTGGTGACAGAGGAATGGTGGGCTAGGTAATCCAAGGAGGATTTAGGAAGAGATGAGAAAAGTGAAAATAAGGTATGGCATTAAGGTAGAAAACTAATATGAAATTCAAGTAGTAAAAAGCATTAATGACATGGGGATATCAGGAATATTGGATTTTATGGTGGACTAAAGGTGAAGGGACATAAGAAAACAGCAGTTATTTGAAAGTAACTAAGCATGGTGAAAGTACCCTTCTCATTACCTGGTTTGTTTTGGGTTTTTAAGTGTATATGACACAAAACCTGTTTAATTTTGAAATAGCCTTGTTCTAGAAAATTTTGAAGAATATTTAGAAGTTTAAATTTTTCATGATCTCAGTTTAGAGAGCTAAAGTGCTCTAGCTCTCTTTTTAGCTACAGTGCTCTTTTGGTGCACAGCTGGTCAGCTGTAGGCTGCTGTTTGAACTTTGAAGTTTTTATGGCACTTCAGTTTATTCCGAGGGTTTAATGAAGGCTTTCTTTCCTAATAGAAACTTTGTAACATTTGTGTTTCTCAAGCTTTCTTAAACAGCCTTGAAGAGGGGAAGAGTTTATGTGGCAGATTTTGCTTTTGGCTCAGGATTTTAGTTTGGCTCCAGAGCCTACACTTGATGCAGCCTCCTGGTCGTTCTTACATACTGTGCTTTGATTTACATCATGGATGGTTTGGGAGTGCATAAACTGCTTTGCTTTTTGGTAAAAGTAAATTGAAATTATCTCAGTACTGATGAGCCTTCAGTCCACTGGGGTAGAACCAAGCTGGTCTGAAACTCTGTACATAATGTCTCCTTCCTTCCCCCTGAGCATCTGTAGTGCCACTGTCAGGTCATCAGTGCTGAGTTCTGGCGTATGGATGGTTAACCAGCCGATGGACACCTCAGTGATGCAGGCTGTCCTCGTGCCACCCAGGGAGGGCCACAGTGGAACAGGGACCCTCACTGCAGCACATGGGGGAGCCCATGCTCAAAGTGTTTTCCTGAAGGAGTAAAGCTTGTGGAGAAGACCCATGATGGGGCAGGGGAAAAGTGTGAGGAGCTGTTATGGACTGACCTCCGTTCCCCATCTGCACCAAAAGGGTTGTCAAGCTCTGGAGCAGTCTGCCCAGAGGAGTGGTGGAATAACCATCCTTGTAAGTATTTAGAAGATGTGTAGGGATGGTGCTTAGGGACCTGGTTTAGTGGTGATCTTGTTAGTGTTAAGTTAATGGCTGGACTTGATGGTCTTCAGGGCCTTTTCCAACCAAAAAGTTTATGTGAGTTTAATCTACCATGGGAAGAAGCGGGGAGATAGAGGTGTTTGGAACGAAGGAATGCAGTTGTCTCTGCAAAGACGGTGAAGTTCTGGGAGAAGGTGTTTTAGTTTTTGTTTTCCTTACCATCCTCTTTTTTTTTTTTAATTAGGTGTAAATTTTCCCCAAGTCAAATCTCTTTTGCCTGTGATGGTGATTGGTAAATAATTTCACTTTTAGCTTGACCTAAGCTGTTTCATTTTGTTTTCACTCTTTGTCCTGTTGAGGAGGTAGAGTGAGAGACTGGTTGGGTGGATACCTGATAGCCAGGCAAGGTCAACCTACTACCCTTGTGTACCTATAATATCTAGTTGAACTTAAATATGTGTTAAAGAAGATAGATCAAAAATTCTTTCAGAATAATTTTGTTTGTATTATGACCGTGAATAAGAGTTTAGTATCACATTATGTAATCAGTAGTAGCACCTTGTTTTATCCTTTTTTTAGCAGATGAAGTTCAAGGTGTCTTAGTCCACTGTCACCAGAAGCATACAAATCTGCTTCTCCCTCCAGATCTCTGGTGCAGTGGTTAGACATTCTGTAACAGGATTACTTGCCTGCTCCTGCCCTGCAATTCTTTGTTTCTCATGGCAGTAGTGTTGAGCAGCACCTCAAAGAATGGGATTGGGAAACCAGTTCAGCTGAATATTTTTCCTCCTGGCTGTTTTCCAGCCTGGTATGTTTCTTGATGCATTTTGCATCCCAGCTCTGCAAAAACCTTTTGCTCGCATAATGGAAAGAATGGAGCAGCATGGTCAGGTGAGGCATGCGCTGAAGTGGGTGTTGCTGCTGGAATCATGTGTCAGGGAATGGATGAAGAAAGGGCATATCTCTATCAGGATGGTGTTTAGGGATCTGTGAGATACAGAAACATCCCTTTAGATCAGATACTTTTAAGTACAGACATGCGCTGTTCTTTTGTTAAGTCCCAGACACTGTGGTCAGTAAAATGACTTGAGTCAAATATCTTTGTATGATTTTTTTTCTTGATCTTTCCTAAACAAATTTTGCTGAGTTTTGCATAGCTGCTTTTGCCTCACTGTCAAGAAGTGTTTAGTTTTTATTTAAGTTTACAGTGAGATGACCTCTTTTGTATCACATGATTCCTGATTATACTGCTCTT